>NW_024424008.1:37016698-37162019 GCF_017311325.1 Ursus maritimus
AACCTAAAGGGGCCTGCACATCCCTCCAGGGGTGGTAAATACAAGGAGCAGCTGCTTGAGGGAGCCTTCGGCAGCTCTGTCTATCGGATAAATTGCAGACCTGAGTAATGAGATAATAAAGTTGAAAGCACTTGGGAAGTAAAAGTGCTATGTAAATATAAGGTACCTCTGTCTTCCATGTGACGTGCCTGGGAGGAACTCTTCTTATTTTAATTCATTCATTTCTTTATGTCTTGCCTTTTTTTCTTAAAGGGATTTAAGATGGTTTACCGAGTACACAATACAGTATGTATGTGTGTGTGAATGCCTGCCTAAGCCAAACACGGCATGTGATGAAGTCAGAAAGGGAAAGATTGACAGATTTTATTGCATACAAATCTAAAACTGCCGTCTGACAAGAGACACCATAAAATAAAGTAAAAGACACGAGACAGACCAGAAGGGATATTGGCATATTGACAACCTGTTTAACAACGGGTTAACATATATAGTACTTCCACAAACCAATTTTAAAAATGATAAACAATCCAATGGAAAAATGGGTGAAGAACATGGACAAGGAATTCACAGAAGAAATACAAATACCCAAGAAATATGTGAAATATGAAAAAAAATATGCCCGGTAACTTCCCTAGTAACAGAGATACACAAGTTCAAGTAAGGGGCAATTTCCTGCTGATCACATCGGCAGAAATGTAAGCCATTGAGAGCATCTCTTCTGAGCCAAGGGGTGGGAAAACGGGCACTTCCACGTGTTGGCAAGATGGCTCATTGACATCATCCTCTTAGGGGGGCAATCTAGCTGGAAATACATAAAATTTTCAAATAAACATTTCCTGTGATCAAGGAAGTCCATTTAAGCAATTCAGCCTATGGAACTATTCATATATTCATATGAATATATATATATACATATATATATTTGTATGTATGTATATATAATGTATATATATTTAATATATATAATTTTAAATTTTTATTATATATATTTAATATATATGATTTATATATATATATAATGTATATATATAATGTATATATATTTGTATATGTGTGTATATATATTTGTATGAGGTGATTCAGGGAAGTAGCCTTGGAAAGAGTGAAACACTAGAAATGCCTATCACAAAGTTTAATAAATTACAAATTACAATCTGGTCATATTACGGATTATGCAGGGCCACACTGAATGTCATCTAGCTATGCAGATGCAAGAAAATATTATATGATTTATTGTTAAGTTTGCAACATGTAGTTATAGAGGTCTGAGTATAGTAGAATCCCAATTATGCATGACTTGTGTGTTCTATATGCATATATGTATCAATGTACAGAAAATTTTCTGGAAGGGTAGTCACTAAACTATAAACAGGGATGAATGAGGGTTTTTATTAATTAAACAAATATTAATTGAGCGCTCATTACATGCCAAACACTATACTGGGCATTAGGGATAGATTAGTGAATGAAACAGACAAAGATCTTGCCCTCAGGGGGCTTACACCTTAAAGTAGGGAGACAGATAAATAAAATAAATACATAAATATACAGTACAGAAATAGTGATATATGCTGAGAGGCAGGGAAAGACAGTAGGATAGCAGTTCTGTGATGGGAGGATAAATTGACACTGGAAGCTCAGAAAAGATCTACAGAGGTGACATTTGAGACAAAAACTAAAGGAAATGAGGAAATGAGCCATTTAGATATCTGGGGAAGGACTATTCCATGAAGTAATAACAAGTGCAAAGGCCCTGGGGTAGGATCTTCATGGTACATTTGAAGAACAGACAGAGAGGCGATATGGATGGAACAGAATGTTCAGAGAGAGGAGATGGAGGAAGTAAAGCCAGGGAGATCATGCAGGCTTGTTCTCTTATGACATGGGAGAGCACTGCAGGATTTGGTGCCCTGGAGTGACAAGACACAGTTTTAGTACGATCACTCTGGGTGCTGTGCCATTAACAGGATGAATCAGGGCTGAGGGGTGGCAGGGTGTTATTAGGCTATTGCAAAAATTCCAGGCAAGAGAAGAGAATGTCTTGGACCAGGTAGGCATTAAATAAGTAACAGTTCCCCGTCCCTTAAGAAGAGAATACCACATTCTCTAATTTGAATTCTATGAGATTCCTAATGGACCATGATGTTATGCTTCCACCACAAAATAAAAGACAAACCTCTTAGGATAAACTCTATCCTTTTAGCACTGGCACACACAAGGGGCAGAGACAGACTGAATTAGCAGGAGCCTTGGTTGTGACATGCTGGGGATGGGAGGGGATGGAGCTGGGGAGAAGAAGCTAAGAAAAGTGATAGACGAGACCAGGGCAGAAAGGGGAAGGGATCTGCAATCACAGGTTAAGTCCAAGAGGAAGGGTGCAACCCAGGAGGCATCCAGAGAGAATCAGGGAGAGAAAGGCAGGGGCTGGCCTTTTGAGAGGAAAGAGCAGTCATGTTCAAGGTGAGGAGCATCCGGGCATTGCGCCACCTGGGCACTGGCCAGACACAAGACCGAGTCAGGGCAGGAGGCAGAGGCAATCCCTCAGCACAGTGTTGGGCAGGTCCTGCTTCCCCTGGGATTTCAGACCAAAGAGTGCAGAGAAATCCCAGGGACCTGGCACATGGAGGAGAAGGGACAGGGGCCTGGGCAGGTCGCAGGTTTGCATATGTGGGGCGCATCGGGGCGCTGCTAAGGAAGAAATCCATTGGGCTATGGTGGTGGGGGCTGCTGTCCTGCAGACACACCTGAAAGAAATTATTTCTGCATTCACCCTCCACTCCCCCGCCTCCCGTGGCCAGTGAGGTGCCTGGCTTTATTTCCTCCACCTCCTCTCTCTGAACATTCTGTTAGATCCTTATCACCTCCCCGTCTGTTCTTCATTATGTACCATGAAGATCCTGCCCCAGGGCCTTTGCACTTGTTATTACTTCATGGAATAGTCCTTCCTCAGATATCTACATGGCTCACTTCCTCCTTTTTTTTTTTTAGCTTTTGTCTCAAATGTCACCTCTGTAGATCTTTTCTGTGCTTCCTGTATCAATTTATCCTCCCATCATTCTGTAGGCAGGGCTCCTTGGATGCTGTGCGGGGAGGCAGCCGGTGGAAGCCAAAGGGACAGAATGCTGAGTGCTCACTGCACATGCCTGGGTGGGCTTCCATCTGGGTGAAGGCCACCAATTTGGAGGCTTCTCCATCCCATCTCGGCCTCATTAATGAGCCCATGAAGCAGGGCCTGGGCTGACAGCTGTTGGTAGACTGAACTCAGTCACTTGCTTCAGCGCTAAGAGTTTCCAGTTCAGACTTCCTGAAAAGTTTCCGCATTTGTCAAACACGATCGTCCTGCTTTCCCCTTCCTCCACTCAAAATATTTATACTCATTTCTTTCCTTGAAATCTGCCTGCTCCTATTCTATTAAAACGGCTCGGATGGCAGCTCCCAGCCTACCAAACCCCCAAACCCATCTCTTCTCTATCAATGCCTGTGCTCCTGCCACTTCCACGCTCCAATCTCCAATCTTAGAAGGCACCTCAGAGATGTTGCCTTCCAAATGAGCCCTCCAAATGTGGGAAGTTTGAATGCCCCCCAGTCCTGCATTTAACCAGTTCTGACCAAACACAGAAGAAGATCCTGGGTTTTCCCTCTTCCTGGGTGCTTCCCTCTTGCCCGCTGCTCTCCCAGACCCTCCAAAGTATCATAAGCCCCACAGTAGGGAGGAGTGGGTGGTTTCCCCTGCTGCAGAGCTGGGAGTGAGCATCGACAGGCACCAGGCGGACCCATTCCTGGGTGTATCATTACCACCCTGACTCTAGAGTTGAGGAGTTGACTATCTGAAGGCTCTTGAGAGCTTGCTTGGAAGTTCCGGCAGATAAGTGAAGCTACCCGTGCTTCCTTGGTTAAAGAATGTTGTCTCAATGGAAAGCCCACCTGTTTCGACAGATAGAACAGATGGCAATGGCTTAGTGCAACAGACCAACTGATGAAACAAGCAGATCGTCTACCCCCCTTGTCTAGTTAACAGCTATGCCCACGACCATGAAGCTAAAATGAGGAGATGCAAGGAGGGAAACCAAATCCTCAGGCTCCTAAGCATAAACTCTATGCATGACGCCATTCCCACAGAAGCTGCAACGGCTCTTGCCTTCCTTTCCTGAAGAAGGTGAGCCTACAAGCGGTGTTCAGGAGGAAATGAGGACAAGACTCCTAAAAACTACTTTCCAAACCAGGCTGAGGATTATGACTTGCTGAGTCTAGGGCACATTTGAACAGAAGGTTCCCTGGTGTTTTGTCGCCAACACCTAAAAACTCAGCTGTGCATCAGGCCATGCTCTGGAGACAAAGGGCTTTCCCATCTGGTGACCCTCTTTTGCTGCAGGTCTTCAGCCAAAACCAGTCAGTTTGGCCAGATTGTGAACAAAAGCATTTTTTGAAATATTTTATAATCTAGTTGGGCCAACTACAGACAAGTCTAATTGGAAGATACAGATTTGTCCCAGATTTTTTGCTCAACACTGCTGAGTACCCTATCAAAGATTTGTAGGGCCATCTTTATTCATCTTCCGGTTTCTTTAGCTTTAAATTATATCATTCACATTTTGAAGCCACTTTATCTAAAATAGAACTGTAAATTTTTCTTAAAGATGAACAAACAAAATTAAATATCTGCATGGTGATACAAAAGGGCAGAAGGGTGTTTTAAGAAGGATATTACCATAAGAGTCAAACTCCAAGATCCTAGTTTTGCTTCTGCTACTAATTAGCTGTGTGACTTTGAGAAATTCACTTAACCTCTCTGAACTTGTGTTCTCTCATTTAAAAAAAAAAAAAGGAGGGGGGGTTAAACCGTGTGATGTTTCAAATTCCTTCCAGAGTAAACATGTAATTTATCTCTGGCCCTCACTGATCATGGAGGAAAGGACTGCCTACTTAACCCAGTTTTCAGTTTGAGTTTAGGGTCAGGATGAGTTCTAGGCAAAGCAGAGAGTCACGGACTCTCCCAGATGGAAATCCTCTCCCTCCCCAGTAACCTAGTCACAAAATACCCCCCATATTTTCTCAGGGCACATCTTCCATGCTCCCCCTGGCAAATCCTTTCATCCACTGATTCTACAAAACACTCTCAAAACTACTGACTTACTATTTATTGTTGACTTATTAGTAACCAACCACAGGACTGCTTTATGGTTGTTCCTCTGTGGCAACTTTCTAATCCCTAATCCATGTTTCCTTTATTTTCATCTGAGCCACTCACTGAGCCCTCATCCTGCCCCGTGGTCTTCTCTCCTTTAAGTTTATGCTATGTAATTTAACTCCTTACAATATTAACCCCATCAAAATTTACATCCACATTTTACGATGATAACTGTTCTAAGGGCATGACTGTATTAGGAAATCATGTATCTGGGGGGAGAGAATTACAGATATAATAATCTTACATATCATCTGCCCCTCCCCACACCAGCTGCCCTATAGAACAGTGATTTCCCAAAGGGATGGGAGGCATGGAGGGCGGTCAATGCTTACATCATATTCACAAAGTGTCGGTCAATATTTCTACCAGTGAAATCACCGGGGAGTCTATAAACAGGAATCTTATGGCATTAAGCATAGAAGATGCTTCCAAACAGAACTGTTTTGAATTTTTACTGAATTGGACTATTTTGACTGCATTCAGTCAAACATCTGTTTGACTGTCACATGTGTGTATGAAGGATGTCTGTCACTGCCTTACTTCTTGTTCACTATAATACTGTGCTTATGGATTTTTGATAAAGCCATAGCATTATTCTGCCCACATGTGGTACCCTGGTGCTTGAGCTGAGTGGAGAGGGCGGGTCCGATAAAAGGCTCATTTTAGATCAGTGGTCTGTTTACGCTGTGGCCCTTGGTCTTGCGCTGGGTACTCTTCTTACTATGGCCAACGATCGTTGAAAGACTGTCAAAGTTATCTAAGTGCAGACATTTAAAAAATACGCAGACAGAGCCCAAGTTAGCAGAGTGCACTGAAAAGTACGAACCTGGGCCTGGGCGTTACCCCGTTATGAAAGGGCAGCAAACAGACACCCCCTAGGGCAGCACATTCTGTTTGAAATGCACAGGCAGGTCAACAACTGCCCAAACATTTGGCAATGTTCAGAAATCCTCCAGGAGAAAATTAGAAAACTTACTGGTCACTTACCCCAGTGCCTGATATATTTTATCCAAACCCAACTCTGGATTTGAGGAAAGTGTACAATCGCAGAGTGTAATAACCCACAGATGGATACACAGGGATAGAAAAGAGGCGGTCAGGGCAGAGAAAATCAACCCTTCAGTCCTAGGTCCTTTCCACCAGACCAACAAAGAGCCTGGTGTGCATTTCCAGATCCTAAAACCAAAGGCTGAGTTGTCTAGCCTGGGATCTAATTAGAGGGGTCCGTGGGCTCCTCCTCTCCTGGAAGATGGAATCATGCTATCTGCAGTCAGGAGCTCTGCCTGGGAAGGGCCGTGTTAGAAATGCCTGCGCAGCTGTCCACGTGTTCCGTGCTGTCACAAAGTACAAATGTGTCTGGTGGGTAAGACTGCGGCTAAACCCACAGTGAATGCCAGCTCCACTACTATGGCAGGTGAGCAATCTATTAGGAAATCGAAGGCCCCTCCCTCATTATAGGAAAATAAATGAGCTGTGTCTCACGGGGAGCCGGGAGATGGAGAAATTCTTTTATAAAGAGACACAACGGGCTTTGAAATCAGACAGATGTAGATTTGAATCCTGGCCCCGCGGCACACAAATTGGATGGCTGTGAGGAACTGCTTTAAACTTGTTGAGGTCTCTCATCTGTAAAATGGGCAAAAATAATTATCTCATAGGAATGTGAGGCTTAGGAGACATCAAGTGTGGAGAAGGTCAGCCCTGTAAGGGACCTATAGGGAGGGTTTGGAAATGGTACGGCCAGTTCTCCAGGGGCCTGGGGTCTGAACTGGTCAGGAGGCGGAGGGTCAGTCCCGGTGTCCTCCCCTGCTCCCCCTGCTGCCCCAGCTCTCCTCCCCTCTGCAGGGGGCTGCTCATTCTCACTGTGCCTGCTCACATTCTCACCCTCCGGGAGCACCATGCGACTTGGGCTCTTCCCAGGCCTCGCAAAAGTCCTTTTCTCCCCGACTCCTCCCTTCCTTTCTACAGCCAGGAGTGCTTGAGGATACAGTCAAAGCTTGGAGAGACTTAGACCCACCACAAGTTCTTCTTTTATTATTTCCTTCTTGCAAGGTGAGAGAGGACAACGTCTCAGAATGAAAGATTCTCCTCCATGCCCTCTCTCAGCAGAAGCCCTAATTCATTTTTCATGGCCCCTTGCAGTGACAAAAGCCGCTGCGCTCTCTCTTGTAAGCGTGCTCCATGCAATAAGTCAAAGCTGATGTGCATTCTCCCCCTGGGTGCCAGAGCGCGCTTTGATTTAATTTGCCCTGTTGTTTGGCACGGAGCCTTTGCCAGCGAGTTTCTTCACAGACCTGGGGAGGCAGGGCCCTGACAGCGACGGGGTGCAGTGACAGATGGGGTTCAGTGGGTAGTGTTTAAATACTTTGCTGCAATGATAAAGGAAACGCTGGAGAGTGACAGATGCCCCTGCAGAAAGTCAGCCAGACAAACACACACAGCCCGTTTGTGGCAACTGGGGGCCGTGACGATGGCAACGCGGGTCCGTGGGAGGCGTGCCCACTTTCATTCAGCTGGAGTCAGCAGGTGTCACAGGTGAGCTGTGGGCTTCAGAGACTTTGCTTGATGAACCCATCTTGGCCTCTCCTGTAGTCACGGAGGCCCATCTGGAGGGGCTTTGTATAGACACAGACATGCTGCATTTCCACTGCTTTCACACTCCCCACCTGAGGCCATGCCATGCCTGGTAGGACAGGCCCAGGAGAAAAAGCAACACAGTAGGAATCGGGCTGGATTCAGAAAGCATCCCTGTTTAAGAATGACCTGGGGTAAAAACCATGTGCGGAGCCGTGAATGCACAGACAGGCAAAAGGAGTCAGAAAAGACAGAGTTATGTGACGTAAAGGTGGAAAGCAATGGATTGGCTCTGCCAATAGGCCAGCACACATGTGACAGAAGCCAAGCACTGCAGGGGCCTGGGGCACTGATGACTTGAAGATCTGGTCAACTCGCTTTGCCTGCTATCTCTGTGATCACCAGCAGCCAGGGGGAAACGCTGGGCAACTGGCCCTACGGATTCCCAATGCTATAGTAATAACCATCACTGGGAGTCGTTAGTGCTGTCTTCCCAATGAACGGCTGTCCACAGGGGGGCCACACTGTGATGTGGACAAGAATACAAGGCAACAATCATATTCGAACCTTAGTGTGTGTGCAAGAAAACATCACAGGAGATGATTACGGGAACCCACCATACCCATGGCCTAGACCGAATTTTCCACATTTGCCTTCTAGGATGGAGCAAAGGCAAATGTGGTCCAGGGGAGAGAAGAGAAGGTGGGGGTGTTTTGTTTTTTTTGGGGGGGGTTCATTGAGTATGTGTGGTTTCTTTTATTCTTTGTGTTTTTTTTTTTTTGTCTTTTTTTTTTTTTGGCAGATTTGAGGATGTGATGGACTTTCTAGAGAAGCGTGGTAGAGAAGCACACCGGACACCAGCTTGTTGGTGGTGGGGGCAAGCTTAGAACAAAACAACAAGACAGCATCAGACTAGGGAAGGGGACGGCTGCCTGGAAAGGACAGGGGGCACCCAGCTGGGAACGGACCACTGAGCAGAGAGGGCAGCAAATAGCACTGAGCTGTCTCCAGTCAGGAGTCAGCAGCTGCAAGTTGAAGGGGACTCAGGTGCCACAGCAGATGGGAGGAGTCACGTCAGAGACGAGTCTGCTTGCTTGCTTACCTGTTGCACATGTAACAGCTGTGAAACTCACCACCCCCTCTGCCTTCTCTCCCCTGACTGGGCAGAGAGCTTCACTCTGAAAGGTGAATTGAGATTTGCCTCTTGGCATTTTCTGGATTTTGTTTTACAGCTAATCAAACAGGCATTAACCACCTGGGAGCCAAGAAGCTGAGTTCCCTCGAGCAGCTGAGTTACACCTTGACCTTCTGAGGGTACAGATGGAACACTGGCGGAGCCTCTTGTGGAGGAATCATTGAGAGGGTTTAATCAGGGCCATTTTTAGCAGCCCGGGACTCATGCCTGTCATGTCATCATGTGAAAAAGAAGTCTGGGTTAGAGTGAAGGCAGGCTAAAGAGAACACGGATAAAAAGAAGAAAGAAGAGTTAGTAAAGAAGGTTGGGACAGAGCGAAAGGGACCAAAGACAACAACAAAGAGGCAAGCTCCAATTCATCCTGACAAATGCCTGCTACTTTTGTGTCCTCACCTCCTCACCCCTGCGGGCTGCGGGCTGCGGGCTGTGGGCTGTGGCAGCAGTTCTCAATGTGGTCGTCACAACTCGGGGGTTGGTCTAGTGGCATGTAATGAACAGAACGCAGGCACGCTGCTAAATAGAATACACGGAACAGCATCCCACCCCCACCACAAAGGACCACTCGGCCCCAAATGTCAATAGTGCCAAGGCTGAGTATCTCCAGGTGATAGATCCAAGCGGGAGCCGGAGGACACTCACCCAACTAAATGCACCAGAGGAAGAAGTCCTGGTTCCCTTCAACCCATCAGCCATTGGCATGTCTGTGGAATGGAGCTGCTCTGTCCTCGGTAACAAGGAAAACAGTAACAGAGGTCAGGAGAGATGGAGGGGCTCCCACACAAACAGCAGAGGGATGGGGGAGCACCTTGAGGCAAGAAATGGGTGTTTTTATTTTTTTAATTTTTTAAAGATTTCATTTATTTATTCGAGAGTGAGTGAAAGGGAGAGCATGAATTGGGGGGATCAAAGGGAGAGGGAGAAGCAGGCTCCCTGCTGAGCAGGGAGCTTGACTCTGGGCTCGATCCTAGGACCCCAAGATCATGACCTGAGCCGAAGGTAGATGCTTAACTGATTGAGCCACCCAGGCGCCCCATGCAAAGGGTGTTGTTTAAAGGAAAAGTCAAACAGAAGAGGAATAGTATAAACAAAGGAAAAAGCAAATGAAGGGGGATGAGGAAGGAATGGCTAAGGGAAAGGGAGGGGTGGCAGTGACTCAGGGAGGACGCCATGGGCAGACTTGGGAAGCAATACTATGAAGATGTCTGATGAGCTGAAGAGAGAAATAAAGTGTATTTATTTACAGGGAGCGTGTCCGAAAGATGGTGAGGAGAAGAAGACTGGTGTTCTCAGACATATGGGGGGAGATGAGCAAGAATACAAAACAATAGCTCCAGGCAAAGAGAGGAGGAGAAGAGAAATCATACAAATAATAGGTAAAGCAAGTAAGAGACAAAAGACCGAGGAGAATTAAGAATGGAAGGGTAAAGGCAGAGGGAAAGACGCTTCCATGGGAAGAGACGGGGCAGAGAGGAACACAAGTCTACAGCCAGGAGCTGAGCTGAACACCGTCTGTCGGTGGCCCACTGTCGGCTTTACTTTGCAGCTCAAATCTAGAAGTCATTGGTGCCCTGGAGGCAGGGGGACAGGAAAGAAAGGACACACTGTGACAATGAGGCTTTTTGGAGAGTCTGCAGGTATGTTCCAGGTTCTCCTTGGGTTCATAGCTAGACCTGCAAAGACTCTCTCATTTCTTCAGACTCTGTATTTGAGGAGAATTCAGGAGAATCGTGGACAAGTAACTCAGCTGCTACTCTGTTCTGCACCAGGCACCGTGCTAGGCCGTCAGCAGGCACAGATGAATAGCAGGGTTTTTGTTCTTGAGGCCCTCTCATACGTGGAATGAGCTACGCTGGCGGTGGTGATACGGTGGGGCGAGATCCTCATCTTCATTTTGCTAGTTGAAGGCTTTGGTAAATCTTAGCCTGATAAAAAGGTTTTGCTCATTTCAATGAGAGATGGGGGAGAAAGAGTTGCCATGGGTAAAAAGAACTCTAGACCAGGAGCTAGGGTAATTGGTGATGATCATATTGACATTGACACCAGCTGGCCATGTGATCTTGGGCAAGACATTGCACTTTCTCCAGTCTCAGTTTCCTTGTTTGCAAATAGAAATGAAAAGTAGGGCTGGATAATTTTTAGTTTTTTTTTTTTTTTCCTGGAGCTAACATTAAATAGTGCTTGTATATAACTTTAGAAAGGTTGTTAAATGTATTTGCTTTTTTGAAAATTGTTTTGCTTTTTAAATGTGCCCCATTTCCCCACTGCCCAATTGATGTAGTGTGGTAGGAAAACACTGCATTAGAGTCAGGCAGACCTTACTGCCAGTCCTGGCTTAGCCACTGCCCTTGGTTGGGCACATTAATTAACAAGTCTGATTTTCAGTTTTCTCATCCATGAAATGGGGACAATGCTATCTATCCTGCAGGGTCATTGTGAGGATTAGAGTTTATGCATGGATAAAGCATGTAGGTCAAAAGTAGACCCTCCATAAATGGGAATATTTGTCATTGCCAGACAGTGAGCTCTTACGACATGGGGATGTGTTTCAGGAAGAGAGTTTTACTCGCGGGTACCATTCTGGAAACATGTGGCTTGACAGAAAATCCCCCAATAGCAGAGATAAAACAGAGATGGCTATTGCTTCAGGATTAATGTTTTTTCCCCAAATTCTAAGTGTTCTACAAGTGGTGACTGTAATCAGCATTCTGGAAAGAATGACTTCTTTATTGAATAAGTTTGGGGAAACTTTGGGTTAAGCAGATTAAAGGGAGGGCTTTTCAGAATCTTTGATAGGTTCTTATACACCATGGATCTCCAAATGGGGAATAGAGTGCACACAGTTTTTTAAACTTATTTGATCAAGGTACATTTTTCCTTCCTACAGAAATATCTATTAACCTCTAAGAGACCATCAATGTTACTCTGAACACAATTTCAGAAATAGGGGTACACACAGATGCTTCCCTTGCTTACCCAGCTTAATGTCAGTCATGAACAAACCCAAGCATTCATGTACCCAAGCCCAGGTTTCTTATCCATCATGATCAAAGAGTATCCCAAAGCTGCAATAGTCCTTCTGTTTTTCAACTGGCAATGAACTTCTTGTTCCTACCCACCTACCCACCCACATCCATGGGGTGGATGTTTCCGTGTAGCCCCCCTTCTCCAGGCTTCCTCACAGAAAACTGTTGGTCTTTGTTGGGGCTCCTTTTCCCACTTCCCTACACCCTCCCCCATTTTACTCCTTGCCCACCCCAGCAACTCTGCTTTCAGAAAACGATGCATAGATGGTCTGGGACATCCAGGATGACTCACTGGACCCTGGGGCCAGCCCTGACGTCAGCTCACTGTTTTCCCTCTAGGCTGTATTAGCTCAGCAAATTAAGAATTTGTTAGATGATGCCTGTCAGAAGTAAATGAGGAGAAGTGTTGAGTGGGGGGAGCTGATAAGGAGGCGAGTTGAAAGGCTGATTATAGATAAATTTCTAATTTTTCATGAAACGGGGAGCAAATGTTAAAATAAAGATTAGGGAGTGAAGGTTTGCCAAGTAGAATTGCCACTGAGTAACCAGCCCTGGCTGAGAGAGGGAGACAGGGCCAGTGAGAGGAGGGAGTCTGGGGGTTTTGTGGAACGGGTGAGGGTTCCATTAGAGACACCCTTTCTAGACATGCCACTGGGAAGGTCACACTTCCTTAATGTCCCATAGTCTCCATCTCCACAGGCAGAAGGGTGGGGTAAGGCACCACCCTCAGGCTCATGTTCCCTTGGTGCTCTCATGATGCTGGGCTTTGTCACTTTTAACCTCAAGTCTTCTCTTGGGTAGGGCCGGAGGCAGCTGGAGGTCCTGCCTCTCCTCCTCAGTCTACTTTTGTCACATGACTCTGCCCTCTTTGAGAAGCAAGCAAACTCCAAGCTAGTAAATATGCAGTAGGCTTGGCATCTCACAAAGCACTTTCATAGACACCACCAAATCAGTAAAAAAACAAAAATTATGATCTTCTTTAAGCTTTTCAATAACCCTGTAAGGTAGGCAGTTCAGGTTATTGTCTCCCCATTTCACACGTGAGGAAATTGAAGCTCGGAAAGATAAAAACAGCCAGGGGATATTGGAGTGTAATCTACATGTCTTCCTCTCTCCCTGAGCGTAAACTCATCCTCACATAAATAAGTTTTGGCGTGCGGATAGAAAGCTGATATGGGCTGTAGTTTAAGAAAATACTGATTATCTTATTTCTGGAAAGGACAGATTAGGTTATCAGCCAGCTCTCCAATTGAAAACAACTGAAAGAGCCGGATAAGACATATTTACAGCCTTTTTGAAAGCACCATAGAGTTTCCTTCCTTGTGTGGATTTACCAAATATTAAATTAAAGGGAAAACAGAACTCAAGGGGCAGCTGTCCCCTACTTAATGGCCTTTGCTAAGTCAGGCAGGTTTGAACCTTTGTTTGACAAAAGTCCAGGGGATAAGGAATCAAACCCAAGACCCTATTGAAGTGGGAGGACCTACAAGGACAATCTCTCTACTGTAAGTTGAGACTTCAGAAGGCTGCATCCCCAAGATGAGAGTGAGATGAACACTGAGTGTCCCATCTAAGACACTGCGGTTTCGTTTGAATTTCCTGAGCTATCTGGGGGACCAGAAGAACCTTAATTCAGATTAAAGTGATTGTGAACAGAGAGTTCCTCAGCCATCTTACAGACACTAACCCAGATCATCTCTGAAGGAAGATACTATAATCGTAGGTCTCAAATTATTTCAAGTTATCATTAACACAATGGACATCACACAGCAAATCATAACCAGGAACATAAGAAAACAAGATACTAAGAGTGAAAGCAGCATAAGACAGATAACAAAAAACAGACTGAAAAATGTGAGTTAATGGAATTATGAAACACAGACCATAAGACAGCCATGCTAATTTTGTATAAAGAAATAAATAACAAACTTGAAATATCTTCATGGAAAATAAAACCATATTGAGTAAATAGCATATTTGAGAGGAACAATAAAAATAGAACTTCTTCAAATAAAAAATATAATAACTGAGACTAAAAATACTGATGGAAAGGCTTAAAAGATAAGACACAGCTGAAGAGACAATGCATTAACTGTAAATAAATAAGAAAAAAAAAATCCAGTAAGTAAAAATACAGAGAATGTAAAAGAATGAAGAAGGGGCAAAGACAGAAGGAGGAGGTCTAGCACACATTCATAAGGAATCCCAGAAAGAGAGGGAAAGGGAGAATGGGACATGAGGCGGTGTTTGAAGACCTATGGCTAAGAATTTTCCAGAACTAATGAAAACATCAATCTGCAAATTCAAGAATACCAACAAATCCCCAAGTAAAATTAAAAAGAAAAAAGAAAAGACGTCCATACCTAGACATAGCATAGTGAAATGGCAAACGAAAACAAAGCAAAAGCCTTAAAAGCAATAAAGATTGTTGGAGGTGGGGGAGAAAAATTAAATTTCATGGAAGCAAAAATGAGATTGACAACTGAGTCCCTCATAATCTTGTTGAAAGTCAAAAGACCTGGGGCGCCTGGGTGGCGCAGTCGTTAAGCGTCTGCCTTTGGCTCAGGGAGTGATCCCAGCATTCTGGGATCGAGCCCCACATCAGGCTCCTCCGCTGGGAGCCTGCTTCTTCCTCTCCCACTCCCCCTGCTTGTGTTCCCTCTCTCGCTGGCTGTCTCTGTCAAATAAATAAATAAATAATCTTAAAAAAAAAAAAGTCAAAAGACCTTTAGTAGCTGGGGGGAAAAACAATAATAACAACAACCTTCCAACTCAAAATTCTCTACTCAAAAAATGTTCCTTTCAGAAATCAGGGAAAATTAAGTCATTTTCACTACTCAAAAACTGGGAAAATATACCAGAACAGACCTAGGTTTCTAAGAAGTTTCTAAGAAGAATCTTAAAGAAGCAGGAAAAAAAAAAATCCCAGATGGAGGTGCAGTGAGTAATAAAAAGCAAATTTATGATAAAGGAAAACTGTGTAAAATAATACTTTAAAATATGTTCTTAATTAAACTGCATCCCAGCAATGGCAATGAAGTCGGAATAGGGACAGATGAATTTAAAATACCCTGACATCCTCGGACTATCAGAAAAGAAGGTAAATATACCAATTAAAATTACCCTTTGAAAAAAAGTACAAAGGGAGGGCACATGGCTGTGGCCTTAACCTCTGCCACCACTTCAGGGCTGAGTATCACATTCATGAGTAAATCGGGCTCCTGGCTTCTTAGCCTCGCTCTTAATATTTCTATGTGGTTTTAAAGGTCATGTCCAATGTTGAAGAGAAGGTAGGTTTCCAAAAGGAAGCTAAACAGTGACACACCTGAGACCTAATCCCACAACCTGAACCATGAGACTGGATCTCCAAGCACTTTGTCCTGCCACCAGTCCTTTTGGGCACCGCAGCCAAGGAGACCAGCCACTCCAGCTAGGATAACAGTCTCCCTTTCCAGCGGGCCTGTGGCCTCCCCAGCACACCGGCTGGGGATAGCAGGTCCCGTCTTCCCCAGAGAGTTCCTTCTCCAGCTGGCATAAGGGCTGCATACTCCGAAGGGTGGGATAACCATCTCCACAAGGCCTGGGATTCACCCTCCCACTCACAGCACACACACATACACACACACACGCACGCGCACACACCCATTTTTCTAGCCTTCAGCCTTGTTCTGTCCCCTGTGTTTTATTGCAATGGCATCTTCCTTCATGAAAATCATTTACAATATGATTGCTTTGCCATCGCCAGTTCAGAGGGGGCTCTGGAGAGAGCTCGGGCAGAAAAGACAAGGCCAAAATCGCTTTTGGAGATACAGGTGCATACATGGAAATGAACTGACACGGGCACAAGCAGTGCGCAGTGAATTTTCCAGCAGAGTGATAACTAGCCAGAGATCCAAACCAGAAGCAGGGGGTGCTGTAACATCGGTGTGGGAAACACCAGGGTCAGGCACCCTCCTTCCTGATATCTAAAATAGATGACATTCCCCAGGGAAAGCAGCCCCCGGCCATCGCCTTTCAAGTACTTTGCCCATCCAGCTGAGGCAGAGATGCAGAAGGATGGGTGTGATTGGCACGGCGGCTGAGGAAAAGCTTGCATAGCAACAGCTGAACGCCTCTACACTTGGCGGCTGACAAATGTCCCCCTCCTGGCATCTAGGGGCACAATGAACTTCCTGCGTTCAGCTGACACTGCTTTGTTTGGATCTGATGCCTGGTAGCCACTGGGGGTCACCAGCTTAATATGATGACCATTTCAGAGGTAGGAGCATTTCTTGGACCTTGGCTTCCAAAGTCTTAAAAAATGCCTTGGGGGAAATCTAAACAGAGGCACCGACACCTCTGGTTTTCATGGCGGTGCTAAAGGGAACTGTGTCCTGGGCTAGACCAGGGGCCAGACTGGCCCTACCCTCCCTCTATGAAGGCACAAGGCAGTTTCCTGCTCAGGCAGCTTCCTGGTGCTCAGATGAAAGGCCATTTTAAATAACAGTCATGTATTAAAGCAAGGGGAGAAGAAAGAAAAAAAACACTCAAGGGCTAGAGCACTGCCACAGTTTTAAATTATAGTGTAGGAGGATAAAAATAAAAGAGAGAGAGAGGAAGAGAGAGCAAGGGAAAAAAATTGCCATTGTTTTATGAAGCAGATGGGAAAGTTCAGGGGATCAGAAAAAGACTATTATTATCTCAACTCTACAGTGACAAGCCAGGAGAAGGATGTACAGTTTCCCCCCCGTCTCTCCCTGAGAATGGGCCACTGGTGGAATTCATTCTGAGCTCAGTTTAAGGGCAGGGGTTCCGAGCAACAAGGGGTAGAATTAAAGATTCAGCAGGCGTGCATATGTTGAGAACACTTCCTCTTAATTTCTCATTTTTCTCCCATGTGTAGATGCTTTGGGCTGTGACTATTTAATGCCATTTCGATGTCAATTGAATGCCATGGAGAGAAGGTAAATTTCTTAGGAGATCCCAGGATTGAAGGGCTGCAAGAGTCCTTTCTTAGAGGTCAGGGATCTCAAATTTAACGTTAAAGAACATGGAGGAAACTCCATGAGGTAGGAAGTGTCAGCTACATTTTCAGCTCCAATAAATGAAAGGAATCAGAGAGTCAGAGAGAGAGAGAGAGGAGAGATTGAGAGGGGACAGAGACGGAGGGACCTACAAATATGTGGAGGTGAACCTCCTAAGAGTTGGCAGAAGAAAGCACTTCTCCTGATCAAGGATCACTTGAAGGACACCTGCTCCTGGAAGACCTTGACCACACCTGCTCTTGGTCCTTTCCTTCTGCATCCCCCATACAATCTGAATCTGATTCGTTGATGAATTTTGTACTTCATCACATATTTTTCTTACTTATTCACTCAACAAACACTTATTGAAAAGAAGATATATTTATTAACCAACATTTACTGAGTGCTTATTTTATGTTCCATATCTAAGTTTTCTATCATATAGGTATTTTTCACTGTTTTTTTTAAATAATGTACCCTCTATGGAAGCTAATGATCCCCATTTTAGAAATGAGAAAGATCGAGGCACAAGTAGGTGATATGATTAAGCCAGAGACTCAGAGGCCATAAATAGTGGTGCTGAGTTGAAACCCAAATCTGTCTCATTCCAACGCCACGCTCACAGGCTCTGAGCTGGATATATGTTGAAGGATGGGCATTTTATCGTCCCTGCCCTGAGAGAGCCCACTGTCCCGTGAGGGAGCTGGACATGCAAATGGTTAACAAATCACAATGAGATTAATGCTGGAACTGAAGTGTGTGCCTGTCCAGCTCAAGCTCGTAGGGAGCCCAGCAAGGGGGGGGGGGCTGCGCTTCGGGGGCAAAATGGATGCCAAGGAAGGGTTCCCCAAGGAGGGGCATTTAAGCTGACTCTGGAAGAACTGCAAGGGTGAGCTGGAGGTGTGGGGGCGGGAGGAGGTGAGGGAGGGCTGTTCCGGGCAGGCAGAGGGAGCCCTATTTGCAGTGGTGAGCCAGAACAGTGGCTGGGGGCTCTTAGACACCACGTGAACAATCCCAACCTTGCTCTCAAGGTGCACCGCCAGTGAGCAGGCATGCGGCAGGTGCGAGACGGAATGGGTGAAGTATGAAACGACTCCCTGCCCTTGGATTATAGAGGGACACGTTGAGGATTTTGCTTGGCATAGCCCTCATCTTAGCCCACTCCACCATCTTTGCCCAGCTCATTGTCAGCTTCTTCCGCTCCATAGGTTTGTGTTTGAGAACCACGAAATTATTTGAATATTACTCAAAATGAAACAACTGGAAAAGGAAAAAGGGAGTCAAACAAAGAATTGCAGTATACGACTCCAACTCAGAATGTGCGCTTTTCCTTTGGCCTCCACCGTGAGTTCCAGGCTGGGACCTTGGAGAAGTCACTTAACCTGGAAGCTGGCTATATTCCTTCATCACGAAGCTGAGGAAAATGACCACTGATGGCACATTTGGAGCTGTGACCCTAAGCAGCTCAGGGCTCTGTAGCCGCTTGACTCTGATGTGGGATTGTGTACATACAGACACACAGACGTGTGCACACAGGCACACTCTCTCTCTGGGCCACCTGCCTGGGCTCGGAGGAGTCCCGCCTGGGCAGGAAGTACAGGCTGGGGCTCTCTGCCCCAATCAGCACTTTAGCTCTGGGAAGCCAAGGCCATGTCTTCGGGGACCCTCCCGCAGGGCACAGCCAGTTTCTGTCCCCTTTGCTGAGGAGGCTCTGAGCCTGAGGCAATGAGACCCTACTGGCTCCAGCTCAGTCTCCCTATTTGCCTCTCCTTCCCCTCTTAGCCTGGGGCAGCTATCACATCAAACCCTTACAGGAGGGGAAGCCGCTCCCCTGGGAGGAAAGAACCTGACGCAGCAGCTGGGAGCTGGAATCCTGGAGCTTCGCGTTCTCTACGTGCCACATGCCCCGCTGTGGCTCCCCAAGGCAAGTGCTCCCCGCACTCCAGGGAGGGGTGAACCATCTCAGCCCTGCCAACAATGAAATGGAGAGAAGGGATTTGGAAGCTAGAACTAGTTCGAATAGCCCCGGGAGTGGCCTGAGAGGAAAGGATCATAAGTTAGTGCCAGGAAGCCAGTAACTGCCACTCCAGGCCTGGGGGCAGCAGGTAACCTTTGTCCTTAGGCCCAAGCCCCTGGCCCCGCCCCACTACTGCCCTGCTCCAAGCTGCAGGCCAGCAGACAGAAGCTCTCCCAAGCTCTGTGGCTCCTGCCTGTCCCCGCACCTCCCCTGTGGCTCTCCTCATCCCTTTCCAGATGCTGCTGAAAGGCACTGTGCATAAAATGCTGCTGGCTTCCTGTAACCTTATGCCTGTGCACCAGCCTCTCCCTGCGCCCTCTCCACCCAGGCCTGCTCTCTCCTTTGCGACCCCTCCCACCTCCCCCTGGCCCCCTTGCCTCCTCACCCCTGCCCCAGCATCACTTTGCCCTCCACTTCTAGTCTCTGCCCCTGAACTTCCAGTCCCCTTTCACCTCCTGTCTGATTGCTTTTCATTGGCCCCTCGCTGCACATTCTCCATGATTCCTGACCCATCAGCTGCCTCTTACGGCATGTTTCCTCTCCTCCACCATCACTCCAGGAGGTGGCCTCGAAACCACAGGCTTCACACCACAGGGCTTCCCAGTCAAAGTCACACCCACAGCCCAGACAACCTCTGTCCTCTGCCAGGCCTGGGAGGGGCCGGGAAGCTCTTTACCTAATCCCACAGCCATTGCTTCAGTGCACTTAATATTCACGACAGATAGAACATTTCACGGCGAATTGGACGCACATTCAACTGGAAATGAAAATTTTATGACTGTTCTCACTCGGAGCTGCAGATTACACCAGCTGAGAAAACACGGGCGCAAACGTACAACCTGTGAACTGTAAAGTATATTAATAATGAAACCACAGCCTGGGAAATGAAGGCTTTATTCTGTTTATATTCTGCTCCATTAATAGAAGGCACTTGAGCTAGCTCCGCCCCATTAGCTAGCAATCTGTGCAGTGCATGGGCTGGGCTGGGAGACACAGGGCTGGGGGCGCTGGGGGCTCTGGGGGTGCTCCCTCCCAGCACACCACACCATGGCCACGGGACACCGTGGGCACAGGCTTTCTCAGAGCCACAGCCTTTAGCTGTGCACCTGGGCTATGCATGCAGTTTCGGTGTATGGAGAGACTGAGCACGGTTTGAACCAGAAGGAAACTGCGTCCTTATCAGACCAGCAAGGCTGCGAAGAGAACGTCACCACCCTATCCAGAAACGGGTCAATGAGAGTCTGCACAGAGCCAGAGAGTACAGTGCAATCCGATGTTGAGCGGTTCTTAAAGTGGGATGCTGGTTTGCCACCCAGAAGCACTTGGGGTGCACATTTAAAATGCTTATCTTTACACCCCATGCCAGAACCAATGAATCAATCCATTGCATTATTAACAAAACTTGAGCTAGCCTGACTTCACAAAACTCCAGATGAACTATGAGCATCTCCTTTCACCTCAGCTGCCTCCACTATCAAGACAATACTGAAAACCTCTGGTCAGAGACGCCTACATTCTTCCACTTGGTTGTATTGCCTGAAAGAGGTCCCAGAGTAAGAAGGCGTTGGCAGGGACAGCCCAGGGCCAGAGAGGTCCCCGGGCCAGGGTGATTGGGCATCCCTCCCATCTGCACAGAGCCCTGATGGAGTGCGTGCCTCCGAGGGACCTGCTGCAGGTGTGGCTGGGAACTCCAGCTCCGTGTGGCAGAGGGCCTGCTTCTGTCCCTGTCAGCCTTAGCCTGGGATGATTTACTGATCTGCAGTGTAATTAGTGACAACTGGAAAGAAATCAGGAATCCGATGAAACCATCATGGGAGCCTTTGAGTTGGGGTGGCAGATGGCAGAGACAAAAATGAACTGGGACCCTATGGTGAGGGAAGGTCTGGACTCTGGCAGCATCCTTGTTCCACATCTTCTGCCTCTGCTCGGGGCCTGGGAGGGCTCTGGGCTGCACCGCAGTGCTGGAGGGTCTGGGTTATGATAGGCCAGTCTCACACTCTCCCAGAGACCGTTGGGCACGAGCCTCCCTCTTCCCCTGACCCTCCAGGCTCCCTGGCTGCACCAGGGGCCCACAGTTGGCTAGAAAGTGAGGCAGATGATCAGTTCTGGCAGTGGTCAAAACACACTGTCCTAAAGGCCCACGGAACACTGGAAGGTCATCTCGCTCAGTTTTCTGCTTTCAGCTGGACTGAATGAAGCCAGCAAAGGAAAGAAACAGCATCCCCCACTCCCTGGCTCTGTGCTCCAACAGCAGGCTATCGGTAAGGGAGAACCCCAGGCTTCTCTGATCGCCTCTGATTTTGATAGTTTCATGGGACTCTGTGCCTGTGACTGGGTACATCTGCGGCAGAGTGATTCTGCTCTCCGAGGCCAGTCATGCAGAGCGTTCTCAGCAAGCACCAGCACAGGAAAGGGATCAGCTGGCATACACAGGTGCAATGAACCCCATCACGTTCCTCTAATAATGCCCCGATGCCTGAGTGTGTTTGATAGCACTTATAGACTGACCAGTCATTTTTATTTCAACTATATTGGGTGTGAGCCCTTATAAACGTGTAAACCTAAATTCTGGGACAAATCAGGTTCTACTGACTTCTTATCAAGCTCTTCGGGAAAGTCCTCCTCCTCCAGATTTTGCTCTAAGACCTGCCCTAGGATTTGAGCAATGACATTAGGAAGCGCTGTTCCCTCATATGGAGAAAGGAAGCTTTGAGAAGGGAGGTGACATGTCCCCCCTCAAGTTAGAAGCTGTTTCAACCCAGATGTTGAGTGACTGCATTTACATCTGGGGTTAGAAGCCTGCAGCATCTGCTTAAAATCTGGGGGGCAAAAATGGATTCTCCTCGCGGCTCGGCCCCTGTGTCTGAAGTCTCACTGCTGGGACCATACCCCCGGTGTGTGTGTTTTCCAGTACAGCTGTGCTCCCTCTGCGACCCTCCTGGCCACACCAGAGCACAAATGCCAGTTTATGCAAAGCACATCATGGAAACTAAAATGAGCTGGAGCCTGATTCCTGCAGCTGAAACATCATGATGTTGACAGAATGGGGACGCATTTCCAAGCTCAAAATTTTGTAATAATACCTCGGGGGAGTCATTGGCAAAGTTTGGCCAAAATATAATTAGTTTGCACAGCTATTAGAAGCTGATAAAAGGTTTTAATTTGTGGAGTGATCTCACAAATCTCAGATACTCCTAGCTGCTCTTGCTTTCCTTTCAAACAGGGTGGCTACCTGGACCACATGAAACCCACCTCAAACCCAGCACAAGCGGAGCTGGCGGCGGGCATCTGAGAGGGGAAGCCAAGCGGGGATTTCTTTGCTCTTTGAGACCCAGGGTAGGAGAAAGACAACTGAGATGTGCAAATGACTTCCTCTTCTTTCTTGCTTTGGTAGCTGTTCTTTCTTCCACCTGTCCCCTCCCCACCTTTTATTACTATTATCGTTATTATTATTTTTAAACTAAGCAGAACCTTTTAAAATGTACCCTTTGTCTTTTTTTATTTTTACTTTTATTTATTTATTTATTTATTCATATTTTTTGTGATATGTTAGTCACCATACAGTACATCATTAGATTTTGATGGAGTGTTCCATGATTCATTGTTTGCATATAACACCCAGTGCTCCATGCAATACGTGCCCTCCTTAATACCCATCACCAGGTCAGCCCATCCCCCACCCCCTCCCCTCTAAAACCCTCAGATTATTTCCTGTTTGTACCATTTGACTTTACAAATTGAAAATCTTGAAGAATGTACTCAGGATGAACCCCCCCCCCCCGCCCCCTTCCAGGCTTTGGTCATCTTGTATAAACTTAAATTGTTAAGATACTGCTTTCCTTGAGGGTGGATAAACGAAAATAATAACGCAAAGAAAGGAGGTTTGCTGTCCGAAGGGTCCCCCAGGATGGCAAAGGCTTGACTGGTTGATTTGAGGCTAAGGACAGAGACTACCTGCCGAGGGCTTCTGGATTCTGCCAATTAGCCAAGACAAACAAATGTGTTGACAGAAACCAAGGAGATGGTATCAAACTAACACAATCTACCGCGCCTCCGCAAAGTGCACTTGAACAAAGGCTGGGATGGCATCTGATAGCATAATGCATGTTTTACCCACAGCAATTTGCCTCTAAGGGAGAGAGAACACAGCGCACATACCCCGAAACCATTACAACAAAGGCTAGTTTACATTTTTCCTCCCAAACGCAGCTTCTTAACAGAGCATTTCTACTGTTTATGGGCAATTGGGCTTGATGGATGTACTAGAAATTAGGGAGCAGGACAGGAGGGTGTACTGACGGATGACAGGCTTCTGTACAAACACATGCAAAATAATTCTGCATTTTCATATAGCTTTTAAGGAAGGTCCCCAAAGTTTTTCGCTACATCTTGGTGTTAAGTGTTAAGAATAGGGGGCAACTTGCAATTAAACTTCAGTTTATGGAGAAAAATGTGATACATTAGAGGAGGAGGTGAAGGTTCCTGGAGAGAGCCAGTTACAAAAACGACACTGCTTGTATTTACAACTTCGAGTTATTCCGACTGTCTGTCCCTGCTCAGTAGTTGAAACAACACCCCCTTAGTTAATTTGGGTCATGTAACAGACATCACTGAATTGTATTGCTACGAGGGGATGAAGACGAAATAATATTAAATTTAATTACATAGTACTGTGTCCAACACATGGTTACCATTCAATACATATGTTAAATCCATATCAGAAAAATAGCCACATGAATTTCAACCAAACAAGATGTGTTCACGTACCAAGAGGGAAAACATAACTATATGTATATATATCTCTCATATATTATCATACGCTTATTGTATGTATTAAATATTGTATTTATAGGGGCGCCTGGGTGGCACAGAGGTTAAGCGTCTGCCTTCGGCTCAGGGCGTGATCCCGGCGTTATGGGATCGAGCCCCACATCAGGCTCTTCTGCTATGAGCCTGCTTCTTCCTCTCCCACTCCCCCTGCTTGTGTTCCCTCTCTCGCTGGCTGTCTCTATCTCTGTCAAATAAATAAATAAAATTTTTAAAAAAAATATTGCATTTATATAGGATATATTTAATATGTATTTATATATTAATATAAATTTATTTATATGTGTATATAGCATATATTATATTGTAGGCTTAGTATACAGTGTATATGTTATAACATATACGTGTATATAAACATTATATATATATATACACATTATTTGATGCATGATTAAATTTTCTAATAGACAAATGTCATAATACATGCAATAGAAACATTTGGGACTCCCCTATGCCCAGTATTACCGGTTAACTGCTTAAATTCCTCCCCTTGATAGGTCAAATGCCTTTGATTAATGACACCTCTGTCTCAGAGTTTGGGATTCTTTCCCTCTAACATCATCTCACTTTCTTTTGAGCAGATTTTCTTCAGTAGAGTCTCCCACGTCTGGTTGCTTGAATAAAGGCCAGTGACAAAGCTTTTTCAGCAGGATGGAATTTTTGTCTCGAACATGTTGGGTTGACAGTGGTCAGCTGCTGTATAAAGTAGCTGGGGCTCCACCATGTTTGAAACAATACAGTTTCATTGGCGTGTATGGAAACATCTTTGAGATGGAATAATCAAGTTAGTATAGCCTAGTTTTAACATAGGGGAAATCACGACAAAGAGAGTTTTAGTTGTACTGGAAACTCCCCCCCCCCGGAAGACTTAAAATCATTATTTCAATATTATATCCAAGTGTACACTCTTAGCTTTCTGCTTGATTCTACACAATCTTTTGTCTCTGGTTCAGTAAAAAGAATTATAGATAATCTCAATAAACAAACTGTTTGCAGGATTAAGGGAAGTAGAGAACAACTGGAATGTATTAAATGGTACCACAATAAATTATTTAAGTGTTTGCCTCTGCTGTTAAATTGTGAAATCTCTGAGAGCAGTAGCCATGTGTCATTCATCTTTACTTTTCCGGTCTATTTGTTTTTCCAGGTTTACTGGATACTAGTAGATGTTAAATAAATGTTTCTAAATGGATGGACGAACAGATGATGGATGGATGGATGGATGGATGGATGGATGGATGGATGGACAGACAAATGAAGCAGGGAAGGCATAATACTCCCAAACCATATAAATGTTATTCAACGCCTACTGGAAGAGTTTGGTAGATAATAGGAAATTAACTTGGTAGTGTTCTTTTTCTGAACTATAATTAAATTTAAAAAGGAAAATTAGTATTGTTGTTCTGGTGTTATAAAGAATGAAAGATATGCACATCCTCACACCTCCTCATTATACTTCAGATGCATGCCCTGAGATAGAAATAATAATACTAAGTTTTCGAAATGTATACAACAGAAAGCTTTGGTGGGGAAGATATACAGTAAAAGATGTTCCCAATTTATACTGCCTGCCAGTTCCCGTTACTCCTGAGATTACCTATTAAATCACAGGGCCTTCTCTCCCGTCCTTTCTCTCCCCTCCCGCACTATCTTTTTCAGAAAAACTCAGTGCTACTTGGGAATAGGGATGCAGGGGCAAACTGAGACAAGTTTTTGAGAAGCACGTCAGCTCCACTCTTTTAAGAAAAAACAAAAACCAAAAACAACCTCTAGAATGTTCTAGGAAACAATTTTGATAATTTCAACCCTGTTCACCAGGGCTGGATATATGGCATAATTGCTTAAGTTTCAAGTTTATTTAGGTTGTGTGGAGAAAATGTTTCCAAGATCAAGAACATAGGGGATTTGGGGAAACTCACAAGTGGCATGGCAGAGCATGTATTTCTCTTTGAAAAAGATGATTAGATTGAGGTTTCAAGAGTCCGAAGTTGTATTCAAATCCTTTTGGTTCTTTTTCAGTTTGTGATATAAAAGTAATGCCTTAGGACACTTTAGGAATACAATGCTCTCTACCCTAAAAAACGAAGGCACCAATTTCCGGCAGCCTTTCTCTTCTCTTTTCTTGGAACATTATTTCTGAGTTTTGATGCCTCACTCGGGACCTATGTGGAAGTCACCAGCCTTTGATGGAGCAAAGCAACACATTTCCACTTCCCCACCTCTGAAGTAAGGACCATGCACTGTTTCTTCAGATGGGTCTGGGCATGCTCTGTAAAATCGGGGGCTGGCATTTCTGGAGGCAAAGCTGCTTCTGCTGGATGAGGCTCCTCCCTTTTCGGTAGGCCCTCCCTTCTCAGAGTGTGGTCCCTCTGTGAAGCTGCAGCCTCAGCACCCCTGGGAGCTGGTTACAAATACAATGGAATATTACTCAGCCATCAGAAAGAACGAGTTCTCAACATCTGCTGCAACATGGACGGCACTGGAGGAGATAATGCTAAGTGAAATAAGTCAAGCAGAGAAAGACAACTATCATATGGTTTCTCTCATCTATGGAACATAAGAACTAGGAAGATCGGTAGGGGAAGAAAGGGATAAAGAAAGGGGGGGTAATCAGAAGGGGGAACGAAGCATGAGAGACTATAGACTCTGAGAAACAAACTGAGGGCTTCAGGGGGGAGGGGGTGGGGGAATGGGACAGACTGGTGATGGGTAGTAAGGAGGGCACGTATTGCATGGTGCACTGGGTGTTATATGCAACTAATGAATCATCGAACTTTACATCAGAAACCAGGGATGGACTATATGGTGACTAACATAATATAATAAAAAAAAAAAATTAAAAAAAAAAAAAAGAAATGCCGAATTTCCAGCCCCACCCCAGACCTACTGAATCTGCACATGCATTTTAATAAGATCCCCAGGTAATTATATGCACCTTGAAGTCTGAGAAGTTGGAATGTAAGTGACAAGGGAGGCCTGATGAAGAAACTCTTTTCGTCTGCCGCTGTGTTCCCCTGGTGTGCTTCCAGCTGTGTTTCATCCCAGGCAGTGAGCTCTGTGCACCCACACACAGGCCCCTCTGAGCTCAGCAAATGAGAGCTGCATGTTTCCAGGCATCTCTCCCACCCCTTGTGCCAAAAGACAATCGTATTGTCTCGCTCTGTTTTCTGCTTCTCCTAAATCTGTCTGTTGTGGGTTGCTGTGGTCATACTGAAGATGTCAAATAGAAGAAGACAAGAGCTGAAAGTGATCAGAAAACGGTTTCTATGAATCCACACTCCTGAGCTGCAAGAGTGGAGGCATATTGATTATGTCTAACCCAGCACATCACCATTCCATCTTCCCGGGAGTTTGGTCCTAAAGGATCAGAGGATGAGTGGACTCTGTCTGCTTCCCCCTCCTGCTTCTTGAGACTCACCCACACCTCCAGTCTTCTTCGTCTTGCCCGTGCACCCAGGAACGTGGACTGTCTCACCTTCACCTTTTCCTCTCCCCCCAGCCTCATCCCCTTCTCAAATGATGTCTCCCCTCCTCACTGATGAAGTGCACCTCAAAAACAGTGGCAGCTTTACAGGTTAAGAGTGATTTAGTGGTGCGCACAGCAGCCAAATTAATGCTGGCTATAATGTAGTTTACCTCATTAAACAATGCACACCAAGATCCTGTCTGTTGTAAAACAATTGGTCTCTGAAGCCCAGTATTCATCTTCCAGGGTTGCTGGGACATAATAAATGGGTAATATTCCAGTGATAATGGTAATGGAGTCACGGCTCAGAGCTAATATTATGGCAAAGTAGTAATTATTTCAACAGTAAACAAGAGGATGGTTGAGCTGCCGACAGAATTCAAGCCTGTTGAAATGGTTCACTTAATTTACTTGGAGCTCAGGCCTGGGACTGGCTGAGGGTAGGATGAAGTTTTTATCCTCTGCTCAAGTGTTCCAAATCTCTCTGTGCTCTCTGATTTCCTCTGGCTGTGGAGAGAGAGAAATTCCCTTGCTTCTACTTGCCCTGCTCCTGATTTATAGGGAATGACAGGGACAGTGGCTTTAGGCCTCTGCCTGTGGATTCCGGAAAGAGGGAATGGCAATGGATCCGCAGAGGATACCACAGTCTCAAATGTGAGACTAAGCAGGGATTTGTCAGGAAGAGCAAACGTTAACATATGGGTTAGAAAACCAGGGACCTTTATAGGACAGACTTCTCCAAATCTCCCGTTTTTATGGGTGCTCTGGCCCAAAGGCAGAGACAACAGTGAGTTAATTCTCAGGACACAGTTCTTAACTTAGCCCACTGCAGTTCTAGAAGCTCCCTGAAGTCTGACAGAAACACCAGGCTCACCACGAATTCCTGAAGTCCGAAAGGAAAACTGAGATCAGATCATACATCGCAGACACTGGGAAACCCCCATGTGACCAAGATCATTAGGGACTAAGTTGTTTTTGGCCAGAAGGACTGAGTACAGGGAGAAAGGGAAATGAAGGTGAGAAACAGAAGGGCAGTATATCCAAGGGAGCAATTCTGTGATTTCCTCATACAACGTGCCCATGTTCTAGTAATTGACTGCTAAGTAACAAACCAGCCCAAACAGAGGCTCAAAACAGCAGTCGTATCATTTTGCGTATGGAGCTAGAGTTGTCTGGGCTCAGCCAGGCAACCTCACCATGGCTTTACATGAGGCTGTGAGCCAGGTGGCAGCTGGGCTTGGGGCCCTCTCCAAGGTCTGCCCCCTCTCACTCCACCAGCTGGGACTGTGGATCTGGGCTTCCTTGGTCTCTGTCTCCCAAGGTCTCCCCACATGGTCTCTCCATATGTCAACTTCAAGGTAATTGTATTTCTTAGGTGGTGGTTGAAGGGTCCCCAGCTAGTGCAAGTTTCACAGTCTTTTGTGACCTACTCACTGAAGTCACACGGCTTTGCTTCTACCCTATCCCATTCCATGGGAGGGAGCTATGAAAGCAGCTTAGTCCAGCCAAGGGGTTTCTGCTTAAGTTGATGGAGGGGGTCAACACCACTTGCTAACACCAGTACAGCTCACCAAGCCAGTTTTACTCATCCTTTGCCTTTCCCTAGTGGTACCATTTTTCATTGCTCTGTCCACCCATGGTTAACTCATATATAGAGAGGTCTCTCCATCATCTCTTCACCACAACACGAGTAATCATTGCAGCCTTTGATTAAATGTCCTTTATGCCTAGAGTTGACATAAAATAGTTATGCATTCCTACTTTCAGCAATATACTTTATTCCCAATTTATGAACGAGGAAACTGGCTGAAGCAGATTAAACAGAGGCCCTAAGATCCAAACACAGGTCTGTTTGATTCCAAGTCTATGCTCTTTCCATCATGCTGCTTCCCTCTGTGCAAAATGATTTTCTATAGATACCCTAAGAGCTAATGAACAATAGCCACAGTAGTCATTACTGTGTGCCTTTGGAAAAGTTCCCTAACTTTTCTGAGGTTTCAACATTCTTATCTGTAGAATGGAAACTATAGGGTACCTGTCCCATTGGGCTGTTAACAAAGATTAAATGTAATCACAGGTGTTGAACATTCTGCACAGAGCTTGGCAAGAAATACATTCCCAAGTATGGTTACTAAATGATGGTTTTTGATAACCTCGATGAGAGCAAATCATTCTTCAAGCATAGCTTATATTTTGTAAATAGCCATTTGGATCAAAGTATCATGAATTGAATGAGGGATAAGATGTTATATATATATATATATATATTTGATGGTTTTATATTATGTATGTGTGTGCGTGTATATATACATATATATCTCAAATATTTGATGGAAGGGATATATGTATTCCTATTTTTTTAAGAATTTTTATGTATTTGTTTGTGAGAGAGCGAGCATGAGCAGGAGGGAGGGTCAGAAGGAGAGGGAGAAGCAGACTCACCGCTGAGCAGGGAGCCTGATGTGGGGCTCCATCCCAGGACCCCGGGATCATGACCTGAGCTGAAGGCAGATGCCCAACCAACTGAGCCACCCAGGGGCCTCAGGTACTCCTGTTTTTTAAACCAGCACTTCCATGAATGGTATTTCAAAAAGGTTCCCAGCATTGCTGATGACTGAGGGTATGACTAAGTACAAAGTTCTGGTACTCGTCAACAACACCATATTGTTCAAAGAGATGGTATATGCAAAGGTGAACATTAATTAGTTGCAAGCTTTCCCAGGGGGTTCACTTTTAAAAGCCCTAATGATGAGATGATCAGATAATGCATACAGCATTCTGTGGAACTATCTTGGAAAACACATCTGACACTTGACTTGGTCAGCTGTTTAACCATTGATTTTCTAGACGGGGACAGTCTCTCTGAGTCCCATGTGTCTCGACATAAATTACCTCAGCTAACTGATAAAAAGCACCAAGGATTCTCACATGGTGGTACAAAGGGAGAGGGAAAAAGAGAAAAAAAGTTGAGAAAAGACACACAAAAAAAGTAATTTTAATAGTTTTTCCCCCTGTTCCAGTGTTACCCAAAGTACTAAATTCTAGTATTGCTAATGTAACTAGAATACAATTGGAAGACCAGTCTGGAGGCTAGAGATGCATGGGAACTAAGGACACACACACACACACACACACACACACACACACACACACACAGAACAATTACAGCTTGACCCGTCTTTGATAACACTGCTTCCCACTGATGCATTATCAGAGGACTCTAACATTTTTCATCTGCCCAAAAAGTCTGGAGATGATTCTAATGATATTGACTGAGATGGAAGCAGACGTGACCACATACCTTTGTATCAGATAACCCATTTGGGCTGACTTTAGGATCTGAGCTTTGTTCCAGAATGTATCCCTTGGCAACAACTAGGGAATGGCATGACGCTGACATCATCTAGAACAGAGTCTTAAAATCTGGAGCTCTATGAATCATGGAGCTCTATGGAGTTCTATGACTCACAGAAAAAGGGAAAATAAACCAATCGACCTTCACTTTGTCTTCAGGAGAGAATTAGTCTCAGATACAGCAATTTACTGGTAGTTCACCCGCAAATTAAGGCCTCGCCTTCTTAATTCAATGTCTTGTCTCTTCTAAGCATATCTTACTAGAATTGAAAATCGAAAATCTACTTCTAAAGGTTAAATTTATGTTGATAAAATTGTTGCAAACACATATTAAACATTTTGAAAAATAGAAAAGTTATGAAGAATATAAATAACACCTGTACTTCCAACAGTTAGCAGTAACCATTAATTAATTTTTTGATGTAAAAATTGGGATTCATGTTGAAAGTGAGTGACAGGATTTCAAAGTACATCTCAATAGAAAATACATTTCTTTGACAGAATGATCCTTTTTCTGATTGGTCAAATTATTATTATTATTATAATGTGTAGAAAGGGGGTAATCAGAAAGGGGAATGAAGCATGAGAGACTATGGACTCTGAGAAACAAACTGAGGGCTTCAGAGGGGAGGGGGTGGGGGAATGGGATAGGCTGGTGATGGGTAGTAAGGAGGGCACATATTACACGGTGCACTGGGTGTTATACGCAACTAATGAATCATCGAACTTTACATCAGAAACCAGGGATGTACTGTATGGTGACTAACATAATATAATAAAAAAACATTAAAAAAATAATGTGTAAAATATTTTTGAAACTATAAAATAATAATGATGGGATTCTGAAAGACTCTTCATCTAGGAGATGCCTGAGGAACTCAAAGGGTGTAATAATGGAGTGGAGCACATATGACCATGATCATCCGGGAACATAAGGCCTGTCTTCACAAATAAACTTAGTTCCACAGACAGATTTTTGACAGAAATGGGAGGAGGGGGTAATGCTGGTGATGGTCAAATATGGATGTGAAACCAGAAGAGCTAAGAGTCTGCAATTACTTGGGATGGATGGAAGGTGCTGATTGAAATGCAAATGTGTTCTTCCCGGAAGATGGCGTCCATCATTAAAACTACTAGGGAAGGCAGGTTTTGATGTTACCAGAAACATATGAAAAAGACAAGCAGCAACAACATATGAACACACTTCCCGGAGGGTAAATCAGGAATCAACAGCAGACCAGCGAGCATGTGTTCAGCTGACAGGATCAAAGACCCAGGGTTAGGGTTGCATTTTCATGACCCACCCACCCCCCACTTTGCCCCCGACAAAAGCAACCCAAAAAAAGACAAAGTGGGAAGAGTACAGACTCAGCTATCAGAAAGAACGAGTTCTCAACATTTGCTGCAACATGGACGGCACGGGAGGAGATAATGCCAAGTGAAATAAGTCAAACAGAGAAAGACAACTATCATGGTTTCTCTCATCTATGGAACATAAGAACTAGGAAGATCGGTAGGGGAAGAAAGGGATAAAGAAAGGGGGGGTAATCAGAAGGGGGAATGAAGCATGAGAGACTATGGACTCTGAGAAACAAACTGAGGGCTTCAGAGGGGAGGGGTGGGGGAATGGGATAGGCTGGTGATGGGTAGTAAGGAGGGCACGTATTGCATGGTGCACTGGGTGTTATATGCAACTAATGAATCATCGAACTTTACATCAGAAACCAGGGATGTACTGTATGGTGACTAACAGAATATAATAAAAAATTAATAAAAAAAATGATTAACTTTTATATTCATCAAAAAAAAAAAAAAAAGAATGGTTTGAAAACCAGAAGTACTCCTCTGGGGCCCGATAAACGAGTACCTTGCGGTAGAAGATGTTAGAACATAGCTGTCAGGTGGAGCATTACAGCTGCGAGCCAGAGAGGAGCCCTTGAGGAGTAGCATGGGGCCACTCTCAAATGGACCACCCTTGGGAGAATCGTTTTGAATGTGGATGAGCACAATCCGTATTGGAAGTTCAAGGAGTTACAAGAAAGAGAACCAAGGAAGGGAAATATGGATAAAAATAAGGATTTTTTAAAATAATTTTTATTTTGTTATATTAGTCACCCTACAGTACATCCCCAGTTCTTGATGCAATGTTCCATGATTCATCACCGGCATACAACTCCCAGTGCACCATGCAATACGTGCCCTCCCCAATACCCACCACCGGGCGATTAGTACTATCAAGAGTCAGTCTTCGCATAGCACAGAGAGCAGCAAAGTTCTTCTCTAAAAGACTGCATAATAAATATTTCAGGCTCTGTGGGACATATGGTGTAGTGGCAACTAGTCAAGTCTGACATTGCAAGACAAAAGCCGCTGTGCACAAATGGGTATGCCTGTGTTCTCTTAAAACTTTGTCTTATGTTCTCATAAAACATTTTAATTTCAAATAGTTTGCACATGTCATGAAGTATTATGCTTATTTCGTTTTTCTTCAGCCATTTAAAAATGGCAAATCGTTTCTGAACTCACGGGCTGTTCAAAAGCAGGTAGCAGGTCAGATGCAGCCTGCTGGCCACAGTCTGCAGATCCCTGGCGTCATGAATTAGGGCAAGAAGGACCAGCGCTGGCTCTGAGGTCCTGACTCCTTTGCAAGTCAGAGATCCTGGACTGATTCTAAAACTAGCACAGATCCAATTGTGCCTTTTGCCCTGTGATTTCCCTTTTGGTTTCTGGTCTGCAGGGTCGTGTCCTGTTATTCTGCTCTTTTTAAGCAGATTCAACCCCCCTCTCTCCCTTGGGCTACATTCTGTGTAACACTGGTGAAATGCTTAGTCTAACTTTCAAATTAGTTATGCTGCATAAATAAATAGAAGATTTACCAAATGATAATTGCTGTGGTTATAACAATGGTCATAATCAAAGGTTACAACATTTGCTTTTTTGAGTTTGTGTTGCAAAAATGTAAAAACATCTTTGTCTTAGAAGACTGTGCTGTAGTGGGATTCCATCTCTCCTCCCTGCCCTCTTGACTTGCTTGGCTTTGCCTGGAGACTCTGCGTGGATTAATACAGAACTTGAATGAAGGACCATGCAATCATGTTTTCATGTTTACAAAGCACCTGTGATGTAGGACTGTTAACCTCATATTGTGATCCTATCTTACAGTTGAGGAAGCAGAGGTTCACAGAGCTTAACTGGCTTGTTAACTTGTTAACTTGTCACTTAGTAACTGGCAGAGCAAAGAGTCAAACCAAGTGTCCTAATAGCAGTGGGCTTCCCTTTCCAGTATTCCCTGCACCCTCCTCTCGTCATGTGTGACCCTGGGATGCCAGGTGGCATCTATGTATTGCAAATTCTCCTTTCCCAGGTGAAGAACAGAGGCAACCAAGCTGGGTAGAAGGGCCTGGGTGCCTGTTGCTTTTCATTAATGTGCCTCTGTCCGAGTTTCAAGGAATGCTGGAGGATGAGTTACCAGCCTCCCAACACACTCTACTTTCTTCTCTCTTTTTTTTTCCTTTTTTCTCCTAATGTTTCCCAACATGGTGTATATCATCAGATGGTGAAATAACTTGCATTTGCCCCTCCAAGCACTTGGCAAGCACCTCCTTCCTTTATTCGCGCAGTGGGAGGTTTATAGTCAATATGAATTGTAATAGCTCCGAAGGCCTGTGTTCTCAGTGCTCTCCAGCTGGAAAACTCTCCCAGGCGAGACACGGGGAGAGTGACAACAACTCAACGTGAAGTTTTTAATTCCCTTTCGTATCTAACTTGGATCTTGAAAGAGACACCGCTGTGACCCTCCTGGCTCTCTCACTTTGCCTTCAACTCACTCAGCAGCCATGGCGCTCAGGGAGGGCTGCAGACGGGTCTTCTCCCACTAGGCTGCCCTATCGATTAGCTAGGCAGAGAAAAGGGTTTTCGTTTTTAAAGGCACATGGAAACATCCTCAAAGCCGATGTTTAATTTAAGTATCACAAGAGGATAGCGGCAAAACATCTCGATATCATCAATCCCCGTGAACAGCATCGCCTCTATTTCCAAGCTATTTCTTTTCAAAGTGGGAATGGAGGAGGCTCTTTGTGTCACCTCACACCCCTGAGGAGAGACAGGTGTCCCAGCTTATGGCCAAATGCCCTTCATTTACGTGGCTAGAATGCTGCGTACCAGAAATGATGAGAACACATCCCACTTCAAGACTGGATCCTTATACGCCAAATAAATTGTTTTTTACAAATAGCAGTTCCTAATTGTGCTTTTGTTTATTAAACCTAGGACACAGTATTGTTTTTGGTTAAACTTCAGTTACTTTCTGCTATTTTAATTAATTAACATCCATTTCTCCCCAAATCAGACACTGCTAATTGTGAATGTGTGTTTTTACAGGTGAGAGAAAGGATGGTACAAAGCCAATGAGCAGTCAGGTATTCACCATTTCCATTCAACAGACGTTCATCAGGAACTTGTGGTGTCCACTGGGAATCTTAGAAGCGGCTAGAGGTTTGACTCAGCGGGAAACTGAGGCTCTGGAAAAGGCTGTCAAAAGGAAATGGTAGCCTGTGTACAAAAAAGTCATCTAAAATAGTATAGGCCAAAGTCTAGTGGACAAACTGAGTTATTGTGGAAAGGCATAAAAATGGGACAGCCCCATTTTACATGCCACACGTGACCTTTGACATGTCACTGAAGTATGTGGAACAGCCCGTTCATCTTTAAAAGTAAGATGCCACTGTCAATGACAGAGATAATTACACACTAATGCTCACTGACAGCGCCATCTTTGATGAGACAAACATTTACCGAGCCTTCATGTTATACCAGGCACAGGACACGCATTTGCATACATTATCACATGTAACCTTACAACAAGCCCAGATACACATCCTATCACGATCTTCACTTTACAGATCAGATGCCTAAGGCTCAGATAGGGTGGGCATTGTGGCCAAGGGGACGCTGCTTCGAGAGTGGTATAATCAGAACTCAAGTCTTGAAAGTTTACCATGTCATGCCTCTGATGAAGCTCAGGCAGTTTCTGGGACCCAGTCCATGCCCAAGAAAGACAACATGCCAATCTGCAGACAGATCTAGAAGGCAAAGTTAAATTTCCAGCTCTACCTCATACTAGCTACCTGACCTTTAACGAACTATTTAAGAGTTCTGTGCCTCAGTTTTTCATTCATCAAATATATAATGACAGCACCTAAACTCTTAGGGTAGTTCCAAAGATTAGATGAGTTGGTACAGGTAAAGTGTTAGCACGTTATAAGAACACTATAAGCCTTTGCTACTATTGTGTTTGGTTTTTTCACCTTTATTACCTTAGTGCCGTTCTCCGCTCAGTATATCTCCCTCCAATCTCCTTGTACTCAAATAAGAAGATTCATCAACTCTTAGGCTTCAGCTCCCTCTGCCTTAAAAGCTGTACTTTCTTAGAGACCAGCTTCTGAGTAACTTATTTATGTTTAATTGTCATTTTCTGAAGATCAGCATAGATATAGAGCTGTAATTAACCTTTTATTGGGATTCTCCCACACAGGTTAAATGACTTGCTCAAAGTAGCACAGCATCAATGGCAGCAGTTGGAATGGGATGAAGGCTGCTGCTCTCCTGCCTAGATTGTGATAGATGAAAGCAGCTACCACTAATAGTGGAGTTATTAGGCATAAAATAAGGAGGGCAAAAGAGGACAGATGGCTACTTGAATGACATTATAAGGCCTATGGTTTATTCCTTCTATCACCATTATGTTGACTGCTAGCAACTTGAGGTGGTTTGGCCATTCTCTTCTCCAGAGCCAGAGTCAGGACTATATCACACGGTCCGTTACATGGTAGGGCAGAACAAAGCACTAGATTCTGAATGAGTGGTGGTCACGTGTTCAGGCCTAGTCTGGCACACAGTCTAGCAGCCATATTCTTGGGACATCATAGGCTTTCTCAACTTGGGTTTTCTCGTCTGTCAAAGAGCAATACTCACCTCATATGGCTGTTAGAGAATCAAATGACAATATTTTAAAACTTAAAAAATGTTATAAAAATAGAAACTATATGAATTCTAGCAAAAAGAAAAAGACAATCTGAAGTAGCAACTCCTTTGGTTGATGGGCTGATTCATCTTGGCTTTCGCTATTGATTATAAAACAGGACAATAGTAAGCAGGAGAGTTATGGGTTCAGAGTGGAGCTTCTGCAACCCATCTACCTGGTTAAGTCTTGTCCAAATCCAAGGTAGTATATGTCTTTGAGCACCTATGTGAGCTCTCTGGGTCTCAGTTTCTTCAACTACAAAAGAACAGTAATAAAACCTATGTCATAAGGTCGTCAAGAAAATTAAAGAGTTCATACAGAGGGGAGGGGGGTGGGGGAATGGGATAGGCCGGTGATGGGTAGTAAGGAGGGCACGTATTGCATGGTGCACTGGGTGTTATACACAACTAATGAATCATTGAGCCTTACATCAGAAACCGGGGATGTACTGTATGGTGACTAACATAATATAATAAAAAATCATTAAAAAAAATAAAGAGTTCATACATGTAAAGCACTTAGAATAGTGCCTGAAACATAGACAACTACTGTAAAAAAATATTGGTGAAGACGATGATGATGATGATGATGCAGAGGAGGAGCAAGACATGTTTATAGTAATGATTATGACAATGATGACCCCTCTTTCAGTCTTCTTTCCCTGGGTATAGAATCTAATCATTTTAGACTGCTGCTATTTCTCTAATTACTGCAACTTGCATTTTTAGGCACAGAAACACTAGCTCCTAGCCTGAGAATTCAGGCTTGCCAAGAGATCCTAGGGTCCTTTACTGCTGTCTGCTTTATAACAATGAAGTAGGGCTCTCATCAAGAGGTCCTTATAACCATGACAACATGAGCAGCACCACTCTACTGAGGATGTCATTGCCATGACAACACCTGAGTGACCAAAATCAAGAGGCCTAGAAAAGTGCTGTGATAAAGAGAGAAAACATCAACACACAGAGGAATGTGACCGTTTAAGAGAAGAACAAGGACTGGCCAGTGTGGATGCTTGGCAGTGAAGCCAATGGAAGCAAAACTATGTTGACATAAACAGTGTGGTCACATTCATTAAGTTGCCCTTGATTCTCAAGGGCCAAGGGTTCTGGCTGGAAACAGAGATGCAAAGAACGATGGATCCAATCCCTTCTAATCCTTCCATGGATTTCACAATGTGCCTAACAATCAAGGGTTTTTCTTCTCTCGAAGGGAAGAAGTGTCTCTAGGGCAATGTGGGCAATGAGAAGGGAACTGTTAGGACTGTGAGGAGAAATAATTTGGAGGGATTCTCAGGAACTTACTTACAGGATTAGGTGGAGAAGATGTCATTACCTGTCACTGCTGGTACTTTTTTCCAGGTTGGCGAACTATCCCCCATCTCCAACATTATTCTAGATTAAACACAGTACGTCTGCTTCTTCTATCCTGCCTGACCTAGACTCAGCAACACTGAGGCAACAGAGATGTTCACACAATTTCCAGAGCATAGATCTGCAGAGAACTACAGTTATTTGCCCCAGACAGCTGTCTCCCCCAGAATAGGACGTGGGCTGTGTCTGTTGGCATTTCTAGAGTAGTTAATTGGCCTTCCTATCCCATCCCCTTTGGAGCTTCCTGGAGTGGTTTTACCTGGAAAATCATCTGTGGCCATAGGGGTGGCTGCCCAAAGCTCACTGGGTTTCTATTCTGGTGATGAAGAACAGATCAATTCAAATACACTGTTCTAGTTGAGTATCTGGTCATGGAAAGTCAAATATTGAGGACTTTTAGAACTTCTGCCCTGGTCTCTAAGGAAGGGTTGAGAGATAAGCAGATACCATCCTTAATGCTCCCTCTCACGGGCTCTTTCACACTGCAAGCAACATTTCCCATAAATGCTTCAGCTACCAATGCCCAGCGGGATCTTCACTAGATTTGGTGGCAAAGAGTCTCATCTCCAGGCAATGTTTCTTAGCGTCAGAGACAGTTGCTTTAGCAACATGGGTTCTTCGGCTTTAAGTTCCCAGCTCACTCAAAAGCCACGTAGAAAAATTTGGGTGTCACTCAAAATTTGTAGGTTGTGCCACAAGCACAGAGCAGTCTTAGCTAATTCTTTTATTTCACCGGAAGAGCAGGAATAGCTGAGAACCTAACGCAAGTATGGCTGACCCTTGAACAACATGGGGGTTAGGGCTGCCGAGCCCTTGTGCAGTTGAAAGTCCACATAAAAACTTTTTTTTTTTTAAGATTTTATTTATTTGACAGAGAGAGAGACAGCCAGCGAGAGAGGGAACACAAGCAGGGGGAGTGGGAGAGGAAGAAGCAGGCTCTCAGAGGAGCAGGGAGTCCGATGCAGGGCTCGATCCCGGGACCCTGGGATCATGACCTGAGCCAGAGGCAGATGCTTAATGACTGAGCCACCCAGGCGCCCCCACATATAAACTTTTGCCCCCAAAACTTAGCTATTAATGGCCTGTCAACTGAGAGCCTTACCAATTACATAAACAGTCACTTAACACATATTTTGTATGTTACATGTATTTTATGCTGTATTCCTTCAATAAAGGAAGCTACTGAAAAGAAAATGTTATTAAGAAAACAATAAAGAATACAAAATACACCTACAATGCTGTAGTGCATTTATAAAAAACAGAAAAACAAAAAAAAACCCCCAAAAAACAAAACCTCATCTAAGTGGACCCAGGCAGTTCAAACCCATGCTGTTCAAGGACCCACTGTAATTACACAGCAACAATAACCAAGGAATGGCCAAGGGAAGCCAGCTGCAGACTGGACTTTCAGAAACTATCCTTCTTTACCCTCATACTCCCCTCCAACAACTAACCCTATATTGTGCTATATTTTATAGCAAAACTTCTCAAAAGACTTTATAACTCTCTCTGTTAACCCAGCCCATTGTCTCCCTTTCCAATCCATCTTGTCCCGTACCTCCAGGCACCAGAACCATTCTCACCAGCCAGGGTCTCACGCAAGTGCATTTCGCCAATTCTCGGTCCCCATCTCCCTTGTCTTCCAAATGAGGCTCGTGCTATCGATCACTCCCCCCTTTTAGGAAGCCTCCTCTTCCCTTGTCTTTCAGATTTCTTTGGTAACTCTCTGGCTACTGCTTCACCATCATCCGTGCTGGCACATCCTCTCATCTTGACACCCCAGTATGGGAATGCCCCAAGGCCCGGTCCACAGAGAGTTCTGTAGGACTCCCTGTAGGGGGCGACAGCCCACCTCGTGGTGCCGAATGCCATCTGGATGCTGCTGACCGCTACATTTATTTCTCTAGCCAATGCCCCCTGGTATAGCCAGCCGTCTCCTAGCATTGCCACTTGTGTATCTGAAGTACCAAGCTCCTGTTTTCACTTACAAACATGTTCCTCTAGGAGCTCTTGGTGACAGAAAATGATATCTCTAGTCACCAGTGGCACTGGCCACAGATCTGGCCCTTGATTCCTAACTCGGCCTCATAACCCCCATGTTTAATCAGTCAGTGAATCTTGGCAGCTTTAATTCAGAATATATTTCACATTAAAAACGGTCTTACCACCTTCAACCCTACTACGATAGTCCACATCATTATCATTTCTTGAGGGAACAGAGCAATATCTGAACTGGCATCCCAGTCGCTACCCTTACACACCTCTTGACCCCTGTCTTTCTCTTCAAGCAGTTAAAATGACTTTTGAGCAACACGTATTCAATCATTTCACTCTCTTGCTTAAGACTGGCCAATGTTTTTTATCCAAACAGATTCCAAAGTTTTTAACATGGTTTTCCAGGCAAGACCTGATCTGACCCTTGGCTCTCTCTAATCACATACCATGTCACTTCTTTGTGTCCACAGCTTCTCCGTACACATTAAGCATATTCTGGATGCATGGCCATGGTCTTTGCAAGTACGTGTGGCTGGAACACCCTCTCTTGATATATCCCATTCATGGGTTCGCTTCCCTCGGGCCTCTAGGTATCTGTCATGGCTGCTCCTGGTACTCTAACAAAAGTAGTACCACTCATGCTTCTTTGCCACATCTCTGGGTAAATGTGTCCTCTTCCTCCACAGTACTATCTCTCCCGAGACTAGGTGGCATGTTTATGTATGAAATATTACCTACACTCCCTTGCCGCAGCTCCATGGGGCAGAGGCTTTGAATGCTGTGTTCACCACACAGTCAGAAGCACCCAGATATGCACTGTTGTGTTTTAGGTACTCAGTAAATATCTGTTGAATAAAAGATGATCCTTTCTGCCTGTTTATCATAACTCTGTTGTACTCTATCATTTCTGTTCAATCTAATGAATCCTGATTCTTTAAAAAAATAAATAAGTCTGGAGTTGTTATGATCACTTTTGGAGAAAGGGGAGCTAACCTACATGGATCAATGGACAGAAAAAAAATCTGACACCAGCTAGCTCCTATATCCTACCAATTGCCCCATGGGAGAAAAGCCAGATAGATAGATAATCCCTAGTCCCCAAAAACAGGCAGTAAGGAGAGGAATCCAGACACCTAGGAGTTCTTGTCAACATAGTCTCCACCCGCACTCTTAACCCACACTGACCCTATCACCAGGTTTTGGTAATTTGCCCCCCTACATATCTCTTAATTCCATACCCTCCTCTCTTCTCCTGTTATCTCATGATCTCTGAATTTGACCTTTTAATGGCCTCCTAAAAGTTAGTCCCCTTGGTTTGGGTCATAAAAAAAGACTTAAACTTGCCCAAAGCTACCACTTTCACCACCCCTCCTTAAGGTTTAGGAAGAAAAGGGATTCCTACCCCTTACCACGGGAACAGGCTACAGCTGAAATCTGAGAAGTATGGTTTTATATCTTCCACTGGGGGCAATTTAAATTCAACATGCCCCACACTGGTCACTGCCAGACCGACTGTGTAACCGGAATGCCTGTTCCCTCAATGTCCTGCAGCGCTTTCATTTCCCCTTCTCCCCACCTTATGTTCTCTGGAACACCTCTCACTACTTAAGCAAAATGCTCCGCTGGGCCCTCAGCCTCCAGGCCCCCTGAACGGCCTTAAGTGATAAAAACCCAGCTACTTCCTGAGGGCAACATTTCCTCGGTGGCTCTCTCAAGAAATTGCTGGATTATCTGTTTTGGCATCTGGAGGTCGGGGTGATGGTCCTTCTCACTCCTCAAGATCGCTTGGAGACCATTCCTCTTTCACACATTTATTGAAAATCCCTTTAAAGCTTTGCCTTCTGGCAATGTTGCATCTACCTATCTTTGCTGCCAATGACTGATGTCCTGAAGCCCTCATGATTCTTTAAGGGCTTTCACATGTGGCTCACAGCCCTACTTGTCACTAACCTCAGCCATTATCTGCGGTGACTTCAATGTTCCCTTTGATGATTTTCCAGACACCTGCACCATCAGCCACCTGGACCCCTCTTCTCCATGGACCTTCCCCTCTGTCTCAGTCATATTCTATCACTATCATTGGCCTGACCATGTTATTTTCTAGAACCTGCAATCACTAATGAAGGGACTATAATTTCTAATTTGAACCTTGTAACTTTCCAGCATGCTCAACTATTCATCCTATAACCCCATGCTGCCTTGATTCACTCATTCCTTGAACAAATACTAAATGTCCATAATTGGACAGTCACGTGCTAAGCATTGGTGCACCTGGCAGTAAACAAGAAAGAGCATGTTCCTTCCCCTCGTAAAGCTTATAGTCTATTGAGAGGAAGGTAGGCATTACATTAATCTGGTAGCCCCACGGGCTCCTTGATGATCCTGAACCTGTCAGCTGTGTCCCAATTCAGGCCCTTTGTATTCACTGCCAGCCGTGACGAGAACTCTCCTGCTGGAGTTAGCCCAGTGTCCTCCCACAACCTTCATGGGCTGTCTTCTTAACGACTCCATCCCCGTCTGCTCTATTTAAGATTACAACACCTACGTAAGCTTAAATCGTGCAAAGCAATCTTAATAATTAATGACAAAAACATGATTTCCTGGAGGATTTAAGAACTTTTGCCACAACATTAAAAACCTTAAGGTTGGTTCTAAGTGAATATGGACAGCAAAATGGTTAAACTAATATTTACTTAGTACACTAAATTTGAAACATCAGAAACATTGACAATTGAAGGTGTTTTTTGGTTAAAAAAAAAAAAAAGATACCAACCCCAAAACACACGCTGATAATCTCTTTGCCTTTTATCCTGACTAATGTTTCTGCAGTAATTACTATACAACACATTATAACGTTTACATATCCATCCTTTTATTTTCTGTCTCTCCCCCTAGAACAGAAACTCTCTGAGGCCAGAATTTTGTCTGCTTTGTTCATTCATGTGTCTCCAATGCCAAGGACTGTCACCTAGCAGAGAGAAGGTAGCTTCATAAACAATTATTGAGTAATACACAAATTCATATAGGAATAGTCAAAATCATTTTGCCAAGAAATTTTCCGGAGGAAGGTGTAATCCCTGCCACCTTCTCTGATTCAATCCTTTTCTGGAATGGTGGGTGACAGAATAAATAAATCGATGAAGGGAGAAAGCCATTTGTCTTTCTCTATCATGCTGATGATTGGCCAAATATCTTCAACCACGGTGACCCCAGTGAACCATTCAGTAGAGGGCAAAGCACTGATGCAGGAAATTAGAGAAGGAACACAAGGCCTCCTGGGTGCAGAACAGTTCAACAGGAGGAGTCCTGAATCCATTATGGAGGAACTGATGAAGTCCAAAGTCATTCCTTTTAACTCTCTGTGAGAAGAGGGAAGAGGGACTTGTTTTTCAGGGCGAGGGGCGGGTGTGAGCAGAGAATCAGTCACTGTTGGGGAGAAGTGGCTAAGATCTCGTTCTGGGGAAGGAAGAACTGCAGCGTCCTGACCTCAGATTCAAAGGCGATGAGCAATCTGAACGCGCAGGAATTCTTGGAGAACCTGCAGAGTCTAGCCAGGAAGGAGGCTGGAGCCTCCTTGATCTGAGAGGATCTGCACTGGTATTCTGCTCATTCTTTCCCAACTGCCCTGGCTCCAGTAGTAAAAGCATTTTACACCACTAAGAAGATAAAATATGCCAAATATCACAAGGACACGTAGGAAAACTGAATGGAGTCAGATAATGAAAAACATACCCTGGAATCTAGCAATTTCTTTTCATATCCAAAGCTGTTAAAGTGTAAAACAACCTAATAATAACAATCAAAGCAGAAGACATACCATTGTGTGAGCGAATGATAGTATTTAACATGAAGGAAAAATAAATCAAGTCAGAAAGCAGCTGCATCACTGCCACAGGTCCTGGTCTAGGTGGAAGGGGAAGGGTAGAGAGCATAAAACTCACAAAGGCCGACTCAGTGGGAGGAACAGAACTCACGGAGAACTGAGGCAAGGTCAACCCTTCATGCTGGGGCTCTGTCCTTTGCTCAGAGGTATTCATGTAAAGATCCACTGAAAGGAGCCTCAGATCGCTGGGGAGGATGGAATTCCAAGGCCAAGCACAATGCCCCCACTGGAGTCCAGTGTCTGAACAAGGGTGTGGGTGATTTTGCAAGAATGCTGTGAAAAAGTGGACAAGCCAAGGGCCATAAGCCCTGGGCTGGCAGGAAGTCTGAAGCCAGACTGTAGACATGTCTCAGAAGATCCAGAAGAAGCAATGGGTCAGAAATCAGGCAGGAAATCAATACACATTAAGAATATGGATCTTGGAGTCAAAGACACTTGGATTTGAATTTCACCTTGGCCATTTCATATTTGTGGGAAAAAAAAACCCTAAAATCTCCATTTCTTATCACTAAAATGAAACTAATGTCTACTTATTAGGGCATTTGTGAGAATTAAGTGATAGAAAGTACGGAAAGCACAGTGCTCAGCACAAGGCAACTACTATAAGTAGTAGCTCTGAAACTCAACTGTAATCACAATCACCTGGGGGATCTGCTAGCGTTCAGTCTTCTGGGTCCCACCTTAGCTCTGGGGTATAAGCCCAATGATGCTAACGTTGCTAGGGCAGGAACCAGCCTTTGAGAAAGGTGCTATACAGCAGCAGTGAAGCACATGTGTTCCGGAGACACCGCTGGGGCCTGGATGTCAGCAGTGCACCTTGGAGCTGCGTGCCCTTGACCCATTAGCCTGACCTGCCTAAGCCTCCCTCTCTCGCTGGTAAAGCGGTGTAATCATGGGGCGTGTTTCACACTGCTGTTATGAAGAATCCATACCACCATGTGTAAATGTCCAGGAGAGTACCTAGCACATATTTAAGCATCCAGCAACTGTTAACTTTGGATAATAGAGACTCTGGTTATAATCTGGACTCCAGCGGAAAAGCAGTCACATCAGATCAAGCCAAGACTCAGGATCCAAAAGTTGGTATAAAGTCAGAACAACACATTGAAGTCCTGGTGATAAGGATATTTAGAAAGGAAACTTTCTCCAAGCTGCCATGGCAATTCTTGGTGGATCCTTGACAAGGGACTCCACAGCCTTTAGTAGTCTAGAGGGGTGTGACGGTGAGGAGGTCACTGTGGTTGTGGTGGGCGGTGAAGCCCTGCTGAGACCCTTCTGATACCCCAAGTAGAGCTACCTACCATAGGTACTCATCAGAAATGGGGTCTCCAGGCCTGGAGGGGCTGCCATTTTAAGAAGCCCTTTGCAGCTTACTCAGCCAGGGCTGGTTAGCATCTGTGGGGCAGATGATACAATCTTCTTGCTTTTATGTTTCCTTTTTTGTTCTATCAAAACAATTCTGCATAGTAACGGTCACCAAGTACCAGCATAAATAGCCCGACTCAGGAGAGTGTGGGGTAAGATGCTGTTAGCAATGTCTGAATTCCGCAGACGTCTGATTCTACAACATTTTTCAAGGGTTTTAAAATAATTGGGTAAAACCACAAACAGTGTCTGTGGTATGCACTCCTGCCCTTGGTTTCTGGCGGAGGCTTGGTTTCATATGTTCTCAATCCAGGCACATTGAACTCATTAATTTCCCCACTAGTCTTTTTATGATTCTCCTCTTCTTTGAAGTAGGAAGTTGCACAGCTCTAATATTGCTTTAAACCAGATCATAAATTTTAAACTTACGAAAATGCTTATCGACACTGGCAAGTTTTACCCTAACTGTATCTGTCTCGCAGTAGTTTTACAGTTAAAGAGAATTACTGAGTTAAACAGTCATCTGTAAATGCCTTCCTCGGCTTTCTTCTTTCCCACCTTGGTCTGTGTGTCTGTGTTTAAACCATTTGCTTAACGAGCTTCTGGATCACTTTGCCCCAGACTTGAAGTTGTGCCGCTGGTTTATCTTTATCATAATAAATCGCTTTTGCTGTATAGGTTGGGCCCCATACCGTATGCTCTCCTGCTATTCTGGACAGGAGATCTGCCAGTTTCAATTATGATGCAATTATTTTTTTTTCTTCCACCATCAATGACCACTGTAATATCTTTTGCAATAGCAATTACTTGGTTCTCCTGGGATAGCTACTTGGGGGTACTTTGGGAATTTTAATCAAGCACCTATGTTAATTAGAAAATGGTGAGGGGGGTGGGAGGTGCTGATTAAGCACCTTTGAATATCTATTGACTGAGCTCCGGCTTTTGTTAAGGATTCAACCTTTCCAGAGAAAAGAATTTTAATTTTCTCCCCTTTTGTTCTTGTCTCCTGAGTGGGAGGGAGAGGTAGGTGAAAGCTGGGGCTACGGAAGCTCATGTCATTGGGCACCTACTACGTGTCATTACGGGGCCGGACGCTTGGCACTGATGAGCACATTTAATCCTCACTACATCCATGTCAGAAAGGCTTTATTATCTCAGTCTTGCAGATAAAGGGTCTTAGGTTCAGTCCTGGGGACAGACCAGTGGAGAGAACCTTTTCTTATAAATTCCTTGGACTGGTTTGGGAAATCTATGATAGACAGGAAAAGATGATGGGAAGAGATGAAACTCCTTTATCTTACACTTTACTCACTAAAATTGCTTTTGTTTTCAATTTTGCACCAGAAAGACTTAATTTTTAAAAAGGGATGAAACATACTAAATCCATCGATTAGATGCCTCTTTGTTCAACAGTCACTTACAGGGCCTGCAAACATTTTGTGCTGTACGAGGCACTGAGGATAGAATAAAGCAGCTGAACTGTTCCTGCGGTCCTGATCCCTTGGACGAGTCGAGGGCCTCGTGAGCCTACGAGTCACGGTAAGAATTTCCATCATTAGAAACGCGTGTAAAGTGCTCTGGGGTCTCAAAAAAAGGGACGACTCACTTTGAAGAAAGTCACTAGAGGGTTTCAAACCGGTAATACTTGAGCGTGGTCTTCAAACAAGTGCAGAACTCTATCCAAAAGGTGCAAGGAGATGGTCTAGGGAGGCCAGATGGGAAGTGCAAAGGTAAAGACACCCACTATGTGGTAAATGTCAAGTCGTTAGTGTGATTGCAGTGTGCGGGGCAAATGAGGTCCAGAACCAAACAATGAAAACTCTCAGTGCCATGCCAAGAAGCAAGAACAAAACTAATAAAGAAAAGTCCCTTCTGGAAGGTTCATCACTACCTTGATCTGAACTAGCGGGTGAGTAGTGGAGGGAACTTCAAATCCAGCTGGACCTGCTTTCAAGGCCCATCCCTCTCAGACAGATGGCCACCTTCTACTGGGCAGACTCCACCCATGAGGAGGGAGCCATTAGAGGTAGCCAAAATCTCAAAGAAGCACCAGACATTCCATAAAGCCTGAAGCAGAAGAATGGAGCTGGAAAATTCACACCTGCCCTCAGGAAGCAGAAAAATAGAGCCGACCCACTGGCCATTTCCCAAACCCACCTCCAGGATGAAGGAACAGAGGAAAAAAGCTCCTTCTCTCAACTGTGTCTCTTAGACTCTCACACTCCAACGGAAGACAGGCAGGCAGCTGGCAGCCCAGCACGTTCCCTGGGCAGGGGGCCTGCCCTGAAAAGTAGCAAAAAGACACAGATCCCAAAGCTTCCTTTTTTCCTCAGGTCCCTCCTTCTTTGGAACGTAGGCTACTTGCCCCCTGGTTTCATCGCACTGGCGGCCATGACTGGAGAGTTAATTTAGTCACCGAGTCCCCCTTGGTTTAGTGCAGAAAAGATTTATGGCCTGTATCGATTAACTACAGGGCAACCCAACCAAAATGAGAGTCCAAGAGTTGTCCAGAGTTGGCACAGAAATCTTTTATAAACATTTTTTTTCTTTTTTCTTGTGTGTGTGTGTGTGTGTGTGTGTGTGCACGCACGCTTTTTGGTTCTCTCCTACTGGGTGGTAACCATCTGTGGGGTAAGGAGATGCCTTTAGTTCCATTTTGTCCTCCTTTCCTCCCATCCCCGGCTCTTCTTTGCTGGATAAGTTTTTCTCGTCTGCCATCCTAATGATCTCTGTGCCACATGGGGCCCCTGATGCTGGTGCTGACAGGCTGCTCATTAGTGCCAGGGTGCTGTAGTCAGCCGATGGCATGCCACAGCTCTGCTCCTGACACTTTTTCACAGAGCTGTCACTGGAGTCATGGCGCCTGCCAGCTCTGGTTGAACTCATGCTGTGATACCTCCAGTGCCAATTAGTGCTTTAGTGTCCTGCTTGGCTGGGGAGGAAGACCTGTCAGTGCTGACAAATGGGGACATAGGTGGGCGTGGCAGGCGGGGGGGGCACGGAGGGAAGGACTCAGGGCATTGGCAAGGAGAAGAGCTTCCATCAAGGGTCACTTTGTCCTCACCAACTTGGTGAGGCTTTTGGTGCCTTTTAAAACTATGAGGAACAAGGCCCAGAAAAACCAACAGCTCCCTGGGCCTCTTCAAGTAGAGCAGGAGAGCTGAGGTGGGGGGGGGGGAGATTTGGCAGCCGAGGAAGGTTCTTGGTCCCGCGGGTATGGGTCCACCGCGTGCTGTGGAAAGAAATGGGTTCCATGACAAGGGTTGGGTTTGGGACCTAATCGACATGTGGTCTTGCTCTAATTCTGCCCCCAGGGTCTTTATATGGCCCCGGGAAAAACCAATCAATCTCTTTCCCCCTTCAATTCACATACTGTGGGGGGCAGGGAGAATTTTTCAACTAACATTTCTCCTGTTTTGTACTGATTTCTCTCTTCGTATTTTTATTTTTTTAACCCATGAGGAGCAGTGGATTTTCATATACCATTGAACTAACTTTCCCTGGAACTTCCAGGATTATTTTCTGAAACTGTTGGGAGCCACTGAGGGTTTAGGCACAATTAGTGTTGGGAAGAGTAAGACACCAAAAGGATCAAGAGCCCCAGAAAGGTCAGATGAAGAACAGGGGAGAGAAACACACATATCGGGGGAGTGATTGAGAGGGAATGAGGGGGCGCGGAAGAGAGCTCACAGAAGACCCACTTTCAAAGTCACTTGTGAGCCTTCTCAACTTTTTCAAAAGAGTACTTGAAAAGGAGTCTCTCCTTCAAGGACAAGTCAAGCCCTGCCACCGCAGGTCCCCCAGCAGGGGAACTTCAGGAAAGGCTTGACAATCCTGTGAAGACCAGAGAAAATGTCCTGGAGACTCCCCAGTAGAGTGGCAGCAGGAAACACACAGGTCTCAACAGCAACATCAAAGTGGAGGAGAATTCCTCAAGGATCAGGACGAAGTCTTTGAACCAGGAGAACAGGCTTCCCTCTCTGGGGCACTGGCGACGGTAAGTGCGTGTTCACTGCATCAACAAATACTTCTTGAATGCTTTCTAGGTGCTGGGCATTATGCTAGAAGGTGAAGAAGCAAAGTGAGATGTAGGCCCCCAAAGAGACATAGGCCTCAAAGAACTCATGGATCAGAAATCAGGACATCTCTGTAAACAGCTCACTGGACCTTAGCCCCCAACCAGTATCTGGGTACAAAGTATTCTCTAAGCCGCCTTGGTGAGCTTTTTATTTTCAGTGTTTTGTTTGATGGGAGAGAGGTGGAGGTCAGTGAGTGCACTCAGGAGGGCAGCTCCATTAGGACGCTCAGTGATCCCTGATTCCATATGTATGGAAGAACCCATGCGTCAGTCATCAGACTGATGCTTTCACCCGAGTTTCATGTTGGGCTCCTGGGGTTGTGCCAATATAGGAATCTCAGCCTTCTCTCTAAAGCTTTACAATCCAACGGCAACTGGAGACATAAAAATTGGGCTTTGAGAACACTTTTCCATGAAGAGAGAGGTCCTAAAAAGCACCTTTTAGGATACCCTGAAAGAGACGGTGTTTCTATTTACTTAGGAAAGACTCAGAGGAATACAGAACATTAAAGGTATTCTTTTGGACACAGAAAGACTAGAGCTTAGGGCTGAGCAAAAACAAATTCTTGCATGCCTAGACGAGGACAAAAGACAAAGCACAGAGCTGTGAATAGGAAATGTGTCTAGAGGAGACAGGGGCCCCGGATGCCGCTTGGACCCCTGCAGGAGGATGCTAGCACTTATAGAGTTTGGCAAGGGGCCAATCAAACATTCATGCAGATCCAGGTGTAATTTCCAGGTGAGACAGGGACATGAGGGCACTTCTTTCTGAAAAGATCTAGGCCCGTGCAGGTAGAAACAACATCCGCACACTCCAGAACAACTATATAGCGGGAGGGCAGGTATCTTTATAAAACTCATGCACTTTCTTCTTGACCTCTTTGGAATGGTAGGTTCATGAGGGCAACTAGAAGACATATTGCCAATAATAAGAGGAAACTACTCCCCATGATCAATGGTAGCACAGAGTTGTGGCTTGGGAGGCCACCTTGGATATGGACAATTGACACTGGATATGGACAACTGACTTTTTCTCCATCTGATGTGAAGTGCTAGGCAGATGATTCATGGACAAGGCCCCTCTACCCTCTTCCAATCAGATGTCACTCCTAAATGGCTATGTATCAAAATGTATGAACCATTTCTAAAATGGTGGTTAACACTCCTGTTCTCCTTTTCCACGTAAGAGGTGGTCAAGGCTAGAAATACATATTCTAAAGAGGTTTATATAAATTTATTGCAAGCAGCACCACATGAGTTATGATGGAAGAAACTAGGATTGTCAGAAATGTACAAAACAAACAGATCAGTCCGGAGGGAGAACATGCAATGAAGCCATCAGGGTTGCCAATAGGCTTAGCCTCCGTCAGCTAACCATTCAGTGTGTGAGAACGGTCCAGATTGAAACATGATCTACCCACACAGAACGGGACAAAAGATGACAACAGCTCCCTGCCTCTGGAGCCTTTGCTGAAATGTGTCATATCTTTTTTTCTCCAAGGAACCCCAAGCCTGTCCCAACTTATTTAAAGTAAGTACCTTTTTGGACATATTTAGTGGGGAAAGATGAAGGTCTGACTGCTAAGGGTCTCTAGCTTCAGTTCAGATCTGGCAGCAACCCAATGACACCTCTGATCTCCAAATAATCAGTCACAGGGAAAACGGCCCCCTGGTGAGTTTGAGGTGATTAGTTACTGCTTGGCATGGCTCATCAGTTTGAATCTGGCGGAGCTAATCTGGACCAGGGATCTGGAAAAGGCCGTTCATCTAAATGACTCTGATCCACAGGTAGATTCTGATTATCCTGCTTCTCTCCCCTTGATCCGTCTTCTGTTTCCATAGCAGCCAAAGCCCCAGTAAAATGGAAGCATCTGGCAGAGGCTCCGGTAAAGTCCCCCAGGGAAATGGGTCTGCTGAATGGCCACAACGGGGAAAAAGGCCTCTAAGGTGTGCCAGTGTGAACTTCAGCAAAATAAAAGGAAGAGGGCTCCAGTGCCAGAGGAGAGACAGAAGTAATTGTGAGAAGAGAGGGTGGGGGCTGGGGGAAGAAGGAAAAGGAAATGTGAAAAGAAAGGAAATTAATGAACAAATGTTTAAGATGTTAGGAGAGAGAGTGGTAAAGTAAAGAATTAAAAGACAAAGCATGAAAGGGCAAGACAAAAGGAGAAGATGTACAGAGAAGGGGAAAAAAGGACCCAGAAAAGGACAAAGAGCTGAAGAGCCAGAAGAGAAAGAGAAGATACCCGACAGATACAGAGACCTCCATGAGGGTGGGGCCCAGTGCTTCTTGACAGAAGGCACAGTGGGTCTCCCTGGGATGATGAATGTTCCACAGATTCTAAAGGCACAGACCACCTGGGCATCCAATAGCACTGGGGACTCAGCATGAGGCAGTGATGAATGGCATGCACCGTGGACTTAGAACTTTGCCCATTTCGATGGCCCCTCCTTCCAACGTGCCTCTGGGCCATGTCCTCTCATGGATGGTCCTGTGCACAGCGTAAGCCTCCTCCCAGATTTGGGGCCAGTGCATTGTAAGGCCATTACAAATCGAGAGAATCGCAGACATGCGGGTACTCTCTCCGATCCCTTTGCTCACAGTGGTAGCGTCAGAAATGGTGGCATGGGACAGCTCCCAGCAATCCAGGCCAAACACACCGAAAATTTCATGCTTTCTCTGAGAACCTCCATCAGGGCAAATCTGTCACTATCTGGGAGAGGGGATTAGGTATTAGGGCCCATTCATAGCCCTACACGGATTTTATTTACAGGTCCAAGCGGAGCGGACACCGTGATGCTCTGCCACCTTCAGAAAGGGAGGTCGCCTGCCCCAGGGGATCACATACTGCTGGTGGGCGGAACTCCAGGGCTACCACTGATGATGGCTGTCTCCTGTAAAGACCCCTGGCCCAAGGTTACAGTCCTCCAGGGGACAGCCCAAATTCCATGACTGCGCACTCTGCTGGTGTAAAAGACCACCCTCTCTCCTCCACAGAGAGCATTGCTAAAAGGTAATGCTAGCTCCAGAACTCTCCACAGCATCAGCTGAGACATTCTACTGGTCTTCATGCAACTTCTCCCTTGGCCCAACCCTGCTTCCTTCCTTTCCCTTTCACAGGAGTTGATCCCAAGAGCTCCTCCAATACAGCTTCTTATACACCAATCACGTTCTCAGGGTCTGCTTTTGGGGACCCAACTTGCAACACTAAGCAGATATCTACTACTGTGGTTCCTTCAGAATCCTTAAACGTGCAGTACTCAGCAATACACATACATTCATGCATACATGCACACACACACACACACACACACACACACACACACACTTAAATATAGAATATAGTTCACATTAACCAGCAATTAACACTGAAATGAAGCATCTTTATTCACATCTCTGCTCAAATATCACCTTTTCAAAGGTCTTCCCTGACCAAACCTCTGGTTCTTCTGTCAATGTAAACTGCTCTATCTTCTCATCTTTCCCCCCACCTGTTATACTCTATATTCATTTTTTTTTCTTTTTTTTTTTGCCACTTGTCTCCTGAGATGTAAGCTCATGAGAACAGAAACTTGCATGTTTTGGCCTATAGCTAGAGCCTCATTGCTCAGAAGAGTGCCTGAACTACTACAAGCACTCAGTACATATTTAAAAACAAATGAAATAATTTAATGTGCCTTGCATAAAAGCTAGCTTAATGATAAATGGCATCTCTCCTTAAATTCTAAAGGTTTAATGTTCAATCCATGAAAGCACAAAACAACACTCAGTCTGGTCTACAAAACACCTAGACATTTAGACAAAGCAAATTTTGCAATTTAGTCACACATTGCCCTATATTTGTTATCTAGGATTAATCAGAGTAAAACAACAATAAAACCACAAAGCAATTAATGGGCTGAGGACCAGATATTTGTCAATGCTGAAGAAGCAGACTTGGACATTTTACTTTTAGGGCTACGGTCGTTCAAAGCTTTCATTCATCATTGTGTGTTTGTGTTTTCAGTATTTTACTGAACAGTATTTACTGTTCCATCAGCAAAGAGGACCAGTGGAGTTCACCTGGAACATCTCACCACCATTTCACTGAACAACAACTAGGATTCATTTCCCCAGGATTCGAGAGATCCTCAAATATGATTTCTGAAATCTTACAAGCTATATTCCTGTCTTGCAGAGAACACCAAAATGTTCGGCAGAGCCATGAGTATATTGTTATCAGGATATCAAAAATGTAGGCCCCTCTGGGCAAAGTCACCAGTGCCACGACCTCCTAGCTATGGCCAACAATTCTTCCATTTCCTCTCTTACCTTTTGGGGAGATGTGTCTCCAGGTAACCGTAGGCTCTGGTCTACCCGTCGCTATGCAGGTGAGGCTGATATTGTTCCCTTCATTAATGGAGATATCTGAAGAAATCTCCACAATTTTGGGAGATACTGTGGAAACAAAGCAGAGAGAAGGGAAATAAAAATCTTGTTGAAACATTTCTTTGTTGTCTTACGATGATAGTTGGCAGAACAACGCAGGGGCTGAAATATCGGGGCTGTAGGAGTAAATGATGAGAAATTAGAGGAATTACCTTAAACATGAAAGAAATATCTTACCTTGAATTTAGCTTCTATTTCCTCCCATTTAAACACAGAGTCAGGAAGTCCGAATGGGAATGGATTCCACTGCAATACCGCAAGAACTGTTCTCTTAGCCTCCACCCGCTTCCTTCTCCACTCTCACCCCCACCCACCTCCGACACACATCCACGAGTCATTCTCCACACTGCATTCAGAGTCCTCTTTATATAACACAATTCTGATTTTATCATATCTCTGCCTAAACACCTCCAGTTCCTCCCTACTGCCTACCTGAAAATACTCAAGCTTCTCGGCCCTGCATACTGGGCCTCTCAGAATCAAACATCAATCTACGTCTCCACTGACATTCCCAGTCATCCCCCCTTTCCTTACCCTCTCTGTTATCCCCGACCCGCCATGTCCTTCCTGGCCATCACACATTCGGGATCTATATTGTTCCTTATGTCCTTCCTGTAAAACTTCTAGTCATCCTTTAAGACCCAAATCAGATGCCACCTTGTTGCAGCTTTCCCTACCTCTCCACCTCTCTGTCCTCCGCAAATTTAAGTTGCTGCTGCTTCTCCTCTGTGTTTCCAGAGTACATTGCACGTACCTGATGGGAAGTCAGAGGGCATACCAGTTAGGTCTCTTTTCCTTCTGCACCCTAAATTAACCCCCCAAGGAGGGGAGGGATTTACCTAATTGGTGGAATTGGGAGTAGGACCCCTGTTTCCTTCAGTCTTTTGCTTTGGAACCAGGCTTCCCTTAGGAAGCTATATTCTGTTGTGTCTTCCTTGTACGTGCTTCATGGACAGCATCCCGCGGGGAACTGTAGACCCCACAGGACAGCCAGCACTTGTCTGTGTGCACCTGTCTCGTTCTGGGGATCTGAGTTAGAAGCTCGTTGTTGCTGCACATCTAAGCCTAATTCTCTAGTACCATCTTTACTCCCAGTGAACATGATATTCAGTTCAAATATGACTGCTCGCTTGTCTTATCTGCCAATTGGTTTACAAAGCCAGGGTGTCATTTATTGAGCTCCCAGACTCTAATTCTTGGCACTTATCCTACTATAGTCGGGTTATTTGCTTAGCATCTCTCATCCATTAACTAAGAGCATTTTGACAGGCTGAGCCATGATGTACTCATATTTATAGACACAGCAAAAGCCCAACAAATATTTATAGAATGGAATTATAATGGTATTCAAGGGAACCACCTTTCCAACCTACTACACACTCATAACATCATGACTGGATCACTAACACGTATCAGTTCAGTCCCACAGACACTAGTTTTGACACCATAGATCTTTACAAATTAAGTGGCCCCTCCATCCAGCTCATTTAGGCTCCTTCATATTAGGTCCTTCCCTTGACTAAGCCCCCTTTGAGCCATCAGAGTGTGCAATTCCAAGGCGCACCATCCACCCAGTACACAATGCCAGCTGGCCTGCTGGAGACCCCACGAAACCTAAACGTCGAACTGACTCCCTGTCCCAAGGCCAGGGATGACCCTCATGTGGAAATCAGATTGATTGGAAATTTCCGTGATGGCCTTTCTTCTACTTGAACCATTAGTTACTCACTTCTAATTGTGTTGCAATTTCTACTCCATGAAAAGGGGGTATCATGGCAGCATCTTCTTCCAGCCTTCGTTCTTTCTTTCTTGCATATTGTCTCCCCCCCCTTTCCTACACTCCAGCCAACTGGGAACACTTATTTCTAAGAATGTGTTGCACTTTTGGTTCCCAATCCTCATGCCCTTGCTGCTGATTTTGGTCACTTAGACTCTTCTCCCCAACTATGTATACCTATTGGAATTATTCAAGGTCCAGTTAAGTCACCACCCCTTCCATAACATCTTCCAGATATCTCCAAAAAGATGTGACCTCTCTTTCCTGGGGATCCCATAATCTCCTCCAAGGCATTTAAAATAAACTTGCTTATGTTATCCCAGTCTCATTTTTCTTCTATGATATAAAGTATCTGAATATAAGCTGCAGAGCAAGAGCCTTACTCTTCTTTTTATTTCCTGCCGTCTTGAATAGGGTGTCTTGCATAAAGTAAACACAAATTCATCATTTTTAGATTTAAATCCATATCGAGCTTCAGACAGTGAGGCAGTGTGTGTGTGTGTGTGTGTGTGTGTGTGTGTGTGTTTGCACATACATCTCACTCTCACAACTATTTGGTAGGAGAGTCAATATGGTGAGGGCTAGAGAGTAACCATTGGTTCTATGATCCTAAGACATAACATTGCAAATTTATGGCTGTACCATTTTAAAAGCTAGATTGAATCTTCCAGGACAGAAATATAATTGATGAGTTAATGACTGAACACTTGAATTGCTGACTGTCTGAAGGATCCAAATTTCTAAATGCTCTTGGTCTTAAAATCATTTAAACTTGATGTATTTTATTCACAGTTTTAACCGGAACAGTCATTTCTTGCGCCACCACTCCCCCAACCCATACATTCGCCTGGCCCTTGCTCCCGCCCATCGTTGGCACCCACAGAGCTTTGCTTGCTTCCTGGAGGACAGGCTGCTGCATAATGACTGTGCTGGCCTTGCAGACGTTGCTTCAACTGCGCAGGTAAGTAATTTATTGATCTGTAAAGCACTCTGAGATGCTCTGCAAGGGACTATGTCACGCCAACGCCATGCAATAAAATAAAAAAATGATGGACTTTGTGAACACAGGGTGATTTAGGGTTTGTAGTTGGAAGTGTGCTTAAAGTACATTTTAAGTGGAAATCAGGCTGGGTAATGAATTACTCTTGCTTTGGAAGGGCTTACTGGGAGTTCATTTTCCTGGCTCCTTACATGATAGCTAATCTGCTAATCATACACTAGAGAACAATGGACAGTCCCCAAGTAGAATAGAAGGTGTTTGGGGCCAGAGCTGTCAGCACAGTAAGTATATTAAATGAGACAATCATACCTCATGCTTGGAAGAATCATCTAGAATTGTCTCCCTCCACTAACAATTGGAAAGTGTCCAACTTATGAAGTAGAAGTTGGAGAAATGCTTGCTGTCCTTTCAATCCTGCACAGGAGTGCAGCTCAAAGGTGGCAAAAGGCCCCAGATGAGTTTGAAATGCAGACCATTCATGGCATTGAGCTGAGGGTTTTGACCGGAGGTGCAATCCCAGTGATCAGAACTGAATTGGCATAGTGCCTAAGATGCTGGGGGATTAGAAGTATCATATGCTAGGTGGCAAGTGCTAGCACATTGTCAGTATTTAAAATTAAATTGAATTGATAAGGATGCACTGTGGCCTTAGCTACTTCATGTTCATAAAAAAGTTCTGGCCAACTAAGATAGAGCTATTTATATATTTATATTGTTTCCATGGATACATTCTGCATCTTACCTCTTCTCATGATGCAGGCTGTTAGAAACATATTAGGATTGCTTTGTCTTCCTTCCTTCCTTCCTTTCCTTCCTTTATCAATATTCATTGATCACTTCCATGTGCTAGCATTGTGCTTAGCACTAAGAACTCAACACTAAAAAAGACAGCCCTTGTCCTCAAGGAGTTCGCAGTCTAGAAATGTAAAAATAGGTTCACAAGTATAACTTCTTAGGGCATCTGGGTGGCTCAGTCAGTTACGCATCTACCTTTGGCTCAGGTCATGATCTCAGGGTCCTGGGATTGAGTACCACACTGGGGGGGGGTTCCCTGTTCAGTGGGGAGTCTGCTTCTCCCTCTGCCCCTCCCCCTGCTCATGCTTGTACACTCTCTCTCTCAAAAATAAATAAATAAAATCTTTCAAAAAAAAAGAAGTATATCCCCTTAATGTATTGTGACATAGAGGATTAGATTTGATGTTGAGGGAAGACAGAGGATAGATACCTAAGCCAGCCTAGAGATGGATGTCATGGAAGTTTTTGATGTGTGACACCTAAACTAAGCTCAAGATGATAAGTCAAAATGAATCTGAAGAGAAGAGGGAAGACATTGTAGGCAAAGGCAACACAAAAAGAATACTATTATTAAGAGTTCTTGTGGCCAGGCATAATTGGTAATGGACAAATAGCTGCTAAAGGAGCCTGGGCCAAAAGTCACTCAACAAACATTTAGTGAACACCTCCTAGATACACAGCTGTGTTGTAGGTATATGAATGACATGCAGAAATAGACAAATTTGGTTGGCCCTCCATGGACGTACAATCTGTTTGGGAAAACAGTGTGTATAAACATCCCAGAGAGTTGAAAAATAAAGCAAAATTTGTCCCCCAATTGTGTGTGGTTGAATGTCAAATGAGTGGTACAAACATTAAGCTCTGTAAGTTGAGAAGAGGGAAGATCACAGCAAGTAGGAGTGTCAGAGTGGCTTTGCCTTGGCTCTCGAGTCTATTCTGGATACCAACAAATGAAAAAAATAAAAACAGTCACAAAGGCTGAGAAAGTGAAGCTGCCTCACTGAAGTGAGACAGGAAGACATGAGCACAGAAGGGAAGGCAGAACTTCATGAAATGTATGAAGATGCAAAGTTGATTTACTACAAAAGACAAAAGACAGTCGTGGTTGAGACCCTGGCTCAACTATGTTCAAACTGGGTAATCTTAGCCAGATCACTTCACCTCTCTGTGCCTGACTTCCTCATCTCTGCAATGCAGCAATAATTCCATGCACCTCACAAGGTTCTTCTCAGAATTTAAGGAGCAAGTTTATAAAATGGACTTACAGGAGCTCCTAGCAATGTGAAGTACTTAATAAGTGAGTTTTAATATTGTGTGTGCTTGGCAGACACATATATGTAGTGTCAATACAGAATGGATGGTTGATAAATCTTAACTGTCTCAAGGAAGAATGGGATACAAGATCAATGAGGTAAGCTAAAACCAAAGTGGGGAACAGCCTGAATGACCTCGTCCTCGATTTTTATTCTATCCCATAGCCAATGGCAAGCATCTGGAATTTTTTAAAGAAAAAAATGCCATAAATTTTTAATGTACTTTAAGTGAAATAATCTGGTAACAATGTGTCAGAGGGAATGGAATATACAGAAATTAAAGTCAAAAAATTAATCTACAGGAGAGTGATATTCAAGGCATGGATTAAACTGCTGGCTCTATAAGGATGGAAGGAAAAGGATGGATTTGAAAGAAATGCCCAGGAAAATGTGCAGGTGCTTGATGATTCCTTGATGGGGAAATTAGAAACGAGGAGTCAAATAGGAATGCCACTTTGTTCCACAGCAGCTGAATGGCTAAGCTAGCAGATCCCAGGATGCTCTGCAAAGATCTTCTTTTGGGGAGGACATTATTTTGATGAGTTTGATTCTGTTTTAGACATTCTGATGATGAGATTATCAAGGACATGCAGGCAGTTCTAGCCTTTCAGCAGTTACAGGGATACCATCAAAGGTCTGGGGCAAGGTCCCAGAATACAGGTTGAAAGTAAACAGCAGAGGAGTGAGAACCGAGGTCACAAAGGTCAATGAGATGGGCTAACAGTTCAGGGTTCCTTAAAAAAGGCCATTAGCTTGTTTCCACATACATGTATGTGACATCTCTGCTGACTTTGAGTTCTGAATCTAGAAAACACACCAGTATGGAAACAGGAAGACCAAGAAGTGAGTAGGTTATGTTTGGGAAGGTAGGCAGAAGCCCAGTGAACCACACTCTGAATACAGCTCCACATTTAATACATTATGTTAAGGTTTAATCTGGCTCTTATTGAATTCTAATTCAAAAGTGTAAATAATTAAATAAGATAATTATTGGAACAGTATTCTAGGGAACTTCTTCACTCTTGGTTTAGCTTCCATTGCCCAGGTGTTAAGTTTTAATAATTATGTCATTAATAAATAGCAATTTGCTGTTTCTAGCACACAGTAGATATCCTATTAAATCCAAATTAAGATGCTTTATTAAGCATTGCACAGTCCTGTGGGGCTGGGAATGCACATAAGCTGCTTGGACCAGGTTACTCTGCATGACACATGCAGATCTATGCATCCCAGATGGCCTCCTTTACCGCCAGTGGCACTCTCCTCCTGCCTCCTCTCTGTAGTGAAGATCTGAGATGCCCATGGCAACTCACAGTGGTTTTCACAGCAAGGACTCCTTCACTGCTAAAGTTTTAGGACCTCTGTCCTTACAGTACTAAAAGGACCAATCTGGAACACCCTTAACTTTCCCGGCTCCCACACAGAGACTCTCGGGAGTATGTCACTAGCCTGGTGCATGAATGTTCAATCTAGATCAAAAAGCTCTTAAAGATGCCATCAAGCAGAAGTTGGTTTGTAGACTAATCCATCTTTTCACACTCTCCACTCTGGACCAGGGCAAAGTCCAGTGCAAAACTGAGTTGTTGAACAATGGAGTCAGGCTATGGTAAAATATGCTTGATCTAGGACCTTCTTTCTTTCATCTAGACCGAACAAAGAGGAGTTGGTCATGGAGCATGAAAACTCCTTCCTTGAGGTCAAAATTCCTTTGTAAACCAGGCCTGCCTCTCTGTCTATACCTCATCCCAAGTCATTTTCTTCTTCTCACTCCCCTGCATGCCTTTCTTCCTATACACCACAAGCCATTCATTCCTTGACTCGGATCCATTATGCTTGTCTTTCTCCTGCTCTTCACCTGGCTGGTTCTGTCTTATTCTTTAAATCTTAGCTCTTCTATGAAGCCTTCCTTGATCACCTTTTCTAAAGTGGAGCCTCCCACGCCAGACAGTTGCATAATTGCCTGCCCCTTCCAAATAAAATGGAAGCCCTGTTGCTCATCTTGTTCAATGAAGATATACCATCATGTCTGGCACAGCTGTTCAATAAATATTTTTTGAACAAATGACTTAGGGTGTTTTAATAAGACTGTTTGGAAATGCAAATACATTGAAAGGAATGACCTTCCTTAAGATCTTGAAATGCCCCTAAAGACTCTCAGCATTTATGATAATACTGATAGTTACTATTTATTAAATACCTACTGTATAATAGATGTTTTGCATATATTGCCTTATTTTATCCCTGCATTAACCCCACAAGTAGATATTATGTCTAAAATGACCACTGTCCTGGTTTACCTGTAACTAAGGAAATTCCTGGAACCGAGGACTTTCAGTGTTAAAACCAGAAAAGTTCCAGGCAAAGGGGGTGTGTTGGTCACCCTAATTATTTCCTTTCCTACATTTCACAGATGAGGATAATTATATGCAGAGGCATCAAGAAAGTTGTTCAAGGACATACAACCTAAAATTGCAATGTTGTAGAGTGTTTTTTTTTTTAATGAGGGTTTCTATGATCTAGATTTTTTTTTTAAAGAAGCATGTGGAAACAGACACCAAGTACATACACACACGTACACGTGGGCACTGACATATTATGAATCTGTTGTGCATTAGACACTTTACAGGGAGCTTGACTCCATTATTTGATTTAATCTTGATAGAATTCTCCGAGGCAGTACTACTACTATTCCTATTTACAGATGAAGAAACTAAGGCTTAGTGAGATTTTTAATTTGCTCAAAGTTATTTAAGTAAGTGTCAACTGTGGGACCTCAATGTAGGTTCTGTGTGATCCAAGACACACTGTCTTCATACGGAGATATAAGTCCAGTGGGATGCAGATTCCCAACACTGAGACCTCTGAGGCTTGCTGACCTCATCAGTCCCTCACCCATCATCCCCCTTTACCTCTCTGTTTGAATATCTGCATGCCCACAGTACATTCGGGAAAGGGAGCCCTCTCTGTTCATTTGTGTATGGTTGGTGCTATTTTCTGTCAGAAGAGTGGAGGGGAGGTTTCAGTAATATATTTCTTGGACCTTTCCACATTCGCATGCATATCTCCTCCTCCCCCCTGCTCCATCACCAGCACTTCCTAATCAGCACCCTCACATTCCGCTTCTACTACCTGGAGACAGGGAGCTCTAGCCTTCTTGGATGGTTTTCAACACCTCAACCAGGTGTTCCTAGCTGTCTCTCCACCATGACAGATAAATGATCAATCAAATCCACCGCAAAGTCCACTGAGACCTTATTTGGCTTATTTGGACGGAAAAGACTGTCAGTCTGTCCTTCCATCTTCTGTCTTTCCTCCCTCCCTTTCTTTGTTCCTCGTTTCCATCTTTCCTTCTTATCAATAAAAATATTTGTATAATAGAATGCACATTCCAATATTGTGTGTTCTGTGGGACTTTTCATCCCTTGATAAAAAGAACTCTAACCTTCCCATCAGAAGATCAGGTAAGACCAGACCCAACAATTACTCGCTGCATAAACTCATGTAAATCACCTAACACACTGATTAGTTTAATTATGTTCCTATCTTGCCTCTTCAGAATAGATGTTCTATGCAGCAGACAAAACCACAAGAAATCACATTTTAAACGTAAAGTACTATTCCAATGTGATTTATTAGTGTTACTAAAAATGTGTACCTCTAGAGGCCCGTATGAGGACAAATACAGACATTAGGAGCTGTGGGGGAGGTGCTTCAGTTTTGAGGTTGAGATGGGACCCCCATCCCTCACCAGTGACGCCAACCACTACTGCAGACGAGCTAGCGGTTCAGAGACGAACGTATGTTTAGGTGAGGACGCAGGCTGCTACCTGGTGTGGGGATGTGCAACAGGACCCCACTTCCTTGCCCGTAGTGTGCTCGCTGCCTCTACTTTCCAGAAGGAAAAGGTCAGATTACAGACATTCGGAATCCCAAATTGGAGTTTGAAAACGCTCTTAATGACAAAGCTCGGGCAGACTGTTATTTCTTTTACCAGAACCCTTTTGTCACTTCTTACATCTCATTCTTTCTCTCTCTCCATATTAAAGCCCTTCATGTTGGCTGGAAAATCATGACGCCCTGGGAGAAAAGCTAGTGATTTATTCAGGATTAGTCATAAACCACTGGTTCTGAAGTTTGGAATTTGTTCCTTTCAGGATCAGCTGAAATGTGGAAGGAAGTTTTTATGAGCTCTGCTCCCTGACCCAGTTTAGTCATTCCTGATAGAGACGTAGGAGAATAAAATAAACACCATGCATTCCTCACTCTATGCTTTCCTGCTTCTGGGCATATTAGTGTAAATTGAATTTCACAGCAACTTACCTGTAACCGTAAGTGCTCCATTATGTTTGGCAACATCCAAGAAATTGCCAAGAAGCATGTCTTCATCAACTCTTTAATGTGGGAACAGAAGGGTATTATTACTAATCATGACGTCGACCTGCCATCCAGACAGGACCAGTTGGTTACGAGTTTCTAGGAGAATAACACTTGCTTCAGGTTAAATGTGCATGACTGTCTTCATGCACCATTAGCCATATAAGACCAGATTTTTAGGGACCAGGTCATGAAGGAAGGAGAGAGGAACAGGAAGGGAAGGGAAGGGAAGGGCCACTGAACGCCTTCTATGCTAAGTACTTTGCTGGAGTGTGACATTCAGGGCTTCCTTTTAAATCCTCACGGTAATTTGTACGCATTATCCCCATTGCACAATAAAGACAACAAAACTCAGAGAAACAGCTAACTCAAGGTCTCCACACAGGAAGTCAGACAACTGCGATTCACTAATAAGGTGGCCTTAAAAAAAACAAAAATCGGCTGAACTTTACACAGACTAGAAGTCTTCAAAAACGAAAATAATGCTTCCCAAAAGGGACTCAGTTAATAATCTGATTCACTTACATCCTGTTGTGAATTAAAAAAAAGAGAAATTCAAGATAATATTACTTTTTACTATTATTTCTCATAGACGAGAACTAATATTTGTTGAGCACTAGGTCCTTGCCATGTATTCACCCATTTAATGCAAAATACGGGGGCTTGACAAAGCCACTAACCTAGCAAGTGGCAGATCCCGGACCCCACCTCTTTTTACACAGTTTCAGAGATCCAGTGAAATATAAGGTATAATTGAAATCACTTAGTGAACTGCTAATCACTCCACAAATGAATGATATTGTGATTGAGAGAATGCAGAGTTCAATCAATTAGTGGTAAACAGCAGAATCGTTGGCTGTAAAAATCCACCCCGGAATCGCTGACCAGGATTTCTTTAGAGCACACCTGTGACATCTTCTGACATGCATGTTTTCTTCACATGCGTCTCCAAGGTGGCAGCTGGCAGGACGTTTCTGATGCCCCCTGCTTCTAATTCCTGCCCACCAGGAACTGTCTACTCTTGTTTTTTTGCCAGCAGCCAGAGCCTGCCACGAAGCCTCTTCAAGCAGTTTCCTTTGTTCCCCTCGCCTCTGGCATCTGGCTATGTCTCTGTCTTCCTAAAGGGAGAATGCAGCTGATGTCCGTGAAACTCAAGTGGCCAGTTAAGGTAAGCCACAGAACTGTGTCTGCCACTTTGCTCCGATCACAGACCCTATCAGCTGTCCCCACCTCCAGAAAGACTTTTTGCATAAGCTCCTAAAGATCTTTAGAGGCACGAGACACAGACCCCATCCGGCTCAGGACGAGGCTGGCTACCCTGGGCTTTAGCTGGAGAAAGTCTTTAGACACATTGCAGTTTTAGGAGCCTGCAGTTCCTGTCCTTTTTCTCCAAATTTAAGAAGAGTTTAGCTAACTCTACCCCTTGGATGTTCTTGCTTCTGCTCAGAAACCCACCTGGTGGAGAGAGGAACGGTCTAAGACAGTGCTGTCACCTGACCCCAGGACAGAGTTCACGCTTCTCCACCTTGCGACAGTACAAGTAACCACATATGTAAGTGTCTGTATATGTCACCGTAATCTCTTGGACTCCTGGCAACAGTTCTCTTCACTCATACTCTCCTCTTGCCTTTAAGAGCTGCCCAGATGGGCGGGTACCAGCCATTCCCCTCTCCTGGCTGCCCCGCCGAGGTCAGAGGGAGACTACGGGGCAGAGATGGAACCCCTGCTCCTGGAGGTCTCACACTCAGCCCTGCAGAAGCCTGCTTCCTGGGGCTGCCCATCTGCTGGCTGCTGACGGTGCCAAGATCGCTTACATCCTGACCCGCCTCAGTGGCATCTTCGTTTTCATTCCTAAATGCTAAAATCAGTGGTAGTTAGGCACTCACACATGGGCTAAGAAACTGTGTGCAGCGGGGGACTGTGCTGGCTGCAGTCGGGAGGTCGTGGTTAAGTCCTCCCCCACCCCCTTGACTGGGGTATGGCATGGCTTCTCCATAGGCTCTTCTCTTTCCCCTCAAGTATGGGCGAGGTTGAATTCAGGGGAAGGGAGACAGCCCTGGGGGAGTTTCTGCCTCTCTCCATCTGAGCACCGCTATCACTTATGCCAGAATGAAAATCTGAGTTATACCCACACTCCCCGTGACCATAGTCTTTGGGAATAATTTAGGCATGTGCAAGAAACATCTCATTATCTGGCCTTGAATCCTGAAGCCCAGAAAGTGGCCCCAGTGCTGTCCAAAGTAACTTGTCAGGTGGTTTTAAACTGATTTCTTGTTCTGAGGCCTTATTGCCACTAAATCCCTCATAAAGGTTAAGGTCTGTGAACAGATCAAGGTGAAGCCTCTTCCCCTCCAGCACTAGGGGCGGAGACGCAGGCTGGTCTGTTTTAAGCTACAAGGTCTCCGTGATCGTGATGGCTCTGTTAATCCCCCTGTGAAATGTCACAGTGCTAGAGCAAGTGAGGGGAGCAGTTGGGGAAAGAAAAAAGTCCAACATGACTTCTTGTTAATACAAAGCTTGTCAAACACATCACCTAGAAATACCAAATGTCTTTATTAGATTCTTTTATCTCCCCCCGAGACTGGAGGGACGCAACCAGTTGCTTCTCAGTGGAGATGTCATCATCCAGAAACTAATTAAAGGCTACGCAGGAAGCTGGGTCTCTCGCACTCTGGAGAACAAAACGCATTAGCAACCGAAGTAAAAAAAAAATATATATATATATATATATATATTACAAGTGAACTTTATATCGAAAAGGGCAAGTTGGGAATTTGACAATAACTCTCTTTCTCCCTCATCAGCTCACAGCAGGAGGAAGTGGGCCCATCAGGATGTCCATGAATCTTGACACGGGGCCATCTGCTCCCCCACATCACTCAGGCAGGGATTTCTGCTCTCCTGGTACCGACGGGTGGAGAACACCTGACCGCTTACTCTGGGAAATACAACTGCATGGTCTTCGTGCCAGCACCTGCCCTTCCCCATTAGCATGCAAGACACGCACACTTAGGACAACATTAATTTATCTGTGCACATCAAAGAGCCTCACTTCTCCCTCTGTAAGAAAAAGATGATCTAATAATTACCCTTCTCATAGGGCTTTCCTGGGGATTCAATGAGTTCATGCATCTAAACAGCTAAGAACAATACTGTGTATACAGTGTGTGCTCAATAAAGGATAGCGATTTGGCCTACTTGTCATTTTTATTTCATCGTTCCATAGAAAACTTCACTTACTATGTCTCAAACAGAGTTCTGGATTCCTCACCTCCCCATTCTACCTACCCCATCCTAGTTAATGACAGCATCATCTATTTCGTTGTTCAGGATAAAGACACATGAACCTGTGATTTCTGTCTTTATCTCAATTTCCACACATATTATGAAGTCCTGTTGGATTTATCTCAAAAATAACCCTCACCCCGCCTTGCTCCCATTTTCTTCCCTCTTATTATGCAGGCCCATCATCTTTCTGGTCCTCCGGTTTCTATCACTAACATGGACATTCCATTACCTGCATCACAACGGGAGTAATTAAAAACAACAACATAATTCAGATCACATCCCCTGCTTAAAACCCTCTAAAGGCACCTGACTGCAGTGTAATTTGAAGTTCATACCTGTGTCTCTCACATAGTGGGTCCCAGGGGAGCTCTGGCTTTCCATGGACTGCTTTGCCCAAAATTAACTCCGCTCCAGTCCCCTGACCTGCTTTCTGTTCCCTGAAGGTGCCAAGCTGACTTTCCCCTCATGCCCTTGTGATTTCTGCTCCTTCTCCAGAAATGTTCTTTCCCCAGATCTTCATAGGGTTAGTTGTTTGTCATTTGATTCTGATTTCACTTGTCACCTACCCTGTATCCTTTCTGACCTTGCCACGCAGGACAGCTTCCTACCCCCGCTGGCGACCCTGCTTGTGTTATCTTGGGGCACACATCCATGCCCTGAAGTCCTCATTTGTTTGGCATTTGTCATTTACATTTTCTCATTAGAATGTGAAGCCCACGAGAACAAAACCTTATCCATATTTCCCCACGCTGTCCCTGTCACCTAGACTAGTGTTCAGCACACAGTAGGGACTCAGTAAATTTCTGATGGATACCTGAACTCCCCTGGTGAGAATTCATTGTTCCTTTCTTTGTCTTCCTGTGCCCCTTTGTTCAAACCCTCTCATACAGCATATCATATGCTGTCTTAATAAATGTTGGTATAAGCACCCAGCACCCTCCCTAGAATACGAGACTCAGAAGGAAAGATCTATACTATTTTTATTTCTTTTCTGTGCTTCACCTTTCATATCCCCCAGCATAGATCAGTGTTCCCTGCAAATAGTAGGGGCACAACAACTGAGTGTTCACTTGTATGTTTGAACTACATCATACATATTCTCTTCCCTGTGGCTCCATGGTATTAAAATAGATATTTTTGGTAATAGGTTCTGTGGCCTAACTATTGACACTGGAATGGTTAAACTGTTACTGCCACACCAGACACCCCAAAAGCCACACCAGCAGTCTACGTGCGCGCACACACACACACACACACAATCTGTCATGAATGAGGGGGCAGAACAACTGTATATCTTACTACAAAATTTGCTGCTTGTCATGAAGCCAGAGAAAATGTCAACACGCTTTTGGGAAGTCCGAGTTCAGCGTCTCCTTGTAGGGCACTAGGACATCAAAGAAAACAATGGCCTACGGGCTGCTCTTCTTTTACCGAGAAAGTTGTGTTGAGTAACACAGAAAAGCTAAACAAAAAATCTGTCACCAGACAATAAATTAAAAATAGGTCTGTGCTACTGAAGATAAATCAGTAACTTTAATACTCCTCCCCTGAGCTGGGCATCTTCAAGGAACATAGGACAGGTGTCTCCAAGCTGAAGTATTGGTTAAAAAGCTGTCCTTTAAATTACATTTGGGCTATTTCTTTTCTGGCTGGCTGTATGTTTTGTGATCTATCTGGAGGCTTAAAAAGACACACAGAAAAATAAATCTCAGTTCCATTAAGCACACACTATGGACTTGCATATTTGTTCTTATCTTTGGCCTCCCTTCCTTTCTATCATCCCCCGGTCCCCCCCGCCTCCCCAGCGCCATCAAACATCAGCACCAGAAAATGTTTACGATTACTCCAACACTGATACTAATCTAATTCCCTGTAACTGCTATTCATCCTCATGTAGGCTTCTTTTCTCTTTTATTAAGCTCTAGTGCTTGCATCCCACACACCCTGTAACTCCAGATACAAACTCATATATGCTTATTTCTAGAGTCAGAATGGTGGGCAAAGGAATCAGATCCCAACTACGCTGTCAATCAGAGAACGTGGGTCAGCGGAGACAGCCAAGGGTGCAACGCTATGGGTCTAGATGAGATTAGCACAAGTTATTGTACTTGCCTTCATTTGAAATCAGGCACAGACCCCTGCTGAGATGAATCAATATTTAATAATTGTGAGCTACGGTTATGTGTATGGGAAGGGGTCTCCTTTCCACCCTCATGGGGAACTGTTTGCAACAGCATTGCACATGCAGCATCTCATAATGTCTGGTGCTGGCTCCTCTGGCGAGTCCTATTTTTATCAGCAGCACCATCCACTTCTAAAATGCATAACAAAGATAATAAGCTAACCCCCAAAAGAGATCTGCCTAGACCAAAGTGGTTAGGGACTGGCACGAGTTCATAAAAGTAGGCAATGAAATTTTCTTTCCTGGAGCTGTGGGCTGGGAAGGGTGCTCTGGAGTCCGGGAGGAGAAGGAACAACTTTATTTCTTAAAGTACTTATCAGTGCAGAATTGGAAAGCCGGCCTCCCAGAGCTAGGGGCATGTCATTGAGAGAGAAAAGACAGGAGCTCCCTCCCCTCTCAGCTCTTCAGTCCTCCCACCCTGTAACCTGGAGCCAATCACGGTCTGCCAGGCTTCAGCTTTCTCAACCACAATGGGAGGGATTGGGGTGAGCCAGAGTTTCTTAGCCTTGGCACAACTGATGTTTGGCACTGGATGTTTCTTTGTTGTTGGGGGGGGGGGCTGTCCTGTGCATGGTAGGATGCTTAACAGCATCTCTGGTCCACCTGCTAGATGCCAGTAATGTCTCAGTCCCCTAACCCCTGAAGGGAGTTGAAACAACCAAGAATGTCTCCAGACACTGCCAAAAGTCCCTGGAGGGTGAAGTCACCATCACACACCACCACTCCACTCCCTCCCACACACACACACACACACAGAATCACTGGGCTAGCCAACCCCAGTAAGGAATGTCTCCTAACTACCTGACTCTGTGACAGTTATAATTGTTTGAAGGCTTCTCCCACATATCCCTCTCCTACTAGTTGCCCAATCGGGGTTCACTTTCACAGCAGAGTCATACTTGGTCTGCCTGAACCTCACTTCTCAGCCTTGAAGGGCACGGGGAGCTACATGCATTCACATTCCCCCACCGGACACTGCTCAGTTCCAGCTCCAAAGGCAGATGCCATGTCCACTAGCACCTTCTCGCTCTTTCTTGTCCGGCGCAACTGGAGGTGCCAAAAGCTTCTCCGCTTTTGTACTCTACCTATGCCCGTTTCATCTCACTGCCCCCTTCTGCAGGTTACCAGCAGTGCAGGGTAGCAGCTGCTGAATGGCTCATTACCCAGGGCAAATTCGTCAGAGAGGAGCCTCAGCCTAAGCACTGTAATGAATCCTTCAATTGGCTAGGAATGAATGCATTAATCTGGGGCTATTAGAGTCTTTTATCAGGCTGCCTAAAATATACTGCCTTTCCGAAGCACACTGAGCAGGCATTTCACCCTAAAGGGATATGTGGGAGGGGAGCACTATATTGGCGCTAACTAAAACAGAACAGCTAAGAAAAATATAAAGGGGGGGAGTGCAGAGAAGCCAGATATGGTGTTGCTGAATGTACTTCTAGACTTTTCATCTTGTTTTTTTAAGGCACCCAAGCCTAAAAAAAAAAAAAAAAAAAAAAAAAAAAAANAAAAAAAAAAAAAAAAAAAAAAAAAAAAAAAAAAAAGAAAGAAAGAAAGAAAGAAAGAAAGAAAGAAAGAAAGAAAGAAAGATCACACCATCTGAGCAACTTCCGTCCCAGTGAGGATAAAGGAAAGACAGGCAAGACTCTGCAAAGGTCCTCAGAGTAGCAAATTTCCCTGTGGAGTTGCATGGGGAGATTAGTGAGGCCACAGACCCGCCAGCTCTGACTCCATCGTGCACACAGCGAAGGCTGCGAGACGGCGCCTATGTGGATGCTGGCATTCAGAGACACACAGTGTTCTCCTAGCATGCGGTCGAGGGAGTGGTCATGTGCACACACCTGCCACCACCATCGCCCCTCTCTGAAAGTATGACCCCAAGCGCATTTCATGTGCCATCATCCAAGTAGTTAGACCCTCCCGCATGAGGTCACAGGGACCTACAGCTGGGGAACCTGGCATAGCAGTGCACTGGGCACTGCAGCCCAGGAGAAACCACAGGACTCCTCGACCCAGCACACACTGGGGCCAAAGGGTTGATGTCTCAGGGCTTATCGGCTCCATGCATAAAATAGACATTATTATGACTGCTTTGCCCGAGAAAGGTTTTGTGAGAGCTAAATTAGATGATTTCTGGGAAAGTGTTTTCATATCAAGAAGGAAAAGAGGATATGAAGTATAGCTGGGATGCCACGGCCCGAAGGCCTGAACATTCCAGAGTTGGGGGAAATACGGGCTGTCCAATGCAGTAGCCACGCAGACGATGAGATGGTGTCTCTACCTGCTGCCGCCATCAGGAATTTCAGGTGGCCCGCAGGTTCCTCCAGAAGTGATACACGATCCAAGCTAAGGACACGAGGCTGCCTGTGTAACCTGAGATGCAATGGGATTTCCACAGAGGAGATCGGGGCTGTCAGAAATAGACAAACTAATTTATTCATGGGTCTGCCGGCCACTGACTGCTTCCTTTAACTGTGGCTGCTCTGTTTTTCAATTTGCTTTCCTGCCCTTACTGTGACTGTTGTTTCTCCCAAGCAGAACATCATAATGCGATGGGATCCAGTAAAACTTAGGCTTCTTCGAGGAGGTCCCAGGGAGGCGAGAGCTGATGCAGAGCTCTGTGGTCAAGTCCTGGTCACCAAAGGCTCCTGCTGGCATTTCTTTCTGTCTTTAGTAAATTCAGAATCATCTGGGCTTCCCAAAAGCCTGGAATTTATTGATTTCAATCATCCTCTTAACCATCTAAAGCAGAACACTTTAGATTTGACTTCAACATCCCCTAATCTCTCAATTTCTAGGGTGGCAAAGAGATTAATAGGCAAGCACGGCCATTATTTTTGATGAGGATGAATCAAGTCCAGTGCAGCTGTCTGCTTTTAAGTGCCTTGACCCATTATTTGCCTGTGCACAAAGCAGGGTCAACATTAGAAAATATAAGCAACCCCCCAAATCAAGTAAAAGTAATTGATGCTACCAAACCCTGCAGCCCCTTGTTATCTATCCTAGGCTGTCTCCCAGATTTCAGAAATGTCGTGCTCTTAGAGAACTAACTTTCTTTCTTTTTTTTTTTTAAAGATTTTATTTATTTATTCGACAGAGACAGAGACAGCCAGTGAGAGAGGGAACACAAGCAGGGGGAGTGGGAGAGGAAGAAGCAGGCTCATAGCGGAAGAGCCTGATGTGGGGCTCGATCCCAGAACACCGAGATCATGCCCTGAGCTGAAGGCAGACGCTTAACCTCTGTGCCACCCAGGCGCCCCTAGAGAACTAACTTTCAACCCTCTTCCATGCCAGAGAGCTGGAGCCTACTTTGCTATTGTGACCAGCAGACACAAGAGAGTCCTGTTGTTGTTGTTGTTCTTTTTTTTTTTTTTTAATATAATGGAGGTTTTTTTTTTTTTTTTTTCCCACTATATACAGCAGAAATAGCAATGCCTGGCCATTTGTTTTGGAGTGGATTACCATGGCCCATTTATGTAGCTATTGGGGAAGGAAGAAAATAACTATTTGTGGTATAACAAAATCATATGCAATGGGATAATTGGAAGGCGGCAAGCTCTAATTTTGGGTATCGTTTCTCATTAGACAAGCACTGGAAAAACTCTACGTGCATTATAAATGCAGAGCTTTTTTCAGTTCGATGCTCTGATGAAAGACAACTTCCTCTCTAGAGAAAGAAAAGTGAGAAGAGAACATTAAAGAACAACAAAAGGTTTGATATCTCTTGCAAACGCTGTGCGCAGATCTGCTTGTATACATGCCTACCTATCTGCATGCAGACGGACCTACACACATATGTGTGCGTATCCACATACGTGCACACGTACTGGGAAGGGAGTGAGAGCAAAGGCCACAGAAAGGGAATTTGATGTGTAAGCATAGAAAGGCTTCCAACGTGGAGGGCTTCGAGTTTTTTGTTTTGTTTCTCATTTTTGCTAAAAAGTTCTATTTCTATGCCACTGAGCACAGACACGAGACTTTTTTAGAGGAACCAGAATAACAGATCAGATACCATCATAAGGCTGTCACAATGTAGAAACAGTCTCAGCAAAAGAATCTGGAGTGCTGAGGCGCAGTATAATAATAACCCAAATCAACAAAAATTAAAACAACAAAAAAGATGAGCTAAAAACACAAGGCACAGCTGTCCAGTTTCATAAGAATGCTGTTTCCGAATGCACACCTGACCTGACGGTGTGGAGCACAGTTCACAGTGACACAGTACATTAATAATGTGTGTTAACCTGACCAAAGGTCAACTGCTTATAACTGAGTATTTTGCCAGAAAACTATGTGTAGCTAACTCTTCATCAAATTCATGTGTTGGGATTACAAATAACGTACATTCAAAAAATGCAGCATTGAAATTTTAGGGTGCTAATCCTTCCGTGGTCCTTCCTTCCAGGTGCTAACAACTGAGGGATGGAGCAAAGCTTCAGGTGGCAACAAGGCTCTATACCAGTTTTACCAGCAGGACAGGCAGACTGGAGGTGTGGCAGGGCCTGCAGGAAGAGGAACTTCCTCTTCCCCCTCTTTTTATTGAAGTGTTGTGGATACACAATGCACTATGAGTTTCAGGTGTATAACACAGGGATTCAACAATTCTATGCATTACTCAGGGCTCCCCATGGTAAGTGTAGTCACCATGCAATTACTGCTATATTGCTGACTATATTCCTCATGCTGTACTGTTTAGCTCCAGGATTTATTTTATACCTGGAAGTCTATACCTCTTAAACCTCTTCATCCATTTCATCCATCCCCTCTTTTTCTGCCTCTCTGGCAACTAGCAGTTTGTTCTCTGTATTTAAGATCTGTTTTTGTTTGTTCATTTGTTTTGTTTTCTTAGATCCCGCATATAAGTGAAATCATATGGCATTTGTCTTTCTCTATCTGATTTCTTTCACTTAGCATAATACCCTCTAGGTCCGTCCATGTCATCACAAATGGCAAGATCTCATTAATTTTTTGTGGCTGAGTAATATTCCATTGTCTATATCTATATCTACATATCTTCTTTATCCATTCTTCTGTTGTTGGATGCCTGGGTTCCTTCCATATCTTGGCTTTTGTAAATAATGCTGCAATAAACATAGAGGTGTGTCTATCTTTTTTAATTAATGTTTTCATTTTCTTTGGGTAAGGGAGCTCTTTGCCTAAAACCAATCTGATCTACTTATCTGGTAGTAGGTGGAAAAGCTGAATAGAGAGAGGAGCACTCCACCTGTCTGTGTACTGCACGAACCCATGGCTGCAAGTGTACAACTGGGCGAAGAAGAGTCTAAAATGAGCTTGAGAGAGAACTCTGCTTTGGAAATGGTAAACAATAATCTATGGGTCAGCTGGATCAGCCCATCCTAACCCTTTCTTCTCCAAGAGAGCAAAGTAGGAGAGAAGGAAGGAAATGTTTTCTCTGGCCCTAGCAAGGAGACACAAGTGTTGGTGGAATATCCCCTCTTCTGTTGGTGGACACAGGATATGGGGCAAGAAGAACCATGGGTACTCCTAAACCCAGTCCTTTCAAAAACCAAAATGCATTAAATATTTGAAAGGCAGAATCCCTACCTTTCTTATTTGAGTTCAACTCTATGTACAGGAATTGCTGAAGTCAAAGGATTTTCCACATAAGTAACATAAGCAACTCGTAAGTTAGGAGGGCCAGCAGTGCAGGAGGTTAAAGGGACGCAAGCATCATATTCCAAAGCAAAAGCAGTTACCATTTGGCAATGGAGAACTTGCTGCCATTTGCCCTGACTATAGGGAAGTCAGTGTGCTATACTTACGCTCTTGTGCATTTATTTGTTTATTAGATACTGATTTATAACTTCCAAGTACCCACTAAAATCCTTTATTTTTGAATTAGACGGGGATGGAAGCATTTTATACCAACATTTTCCCAGTCCTGGTCCCCAGAGCTTAATATTCCATGGGAATGTTTTCTGGGTAGTGTGGCATATTTTACAAATGGAAAGAGCATTCATGCATTTTTATAAAATCATTATTTTTCAATAATTAAATTTTGTGAAAATTATTTCTAAATAAGTATTTCTGGTCTCAACCAATAGTACTCTTTGTTTTCAAATACAATAAAGAAAGTGGCACTTCGCCTGATTAGAAGTTTGTGACTTTATGTTATTTTGAGGGGAGGGGATCCAAACTTTCTATAACTTTTTAGATCTAGAGAAAATATACATGTCCTGGTTCTCTCAAGGAACATGGAGCTCTTCAGATGGCACATGTCTTTGTAAAGGTAGTCGTTTCTGATTTACAGTATTGTACTAGGAAATGCACAGTCCTTGGGCTCTTCCCTGTAACAGTCGTTGCAAATTTGGCTCCAGAGTCCCTTAAGTATAATGTCCACTAATCTAGACTTTCTATTGGAATGAAAATTCCTTCAGAAAAGAAGACCATGTGCTCCTGGTATTCTGTTAAAGTTTCTAGCAAGGTGCCCAGTGCCAAGCACAAACCGGAAATGATTAAAGCAAAGCTGCAGGAGTCAAGGCCCTCAAATATTCCGCCTGTTCACTTCTCCGCCAAATGTAGCCAGTGAGACATGTGCGCTCATCTAAAACAAGTCGGTACACCTCTCCCTGGTCTCCTCTAAGTCTTCAAAGAGTCCTGACAAATGTGTTCATTAATGCAATAATTGAATAACCATTCCCTGAGTACCTACTATGTGCCAGTCCCACATAACAGAGACGGACATGAAAAGAGCAAGAGCATTCAGGGCAAGGGCACCCCACGAGTGCAGAAGTGGAGGATCTATGCAACAAATCCTTTACAGTGCCACCACACGAGATGCATGTGTCAAGTATGATGGGGACACAAGGAGCGGGCATGGGGGGGTGTGAAGTAAAATGCTGTGTGTTGGGGTCTTACAGGAAGTGTGGAAGTATCAAGGTCACAAAGGAAAGTGTTACAGGAAGCAAAAACAGTGTGCATGAAAGCTCGGAGAAATAACATCTCTGAACTGCTGGGCAGTGAGTTGGTTCATGTTCTCTACTGTAACATGGGTAGTGATGAGTGGTAGGAGACAGTGGCAGAAAGATAATCCAGGGTCCCATTTTGCAGGATCTCGTACGTCTCACTTAAGAGTTTGGATTTATCTCAGGAAATGGAGCCATCAAAGAATTCTAAGCAAGGGAGTAACAAAAGCAAATTTATGTTTTGGAAAGATAATTCTGGCAACAATATAGACTGCATATTCTAGACAGTACTGATGAGAGGAAGTTTCTACTCCTACTACCACAGTGTTAGCATCTTTACAACCTCAACTACCACCACTACGTTTCACTTTGGGCATCACCTTTATTGATGGCTATTTTTTGTGAGCATTCAAAATGCTTTACACATACCACCTCCATCAATTCCTGCAGCAACTCCGTGTGGTAGGTATTATTATTAACTTTATTTTATGTATGACACAGAGCAAGGTTAGGTAAAATGCCTAAGGTCACTGAACTAGTGAATGGCAGAAGTAAGATCTGGACACATACAGGTGGTGTGACACTGGAGCCCATACCCATAACATCTTCAACCTCATTATTGCTTGAAAATATTAAAAGTACTCTTTTAAAAAGGCATAAGGTTGATCTAAGAGGGGAAAGGGTAGCGTGCAAAAGAGTTAAGGAATATTTGGTAGATGGACTTATAAGGCAGGGACTTACATAAACAGCACCAACAAATAGATTTGTACCATAAAGAAAAATAAAAATTTGCAGATGATACTGAGGTTTCTAGCTTGGTTGACTGGGTGGGTGTTTGCTGGTGTCACTTGTTGGGATGAGAAGTACCACTTGAAGAGAAGATTTAATTCATGAAATATACAGTGGTAATTTGCGTTTCATTAAAAATACTAATCAGAATCTGAGCCATTTTCCTATATTTAAGAAACCCTTCATAGTGTGAGTCCCCTGCAAAACCTGATAAGGTCAAAAAGTTGTGCTTTTACACTCTTGCAGCTGGACCATGGGTATATCACCTGGTCTCTGTCTACTGAATGCTCTCCTCAAGGACTCTGCCTTGATAGCAAATGATAAAGAGGCAGGGACAATTTGGAACTTATTCCTTTTGGGATGTTTAATGCTCAGACATGTCAGAAGGGCCACGATGGTGCCAAGAATGGTGCCTATGTTAGTTGTGATGGCTGCAGTGCCCTGGTGAGACTCTTCCTTCACTGTGATTTTTGTGTATGTGTATTGACCTCTTTCCCTTTTTTAAAATCAACCCTGTCAATTCCATGAGTTCTACATTGTACGTGTAATCAATTCCACTTTGTTAAGTCAGCCTGAATCAATCTCTGTTGATTGAAACCAAGAACCCAGTATGGTACAGAAGATAATAAGAACAGTTTGAAATATGTTGAGTTCAAGTTGTTTGCAGGACCCGGAAGTTATGATGCTCACTAGATATCCTGCAATCATTTGAGAATTTAGAAGAGATGAGACAGAGCACACCGTGATGGCTTCCCAAATCAACACACCCACGCTAATGCCATGACTGAGTAGCATCACCTGGGAAAGACCAGAAGGGAAGAAACTCAAAGTTAGAATCCAGAGGAATGCCAGATTTATGATTTGTGAGATCTAGGTTATCAAGCAAAGGGAACTGAGATAGAGTGGGTCAGAGCCGGGTGAAAATCAGGAGAGAGTGGTTTCATGAAAATTTGGGAAAGAAAGAATATCAGGGAGAGTGGTAGCAATTGAACCAATTTCAGCAGAAAGAATACCGAAAAGACATCAAGGGATTTGACAGTAAGAGATTATTGGTGTCCTTAGAAAAACAGCTTAATTTACCTTGTACTTTTTTGTAACTTTTCCCATGATCCTCGAGTAAAGTAAGTAGCCTTCATTGATACTGTTGAATGACTGAACATATCCATATAGTGCTGAATCAAATTTATCATTTCTTTCCTCTCCTCTCTGCTCATTCTTTTCTTTAATTTTTTCTTCTGATACTCTACCCAGGAAAGGGCTCATGTGGGCCTGGGTCCAGTAGCAGCAGAAAGCAATGGAAGGGCAATGTGATGGCACAGCCTCATCAGATTTTAATTTTTCATCCTTTAAAAGTAAGTGGAGTAGAGGTGGAGAGCTGGACTACCAATTAGGGTGACTAAAAAGGTATCAGACATAGAAATTAGTAATTCAAGGCCTTGTATTCGTATCTAACTACCTAGGACAGAAATTATAGAAAAGCCTGAGGGGATCCTTTTATTTTGTTTTTCTTTCTCCTGTGAGCTTGGGAAACCATGAGCTTGCAGTTCTGAAATCCAGAACAGACCAGAATTATTTGTTTAGGCGAAGCTGTTCAGTTGCATAAATTTTCTATCATTTGTCCTTTTCCTTTAAGGATTTAAACACTCCCCCCCCCCATTTTTCTTGTCCCTTTGCAGTTGTCTGCTCTACTTCTTAGCTAATATCTGCCTTTAATAATTATCTATCATACCTTAGTAACTTCTTTAAATTTGTGTTTGACTTAACATGACTATCAACTTCTCTCTGCCTTCTGATTACCAACATCCCTCTACTGGATTATTTTAGACTCTTTAAGGATGCTCTTATTCTCTTTCATCTTCACAGATTATGCAATAATTTATTAGTCTATGAATACATGATACAATGTGAATGTGAAGTCCCATACCGAAGGAACGACTCTTCTCACCAAACCCAAGAAGTTCCTCGTTTACATTCCAACAGCTCTTAAAATGATGTTCATGAGTCTTTAAAGACAATACAGGAAGAGTGTCAGATTTTCCAATAATTTTTGAAAGTATATTTCAATTTACATTACTATTAACATTTGCCATTTTCAGGTGAAGAAACTGAAATCACATGTCAGGGTCAAACAACCAGATTTCAAAAGCACCAGTCGGCTTCAGAGGCCACATGCTAAACCACTATGCTATACTGTCCCTCAGTCAAGGGATTTCCCATTCTTCAGCTTCCTTACACCACACACCAATCAGTCACCGAGTCCCATGGATTCTCACTGATGAAAAATCATTCAACTCTTTATGTTCTTTATCATCAGGCGAATTACCTTAATTTAGGCCATTCTTACTGTTCCCCTGAAATTACTGTACTGGAGTACGACAGTTTTGTCCCCTTTCCAAACCATCTTCCAAAAAGACTTTGAATTAGCTTTTCAAAAATGCAAATCTCATCTGCTTGTAATATTTTAGAGTATTCACTTTTCATTCAGGTTGGCAGTATGTAAAATCCTTAGCTGAGCATATAAACCAAAAACCTGCAGGACTGGTGCATTTATACCTCTCCCATCTAATCTTCACCCAATCTTAGTGTTGATATTTCTCTCTAGATCTATAGCTATATATCTATATCTACCTATATCTATCTATCTATAGAGAGAGAGAGAGAAAGAGAGAGAGTCTCACACACACGCACACATGTTCAGAGCCTTTGCCCACCCCCACCTATCTTTCAACCATTATTACCTATAAGCTGGATTAGGATATTTGTCCTATCCCCCTCTTCCCAGAATTCTCTCTTGTGCATCCATTCTGGTTCCTTCCATTGGCAGACTCTCAATATTCATACAATTAACTACTCTTAGCCCTTTAAATCTAGACTCAGATTTGGAAGCCTTCCCAGACTCCACACCACCTTGAGCCAGTTCAGTATTGAACCTCTTTTTTGTTCCTCTAGCATCTTAAGACAGCTCATTGTCAGATGTTAATAGAGGGTGGAGTTTCCTGAAAATTCCGAGAATAGCGATTCTCTTGTATCTCTGAATGCCCAGACAGGACTGAGTGCCTGAAACATAACAGGTACTCAACAAATGAACGGCTAAATGAATAAAATCAGGAACAAAAAGCAAATTCAGCTTACTTAATTAATATAATTGTTTGAACTGAATGACTGAAATGCCCAAGGTTTTCTTTGCTTTGAATCCATTAATCCAATTGACAAGTTCAATGTGAAATTCTCAGAACTTATATTTTCCCGTAATATTTTAAAAACATTTTTGTTATGACTAAAAATCTTCCCTCTTTTCGATGGCCTAAATCTACACTAATAAAATTCCTATTCTTTTAATTTAACTTTTAATTCCCTTCTCCCACATCATGCTTCCCTGATGGACAAATGATAAGCATTCGTCCCCCAACCTCAATTTTTAAAAGGGACAAATCCATATCCACAGAAAGCACAAGTGCTCAACTGTCCAGGACATATTTTAAAACAATATTAAGTTAAGTTAAATAATATATACTCATTTTATGTATATATAATATATATTCATATATATATAATATATATATAATTATATATATATTCATATATATATATCAAGTTATTCATAATTATTTATATCCCACTATCTGCACAATAAATCTGAGGCATCTTAAAATGGAAAAATAAAATAAAAGAGTAAAGCAAACACATAAAATAAGGTAAAAAGAATACCTCAAATGGCAATGATAAATGTCAATACAGATTTTGATGTTAAACTTTATATTTTTTTTGAGCTTCCTGACAGAAAGGGCAAAATGGGAGTACTGTTTAGTTATATGGATGCTTTGTTAAGTTAAAAGGAAACGTTACAGCTTCTCTGGGTAACAAAGGAAACAAAAAAGATAGCTTTACATACTATTAACTTTTATCCCCACCCCCTTTACATCAACCAAGTGATAAGCATAAGCCCCAGGTATGTTCGTCCCTGAGAGGACAGTCAAGTGATATGATCCGAATGATTCAGAGTCTAAGTTATCTGAAGCCTATATCATCTTATGTTATATAATTTTTTTAAAGATTTTATTTATTTAGTTGAGAGAGAGCACAAGCAGGGGGAGGGCAGAGGGAGAAAGCAGCAGACTCCCCGCTGAGCAGGGAGCCCTATATGGGGCCTGATAACCAGCACCCTGGGATCAGGTCCTGAGCCAAAGGCAGACACTTAATCAACTGAGCCACCCAGGTTCCCCTATATAAGTATTTTTAATTCAGGCATCAACATAAGTATACATAGTATAAACCAGTTTAATATTAATTATTCAGCAAAGCCCCTGAAGTTCTCCATCATTAGTTTTCATTTCTTTTGTCATGTGTATAAGGAGTAATAAAGTTGTTTTGGAACATTTATAATCAATCAATAAACAGTAAATAAGAAAGCAAACAGTATCCTGGATTAAGACTGTGTCTATTTTAAAAGTTTTTGAATAGATGCCTGAAGCAATTGGGAATTAACAAGAGGTTACCTAGTCAGGATAAATACGTTAGTTCACAGTCATTAAGGCAGAGATCCTAATCTTCCCAGTATTTTACCCCATGCCCCACTGGGGCTTCTTTGCTTTCAACAACAAGATTTTCATTAGCTTTAGGCATTTTGTTAGTCTGTCCGGTTCATTGCTCAGGTGTGGAACCACTGAACTCAATTATGGCTCCTTGCATAGAGTTTTGAAGTACAGAGTTACGAAGAATTTGCTTGTTAGGAAAAATCAAACGTCTTCTGAAATGTTCTGTATTTGATCTGATTTGTTGTAAAATATTATCCCCGGTTTCAGCAACAATAATGATAGCAATGATAATAATCTATTATAAAGTCATCCGATCCTGTCCCTTGTTCCATTTTGTGGCAATATAAGTGCAAAACAATGTATTAATGTTCTGGTACTCGCCAGTTGAAATTGTTAAAGCTATTAAATTGAATCATACTGTGGCCACTAGATTGGAGTGCTACTGTTGAGCTCTAATATTTACTTGTTTAAGGCCAACTGAATCTGAATGAAAGAGAGTTTCTGTCCGCGGTGCTGAAAGCAAATAGTCTCCCACAGGATTTGATACTGAACAAGTTCAAAGAAACCTCTTATGTTGAATCATGCATGTATTGTAATGTCTCTAATAAATCAATTACTTTTTGGCAGCAAAATGTCACAGCATTTCAAATTCTGATAATCACCTCCACTTTGCTGAGCTTTAGGCTGTAATAATCCGCACAATCTAGTATGGAATGCATCAAGGAGAAGGTTGAGTAACAAAGGAACAATAAAACTTAGGTTCATATACTTGACTAGGATTCAGAGAGGCTAAAAGCCTTCCTCACTCCCAGAATACTAAGGAATATACAGATATAATACCCCTTGTCAAGCATAAATCTGGGAGGAAGTCTACCCCTTGGTATCTTATTTAGAAAGTCCTTTGGGATGTATACAGAGGAATCCCTCAAATATTTATTATTTGTTAAACACTAGCATATGCATGATATCTTTTGTCCCTTATGTAACCCAGTTTTACGCCCTTCAAATGACAAGATGTGACAATATCTTCTACTTGTTATATCGAAAAGGGAAAGAAACTGCCTTCAACTTAAAAGTGTTTCATCTCCTATACAGATGAAAACTCTTTCTGAAATGGATTTTTTTCTGTGTGTTTTCTTTTCTTTGAAGACTGATTCTATCTCCCTAACTGACCAAAATGCCAAAAACCCATCTTTTGCAAATGCCTACTTTTTATCACCTAACCTTGTGCAAATAGCCCCACCTGAGGGACTGTACCTGACTACATCTCCCTCTGGAATGAGAAGTTATGTGAGTTTCCCAAGGACAGATGAATGAGTAAGCCTTCTGCACACTACACAGATTCTCTTCTGCATATGGTAACACATCACTGGAAGGAAAATCTGAATATGCTTTGATCAAGCAAAATCCTTTCATGGATTTATTCAATGAATCTTTCTTTAGTGTCAAACATATGTCAGGACCTCACTAGATGGTGATGATAGAGAAATAAATTTTAAAAACTTGACTTCTATCCTCAAGGAATGCAATGGGGGCAGAGAGAACACTCATGAGATGGATAATCACAGAACAGTGACAGGAATGCTGCAGTCATAATACAAACAAAAATTTTTTAAAGTTCAAGGGGAGAACCCAACAACTTTCTTAAGATGGGATGGGGTGGAGTGTGGGAATTTCTAAGGGAGGCTTCTCAAAGAAGGCAATTAATTTCAGTCTTAAAGAATGGAGTAGAATTTCTTTTTTCAGGCTGAGAAGGAAGAGACAGAGAATTCCAATTAAAAGTTCTTGGTATTATCTCCCACAACCATTCCAGGGGACTCAGTCTCTGCATCCCCATTCATGGAAAAGTGGAGGAATTATTCTTCATTTGCCATAAAGACCATGTTCGGGTATATTCTAAATTTACACAATCCTGGTTGACCTTACCAAATCTGAGGTTCTATTGCTTATGAACCTGGTATAAGGCAGAGTAAAACACAAAGTGTGGGCATACATGAATGATAATTGTGTGGGCAGACCTGTGTGCCAAAAGAGAGATACAGGGGATGAGAATAATGTGATCATTACAGAATTGAGAGAAGTTCACAGGCTCAAGTGGAGAGGGCATGTACCCTCCACCCCGACTGTCACTGAGAACCACATATACCTCACACCTTTAATTAAAAATCTTACATGTATATATTATGCATTAAATCATTCTCTAGTACCAGAACTGGGCACTTTTATTACCCACTTTATCTGCAAAGAAGCAGCCTCCCCCATCCCAGGACTGAATGTTGCTGAGCTCCCTCCAGCATGCTGCAGGGGAAAAGTGAAGGTCCTTGGTCCCCTGGTTCAGAACAGCCATATCAGATAAATGTGAAGTCCTGTTACCCAGAAATATTCATCTAAGGAGAAGAGAGAATTTGATTATCGTAAATTCTGCTCCACACTCCTCTTCCTGCCTGACAATAACCTCCCTCTCTAGAGCAACAATAATCTGAACACAAACAGACGTGCAGCTTTTCAAAAAGTAATGAACTCCGAGGCGTTGGAGCCAAGGCAAGCATGGTTTAAATGCAAGGCTCCAGCCACCCAGAGAGGCTATCAATTATACAGCCCTGCCATCGAGGAAGCAAAAATAATATTTCAAAGAGTCATTGCCAGAAAGAGAAAGAAAAAAGAAGAAAATGCCACAGAAATCACACCATTCAGAGCAAGCAGTTCCAAAAGCAAAAATGAGTGGCTAAATCCTGCCCAAGGCAGCCTTCTCCACCCAGCGGGAAAAAGAGAGACAGGACATGGTGACTTCCCTCTTGCCCTGCCCTTCATCCAACACACCTGAGTCTGTGATGTCACTTTTCCGGCACTGTCTTTGGTTGCTCCTGGGACATGTAGAAAAGTACACTCTTCATTTGCCAAAATATTCAGAAACATTTTTGAAAGCTTAAAACAATGCATCGTATAAATACAGGAATTCATTAGTTTATATAACCAGCTCATACCCATGATTTTATTTTATTCTTACAATAACTATTTNAGGTAGGGAAAGGAACATTATTAAGTCTGTTCTGCAGATGATAGAATTAAGGTTTGGAGAAAGTTAAGTGACTTGTCCAAGGTCAGCCAGCTATTAAGTTTCCAGCTGAGGATGTAAAGTGCGGAAGGTCATCAAGAAGCATTTTTTTGGCAATAAAGATTGATGAGACTGAATCATTAGGTCTTTAAGGCATGAATCGGGTCTTCTAAGTAGTCAGTTAAGACCTCCTTCTAATGCATCTCTCTGTTGAAAGCATTCTGTTACAGGCTAGGTTGCACCAAAGAGTTTTATAAAACATTCTGTGCATAATGATAAAAACATAAGACACATTCTGTGTCTAAAGCATTCTGAACTGTTTTTCTTGGTGGTTGTTGTTGTTCCAGGATTTTAAGGGTGTGGAGGTGGAGACAATCCAATATTAAAGAAAAAGATTCATACCATTTAGGCTGTGATACCTTTAAAAGTAAACGCTTTAACGACATGGATGAAGTGGAGGGTATTATGCTAAGTGAAATAAGTCAGTCGCAGGAAAACAAATACCATATGATTTCACTCATATGCAGAATTTAAGAAACAAAACAGATGAACATAGGGGAAGGGAAGGAAAAATGAAATTAGATGAAAATAGAGAGGGAGGCAAACCATAAGAGATGCTGAACTCTAGGAAACAAACTGAGAGTTGCTGGAGGGGAGGTAAGGGAGGAGATGGGGTAACTGGGTGATGGGCATTAAGGAGGGCACTTGACGTAATGAGCGTCAGGTGTTATATGCACCAGATGAATCACTGAATTCTACCCCTGAAACTAATAATGCAGTATATATTAATTAAATTGAATTTAAATAAAGGGAATTTTTTTGAAGTAAATGTTTTACCTTGTAGAAATGCAAGGAATCAGTTAGACCAGCAGTCCTGAATCCAGTGGGCTGCACTCTCCACTAACCTGGATGCTTGTCACATTCTGTGAGCCCCACATTCTTAACTTAGAAAATGGAATTAATAACACTTGTCCTACTTAGCCCACACTTTCCTAAGCTGATTGTGATAGGGAAACCACTTGATAAAGTCAGATATATGTTACTATTACAGATGCGATAGGAATTGGGACTACCTGTCCTCCAAGGATCCCAGTGGTCCTTCATGGAAAGTTGAAATGTCTAGACTACTACACATCTGGTAGAATGAGTAAAATAACAACAACAGGGCAGCAATCATAGTGCTTATTCCTATTGGTATACATCTTTGTGGTTTAAAAATACAAAAAAAAATAAATGGAGGTAGTTGAAACCATGGAATCTGGAGCCATCAGAAGGCCCAATGCCCACATTCTGTGCACTCACGGACAATCATAAAAAGATTACTTAACCTTTCCAGGTCTGATTCTTTAGTCATAAAATGCATTAATGATAAAGACAGTTAACTTCAAGCTTCTTTTGAAGATTAAATTAGAAATGTGCATACAGGATGTAACATAGTACCTGGGAAACATATCAAGCAATTATTATAATTATTTGTATTACTACTTGTTGTCTCACATTTTGCACATTTTGTGAAAAACTGCAGTTGGATTGACAGTGTTATTTCTCTTTCTTTTGGATGTCTAACATCGGACACTAACGGAACTCTTGGGGTATTATGAAGTTTAACTAATTGAACAGTGTTGAGGAAACTGGCAGAAGTTTAAACATGGAGAGTTACAGGTTGGCATGTGAGTTGCATGACTTTTTATACTAGTCCTTTGGTATTACAATTGATCTTGCCTGGTTTCCTCCTGCATTGATGTGTTCAGAATGCTCTTGACACAAATGCAATTTTCTATGGCCAGCAATCAAATTCACCAATCAAACACGGCAAAAGGGACTGAAACGAAGGGCAGAAGCTGTGCTATTTCCAGCACAAATGATCCGTTCCTGAGTTTCTGACAGCATCAAATGGAAAAATAAAAATAACTTGAGACAGAAATAGCTCAAAGACCCTGGATCCCAACCCATTTGCAAAATTCTTACGTGACCTGGAGCTCTCTGCTGTGTACCAGTGGGAAATTACACATCTCGTGAGGCTGCATGCTGGGGAGAACGGGGTGTTGGCACAAAGCATGGGTGGCCTTTCCAACACCATTGCTGATTTTAATTATTGGCACTTTGGTAGTTTTTAATAATCTCATTCCACTGTAAGGCCAAAACATTTCAAGTTGGGGTAATTTCAAGCCACTGAACATATTTGCCCAAGTCCTGTTTTTTGAAGAGAAGCCTTGCATTTCCTGGACACATCGACTGACTATCTCAGGCTGAGACACAACCTTGGCTGTGCTCAGAAAGGAAGTATCTTAGATGAAGAGAACCAGAGAAAAGTAGAGAAGGTCCAAGCTGATCATCCTTGGTTAATAACCTTTCAGACATTACAAAACATCTCTGTATTAGAGCTGCCAATTGCTAACCTTTTACTCATATCAACTTTCAAAATTAGCAGAGCCCTGAATAGATTAAAAAATAGCATCATAAATCATAGGATCTCTACCCTCACCCTAACCACAGCTGATTGGAACAAGGGTGAACACTGACTCAGGTAAAGGCAGTCTGACTCAATTTCCTGCAATTTGAACTTGAGGCACCAAAACCAAGTCATGTAGCTGTGATCTATCACACACCAAGGCAGGACAAGGCCATAAATGAGATGAAGTTAGTGGGGACAAGAGAAAGCCTAAAAAAGAGACTCAAGAGACCACAGAAGATGTGTAGAGAGTAGCATCAATAAGAACACCACACGGCCCCCAGGAGAGAAGCACAGAGAACAGTGGAGGACAGTCCCTTCTCACACAGTTTAAACGCCTGTTCTTCCTGCACCTGTTTGTATAAAGTCCATCTTTCCAATAAACCTTCTTTAACTAGTTGAGTGAATTCCTACAATTCAAACAAAATTCTTAATGATGACCCCGACTGGGTTGGTAGAAATTGTTAGTGAGGAAACCAAGGGAAAAATAGAGATAGTTGAAGTGCATGAAAGAGTAAGAAAGGTCTCAGCAACAGGACATGCAGTGACCACATCAAAGTCTGAGGGCTTGTTTGGCCTCCATGAGCTTGTGCTGCCCTGGAGAAAGTTAGCTAACATCTGAAGAGAAAAGGGAAGACACTAGAATCTATCACAGAAGGGAAGATGAAGAAGTAGAAATTCTTCAACAGGCCACATTTACTGAGAAAAATATGTGACATTCAGCGAATGACTCTTGAGCCAAAAGAGTGGGTGAAGTTTCTTTTGGATAAAGAAATAATTACAATACGATGAGGTGAGAACAATGACAGTCAGATGCAATGCCTGAACTATTTTGTTATGGGGAAAAGAGGAGGTTTGAGAAGGATAATAGACATCTTCAAAATTGTAATTCTCATGATGAGGTCGGGGACCACTTAGGACTCATTTGCCTATGACCAGCACATACCATTGTTCCTGACACACAGTAGGAGTTTAACAAATATTTGTCAAATTGAATTTTAAAAATATTGAATGCTACTTAATATTAGCCATTTCACCTAATTTCAATCCCCCGCCTCCAGAAACTGATGAGCGGTTATACTTGAGCTGTATAAATGAGAAAACTGGAACTCAAAGAGATTAAATATCAGATTGAAACATATACAGCTACTAATATTCAGCCATTTTTGTCCTATAAATTGTGAAAATTTGTAGGATTCTAAATTCCTAGCTCTTAATTGACAGCCAAGCACGTCTTATTATTACAAAAGATTCAAATTATTCTATATACTTCTAGTGGAAATCGCTGAAAGGAACACATTAGAAAGAAGCAAATTTTGGCTTAATGTATTTTTGTAAAAAGCAAGAATTTTTTAAAATTTTTTATTTATTTTTTTTGATGTAAAGTTCGATGATTCATTAGTTGCGTATAACACCCAGTGCACCATGCAATACGTGCCCTCCTTACTACCCATCACCAGCCTATCCCATTCCCCCACCCCCTCCCCTCTGAAGCCCTCAGTTTGTTTCTCAGAGTCCATAGTCTCTCATGCTTCATTCCCCCTTCTGATTACCCCCCCTTTCTTTATCCCTTTCTTCTCCTACCGATCTTCCTAGTTCTTATGTTCCATAGATGAGAGAAACCATATGATAATTGTCTTTCTCTGCTTGACTTATTTCACTTAGCATTATCTCCTCCAGTGCTGTCCATGTTGCAGCAAATGTTGAGAACTCGTTCTTTCTGATAGCTGAGTAATATTCCATTGTATATATGGAAGCAAGAACTTTTGTAAAGGAAGCACCTATACGAAGAGGTAGTTAGTTGCCTATCACTGACAATGCTCAAATGAGTCATAGGTACTATTTATCTGCCTACTAAGTATGGAGCGATTTGGGTTTGAACAAAACTGTAAGAAGATCCACAGCCTGAGATTTCCCTTGACCTTTAAGAGCACATCTCTTATTTTTTGGAAGCTTAAGGATGTTGGTGACATGAGAGAGGTTGAAGGAAACGAAGTAAACAGACTCTTCCATCTTGACCGTCACATGTATATCTATGAGATATTCCCCAAGAATCTTTTCTAGTTGCATCTGATGTGGCCATGAAGACTTAGCCATCGGCCCACAGCACCTGAAGGTTTACTTTTGGCAGGTGTCAGTGGCCAGTCTGAGTTAGTCGTGCTCTTTCTCTAACCCAGAATGAGTCATTCCTCATTCCCCTTCTAACCCATGGCCTTTTACCAGAAGCTTTGCTTGTTCCTGGAATGATTTCCTAACACCAGTCTTCTGGAGATGTAGGACCGGACAGGGCACAGAGAGAAAGAGGAGAGAAACTGCAGTCTAGACAGGAGGTGATCATTGCTTTCTGCAAACATCCTCCAGTCCTGCCAGAGAAATTCCATAAATATTTACTTGCATTTTTCTCCTGTTGGTCTGTCACTGTTGAAGACAGAGGCATGATGATCGCTTCTGCTTCTTATCCTCAGGCTCATGCCTCCAGGCTCAGGCCAGTGACAGCACTAGCCTAGGAAACTATTCAAAGGACATGGAATTAAACTTGGAGGTCGCCATAGCAAACATAGCCAGCTGGAGATGTCAGCATCCCTCAGAAAGTTTGTGTTTGTGATGGCTCTATTCTACAACTGACTGACATAGTTGACCACTCAACCACTGGTCCTCAGAGAGAACAGAGAGGAAGAGGAAATAAGAATAAACCAGACACCCAAAATAAGTAAAAAGGCAAAGGTCTGTGTATTTATATCTGATGACTCAAATCTGAGGAATAATAGAGACCAAAGGAATAGGGGGTGAATGGATAGTGGATTAGAAAATGTCTGAAGAGTTCAGTGATGTCGGATTCTAAAATCAATTCAGCATATCATTTGCCTACTCAATTGTTTTGATGTTATGAATCCAAAAGACTTTCCTGGTACAACCACTTGAATTCCAATGGGGATAGGGTTCTGTGTCTGGAACAAGTATAAAGTGAAGATCTGCTTTGCGGAAGCTCAGTCATTTTTGTAGCGCCCTGGAGAGGCCAGCTACTTCTCAAGTCTGGGCTCCTCCCCTTCCTGCAGGCAGGTTTCTCTCAGGCCTTGGGTTGACTTAAAGATTCCCCAGGAGAGCTGGCCTGAAAATCAGTTCTAAAAGCCAAAAAAATGAGGAGAGCCAGATTAAAGTATCAGCCCAGAATTTATGCTCTGGACTTAAGGTTTAATAATGCAACAGAAAATCAATATTTAATAAAGCAAATGATGGAGAAAAACACTGCCTGGGAGATGAGGCTGCTGCACTGTTTTCAAACGTCTGGGTCCCAGAGGAGATTGAGCTGGCAGAATGGATTGGAGACTAGGTTGACAAGAGAATCTGGCATGCAGACAATGGCGGGTCCCATTGATTCCTATTCTGTTATCTCTGGGCTTGCTGGCCATTTTTATTGAAGGACTAACATAGAATTACAATGAGACTGATATGAGCTATCCAACAGAGCTGGGAAAAATGGTCTAAGCCAGCCTTCAATTAGCAACCCTGGATTGTCCTGACCCATGCAAGAGGGGCTCCAAAGTTCACCACCCGTTTGGAGAAATGGGAGGAGGAGGATGGGCCTAGAATTGTGCCTCTTTAAATGTATTTCAGAGAGGTGACAAAAGATGAGGTGGTGTGGCCTAGGTCATCATAAAATGAGGAACTGCAGTGGAATGTGACCTAGTCCACAAAGCAATTTCGCCAACAGTGGCTTGGGCTTAGTGGGGATGCAGATGGTGACTGAGTGATTATGTACTTTGAGGATACCAGGTTGAGGAATGCAACATTCCTTGGGTTCTCACTGATTACTCTGTGGACTGCAAAGCATTTCCAAGCTGCAGGAAAACAACTGAATTAGACAGTTCTCTATGGCTGTATCCTTTGATAGCAATTTGAGTATTTCTGTTTAATCATTTTATATTGCAAATTATTCTTCGTTTTGGGGAAAGACAGGTTTCATACTGTCAATTTCTTGCTGACCTAGACATCTGGGTCGCAGCTCATTTCATATTATTATTTTGTTGGAAGGAAATATAGTTGTTAGATACCCAACAACCTCTATCCGACCAGGAGAGGGGTTATGCATATCCACCTCGAACAAGCTCACTGTGTTACTGAAACTATGCATGACCACCATGTATAATACAATAAAATCTTTTGAGTTATTGTGTCTTCCGTTCATCTAGGGATCCCAGTGTAGCTGGGAAGAAGTACAGACAACTAAAGCCAATATGTTGCTCATAACGTAAGAAGCCTCAGGCAAGGTACGTGACAGCCGCTGCTTGAATAGGAATGAACTCATTTGTAATGGACAGATTGGCTACTTCCATTTGTTTTCTAAAAAAAAAAGGTAAAATCATGGAATGAAGACAACACAGTGTATTGCCCCTGATTAAATAGGAAACTTCTTCAGAAATCCTTAATACAACTGTAAATTGTGACAAGAATATTTTCTTGAGAGGGAGACATGTCAAGACAAAATGATAGGAAGTAAAGAACCCACACTCCAAAAGGAACTATGTACATCTTGTTCATCACTGTGCACGCCAGCCATCTGTTGGCATGTAGAAAGTGTGTAGTTCATTTTTATTGAATGGATGGCTGAATATAGTACATTAAAAAGAAGAGGAAAGAACCTGCTATGGGGGAACTCGAAGTGGGGGGCGGGGATCAAGTCCCCTAGAATGATTTGGGAGCTGTCCAGGGAAAAATCCCAGCTTGGCCATGGGTTTATCCTGCAAATTCTTCAACATGTCACTGACATTGTTTAAACAGAAGACAATGGTCCTCTCACATCTCTTGCTATGAAATTATGAGGTAGCAGGTAGGTTCCAGAAAACAGCCTTAGTGCTAGAAATGAAGGTGTGTAACCCAGTGACTTTTATCCTATTCCCCTTGTTTGGGCTCCACTTCCTTTCCAGACTGACACAAATTTTGTCTGTGCAAATCTCAAAGTTTAGAGATCTGAAATCCTAGGTGCCAAATAACTGCTGTGATGAACCCATATCCAGCTCTAGAGTACCCTGGAAGAGATTTCTACCACAGACTGATGGATAACGAGGTCTTATTTAGCATGAGCTGGGAAAGGAGGGTTGACTCATTCATTGCAAAACTGACATTTTAGGTCTAGCAAATGGCATTCAGAACCTCAGTGATTCAAAAAGCCTAAAGAAACTAGGTCATGCTCTCCATAATACATTACATGGAACTTTGGCCGAAGTGCTCTCTGCTTAATTCTGATGACGATAGTAAGGAGAAATGCTACACGACTGTGTCAAGATTACACAAGCAGGAGAGGGTAGCAAAAGACAAGGAAAACTTGGGCCATAAAGGGCTTTAGGTGAAAATTTTCAACACTGAGAGTAATTGATATATCTACTAAATAGCTCAGGGGCTGCTACTGGAGCAGCTGTAATAATAATTTTATTTATAAAGTTCTTGCTTCTCCCAATATGCTCAGGGCACTATACAATAGCACTAAATAAATTAAATTAAAGCATGAAATATTATGAAAATACAATGAAATCAACATTGCTGAGGAAACAAGAAAACCCCCAAAAATAGAAAAAAAAAGACTCTTCTCTGCAAGAAGTAGCAGTTAGTGAGAGGATGATTTTGAGTAAGCCAAACAAGGGCTCAGCTTCCTGGGGAGGGGGTGGAGCCACCATGGGCATTCTATCAGCAGATAAGGGTTCAAACCCCATCTTCCACTCGTAAGTGTTATGATCTCTAGTAAGATGTTGAGTCCTTAAGCTTAGCCTTGGTTTCCTCATTCACAAGATGTAAATATCATATTCTTATCTACCTTCTATGGTGGTGGGATTTAAACGAGATTTTATAAACTCTAAGCCTGGTACCCACCATCTAGTGAGAACTCAATAAATGCTTTCTATTATTTTGCTGTGACCACTGGACAGAGGACACAGAGTGGAGGACTGAGGCTATACACAGGGAAATCAGGTAAAATGGGATAAAAGCCTGAACCAAGGCAGTGACATTAAGATGGAGAGATGTGAATAAGGGACATCTACAGGATCTGATGACTGACTTAATGAGAAGTGCCACTGGGCGGAAAACAAAGAATCAAGGATAACCTCTAGCTCTCTCTCCTGGGCAACAGGAAAATAGTTTCTCCATTTTTCAAGATTGCTAATACAGAAGCAAGAGGTATTTGGGGTGGCAAGAACGGTGGGATAAGATGATTCGTTTAATTTTGAACATATTGTGGAACTTTCAAGAGGAGAAGCCAACAGGCTCTTACAGAGATATAGCTTTGCTGGTATTGGATATAAGGGTGTGACTGTCATTAGTGAAACCTCTGTAGTTGAAGTCAGGCTTGGGCAGGTCATTGGAGATGATGTAGCCCAAGGAGAAAAACAAGGGTAAGGAGTGGAGACCAACAGGTCATGGGAAGCTGATTATTAAAACAGCCATAGGGGAAAGGTCTAGCCAGGTAAGGGAAGACTTGGGAAGAATACTATTACATCAGCTATGGGAAATGATCTTTAGAATAAACTCCATTCTAGCATGGCTTCCTTGTTGGATAGAATTGAAACATAAGAACTAGGAAGATCGGTAGGGGAAGAAAGGGGTAAAGAAAGGGGGGGTAATCAGAAGGGGGAATGAAGCATGAGAGACTGTGGGCTCTGAGAAACAAACTGAGGGCTTCAGAGGGGAGAGGGGTGGGGGAATGGGATAGACCGGTGATGGGTAGTAAGGAGGGCACGTATTGCATGGTGCACTGGGTGTTATACGCAACTAATGAATCATCGAACTTTACATCAGAAACCAGGGATGTACTGTATGGTGACTAACATAATATAATAAAAAAAAACATTAAAAAATGTCTAATACATAAAAAAAAATTGAAAAAAATATGGAAAAAAAACCATGCCTCCCGAAGTAATAATTCCATAGAGGAAAAGGTCTAGTTAGCCTATAGGGTACCTGTTGACTCTTTCCCCCTTCATCATCATTATAAATGTCTTTACTTCTATTCTGGTGATGAGACTGAGAAGAACCTGGGGAGGCGGAACACTATCCCCATTTGTGATAACACGTTATAGGGGCAAGAACCACATTTGAATGCCTGGCCCACTGCAGCCAACCCAGTGGCTGGACATGACATCGGTAAACACTCAGTGAGGGTCCACAGGTGATGCCAACGTGCCCAAGATACATTTTAAAAATACATGTTATCTTCAATGGGTTTAGAACCTAAAAGCATTCTTGACTTATATACTACTTTATTTTTAAAATTTAAAGTTGCTATTCCTGCTAACTACCTTGAGGATGTCTGGTGAGACTAGTGTTTAATGAATGGTCCTTTCCATACAGTAAAAAAGTAACATATGCTGGGTGGGATTATGAAACTTTATGTGCTATCATCTCCCCACATGACATCACAGCAACTCCTCAAGGTAAGCTTTATTATTGTGCTCATTTTGCAGATGAGACAAACCCAAAACACAGATAACTGAAGCCCAAGCTTACACAGTGACTATTCTAGCCCAGTTCTGTCTCTGTCCAAAATCTTACCCACCATGTTGTTTTATTGTGCTCTTTCACGCACACAAGGAAAGATTTGTCCTTCATCAGGGGCAGGGGAAAGAGCCCTGGATGAGAACCAGGAGAACTGGGATGGGTCCTCACAACTGCCCTTAAGCAGTGGTGTGACCTTGGACAAGTCAGTTAACCTCTTAAGCTTCATGTTTTCCCATCTGTGGTATCAGAACAATGGTTCTCAACATGGGTGAACAATACAAGCACCCAGGGAGTTTAAAAAAAAAAAAAATCTTGCCACGGCCTTACTCTCAATAAATTGAATTGGAATCTCTGTGGGGGAAACTTCAACATTGCTCCTGTTTAACAATACCCCAAGTAACTGTAATGTTCAAGAGTTGAGAATCACTGGCTAGATGGCCTTCAAAGTGGCTTCTGGCTCTGAAATGATCTGAACCCATGGCCCAAGCTTCTGGAGACCACGCCTACTTGGGAGCCAACCTCTGAGTCAGATTAACTTGAGTTTGCTCATAAAGGGAAGCACACTGCCTGGGGGTGGGCTATGCGGAGTCAGACTGCCTGATTTCAGATTCTGGCTCTGCCACGTAGTAACGTCTGGTCTTGCCCAGGTTAGCAGGTTACCCTTTCATCTCTACAGTAAGGGCAATAATAGCATCTGGTATGTGGGGTTGTGTTGAACGTTAAATAATATTCATAAAGTGCTTAATCTGATTCATGGCTGCTACATAATAGGCTTTCAATAAGGTGTAGCTATAAATATTGTTATTCTTGCACATGAAAACCTGCCAGCTACTGTTTTCCTATAGTTGCCTCTAACCATCCTATGAGATGAGAAGCTGTGTTTATAATCTTCTACGACCAGAACAGAGTCACTGTGCCCCAATAAAGTACTCCAGCCTGGAGCAGAAGAGGCCTCTGAGCACAGCAGAGGCCAGAGAAGACCCCTGTGACTCAGTAAATTTTTGTACTGTGACCACCGTACCACTGCAGGAAATCCCCTTTCCCTGATGCTGTGGCCTCTGGCCTGTAGCTGGTAACAGGCAGTGCTTCTCTGCAGAGAAGGGTTCCAGGTTGCTGGTGGAGTGGCCAGGACATTTCTTTTCTTTTCTTTTTAAAGATTTTATTTATTTATTTGAGAAACAGAGAGTGAGAGTGTGGGGGAGAGAGACAGGGAGAGAGAATCTGAAGTGGACTCTGCACTGAGCACAGAGCCCGATGTGGGGCTCGATCCCACAACTGGGAGATGGTGACCTGAGCCGAAAACAAGAGTCTGATGCTTAACCGACTTGGATTGTCCCTGTCAGTCCTGTTTCTGATGACTGGTGCCTTCACAACTTGTTCTTCTCTTACACGGGATCAGTACAGAGTTACACGGCATAAGGCATCAGGCCTTCTGGAACTGTCCCTCTTCTAGAGCCACCCCAGCAGTCCCCAGTCTTGGGTGGAAACGTTTTCCTCTATGGTCCTCACATTGCTCTGGATACATATTGTAAGTCCATTCCATCCACAATCAGCTGTAAGTTCCTTTGGGCTCAGAAACAGATGGAACCCTCCCCACACAAACACACAAACACACAATCACATACACCAGTACACATGGCATCAGAAACAGAGCACACAGACAACATGCTTGAGTCTCAACAAAGAAATCTTAAATATACCATCTTCCATCTCAGCACTGTGCAGGGAGAGAATTTCAACTAAGTTTGGATAGGAATTCCCCAGGGGAAATGATGTAACCCGAGTAGAACAGCATCTCAATTTCAAGATACGCTTATTAAAGGAAATGAGAAATAAACACATAAAAAGGCTCATTTGATTATCTTAGCCGCTTCATAATGGCAATGCGAGCTCTTAGTGCTGTTGGCAAAACCACGGATGCCGTGTCAAGGGGTAACGGCCCTCACGGACAGGTGGGACCCTGAGACTGCAGGGCTGAGAGGAGCCAGCAGGCTGGGGAGCATGGAGCTGTGACCTGGAAAGAAAGGGAACAGTGGGTGCCAAAGTGTAAGGGAGCCAAAAAAGAGGAGAAAGAAGAAAGGTATAGAGTTTGGAAGATGTAGGTGAGGGAAAGAAGAGTCCAGCAAATATTAGGACAAAGAGCACATGAGCAAAAGGGCACAGTCCTGAGAACAAAAGTTCAAAACGAAGAACGGTGCTGGTGACAACGGAGAGAGGAGTGGGTCAAATAAGAGAATGGAGAGAGAAGTAAAACAGGTCAAAAGTGAAAAGAAATGAAAAAAATTTAAAAGAACACACAACAGGCTGAAGACAACAAAAAGTACATGTGGTAATGAAAAAGAAGTTGCTGGCAAGATCAAATGAAAGACGGCCTCCAAGAGACAGATGGAAAATGGCAAAGAGGAGAGAATCACCTATGGCCGAAGGGGAAGCTATGTCAACACTAACTCTACCGATCTGGATAGGTGCTCCCTGAAGCCAAGCTGGAGGCTCCAGCCACAATTGAAACCCTGCTCAAGGTTAAAATACAGGCTAGAAGATTGGTTTTGAAATTGCCTCCTGTTAACTCCCGGCAGCTCTGGGTAGGCGTGAGTAAGGAATGATCTAGATAAGGGTAATGAACCATGAAGGGCCTTTTTGCCTTTGCTTTGCTCCCAGATACACTCTTTTCAAAACTGACACCCAGTGAGCAAGCCTCCTGAATAGGGTCTGCTCTCTCCTAATTTGGGCCCATTTTCCATTTTTTTTATAATAATTTTTTATTATGTTATGTTAGTCACCATACAGTACATCCCTAGTTTTTGATGTAATGTTCGATGATTCATTAGTTGCGTATAACACCCAGCGCACCATGCAATACGTGCCCTGCTTACTACCCATCAGCGGCCTATCCCAATTCCCCACCCCCTCCCCTCTGAAGCCCTCGGTTTGTTTCTCAGAGTCCATAGTCTCTCATGGTTCATTCCCCCTTCTGATTAACCCCCCTTCATTCTTCCCTTCCTTCTCCTACTGATCTTCCTACTTCTTATGTTCCATAAATGAGTGAAACCATATGATAATTGTCTTTCTCTGCTTGACTTATTTCACTTAGCATAATCTCCATTAAGAAAAATCCCACTCTTGCGATCTGGTTCCTGCCCACCTCTTGGGTCTTACCTTAGATCCCTCCGTCCCCTCCTCTAATGGTCTGCCTGTGGGATGCTTTCAGCTTCTCTGAATGGCCCATGTTCGCATTCACCTCCCGGCCGTTGTATATGCTGTTCCCTGTCTAGAACAGTTGACCTTCCCCACTTTACCTAACTAATCCTATTCAGCTCTCAACTAATGCAAAGTTTCCTTTTGGAAGTCTCCTGTAGTTCTCATTCTTAGGAGCCTCTCTAAGGGACTGCCCCAGCCATGGTTCTTGCCCCTACTCTCTGCCTATATTACAATGACCTATTTACTTCTTGAATAGCAATAGAAGAACTATTACTTCTCTTGTCACCCACTAGAATATTATTTCTTTGGAAACAAGTATCTGGTATTTGTGCTCTACCCTCAGAGTTCAGCATGATATGTGGCTCATAGTAGGAACTCAATGGATCTTTGGATAGTGAATGAATGAAGGAGGAAAGAGTTTATGGGATCAATGTTTCTTACTTTATCCAGGCTCTGAGCTGAAAGGTGAGGCAAGAGTTTCTGTGTGTTCAGTGGGAGAGACAGCACTGACTCTATTTCAGCTTACCTTCTCTTGCCAGGCCAGTGGGCTTCCCGCTCTTTTGGGCTATACTTGCCTAACTTTCCCAGTATCATGCGAGCGCCTATAGGGTTACACTTAGTCTAAGTCTGAGGAAGAATTTTAGCTTGAAAAACTCACTTGTCATCTGTATTAGCCAGGGTTCTCCAGAGGAACAGAGTTAATAGCATAGGGGGTGTGCGTGTGTGTTATATATATATATATAAATTATAGGAACTGTCTCATGCAATTATGGAGGGTGAGGAGTGCTGTGATCTGCCGTCTGCAAGCTGGAGAAGAGAAAAGCCAGTAGTGTAATCCAGTCCTTGACTGAAGGCCTGAGAAGCAAGAGTGCCAACGTCTGAGGGCAGGAGATAGATGCGCTGGCTCAAGTAAAGAGCAAATTTGCCCTTCCTCTGGCTTTTTGTTACAGTCAGGCCTTCAAGGGATTGGAAGATGTGCATCTGCCTTCGTGAGGGCGACCTGCTTTACTCAGTCTACTGATTCAAATTCTGATCTCTTCTGGAAACACCCTCACAGACACACCCAGAAATGATGTCTTCCGGACTATTTGGGCATCCCTTTGCCCAGTTGAGTTGACACATAAAATTAACAATGACAAGCCTATCCCTAGCTAAACTGGCACCCATATCATTTCCTTAAATTATACCTAATCTCCAAATGAAGACAATAACAAGGTTATAATCCATTTAACATTATACATTCTCCTGCATACAACTGAGAGTGTACTAAACCCTTCCCTAGAAGAGGAGGTAAAGGCCTTGAGCGATGTTTGCTCTTCTCCTAATATCCTGTAACTTAAACACTATGATGTAAAATTCACAAGAAGTCAATACATCTTATGTTACATGATGAGGGAATAAGAGAGGAAAGAAAACAACGATGTTTGCTTAATATACGTACACATAACACAAAAGTACTCCTAACAAAACAGAGAGAAGCTACTGGAACCTCAAGACAGAGTCCTTGTGTCTGTAACTGGCCATGTGCTTACAGCTGCTATTTATAACTACCTCTTCTACTAACTACTCCACATTCCCTGTGTCATCAGCCAGCATCTCAGCTCATCAGAGTTCTTTACCTGGCAGGGTAACCATACCTTTATTCTTTTTTTTTTTTTAAAGATTTTATTTATTCATTTGACAGCCAGACAGCCAGAGAGGGAACACAAGCAGGGGGAGTGGGAGAGGAAGAAGCAGGCTCATAGTGGAGGAGCCTGATGTGGGGCTCGATCCCATAACACTGGGATCACGCCCTGAGCCGAAGGCAGACGCTTAACGACTGAGCCACCCAGGCGCCCCCACACCTTTATTCTTGAAAGGTCTGGGCTCTGCCCTCTCTTAGTCGTGCCTAGATTGGGTTGTTGGTTTTCCCTTAGCTTAGTCACAGAGCATGGTGATACGAAGAGATGCCCTAAGGGATCTCCTGGATTCTCAACATACTCTTCCTACCTCCATTTTGAATTTTGCTTGGTAGTCAGGATCAATGTCTAGAGTCAATACCTAACTCTCCTCCTCCTCGCGTGTTGATTCAGAGGCATGAGGAGCCCAGAGTGGACAGGGGGTGGTCTCAACTTCCGGTTCAATGGAATCATTGTTGTGTCTCCTATTGGAAGCATTCCTCCCTTTGGAACCAAGGTTTCTAGACCAGCGGATCATGAAGTTGAAGGAACTGGTGGCAAACATTTTGCTGGTGGGTCACTAGGGGTGATAGTAAGCAGTGCTACTGCCATTTCCACCACTTCATTCTTGGTCCCGCGGAGCGTGGCTATGGGAAAAATAGCCATCTGAGCTCCAGAAGAAGGCTGAACACGACTTGACTGAGCACTGAGTGCTCAGTCTGAGTACTGAAAAGACTGAATGTTGCCTAAAGAGAGAAAAGGGAGGGCTGCAGATGTCTTAGGATATAGCCATGAAGGATGATGATCTAACAGCTCTTTAGAAACTTTATTTATTTATTTATTTTATTTATTTAAAGTAGGCTCCACGCCCAGCATGGAGCTCAATGTGGGACTCAAACTCACAGCCCTGAGATCAAGACCTGAGCTGACATCGAGAGTCAGGCGCTTAATGGGTTGAGCCACCCAGGTGCCCCTAGAAACTATTTTAAAACAGAGTAGGGAAATATGGGGTAAGACTGTACTGACCCACTTAGGTGAATGGCTCTTCTTTCTGTCTCTGTTTTTTATTTTTCATTTGAACAACAATACAGCAACAAGGTCAGGGAGATGAAAGGCACACTGTAACTAGAAGCGTGGAACAAGCCCACTCACCTGATTTGACACAATTCCTACTAACGAGCATTCGCATAATTCAGGACATTTTATCAAAAAAATGTTCTCAATCTGACATTCAGTTGCCTCTGGCTCTTGGCTCTGCTGTGCCCTGACCTGTAACTCACAAACCCAGCTACACAGGGCTCTCCGATTCAGATCCAGTTGGACTGGGGAGAGTCAACTTCTTCTTATTACTTTTTTCCTAGAAAGTTCCTCACGAGCTTCTGAGACAGACATCAGGGTGGGCTGACAGGCAGTTTTTGGTATCATATTTTTGTGTTCTCTGAACCTGCCATTCTATTCCCAAATATCTTTTCCTGTTTAAAAGGCCCTCTCGGTGCTTGATTCTCTCCTATCTTGTCTTATTTTAAGCTTTACCCCTCTGTCATGGGCTGCTGTAAATCTTACCTCCTCTTTGCTGATCTGGTTTCGTTTCAACAAGCTGAAAGCCATATTCTCAGAATTCCAAACTGAAACAAAACATGGCACGATCTTTTTTTCCCTTATTTGTAAATATGGAAACCCAGAGCTTTAACAAATATGAAAACATTAATTTCCCTTCACTTTCAAACTCAACAAACCACACCCTGAGAAGAATACACATTTCTGGAATAGGACCATCCAGAAAACTGAGCCCAGTCCACTCCGACTATGTGTACACACCCATCCAGCTTCCACCAGCTGCTCTAAAGTGCTATTTGTCTAGCTGCTTAAGAAGAGAGGGAATCTTTCCAGGTCAGGGACACAGGATAACATGGTATAAACCATGTTCTCATTCTCTACCAGTGCCCCTGACTCAAAACTCCCCCTCTGATCCATTCCCCATTCTGATGCCAAAAGTCTTTCTAAAATAGAACTCATGTAATTTCCTTGCTTCAAACTTTCCTGTGACTCCCCATCCCCTCCACAGTGAACTCTGACCTTCATGGGTTGGCGGAGAGTTGATCCTCTCCCCAGAGGGACAGCTGGGGCTACTTGCCCACAACTCATGCTTTCTCTCCAGCCTGCTATATAGCATAACCCACACTGAGGTCTCTCGACTCCTTGCCTGTGTGTGTTATTCCTTCCATCTGGAGCATGCGCCTCCTCTTTACCTTGGTAAGAAAAGCAACCCTATTAAACTTAGCTTCATGTCACCTGGTCTGAAAGCAATTTTGATAGAAGTAACAGAAAAGTTCACACTTTCACACTCAAGCAAAAAAACACAATAAATGCTGGGGAAAATAATAATAATAATAGATCCCCAATGTTCATAGCAGCATTGTCCACAATAGCTAAATCGTGGAAGGAACCGAGATGCCCTTCAACAGATGACTGGATTAAGAAGTTGTGATCCATATATACAATGGAATATTACTCAGCTATCAGAAAGAACGAGTTCTCAACATTTGCTACAACATGGACGGCACGGGAGGAGATAATGCTAAATGAAATAAGTCAAGCAGAGAAAGACAATTATCATATGGTTTCTCTCATCTATGGAACATAAGAACTAGGAAGATCGGTAGGGGAAGAAAGGGATAAAGAAAGGGGGGGTAATCAGAAGGGGGAATGAAGCATGAGACTATGGACTATGAGAAACAAACTGAGAGCCTCAGAGGGGAGGGGTGTGGGGGATTGGGATAGGCTGGTGATGGGTAGTAAGGAGGGCACTGGGTAGTAAGCATGGTGCACTGGGTGTTATACACAAGTAATGAATCATCGAACTTTAAATCAGAAACCAGGGATGTACTGTATGGTGACTAACATAATATAATAAAAAAACATTAAAATAAAAAAAATAATAATAGATCAAGTTCACTTAATGGAAAGCCCTGGTTTTCAACTTTTCACCCATATATGTATTCTACAGATATTCACTGAGTGTCTACTACGTGCCAAACCCTGTTCTAGGCACTTGGATACAACAGTGAACAAGGCAGGCCAAGTCCCTATCCTCGTGGAGCTTGTGCTCTCTTGGGGTGAAACAGACCACAACTCATAAACATGTAAATATATGCAATGCAATAGGTGATCTGTGTCATGAAGGAAGACATACCAGAAAGGTTCTAGGGAGTAACTAGGGGAGCTGGCGAGCTCTGTGTCATACAGCTGGTCAGAGAGGCCCTTCCTGTATGGTGACCTTTGGGAGGAGAGCACCAAGGGACACCTGGCATGGGGTGCCAGCATAGGGAGCTATAAGCCCAGAGATGGGTGCCCTCTTGGGGATTCTAGGAACATCAAGGAGACAAGTTAACAAAGAGAGAGTATCAGGAGGGAAGGCCAGAGAGATGCCAAAGGCTACACACTGTAGGACCTTTCAGGCCACAACAAGGTCTTTGGACTCTACCGTAAGTTGCCGGCAACTGGGGGGACAGATCAAAGGAATGACAGAATCTGTAAAGATTCCAGCAGGGCCATGCTTCCTCTGGATGCTTTAGAGGAGAACCTGTTCTTCACCTCTCCAAGCTTCTGATGGTTGCTGACATTCCTTGGCTCATAGCCACATCCCTCCAATTTTTCAGGCCAGTGACTGACTCCCTCTGGCCCATCTTCACATTGCTTTCTCCTCTGTGTGTGTATCAAATCTCCCTTTTCTTCCCCCTTAGAAGTATACGGGTGGCTATATTTAGGACCTACCTGGCTAATCCAGGATAATCGCCCCATCTCAAATGCTTCACTTCCTCAAAGCTGCAAAGATGCCATCATCTAAGGTGACATTTACAATTCCAAGGATTAGGATCTGATGTATTTGAGTGGCTGTTATTCAGCCTACCATAGCCAGTCCCTACACACAATGAATCGTTTTTGCTTAATGATTTAAAAAAAAAAAAAGAAGCTTTACATATTCACTTATTATTCAACCTGTAGCCCATGGGCCCCTACTAAATTCCAGATATTGGGGACAGAGTGCAAAAGCAGATGGGTCCTTGCTCTCAGTCTACTGGCAAACAGACATAACCAAGTGATCACAAAAACAAATGTCAAATTATAACTGTGCCGAGAAACACAAGAATGGCGCGGCTCTGAATGCTGGGGGAGGGGAGGAACTAATACAAGACAGGCAGGTCTGAGAAAGCATCCCTAAGGAAGTGACGTTCAAGCTCATGCTTGAAGGATGAACAGGATTCACTGAGTGAAAAGAGAAAGAGAATGTAAGACAGAGGAGAGGGAATACAGAAAAAGCCCATGACCCCTTGACCCCATGAACAGAAAGAACAAGATGAGTGAAATAAAACCAAATGAGCAGGGGGAGGCAGGAGCACAGTGCAAACCAGGAGTGGAGAGGACACTCATCACAGGGCTCTGCAGGCCTTGATCGGGAACTGGCTCTCTTGGGTTAAGTCCTTGAGGTCCCATCAGATTCAGATCTGAGAAGATCACTCTGGCTGTGAGTGGAGAAAGGGTGGGTGATCAAGAGAGTGGCTGTGTGCAGACTAGCTATTTTATTTTCATTCTAATAGCCAGGATCTGAAACGCTACACCATCCATTTCCAAAGTCCTCTCTTTGTGTGGCCTTCCCACACCCATACCCTTCTCCCAACCTTGGGAAGTCTCCCGGCTCTCAGTCCTAGGATTCTGGTGAATGGCTCTGTCCCAGCAGCCCCCCTTTCAAACTCTAATTGCTGCCCTCACCCCCATTTATATCCTGATGGGAGGAACTGGTCTCCTTCATATTTGTATCTATCTCAACCTGTATTTCATTACCTCACACATGGTGGTCTACACATGTACAAAAGGGAAGAAAGAAAACCAAAATGGCTGATCTGCCTTTCTCAGGGGTGGAAGAAAGGACTTGGCCAGCTTGGATCCTTAAGTGTGGGGCAGCATTAGCACGACAGCCCCTCTCTGAAGTCTGGTTTCGGAGCACTCTAAGACGACCATAAAATGAGTCCAATTGGAATTCTGAGGCCAAAGGGGATGAAGTCTGGAGAGAGGAGGAACATCACCATGCCAGAAGGTCAGAAAACCAGAGGTGCCTGGGTGGCACAGCGGTTAAGCGTCTGCCTTCGGCTCAGGGCGTGATCCCGGCGTTCTGGGATCGAGCCCCGCATCAGGCTCCTCCGCTAGGAGCCTGCTTCTTCCTCTCCCACTCCCCCTGCTTGTGTTCCCTGTCTCGCTGGCTGTCTCTATCTCTGTCGAATAAAAATAAATAAATAAATAAATAAATAAAGGTCAGAAAACCAGGAGAAGTAGAGTTCAAAGGAAGGGCCCAGAATGGGGAAAAGGGATACAGTCCAGACAGGTTCTTGGGAATGAGGACCCATACCAGCAACAGAACATGGGGGTATCGCTGGAACAGAGGAGGGGTCTGTTTAAAGGAGTCAAAACAAAACGAATGGACAGGAGAGCCTGGCAACATTTACTATTGATAAATAGTTACAAAAATGAAGGATTTTAATATGTAATGGTGTTTGGCCTCCTTTTATTTGGTGCCTTTCTCCAAATTGGATTATGTGATATATCAAAACATTCTTATAAAGTGCATCTAATCTGAAATAGATTAAAGAAGTAGGTCATTCTTCCGGGTACTTATTGTCAACACTCGGACTGGAATCCAGGACTCCTAAATCCTGAAACTTCCTTCTTCCTACTAAGCTATTCAATCCCCAACAGAGCCAACACCGGGTTCATTGTGCAGACTCCCAATTAATCACAGTAGAAAGCACTATTTGCCAAGTGAAAATCCTCTATTTTGAATTCTTAATCCCCCCACCAGCTGAGTTTACCACAAAGACATGAATATATAATTGAGACATAAAGAAAACATGCCACCAAATTAAACTGTCCTAATTTTAAATCAATAAATTCTTTCTCAAATAACGTGAAATGAAGATCTCTCAAAAGAAAAACATTGTGCTCTGGCAACTGCGGGAGCATTTCACCACTGAGCCTACTTCCAGCAGAAGCCAATTAGGTTTCTACCAGCATTAGACACTAATTTACCATCATGATGTTCAACAGGAATAGAAAGAAGTCTTATGATATATGCCAAATGGTGACACCTTAGAGCCTAAATTAGGCTGTAGACATCTGAAAACTCTGAGACTCCTTCATTTGCATATGGTGGGCTCCCAGGTACCAGTGAGAAGGGGCTGCTGGCAACGGGCCAGTCTCCCAGTTTCTAAGGGTAGGGGCCCCTTCCCGCTCACTGTGATCCTTCCTGGCATCCTCTCTCTCTCTCTGGTACAATCGCCACGATGGCAGATTAATGAGCCCCTGGGTCCTGTACTCTATTTGGTTGTGTATAAGGAAATGCAGCTTAACTTTACTATGGAAAAAGAATCATTAGTATGACTGCAATGGTTATAAATCATACATTTTAGGGTTTTAAAAACTGGCCTGGTGGAAGAAGAGTGTTTGGCAATCTTCCCCTTTGTATCTTTACCATGCAAGGAGCATAGAACCAGTTGGGTTTGGATATATTCTTTCCTTCCAATACTTCCCTCTTTCTACCAAGGTTTATTAACCCCGGTGCTTGTTATTTTCTATACTACTGATAGACTTCTAGATATTTGTCCTTTGCCAGAACAACCTAATGGAACTTTCTTTGAGGAAGAGAAGTGATGTTCTCATAAACATCAAGGAATACCAAGCCCGTTTTGAAAACCTGCAGGACTCCAAGACCTACCACTCCTCATTGTGCTCCTTCCCAAGGCACACAGGCCACCTATTACCTATGTGCAGACTATCTTTCTGGCCATACACTCGGTGACTTCACCAGAGGAACCCAGTCTTGTGACCACCTCAGTGTCATCACTCTCCCTCCAACGTATCGTCCATCCTCAGAATGCCAAGCTTTGCACCTGTCACTGCTGCCGGAATGCCTTCTCTCCAGACCTAAAAATTCCTATTCACTGTTGAGGGGGTTGGCAAAATGCAGCCATACAGTTTTGCCTAGACTTACAGATAAATTTAATTGTTCCCTTTCAGTGTAGTAATAGCAGTTATATATAGAAGCCTCCTAACCCCTGTTACTCTATAAGAGAGCTATTTGTAAGTGTATGAATGCCTTCTGCTAGACGGGGCAGGAACTCCCTCTGAATCTTTGTGTCCCCAGTGTCTGACTTCAAAATACTGTTCGATGGAATTGACAGATCTCCATTGAGATTTCTCAATCCGACAACAGATGGACTGAGAGACATAATCACCAACTTCTCCCCATGCCCTAAAAAGCTAGGTATTTCAATTTTAGAAAAAAAAAAAAAAAACAAACAGAAGAATTATCAGAGGCTTTTTGGGGTGCCTGGGTGGCTCGGTCGGTTAAGCATCTCTCTTTGGCTCAGGTCATGATCCGAGGGTCCTGGGATCAAGCCCCACATGGATCTCCCTGCTCAGCGGGGAGCCTACTTCTTCTCCTCCCCACTCGTGGCTCCTGCTTTCTCTTGCTATCTCTGTCTCCCTCTCTCTCAAATAAATAAATTATATCTAAAAAAAAAAGATTAAACAAAGAATTATCAGAGGCTTTTTAAGTCTTTTGAGTACCTAAGGGTCCTCTAGACAAAGTCATGGTTTTCAGATCAATAGCACTGGTCTTGCTAACACTTTAGACACAACCTACAGGGGAGGCCGACTGAAACCTCTAGGGATGTTGTAAGAGGGCTTTTGTAAACACATTCTGGGATTAGTCAGATCCATACCAGTGGGTCTTGAGGCCATAAAGAGACATCGTGCCATCCTTAATTAAGACTATCTGTTTCAAGTTCTGCTCGGATACACTACAGGGAGCTTCTGCTATGGGAATAAGAATCTACAGGAATGTATCTTGGAAAGGCAACTCATTCAGGATCTGATGTTTGCCCTTCCCCCCAAATAAAAGGACAGCAGGTCTTATTTGGAGGCCGCAGGGGTCTGCAAGACCCAGGAGGAGTCAGAGCTACTATGCTATTCCAATCAGAGGCAGCTCAGACTCCCTGGGGAAAACCAGCTCAGGGACAAGAATTCTGTGGGAGCTTAAAGACCCTCCTTTGGGAGCCCTAACTGCTAACCTGGAGGAATGTTGCCTGGCTCCTGTAAAGTGTTTTCGGTGAAGCAACAGGGCGGGTCACCTGAGCTTTCTGCTTCCTTAGAGCCATAAGTGGTAGGAAGGGCTTGGCCAGGGCCAACCTGTTGTTATTTACTGTTGTGACCAGGAAACATGGGAGGCAGAGGTCAAGTCTTCCAAACTTGCTTCTGAAACATGAGGGACCCTCTGAGCCACCCCAGAAGGCCCAGAAAATGCCATTATGAAACCACTGTGACTTTCATTACAGCAATTTTCTCAGATTCCTTTAGTCTAAGAGACTCTTCAGGCCCTCCATTGTCAGGAACTGCACAGAGAAATTTAAAAACTCACCAGCTAGAACTGAAATGCTTCATTTGCATGCTGTCTAAATTCTGTAAATCAATTTCAGGTAAAATGCCCTACTTCCTTGTCATTCTCCAGGGGGCTTTGAGGATCACTCTAATTTTGTAGTGGGATTTAATTTCCCGACTTTTTGAAAGTTCTGTCGAATTCAGAAGCACAGTCTTGCGATCACACTGAATGCGTGCGTTCATCTATTTCTTGAGCGGGGCAGGGAGAGGAAAGATAATTTGGAAAGCAGTTTGGGAAGGCAAATGTGACCTACTGTCACACAGGCTACGGAAACCCGAAGCACACAGATGTACTCAGAAGGTGACTTCTGTTGATTTAGAACCCGATGGTGACGGTTCCCTCTACTACGGGCTCAGCAAGCTGTAGCTTGAATGGAAATGAGTTGGCACAAAGGTCTTCTTAACGCTACGGGGGACTTGCAGTGCTAGGAGGGCATGTGGCTTTCTAGGTGATGTGGCTGCAAAGACAGAAATCTTTGCTCTCAATGTACGGATTAGAGCACATTATTCCCTTTGATACGTTGTGCTTCAAATTTCCTTTTGTACAGGTTCAGAGGGGAGGGGGGGCCATGGGGCGTAGGTGTCCAGAAATTAAAATTATTGTTCCTATTCCCTTAATCATAATAATGAGTTTAGTATGACAAGGTCAATTAATTATTCAGGATTGGAAAGCAACACGATTATACAGATCAGGGGGGTAAGAGGAGAGGGCTCGGAACACGAAGACAATAAAACGTAAATGAAGGGCTGGTACCGCCAAAGCTTCATTGTTTGCAAGTCACCTGCCCCCGTGCTGACGATCTCCCTGGCCTAGGCCTTTTCTCTCTGGAATTCCTCTAACACAGGGAATGACAGCGACATCCTGGGTTCATTCTCTCATTCCTGCCCCATTCCAGAGGCTTTAGCGTCTCCTCCCTTTCGTGAGCTTGGGAGCTGTTTGACTCCAAAAGACAGGTAATTAAGTATCAAACAATAGCAGGGATTTTCAGATTAATTCTGCTTAGGAAGAAACTGGAAAACTCATTTACACCAAACAAAAGGGAGGGGGTGATTAGATACTCCAATGACAAAAGAGAGACCTCGATAGAGCCTGGAAAACCCGATAGAGACCAAAAATCTCTGTTAATTATTATTATTTCTATTATTACTGCTATTACACTAATATGGCTATCTTATGAGCACTGTATGCTAACATTCGCTATCATGCAAATGTGTCTCTGAGTGAGATTAAAGCCGCTCAGGGATAGCACGCCAGCCTCTGCACCTGGATGAGAGGGACCTTCGCTAATGTTTTACAGACCACAGGGAAGCTGTGCTCTACTGTTATACAAGGGAGCTTGCAAGACCATGAGGGCTTTGAGAGGGCTTCCACGTTGCTCTTAGCAAACAGTTCAGTCCCACCTTATTCACTCTGAGCTCTCCACGAGACATTCTCTTCCAAAGAGCTATGGAGACAGAGGTATAGCCATTTTAGATACCCCGAGAAGCAGCAGGATCAAGAGAGGAAAAGGGTTAAAATATGCAGCTGGACTCCCGAAGAAGCCCCTTATTAATTACACTCACAAAGCAGAACGCCCTAAGGTCAAAGGGATGGAAATCATTAGACCCACATTTCAATAAATCTAAAATGGATCTCCCTCACGCTGGCCTAAAAGATTGTGTTCTGGCTGCCTAAGTGGGCGTGAAAATACATGGGTGGTATTTCTTACTTTTCACAAACTCCTTTTGAATGGAGTATTCAAGGTATCTAAAAATTAAGAAGTCCGAGGGTCCGAAGTGCTTCATGACACTGCCACACGAAGCATTAGTGCATAAGGCTTTAGATGAGTTAGTCTCAACATGTTCCAGAACGCTCAGGTAAAATCTCAGTGCCCTGGTGCACTCCCTCCCCCGCCCCCGCCCCCGCCCCCACCAGTAACCAACCCCCAAATTCTATTTTCCTCCAGATACATCTTCAGACTCTGGCCTTTCTTCTCTGCCTTAGCTAACAGAAGAACTCAGTCCTCCATCTTTGTAATAATCCTCTCTTGTCTTTAACAGACGCCTGTCTTTTCTTATTTGTCTTGTCTCCAAAATTCCATTCTCTTTTCCATACCACACCTGACCTCTTACATTCATGAAACCCACTCTTGCTTTTACATGGACTGGCCTGTAATGATAGTCACCTACCGCATTGCCCAAAAGAACTCTCTAAGACGAGAGAATATTCTCCTGGCTAATAGAATAGCCACTGGTCATACGTGGCTACAGAAGCACGTGAAATGTAGCTAGTGCGGCTGAAGGAGTAAATTTTAAATTTTATTTGGTTTTAGCTCATTTAATTTTCAATGGCCATTGTGGCGAGTAGGTACCTAGTTCAGTTCTCCTGTCGCCTCCCCCTCCCCACCACCAGCCCCTGCTGCCTTTTCCCTCTTCCTCCTCCCACACCGCCTCCAGAGCCACTCTCTTCATCAAAGCTGTCCCTTACTCCTGGCTCATCTAGAAGACTTGCTCCACGGGATCACCTGGGCTCAGTTCCTGCAGCCGTGAGATCGCACGTCCCTCCATGTTGACCCCGGACAATGCAAATCAGAAGAACTGTCACCTTCTCCTGGCAGGCTGGTCTAACATTCCCAGACACGGAGACTGAGATCTCTGTGACCTGACACTCACCCTTACTCCACCTGGTGCTCCCCACGGCTCCACTGACTAGCTGGTCCTCCAACCCCTCCACTACCCACAGCAGGGACCCTGCAGCCCAGGCCAGACCAACCCAGTCCACATTCCAGCCACTTCACCAGCCCTGCCAGGACCTTCAGAAACCTTCCCCGCCCCCATCAGCCTGGGGAAGATTTAGGAGAATTTAGGTAGCCCCAGAGCTACCTTTTAAAGAAAAAACACACCTAGAACTTGCCACCAGTGAAAGGCTGTCCTGAGGATTGGAAGGACCGGAGATGCTGGAAGCCCTGGAAAGCATGAACCAAGGAAAGTCCCCTCGCCCTTCACCTCTGTGCCTGAGCTAAGGGACAGGCCATGCTCAGGAGCACTGCCACGCAAAAAGACCAGCCCGATTGCTGTACAAGTCATTTCTGAATTCTATTAAAATGTATAATCAGAGAACATGCAGGTAAGGGCACCCTCACTGCAGGTGTTTCCAGGGGCATCTGGAGTAGGTGGGTGCCCTAGAAGGATTCAGCCAACAGTAGCTATACTTCCAGAAAATGAATTCTTGGGTATGACTTGGACAAACGATATAGAAGCCGTTTCCGCACGAATGGGAACTAACTCTTCGAGGGCAGCTTCCCGTTGATCTCCGTGAGCTAAGCAGTTGGCCAAAGTACGAGCAGCGGAGTTGTCAGTGCTTATTCCCCCATGAAGGAATGAAGCACTAAGAAGTGCATCACAAAGGGCCGAAGGTCTGATTCTCTGGCAGATGCAAAGGTGGCATCCCAGCCGCCAGCAAGAACTAAGCACACTCAATCACAACCATGGAGAAGATCCAGAACAAAGCCCTAGTGGGGACAAAGGGTGCTTTGATAACAAGAGGAAAGACATAATCTCTCCTTTAAGCGGCTCACATGATACCATGTAAGTGTGATTACCTTCCTTCTGCGTGGGGTTATTTGTATGTGAAGCTGACTACATATGTATAAATACATATACTCGGGGCGGACTGTCGGTTAGTTCTTCCTGCTACTACCGGTGTGTGTGTGTGTGTGTGTGTGTGTGTGTGTGTGCGCGCGCGCGCGCCTGCACGTGTGAGTATATGTCTGTGAGTGTTTAATGACTGTAATACCATTTTGAAAACTTAATATGTCTGACTTTCATTCCAGCAGCGCTGTATTCAGAGTTGAATAGCAACTTCAACAAAATCCAGACAGTCAGCTCCTGCTAGGGGAATTAGGGTTTATGTTCAGTACAATAAATGATCCCAAGATAAATATATTTCTTTTTTTTTTTAAATGCTGGATGGTGATGTATCCTCTTTCCAATACAGAAATGGGGGAGTCTGGCTCTATTTAGTTTGTCTGATTGCTTTTAAGAGGAGGGACAGGTCGGCTCTGAAAAACTATGGTCCACTATTCATTAAAGTGTCAATAATGCTCAGCCCAGGCATATCGACAGCGGATTAGCTTGGGCTGAGTCTGTGTACAAGACCAGTGCCTTTTTTAACCTAGCTTGTTTCCAGATCAATACACCCATCAGCATTCGAAAATTAGCCCAAGATGAGATTCCAATACTTGAGGTGGTGTGTCATGCTAAGAGGCCACCCAGCCAAGTCACAGATGTAAACACCTAGCTGGGGATTAGACATTTTCCATTAGCTTGGACATGAGTGAAGATTGATGTAGACCCCCTCACCTCGCCCCCCCCACGTCTCTACCCCCACATGCACTCCACTTCCCCTCTTGCAGCCTGTATAACGCCTCTGCACTATAATTCCAGCCATTTGCTTCCATAAGCATTTATTCAATGTGCACTTTGGATCAGGCACTCTCCTGGGTACTTAGTAGGGCAGGGATGCGTGGGTATATAGGTGTGTGTGTTGAGAGGGGAGGGCTTAAGAAAAAAAAATGACAAAAGCATGGTCCTTATTTTCAGGGAGGTTTCAGCATTTTTCACTATTCTTTCCATATTCTGGTTCCAGAAAGGCTCTGCTTCCTAAAGCGCATATCTGTACTAGTGCGCATTTGCTAACTTCTCTTGGGCGGTGCAGGGTAGCCTGCTCCCAACAGTAAGCGTGTGCAGGTGGGGGCGTGAAGGGAGCATGGGGGGTGGCTTCAGAAGCACCCCCTGGGAAAGATGACAGATGGTGTCCCTGGAGCAGTCGCCAGACCTCCTCATCAGATGTGATCCTTAAACTTTTCAGTCAACTATCCACCATAAAAAATGTATTTTGATTGATTGATTGATTGATATTTTTTATTTTTTTAAGTAGGCCCCATGCCTAGTGTGGAGCCCAGTGTGGGGCCTGAACTCACGATGCTGAGATCAAGCCCTGAGCTGAGATCGAGAGTCGGACGCTTAACTGACCGAGCCACCCAGGCCCCCCCCCAGAAACTGTGTTTTGCATCAAAAACTTACACACCCTGAAACAAAAGTCTTATGGAAGGATACTTAGTCTGCTGTTTGTGATACCTTCTATGCAATTCCATCCTCTTTAAACAATGCTATTTGCATCCAGCAGTTTGAAAAACACTCATTTATAGAAATAACTAATAGAAAAAGCCATCATAATTTCTTTTTAGCATGAGAAAAAGAAATAAGAACCACATGGTATGGCCAAGCTCTGGCCCAGCACGAGGGGTGCAGACGTCCCTGCGGCCCCTGTTCAGAGCGAGGGCCACAGTGCCCTTGCTGTGGTATGTCTCATCCCCGCTCACCTTGCCTCACCTTTCCCGGCACATGTCCACAACCCAGGACGTGTATTCTCCTCCCTTCTCACACCTCAGGTTCCCTTAATTCCACCAGCAACGTCGCGCTCTTCCTTCTCCAGCCTCTTTCCTGCCCTTGTTTCTCTAGCCAAGCACCTAACAATCCCTTCCCCTTTCCTTGGGCGACCTGACGAGGAGGGGTGGCCAAAAGAGCCTCCGCTTAGGGGGCTTCTTGCCCTGGATGCCGTTCAGCTGCATGAAGGGAACCGGGAACTAGTCTGGGAAAGACGCCCCAGCAGAGGAGCCAGGCTCCACTACTCCAGGCTGAAGCTTCTGACATGAAAAAATGAGGTATTTGGCCCACTGCAAAAGAATTTTAAAAAGCTAAAAAGTAGTATCAGTATTAAAAAAAAATATTGATGGCTAACACTTACCCAACCCTGTAGCTGCCAGGCCCATTTCTAAGGGTCAGGTAAAATTCAGCAAGCTCAGCCAACAGTGACTCCGTTTTACAGAAGGAAACCCCAAAGCCCAGTCAGGAACTTGATCCACATCTCACACCCCATAAGCAGCCAAGTCTGGTTCTTGGCTCTTTCTCCCTAATTAGGAACTGTCCGCCATGGTAAAGTATTGTATGAATGTCCTGGGGCCAGTTTCACTTCGCCAGGAACAGGTGAGCACCAGCCCCAGGGCCTGAGAAACACAGAGAGGTCGAAATCAAGGGAGAGGCAAAACCAAAACCAATACACAGGCCTCAAAAGCTGGGGGTGAGGGGTGCAGAAAGAGGGGGCAGGAACTTGGGGTGCCACCAAACACGGAGAATCAGAGGCAGGTTATTAAAAGGGAGAAGTGGCACCAGAAACCCAGGGCTGGGAGATGAGAGACACGAGCAGGCTGGAGACAGTGGGGGTGGCTGTGAAGGGCGTGTCCCAGGTGGGCGTTTCGAGCATCTGTGATGGGCTCTGTTTCTTTGAAGGCTGTGGGAGGGTATAGCATGTGTGTGGTGAGTGCCAAAAGAGCTAAAACACGGGTCTTAAAATAAAGCAAGCTTAGAACTGGATGGAACCTAAAAAAAAACTTAAGAGGAGAAAAAAGCCAAGGAAAGCAATAATTAGAAGATAATTTTCTGAGAAAATATATTATTGGAACAAAAGCAAAAAAAATAAAAATCCTAGTCCTATTCAACGGGAAAACTTATTTCAAAATTCAGCTTTAATGGCAAAATGACAATTAGTTGTCCTGTTGTCCTGGCTGGATGGAACAAACAGAACTCATCTGTGCTGAGGATCATAGAAAAAGTGTTTGACAGGGCTCTCCCAGCCACCCACCCAGACCGCTGCACCAAGCCCCGCCTACCTTGCACAATGAGGTGGACCCTCGAGGTCTTTGGGTGGTTGTCCGTCTGCACGGAGCAGGTGTACGGGCCCTCGTCATACACATCCACGTTCTGGATCTCGATGCTGTACTGGGTTTGAGTGTTGCTCAGGAGGACCACGCGTGGGTCCAGGCACCACTTGTCATTCCCAGCGTAGAGGATGGTGCTGCGGTTTAGCCAGGCTACCCGGGTGACCCGGTTGTCAATTGTGCACCTGGGGGGAAAACCAGATGGGTAAGTCCAGGGACCAGAGAGGAAGTGGGGGCCATCAGGTCTTCTTGGCAGTGCTAGGACGACTTGTCACCATGTTCTGTCTTCACCCCCCCCACCCCCCAGCTACCCTCGGTATACACATATACATGTCCTGTTTGGTTTGTCATGAGTGGCACTTTCTGGAACTGAGCAGCAGAGGTCTTGTGGGATTACGGCCTCAGAACACTGGCTATCTGAGACTTCTGGGTCCTGAGTAGTTCGGTGCTTCTAAAACCACCTGAGCAAAGGACTACTTCCGTGGTCACAACTGTTCAATATTTATAACTGGAGGCATCTTCCATACCCAGAACGGCTAGACCCTCGGAGCACCATCAGCTCTCCCTTTGCACAATGATTCCCACGCTGTAGGTATTTGGGAAGTACTAAGTCATCCGGTACTTCTATCAACCCTATGAGCAGGTTCTGTGGGGAAAACGAACGGAAGAACAAAGGAACTAAATATCTCTTCCAAGCCACACAGATAATATGTGCTAGATCACAGAGACCCAGATTTTAACTACTAAACATTATCTCAGAATAGCGAATTCTAACAGAAGGCTTCTGAAGTCAAAACTAAATATGGACCACCACCATTGCTATTTATCTTCATTATACCCAGGGGCAGAAATGTTCAATTACTGAGAGACTAAAGGCATTTTCCAAAATCTCAAAACTGTTTGCACATGTAAAAATAGATTTTGTCTTTTTTATTTTTGCATCTGGAGTCCCCAAATTGTGGAAGCTCCCTTCTCTTTCCTTACACTTTCAAATCTCCCAGCTTCTCTCGCCAAGTCCTAATCACATCTCTCTGTCTGTATTCATTTCCCTCTCTCAATACACCAAGTATGTTCTATGGCCTTAGGCGAAATTCACAAACACAGTGTCCTGATCCTAAGTATAATGCTGGAAATAGCAATGTAGCTCAGTATGTATAATGATGCCTCAAATTTATACATTCTTTTGCAGTGTACAAAATGCTTTTACATCCACACTGTCTCTTTTGATTCTTGCGGCAAATCTGTGAAGTAGATGATCTTACCCATTCTCTACTTTAAAGATCAGAACTCCATCGTTTGGAATGATCTGGTGACTTGGCCAGGTTAGAGAGCTAGGAAGTGACAGACATCTCAGCCAGGACATCTGTCTAATTCCTGGTCCCGTGTGCTCCTTGGAATGTACAAAGGGAGATTCTTTAGAGGGGAGGGACGACTGCCCCTGCTGAGTTCTCAAAATGGTCTGCGACCATAAAAAACCTAAGAAATGCCGCTGAGCACACCAGCTTCCCCGGGCGGTCCCTCTCGAGATGAGATATCCTGTATCATGCCTTCTTTCCGCTTGTACTTGTGTAAATGTCACAGGATCACTGCGGGGCCACTCAGGCACAGGTGGGGAGCCTTGCTGAGAACGCCTATAGGGAAAGCTGCTCCACCAGAAACACCTTTGCTCTGGTGTCCAGCAAGTTCTGTGCTGTTCATTGTGTTTCCTGGAAAATGCAGGACAGAAATGACTCTACTAGGGAAAGATCAAGGGAATGGGCCACTTGCATCAGAATCGCACGAGGGGTTTGTTATAGGTGTTGAGTCTCACCTCCTATCCTACTGATTCAGTCTTAGGGTATCCAGAAATAAGAATTTCTAACAATATCCCAGTTGGGTTATAGACCTACCAAAGTTTGAAAAACACTGGTATAGAGCCATGTGTCTGGAATCAGCTCCATAATTTGGAGGGCTCAGTATAAAATGAAAAGGCAGAGCTCGTTGTTCAAGAATTGTTAAGATTTTCAAGATATTGAGAGCAGAACATTTAACCATGTGCAGGGTCCTTCTGAGTGTAGGGCTCTGTGCGAATAAATACATACCCCAGGTGGATCTTGGACTTTATCGTGCTTACAACGCTTCTTGGAAATCTTATTAAAATGCACGTACTGATTCGGTAGGTCTGGCATGGGTCCTGAGAGTCTGCGGTTTTAGTAGGCTCTCAAGTGACACCAGTGCGGATGGCTCCTTACCATTCCTTAAATAGCATAAATCTAGAGGTGAAATGTACGAACATTAGGGGCGGGGAAGCACTGAGCTAGCCCCTCACTATGTGGAAGTGTGGTCCAAAAACCAGCAGATCATTATCCCATGGGCGCCTGGTAGAAATGCAGAAACTCTGGCCCCATCTCAGTTGCAATGAATTAGAATGTGCATTTTAATAAGATCTCTAGGTAACTAGAACACACACTAAGTTTGGGCTGGTCCAGGGTGTACTTCAAGACTGCCTCTGGCTTTGATGACAATACCCGGAAGTCTGAGAGTGAATGAGAAGTACAGAAGTCCAGCCAACAGAGGAAGCTCCTAATGCCATCCCTTCCCTTCGGTTCTTCACAGACTTCCGTGATGGTCGTCCTCTCAGGCTGCCTCACCTGAAATCCAGACTTGGAACCACAGTGGTTTGAAATCCCTGAAGAACAATACACTCCATAGCGTACTTTACTGGTAACACACCTGGGATGTTATTTGTCTCAATTACCTTAAGGGTGGTCCCTGCTCTAAATTATGCTTGGGGGACGCCTGAGCGGCTCAGTTGGTTAAGCGTCCCACTCTGGATTTGGGCTCAGGTCGTGATCTCAGGGTCATGAGATTGAGCCCCACGCCGGGCTTTGTGCTGAGTTTGGAGCCTACTTGAGATTCTCTCTCCCTCTTCTTGGCCCCTCCCTGCTGTCCTGGAATCGCTCTCTTTCTCCCCCCTCTCTAAAATCAATAAATAAATTAAAAAAAATAAATTTTGCTTGGATCCAAGCAGAGAAACTCTGAAATTCATATTCATGGCTAATGTTTATTGAACACATCTTCTCATATGCTTGGTACTACCCAAGCCTATTATACAGACTATGTTACTGTCTCAAAAATGGGGTGGGTTCGCTTATTGATGCTAGTTTACAGATAGGGTTAAGTCACGCTAAAAAAATATCCAAATTGAAAAAATACCTGAATTGATTAGAATCACTGTGATATTAAGTTGCAGAGTCAGGATTCAGACCCGCTTTATTTTAGTTTGTTTCAAATTCAGTGTTCTCGAATGTCCTTTTAAGCCCTCTCCAACGCCCTCCAACATTTAAATTCAGTGTGCGTCAGAATCATCTGGAAGCCCTGATAACGTACGGATTGCTGGTCCCTCCCTGGTCTGGAGACCACATCCTGAAATCCATTAATTCAGACATCTGGTTTCTGGTGAAACGAGAGCTGCAGAGCAAGTGGGCACTAGGAAATGACCCTTGTTTGAAATAGGTTTCCATTACTTTACGGGAGAGAACTTCCTTGTAACCAATATGTTCTGGGAAGCCAGAGCTGAGGCCCAGCTATTTGCTCCTCCAGCCGCTCAAATGGAACCAGACACCAGGTGAATGGCCAGACGTGGTGCAGGAAATTCTGATCAACAACCTCTACACGGCCTGAATAATTGTTTTTGATGCCCACAGTGGGGGCATCTCAGCCTCTCGATGAATCCGAGAAGACAGTCCTGGGCTTCCTGTGAGTGTCTAATTATTGGAAACTGACTGCAACGAAGTAGTCTCACTGCTTTGCACTGTGCTTCCAGGGCCAAAGATGTTCATTCGCAGATACGCTAACGCTCCGAACGCAGCCAATTCCAGCACGGTTATGCGGCCCCTGTGATATACTACACTGAAAAACTGGCACAGCTTCAGCTGTGGTTTTGGGCACATCCAAGGTCATGTCTACATGTCCAAACTGTCACTGCTGGAGATCAGTCTTGCTGAGTCTCCACGGCATTGCGGCCGGCTTCCGCAGAGATGGATCACAAAGGTAACTTGGCAGCCAACTACTGTCACCTCCTCATACCTGTCCCCATCTATCTGTCCCATTTATCGAGTCTCCACAACAATGCAGAGGAGACAATTCTCCTGGGTTAGAAAAAAAAAGAAAAGAAAAAAAGTAAAAGCAAGCATAATTATTCGCAAAGAATGCCCTAGTTGGTGGGGAGTCAGTAGAAGATTAGGGTGGGAAATTCCATCAACAGGCTCCCATTTTGCAGAGATGGCCCTTAACATAGGTCTACAAAATGACTCCTCAAACACACCACGGTATTTCGGTAATTGACGGTATGATTAATGGGAAGGAGGGAAGGCTTCAAACCCAACTCTCCCTAATCCAGGCAAGCACAGCTGGTCACGGCACTTGTCATCAGGAGATAGTCACAGATCAGGGTGAGATAGGCCAGCAAGGAGGATGGAGAGACAGAAAGAGGTGAAAGTGCCCTGCCCAAACCTTGAAATCCTCTCACCTTTATTTATTTTTTTAAGATTTATTTATTTATTTGAGAGAGAGAGAGAGAGAGCGTGGGAGCGCAGGCAGGGGGAGGTGCAGAGGGAGGGAGAGAATCTCAATCTGACTCCCCACTGAGTGCAGAGCCCAGACCCAGGGCTCAATCTCATGACCCTGAGACGATGATCTGAGCCAAAATCCAGAGTGGGACACTCAACTGACTGAGCCACCCAGGTGCCCGGCCTCTGGCACCTTTTTCCCAAATTCTTGAGATACACTGGGCTCCCAACCCAAGCAACCTCTCCACGCATCCTGCCAGACAAACAAAGAGAAACAAGCCTTTGCAGACCTAAGCCTTCTGGATTGAGCCCTGGAACTCCCAACTCCCCAACTCCAAACATTTCTCAAATCTAAAAGCCTCCTGTCCTCCAGCCTCAGTGCTGTGCTCACTTCCATCCTCCAGCCCTCTGGCCAGTGGCCATCAGCCTTCAACGTTTGTGTGAATGATCTTCCCCTCCCATCATGTCTGTGTGTGGTCCCCATGGACAGCCCATGGCCTGACCTATGCAATATCCTGGCAGAATCCAGACAGACAGACAGATAGACAGAGCCTACTAGAGATGCTTGTTTATCATTTCACCGATGAGCCACAGGGCTATTCTCAGTCTGCATGTCTGTCTGCACCCTGCTCCTTGGAGAAATTTCTTCTTAAAGAAAGCCTGGTCTATTTGAACCGAGATCATCCAGGGTGTGCGGGTCACATGGATCGGCAATGCATTTTCTTTAATGATGAAAAGGTTCATGTGTAGTTGACCAGAAGAACACCAGCCACACATGCCCATGCTGGACCTCGCACCTGAGCCCAGTATACGGCAGAGAAAGCTGTCACACTTGTCATTTTCTGCAGCTGCATCAATTGTGCCAAAGCTCTAAAAATGCAGCCCTCTATGTCCTTCATTTCTTGCTGATGAATGGTGGCTTTATTATACTTGCTGCATTTATACATTGAGGAGTAGCAAAAAAAAAAAAAAAATGATTAAGCAAGCCCAGGATGAGGGGTTGCAGAGATAAAACCATAAAAGTATGGACTCAGGGCATCAAGCTACTTCTGGATCTGGAATGAAATGAGAAAGGGAGGGAGATGGTGAGTGCGTGTCTAGAAATTGGAAGAAAATAGAGAAAAAGTATCTGCTTGGAATCTTCTAAGGAGAGACAAAGAGAGTGTTGAAATAAAGGGAAGGATTATTAAAGAAAGAGAGAAAAATCCAGGCTTGGCCTTTCTTAAACACCCTGCCTGAAGATCTGAGGACTATAATGGATCCAGACAGTGGGTAATCCAACCATTCCTTCTATCAAATGGTCCTTTAACTGCTTTTGAAAAGCAACACGTCTCAAGCAACGCTTGAGACTACAGTGAAATAAGAGCTTCCGCCCTTCACAGCACCTGGTCACAATCTCTTCTTATTGCAGAGAAATGCTCCAGCTGCCCCTAAATTTGGTTCCTCTGAGCATTTGGCTGGTGCCCTGCCCCTCCCCGCAAGCTTCATGGAGAATCGATGCGATGTGGATGGCTGAGAAATACCACCACCCAGTCCCACAGAGTTGGCATGGGCGTCTTCCAGACCTGTTCCTGGGGGGAAACCAACAAACAGACGAAGCCAGATGCTTTATCACCGACCTGCTGAAAATTCAGACATCACTGGTACCTTAGCTCTTTATTGCAGAAGAAGTCTTCCCTAGTGGGGTTGCTAATTTTGCCCCTACTAGGGTCTAAACTCAGGTTGATACTTATAAAATTGTTTGGGATCCTAGTGAGACAAAAACACTGAACTTAACTGGCCTTAAGTTCACACTGGCCTTGAATCCCTCAACTATGACTGTTTTGCTTTACATTAAAAAGAAAAACAGATGCATGTTAGCAAATCTTTCTTAGTTATGAAGACAACAAAGCTGTCCATGCCATGCCTGGGTAGAAGCAAAATCTTAGAGGAGAAAGAACTGGGGGTAAAACCCAGCCGTGCACATGCCGCCCTGGGAGCTCACACTGCTGCCGGGTAGTTGTGGTCTAAGGGAGGCGGTGGACAGAGGCAAGAGAACAGGGTCTGAACTCAGACTGCTGGAATCAAAGTCCCAGGTCTGTGCTTATTGCCTCTCAATAAGCCCTCCGAACCTCTCTGAGTTTCACTGCACTCATCTGCAATGGAAATAACATTTTCTCCTGCATGGGGTTAATGAGAGATTGAATGGAACCATGCATGTAAATGCATGGCTTTGCATGTAGTCAAAACTCCCCAAACAATGCAAGTCTACCATCTATCCTATATCCTGCTTCCCCATCTTCCATGCATGTATATTGCATCACTAACTAGACGGAAGTTCTTGAAAGCAAGGGCCACGCCTTATTTTTCTCATGTGCCCCTACACGACATCCTGTTGAGTACAGAGTAAGCATTCAATAAACATCCGTTGATGGGTTAATTTTTGTTTAAATTCTCTCACCTTCCACAAACTCCTGAGAAGTAAAAATCACGGAGGCTGTGTCCAGAAAAGCCCCTGGCTGTAAGGGTTAAGGACTCTGCCTGCATTTACAACATAAAAAGCACACAAATCCATGGCTGCCCACTCACTCTTTGAGGGCATCCAAACAGTGGGATCTATCACCTTCTACTTCTCTAAAGTCTTGAAGATAAATCCGGAAGGCTTGGCTTTGTGGACGTCTGAGAAGTGTTCTCCATAAGCACACCTATCCATCTGTCCTTCCTGTCCAAGTCAAATAAAATAGCATCCTCTCAAAAAAGCTGTTGAGCTCGGGGGGCCATGACTTGTCTGAAATGAATGGCGTAACATTGTGATTTGTGCCAGTGGCAAAACCCCGATGCCAGCTCAAATGCTAAAGGGCCTTGGGACTACCCAGTAGGTCATACCACGTTTCTAAGCCACAGCTCCCACAAGCCATTTCCTTATTCAATAGCTGCGTCACATGTATGTAGCAATGCGGGTGATGGGTCATCTTGCTCTCGTCATACAACCATAGAGAAAAGCAATAGAGCCTTTTTTTCCCCAGGTGACCAAAGCCAAGCAGCCAGGAGGCATTTTTTTTTCTCTCATTCCTTTTCCTGACATATACAAAATCGTCCAAACATAGGGGAGAGTCCCCTGACCCCCTTGTTAAAAACCAACATTCCCTAGGTGAGGGAACCCAGAAATGCTGAGGGAAAGTTTAGCGGAAGTTCATGTGGGACATCATCTGGCATTTGAGCCCTGGGCGAATGATCTCCTGCAAAGCCTCATCTCAGCTCCCACCCCGACTGCTTTAGGCAAGATGTGTATGGTGTATGGACTACTTCTTACTGTTACCTGACACTCTGTTCGCATGTAGGATTCAGTAACTTACTGTATTTGGAATGGCCTTCCTCACTGTGTGTTAGACAAGTTCCTATCCCCTATCAAGGGCAGTTTTAAATATTGTTTTCTATCCCCACTACCCTTCCTCTGCAAAAATGTTTACTCCCCCATGAATGATCTCCAGACATATTTTTATCCTGGTGTGTATTTCCGCTTATGGTCCATTTTCCTGTGATAGGTGGAATCTGGGAAGGCAGGAAGTAAATACTTGTTTTTTTATTCCCAGGACTCCTGGTTCCTTTCGGGGCAATTTGGATCTTGTGAGAGTCAGGGTAGCCATTGAGGTGAGAAGGCACTTGCTAAATACAAGAGGGTAAGCACAGCCTTCCAGGCAGAGGGAAGAGCATAAACAAAGTACAATGGAGCTTTAAAATTCCTGGTATGTTTGCAGAAGGTTGAAAATTTGGACTCTTTAGGCTCTCTGGCTTTGGGAGAAGAGAAAAGTTAGGGGAGATGAAGCCAGTGAGTGAGTGCACTGCTATTTCTGTGTCCCCTCGATCCACCGCAGACTGACCAATGTGAATCACATCAGTAGGGTCCTCTGTCCTCCAGCTTCCCATTGGGTTGGGCTGATGGGAAGCAGTGGCAGGAGATGGGGTGGAGGAGGTAGGAGAGAGGCTGCCACAGGCGGTCAATGTCCCTCTGTCAAAGATGACAGCCACTGGCCAGTGGGCCTCCCCATGCAGCCCTCTCTCTCTAGTGGGAGCTGTGACCTCCTCCTTTTTTATCCCCTCAGCCCTGCAGGTGTTAATGATGCCCTCCTATCCTAGCCATGCAGTCCGGACTCCCCCCTGCATTTTTCCTACACTCGGGCTCCAACTTTGCAAATATCCACTTTATTAAACTCTCCTCAAATTACTCGATTTCAGCATGCCATCCTTTTTCCCTGCAGGAACCCTGACTTTGGCAGGTAGATTGTGCAGTACGCTGTGTGGAAGATTTTTTTAGTTTATCCTGAAGACAAGAAGGACCAGAGAACCAAAGTGAAAACATTGCAGTGGCTACCTTAAAAAATTACCGATGGCTATAAAAGGCACCAAAATTGATCTTGTCCCTTTGTCTTCCAGTGAGTGGCCCTTCCCAGCATGGAAAGAAATGTGATTCCAAGGATTGAATCTGCCTGCAATCTTTTTGTTTCTTTTCTTTGTCTCCTATCCTGGTCCTCCCCAGCTGGTCCATGCAAAGCCTGCACCCAAGACGAAGCTTCATCCTGAAGAAGCTGGACCCAGACCAGCAGGGTATAAGTAGGGAGCACACAACTAAATATTATCCAGTCCAAACACTTATCGCAATGACACTAGGAAAACCAGGACTCGCTCAGTTCAAGTGGGGTGGACAATACCTGTTAGACATGTAGTACCATGCTGGACAAGGGGTCTGGTAGTACCCACCTCCTCCCAAGCTCAGGGCCAGAAGCGGCTAAGAAAAATGTACCAGTCTAGCAGGCCTTGTGCCCAGGAGTCCACCTCAGGTGAACTAGCATGGTGTCGCTCTGGCTCCAGCTCCGGGACTAGCCCCAACTCCAATTCCTTGTGGAGACAACTCTCAATCCCTCTCCCAGGCCTGGATCCTGCCTCTAGCGCCCCTCCCATCACCGATGAAGACCACCTGTAGTTAGGGCTTGAACATCCCCAGGATGGGAAGAACTTCATGGCCTGCAAAGCCAAAACCACATCCTAGACCAGGGGCAGCTGACGTCTTCCTTCCTGCCGGCAAGTGTGAAGGCCGACACCCAGGCAGTTCCGACCAATCCGAAACAGGCTGCCTTTCTACCTGGTCCTCACCCTGGAGACTGTGTACGTGCATGACCCTGTGTCGGGGGGAGGGGGGGCCGGAATGAAAGCAATCCAGTTTGAGGCCAGAGCTCTTCTTTCCTCCCCTAGGAAGGAAGAGACGGTCTGCTACCTCAAGCTCCCACAGCACACTAGAAGAAAGAACAGGCCAACTAAAGCTAGAATTCCAAAATGACAGAGCTCCTGGGTTGGAGGAGACTTCTCTGTTTTCTCACTAAATGACCTGGCCACCCATTATCTCCCCTCTTTGCAGCGCCATTGTGTCTCCAGGGACTGCCCAGGGCCCACCTGGGAGTCAGGGGCAGCGGTAAGCCAGCCGTGCCCCTTCCACCACCTGAGAGGCTGTTCCACAAAGCTGGAACAGAGGAACAGAACCAACTTGGAGTTGCACGCCGGGCAGCTGCGAGGCTCTGCTGGCCTGTGAAGAGAGAGGGTCTCCAGGGTCCAGAAAAACAGCGTTCGCTACAACAAGGAAATATGAAAATAATTAAGTGGAAAGCGGCTAACTGGACCTCTCCAGATAGCTAATCTATGTGATGTGATGCCTTAGGAGGGACAGGGAGTATCCCCCAGAAAGACGGAAGCTCCCCCTGAAGGAACAGCCTTGGCCTGGGCCCGCCGCCCCTCTGCATCCTCAGGCCCCAGGTGGAAGACCTCCCCGTTTGCATGTTTTCTGTCAGATTGCTTTGTCCTGTGACAGTCGTTTGTTAGAGGACCTCCCTCTTAGCGGAGTGCCAGTCTCGCACACTGGTTTATTGTTAAAGGCGTCTGTGGGCCAGCGTCGGCGCCCTCCCCTCCCCTCTCCCCTTCTCTGTCATAAACGCAAGTTGGCTATATGGAGGAGTGCAGGGGGGAGGAGGGCCAACTGGCACTCTTAGCCAATTTCATCTTGCTCATGTACCAAGGATGGTGAGAAGCCTTAAAAATACCTTTCCTAGGGGCGCCTGGGTGGCTCCGTCAGTTAAGTGTCTGCTCAGGTCATGATCCCAGGGTCCTGGGATGGAGCCCCTCATCGGGCTCCCTGCTCAGTGGAGAGACTGCTTCTCCCTCTCCCTCTGCCTGTTGCTCTGCCTACTTGTGCTCTCTATCTCTCTGTCAAATAAATAAAATGAAAAATCTTCAAAAGAAAAAAAAAAAAAAAACCTTTCCTAGGCCAGAAGACCTAGAAAAACGTCTCGCAGGTATGTTTACCTAAGGGAAAGACACACCTGTTGTTCTGCCTTAATTCCTGGAGGAAAAGGGTGTCCAGCCTCAGGTTAGACCAGGTCTCCAGAGCAGAGATGTGTCAGCCTGCCACGGGGATCCGAAGCATGGAGCCAGAGAATGGTGAGGAAAGGAGGCAGCAAACGGGGCCTGGATCCCTGGGTCTTGATCCTCTACAATGTCCCCACCTGGGCAGGACATGGCCCAGTGTTCAGCCCAGCTTCCTCGGGTCTGTGCCTCTCCAGGTTTCTGTGCGGTTCTGCTTTGAACAGTCTCCATCTGGAGCTCTTTGCAGGGCTGCCTTGAGGCCACAGAGCCCCTTTGCACTCACTCACAGAACTGGAAGTCTGGGAGCCTGTGCCCCCCGGGGTAGCCAGCAGCAGGCTGGGGAGGAGTGGGGAAGCCGCTCTCCGTACTTGCCAGAGTCCCTTCGCACATCCAACGGAAGCCGCACTCCTGGATGTTTGCCTGAAATTGAGCCTCTCCTTGGCTTCTTGCCCTTCTCTGCCCTGCTTCTCCCACTCTCTCTGGGTTTCTCCTGGGAGCACTTCCTTAATAAGTCCCTTCAACACAAACTCCCATCCCCAGGGCCTGCTTCTGGGGCTCCAGAACTGAGACAGCCCTATTTGTAATGCTCACAAATTTTTTGTGATCAGAAGGAGAAACCCTAAAGGAAAGGGCAATGCTCCAGAGGCTGCAGGAAGGTGCTAGAGGGAAGCAGACTGCCCTGTATAGGGCACTGGGTGGGCGGCAGGGGGTATCCTGGGCTCCAAAGAGAGGAGATGGGGCGCGGCGAGCCAGAAATCAACAAGAGCCAACAGGGAGGCGGGGCCATCTAGAGACACTGACACCAAGGGGAATACAATCTAGGCAGGTGTAAGTGTGGAAGGAGACAGCTGGTGAGGATTTCAGGTGTGTAGTGGGGGTGGATGGCAGGGGGCGGGGAGCAGGAAGGGTGTGCACTGGCAATCTCACGGAGGCAGGAGCCCTGGGCTCCTGTGGAATCACAAATACATCTGCGTAAATAGAGAACAGGTGGGAAGGTATTCTCCATAAGTAGAAAACGGAGTCTAAAGCCAGGAAAGTGGAGACTGGGGCAGATGTTTAGGGTCTGGTCTGATAGAAGTAGGGGCTCTGGGGGGGGGGTGCAGAGGGAGTTGGCATAAGCAGGAAGGCTGCAGTCATCTTAGAGAGGGCCTAGAATGTTCCCGTGTATAGCACTGAACTGCATTTAAGGGGTCTGGGGAGGTGGCTGGCATGAGGAAAATCACTTTGGGGAGCAATGCAGGAGAGAGAAGACAGCCGAGGTTGGGAGCCAGCCACTGCCAGAAACAACATAAATGCTGAGGTGTCCTCTTCTCAAGAAGGTTTTCCCTTCCCAACTATGCCGGATCTTATTCGTGCATCACATATCTGAACGCAGGCTTTCCTGTGGACAGGATCGAGTTAAACTGGGCTGATGGGAGAGATTGTGCTAAGGGCTGTCTGTGAATCACAGGACTCTCCCCTATTCTGCAACCCATTTAATAACCTTTGCCCTCCCAACGACCCTGTCCCCAGGCTTACCCTTCTCTTTCTCATTCTTTACCCTTCACGTCTAGTTGTTACTCCAAAGATGCGGACTAAGGTGTGTAAGAATCGGTTTAAACAGAATTATCTGTTTATTGGCAAATGTTCACTGAGCACCTGCTACATGCCATGCATTGTGTTAAGCACTCCACGTGATACCGAGACAAACGAGACAGACACAGACAGACATTCCGCTCATGCAGAAGAGAGGCAACGAAAAGCAGATCATCATGAAGTGTGAGTCTCCTATGAGCGGATACTGCAGGGTGTTGTGCAGAAAACAGGTGGGTGCTCAGGAATCTACCCTCGCCTAAGGGGTCGGGGCAAGCCTTGCAGAAGTGGCGCTTTTGCTGAGAACTTTACAAACCAATATAAATTTGGTGCTTGGAGGGTCCTGAGAGATGGTCTACCACCCTACAGGTAAGAGTCTGAGGTTAAATCTATACAGTTACTTCATGCCTGAGCCTATGGCTGTGTGGCTATTCGATTCAAGAATGATTGGGGATAAGAATCTGCATCTCTTGATTCCTTAAACCAAGATTTAAAAAAAAAAAATAGTGATTTCTGAGGCTAGTGGATTCCAAGAGAGATTCTGTAATGAACATTCTGAAAGCTCGACAAGGCACTGGGTGTTACTCAGACTTTAACAAGATCTCTACCATCTGGAAGCTGCCATGAATTAGTATATTTTATCTGATATAACCTCAGCTTGCATGTTCATATTTAAGAGAAGCAGTAATCATGCCCAGAGCTTTTGGTCTAATTTCCATGGAGTCGAACGAGCTGGGCCCTTGTTTTATTATCTAATCTGCCGTGACAAGCCTGAGGCCTTAGACTTTGTGTGACTCAGTTTTTTATATGTGTCAAAGGGGGGAAAGTGCGCCTGCCCACTCAACTCTTATGGCTGTCACGAGGGTCAAAGCAGGTAACACAGGAAGTATATGAAGGACTCTAAAGAACAGGGAGGGGTTAATGATTTTTTAATATTTACAAATCTTCTGTGTAAAAATACAGTCGCCCCGACTCTTTGGATATCCCAAATAACCGAACCCCTGCCTACGTCACCCTGCTCAACATTAAACATTCTATTACTGTGTTTCCAGAACTGTGGAGATGCGGTACTCACTCTTTGGGACCATATTTCCTTGCTCCATATTTCCCGAGCTTAGGATACAAACAGCTACTTAACTGGAAGAAAGTAGGGCCGCTGCAGGACAAACAGCAGACAAACAGCAGTTCGATTTTAATCCTGAAAGTACAGCGCTCACCCCGGAACCCGAAGCAGGAAACCCTGCAGAGGGTCCTTCACTCTGGCCCATGTGCCCACGCTGGCAGGAAGCCCGGCACAGCCCTGACAGTGATGCCGGAGATGGAAAGGAGGTGGCGGGGGTGCAGAAGCAAAACTGTCACCCAACCGAGTCAGTCCTCTGAGCGCTAGGGCTGTCTTGGCCGCCGCTGCTGCCATAATTTCTTCACCCGGCACTGAGCAAATAATTATCCAAGTCCTTTGCAGAAACTCTCCGTGCCTTTGGTGGTGTTCTCTATTAAGTGATCTCTACAGGAAGGAATTCTAGCTGCGCTGTAGGAGAGCCAGTTCTTTCTCTGCATAAAGTACTACCTGATCTTGACCCTTCAACAGCAAACTCAAATCATTCCTTAATCTCGCTCAGATCGACCCCCCTCAGAAGCCCAGGAAGCAGGAGTGTGTGGAGGGATCCAATGTGGCCTCACCCGGATGGTGGGTAGCACCACGGTCTCCTAACTGGGCTCTTGCCTCCAGTTGGAACCCTTCTAGCTAATTCTCTTGCTGCCTCTTTTCTAGCAAAACCATTGGACTCATTTATTCGAAACCCTTCAGTGGCTCCCACGGCTTTCAGTATGAAGCTACAACATTACAGGACGACATACCGGGATGCCCTTGGCCTTGTCTAGACCCATCACCTTGCACAGGACCCACATCACAGCATGTGATTACAGTTTTCTCGCAGATTCCTCCATGCCGCGTGCCCTGCCATGACTCCAAACCGTGTCACATGCTGTCCCCTCTATCTAGAACATCCCTTGCCACCTTATCACCCCCCACACGTCTGCTTTTACAAGGGTCCCTCGGCTGTACCACGCCTGCACCGACAGCCACACACCCCAGCGCCTGACACACCTCCACCACATCGCCTACCAAGCCCTATGGCACTTGGGAAGGCAGGACCAATGTATTTTCTTTATCTTTATTATTTTGACCTCCTCCCCCCAAGACCAGTTGTGTTACCATGGTACCTAGCCCATTATCACTGTCGGTTCGTAAATATCTGTTGCTAGAAGCAAAGGCACACTGCAGCAGGCATCTATCCTAAACCAGGTGTCTTTGAGACAATAGCTGGCCTCAGGCACAACCCAAACACTGGAATCTCTCCAACTCTTCTCCATGGTTACTCGTCCAGGCTGCCAGGAGCCTGACATGCCTGCACGTGCAGCACGGGTGAGCCCCGCTACCAGAAGTCACCAAGACGCGGGGCAGGCTCCACAAACGCTTGCAAAACGAGAAGGAAGGGTGCAACAGATATTCCATGAAAGCCTTTTGTTAATTAAGCAGACAAATATGAGCTCAAACTTTCCTCGTGCGTGACCGCACGCAGAGTCCTGCCACATATCATTGTATCTCGTGGAATCATCAAAACAAAGGCGGATGCTGAGACAAAGCTCTCTCCTCAGACCCAGCACTAGGAAATGTGTGATTGTAGGCAAGTCATTTCACCTCCCTGGACGTCCGTTCCCTCATCTGTACAAGACAAAGGGACCTCGGAGGGCCTGGCCGCTCTGTGTAACTCTCCAGGTCTGCGGTCTGCGCCACCAGAACGCCTTCCCTAGTCTGTGATGGGCAGAGCTGTCTGAAACCCTTAAGTGCTCCTCTCTTCGCCAAGGTGAACAGAGAGAGGACAGGTTAGGAGGTTAGAATAGAAAGTGGAGGAGAATTGTGAGAGCAAGGATGCCAATTACTCAAAATGCAATAAAGGCAAACATGACTTCACTTCTTATGCAAATTCTCGAGAGAAAGAGGGGGGAAAGTGTAAAGGAGCATATTTTCTTTCACCTCAGCAGGACACAGGAGAATCAAATAATATTAATTAGAATTTAAATGCATGGAATAAAATTAGCAACATGATTGCTCCTTTCATTGAAATTATCAAGAAAAGCACAAAAAAGTCAGAGGGATGAAAATGTAGTTCTTTCCCCTTCTTTCCACTTGGGAAACATTCCACTCTTAAGTCTTGTGACTTTATAAGGCATCCCCTAGCATCTCCCAAACAAAGCTCACCAGGTCTCATGATTGAGCTCTGTCTCTTTCCTCCTACCCCACTCATGAAATGATCGCTAAACGCAAGTGGTCCTGTCTGCCAAGATGATTTCCTATCATTGGTCACCTCTGAGCTCCTTTCTCTTGAGAATATTTAGTGTTGAAACAAGTCTCCTACTCCCCAAGTCCTGACAGCCTCTGGAATTAGGTACTTCTCATTAAGAATAGGATTTTAGCTTCATCAAAACCTGTTAAAAATGCTCAGTTATCAGCAGAACACCCAAAGAGAAAATGAACGGCAATACTTTATCCGCAGGAGCTAAGGTTGTTCTTAATAAATAACCTGAGCCAAACTGCCCCCAGAAAATTCAGGAAAAGGGAAAAAGGAATAGGGTAAAGGAAAGGGTGGGGCAAGACATACTACTCTCTCAGCATCCCTGACGTTGTCTTCCAGGGTTGTGGCCATATGCTCTTCGTACCTCTCATACTCTTTACGTTCTTCTTCCTTGTCTTTCTAATACAGCCATATGAAAAACAAATCAAAATGACTGGTGGAGGGAGGCAACTATTCTGTGTGTGTGTTGAAGAAAAAACAGCCAATCGTAATAAAAATCTACTTTTCATTTCCTAGCAAGTCTTTTTTTCAATGACTTAGATCTACAGGAGACAGAAAGCGGCAGATTGATCCAAAGCTGACATTACTTCCAGGCAGGCATGGAAAACCCACCCAAGGTCTGTATTTAGGAATTCCATCTTAAGTTCTATTTCTCCTGTCTTAAAAGTGAGGATAGAAACGCAGAGGATATAAATGATTGGGTCAGGTTTCCCAGAGTCCTCATGAAAGAGCTCATTTAGAATCAGCAAGACCTGGACAGGCTCCTGGTGTCTCTTCTCTATCCCTCTGTTATTTTATTGGAGATGAAGCCAAACACTTTACATCAATACATGTGTAAGAGACTGGAAAACTACTCTCTAGGTTGGCTCTAAACTATCATTGGAGACCCAACAGTGATGACACTTCTTACCCAGACGTGTGCATTCTACAGTACTGCTCTTTCAGAATGCAAACAGTTTAGGATACCAATCCCTATATGAAGACCTCCACATCTCTCTTCTAGAATACATGGCCAAATAGACTCTACCTGCCACCCCATCCCCACATACATGCTGCTTCTTTGTAAACTGTGTTTTCCCAGAAGCACTGAACAAAGAGACGTCCTCCATGCCCAATCCCATCAGTCCGTGCCCAAGGACACCTGTTAGCCCTGTCCAGAGAGCTGCTGACCTTTGCCAGCTATTTGCACCTGCAGGATCTTCCGGCATGTCTGGCTGGCTGGGGGAGCTCCTCCAACTAAAACCCACAACTATAACCCACTGGGAGATGCTCTGTGGCTCTGGTTCCTATAAGAAGGCGAGATACATCTATACAGCCTGGGGCCGGCCCAGCATGAGCTGAGGCCTGTCCCCGGGGAGGCAGCCTCTGTCATTTTGCTCTCTGTTCCCCGAGTAGCTTCTAAATGCTCCCGTGAGGGAAGTGACAGTTGATATGTAACATTTTGTATACATATTCAAAAGACATTTATTATGTGTAGGACATTGTTTAGAAATTGCTCTACTATTTGATTTGTGATAAATGATTAGTAAACATGTTTATCAAAGTAAATAAAACCCGTGGAGTGATTTCAATTGGATTAATATGCATTAGTGTCTGGGAAACCTGAAAAGCAAACCACCCTAGAAAGACCCAGGGTGTCATTTGTCATGTGTTTCCCCTCTCCTTCTCCCTCCTGCCCATCCCTCTGTACCCAGACTTTATCTTCAGCCCTGCCCCGCCTTCTTCCAAAGGCAAACTGATGGTCACCATCAGGGGAAAGTGGAGGGCATACGGACGAGCTTGCCCCAAAGGAAGCACACTGTGTGTCCCCAAAAGCCTGAAAAGAGTGTAAAACTTTCAAAGGGTCACTTCCTTTGTGGGAATGCCGCTTAGTTCAGTCACTTAGAGGAAGAAAGGTGGATGTAGGCCAGAGCTAGGCTCTGGAACTTGCAGACCATAAACCTAGACATCACTAAGCCTGCCGGCATGACATCCTTTCTCCTATTAATAGCAACTTCTTCCATTCTGCTCGCCCCAGAAAACGAAATGAATGAGGCTTGGCTGCAAGTGTAGGAGAGAATAAAACCCAGGATGGCAATAAATCGGAGCGCAGAGTGGCAGACACTGTAATCCGCTGGAATGACGCTCTGGCTCAAGGAAAAGAACCTCTTTGGGGAACCAGTGAAGGGAATCAATGCCCATAAAAGCATCTAAGGCAGCAAGCAACAGCAGAAAAGATAGATACTGTTGACCAGGACATGCAGCAGATTGCAGGTTGTAAAACAAAATAGAAAGTCGTTAAAACGGCGGGCAAAGGGCACAATCGTGTGATGTGAATGTCACGCGGGATGTGTGTTATAAGGAGCTCAGGACTTGCCATCAGTCTGAAGGTCAGAATTGCCAAGACTCTGTCTGCACGGCCTTGGGATCCTACCCTATCGATGCTTCTCTATGCACAAACCACGGAGAGGGGAGCGATGGTTGGTATTTATTGCCACTTATGTAATAGGTCTATTTGGAAACACATTCTGACCAGCTTATCAGGATATTAATACATCACAGGCATATTGAGCTGTATTCATTTAGGGTTCAGGTTGCTTTATCCAAAGACTTTCCTGGGAAGCGTGCCAGGGTACGTTTTCTGGAACGAGTCCCCTTTTCCACCTCATTCTCCACCTTTTGATCCAGCAGAGGGCAGAGTCAACCCATAAGACTCAGCCTCAGGGACCCCGTGGGGGTAGTTTGCGGTAGGAGAAGGGGTCAGAAAAGCAAAAGAAACAAATACATTCTTCATCCTGTAAGGTGAAGGTGGGGACACTTTCTGGAATTTTCAGGACAAAGGAATGAGAATAGGAACCAAAACTGAGCAACTGAAAGTGCCCTGAGTGTGCTGTGCCTCAGTTTCCCAACCTGCCGAAGGAGCCGATGAGGGAATCATAAATTAAACCACATTTTACAGATCACAGAGAGCACCTCTAGCAACACGGGAGGGGCAGCTGGCAAAGAGAAGGGATGCAAAGTCCACAACCCGTGAAGAGGAGGAAAAGAAACATTCAGAAGGCTTCTTTGCTCTGCCATTGCCTCCCTCTCCCCTGGTCCCTTCGTACGGCTCTTTCTCCTCCTGCATTCCAATTCTTGCCCTCTTTCTGCTTTTCTTCCTTTGCTGCCTTGCCTACCCTCCCCAGCTCCTCTCCTCTTGGGAGAAATAAAAGTAAAACCCCAAACAACTCCTAGGGGGAAAATGACAGCAGCTGCTTCCTCCCCCTGCTCCTGCCCCCGCATGGGAGGTAGCTGTGAAGTCCCGGCACACTGCCAGCCGTGGTGAGAGCTTTGATTTCCAATCTGATCGCCTCATTTTGTCAGCCTCTGCACACCACAAACAGCTCAGTCCCCATCTATCACAGAGAAGAAGGGGTGACGGAGGGGAGAAGAAGAAAGAGCCACCTTCGTCTCCCACAGTGAATACCCAGTGCTGGCATCCCTCGTCACCCTCAACACTGTCCCTGTAACTCAGCACCTAGCTACTAGGAAGTCACTCGCCACAGCTGGGTGCAGAAACACGCCATCTCCCTGCTATTGTTCCCTGCGCTCTCGTACCGACAATTTCGATCCATCCGACTTTTCTTCTAGAAGAATTGATGGATTCAGGGTCCTCTTGATCTTGGCTGTTCATATTTCTGTTCTCGTCCACATGCGTTGGCTCTCACTACACAGAGAGCTGGACCCCTGCTTCCACTCAGCCCCCTATTCTCTCACATCACCCAGCAGTGCTCGTGGGGACTTGAGATACTTATAAAATGGGATGTTGCCCCTTTTCTGGGCTGGGCTCCTTCCTCTGCCAACAGCCCACACATCTCTTCCCACCCTGGACCCCAATCTCTGTTTGTCCCTACTTACCTACCAGCACGCTATCCCCTCTTCTACTTCCCCAAGTCTTGTGGGGATAGGAGACTTAGTCTAACTTCCTCAGGCCTCAAGGGAAACGGTATTTATTTATTCAGTCAGTCACCAAAACAAGTGTTTTGTATCCCTACTGTGTGAAAGTCAGTGTGCTAGGGGCTAGGGACACAAAAGTGAACAACAGGACAGTGTGCCTATTGCATACGGCTTGAAAGGCACAGGGAACACACTTGTAGATTCCTTTTTTTTTTTTTTTTTTTTTAATTTATTTGAGAGAAAGAAAGAGAAGCAGACTCTCCACTGAGCAGGGAGCCTGAGGTGGGGCTTGATCCCAGGACCCTGGGATCTCAAAGTGAGCCAAAGGCAGGTGCTTAACCAACTGAGCCACCCAGGAGCCCCTCACTTATGGTGTTTTCAACTGCATTTTATAAATAATGATCTACCCCCACGATTATTGAAAACAAGCTCTGCAGATTTTCTTGATGTGTAAAGATGAGGACCGCACGGAGAATGGCTGGAGAGTAGGCTTTGGGTAGGAAACAAATATATAAAAAACTGGGGCGAGTAAGCAAAGACATTTTCATGAAGGGTGTTCTGTGTTGTTGCCCTAAGGAATCTGTAAAACAACTGCAGGTACAAAGAGTTTCAAACAGGACAGGAAGGTACACAAATCTGTGTTCTGAGGCCATCGCTGCCCATGGGAGAGCGGGTTGGAGAAGCAGAGATCGCATTTACGAGGCCGTCATTTGCAAGGCCTGAGGTAGGGCAAGGCTCTGGGGTTGGAGGTGGGGGACAGAGACAAGGGACGTTTACCCAGATTGAACATTCAAGGTGGAAGGGAGAGGCAAGAACAAAGGCGTGTGTACAGTAATAATAGTTTTTTTTTTAAGATTTTATTTATTTATTCAAGAGAGAAAGCGCACGTGCGAGAGAGCACAAGCAGGGGGCAGGGAGAGGGAGAAGCAGGCTTCCCTTTGAGTGGGAGCCTACCACGGGGCTCCACCCCAGGACCCTGGGATCACAGATGCTCACCGCCTAAGCCGCCCAGGTGCCCCCACGGTAATACTAGTTAACATACTGATCACCAGCACGCAGCAGGCACTGTGCGAAGTAAGCACCTGACGCACTTTGTCTAGTTTAATCTGCACAACCACTCTTTGAGGGCGATATCAAAAATATCTCCATTTGACACACCAGGACCCTGAAGCCTACCCAATTGCTTAAGGTCACATACTAAGGTACCGAGTAGCGACTGGACCTCTGGTGGTCTCTCTCCGGGAGACCCGTAGTCTCCCCAGCAAGGTCCTATTCCACCTCCTAGTTTCTGGCTAGCAAAAGGTCCTAGAAGGAACAGAAGTTGAGGGAAGGACTGGGCAGGCAGGGACTTCCGTCTGGGTAATGAACCGTCATCTGTGCCTTTCTAACTGATTCATGTGGGCTGGCCCGCTTGCCACCCTGGTTGTTAATGCCTTTAAGACAGGGCCTCCCTGCTGAGCCTCAGTGGTGGTTAACATCAGCTGGTCCCGTGGCAGGTACACAGACACCTGTTGAGGGGTATCCTGGACATGCACACGACATTGTTCATGGAAAGGACCACAGGAAGAATGACCGCCAGTCACACGCATAACCCTGTCCTTGGTTCCCCTGTACTCCCGTGCCTCGATCTATGTTCTCCGTGGCTCTGTACAACGGACCACACACACATCACATCACCGAAGCTCTTATTAACTGATGGGTCTCCTAGTGAGCCTTCCGGGGACATGTTTGGGTTTACACGAGATAGCAGATTTGTCTCCACGAATGCATTTTTGTGGAAAGCACATAGATTTACCTCCCCGCTCACCTACTCAAGATCCTCTCTTCTGTCTCCCCGCTTTTCCCCAAACCACCCCTGTGCCCTTCCAGCCCCTTCTCTGTCCTTGCCATGGACAGTGCATTTTATATGAAGCTGTAAAATTTGATGACAGCTTTCCTTGTCAATGTGGCCCTCACGCTGGTCCCTCGGTGATATACGGCACTGACCCTCCGGCAGCGAGCAGCCTCATTACAAATGAGAGAAAAGAGAAAGAAAGAAGCCAAGGAGGCGGGGGGAGTCAAGATGGAGAAAGAAGAAGGCTGACGGGACACGGCACAGGAGAGAAAGGGAAAAATCATAGAAGGCCAGAGAGGAAAAACATAGGAGAACATTTTGTAAACAGAGAGAAAAGAGAAAACAGAGAGACGGGGTTCCCATTCTCTTGGGTTCTTTGTTGTTTCCTATTGGATGAATGTGTGTGTTTGAGTGTGTGCATGTGCGTGTGTGTGTAATGTGTATCACACATACCACCAATCTAATTCTGAGCAGCACTGTGACAGACTCCGAACTTGGGGAAATTCTGAGCAGGGTTAAGATTAAGTGTCTTTAAAGAAACGCCAAGCAACCAAGGAGCTCCAGAGAGAGACTGAGCAGGACGGGGGCGTGGGCAAGGCAGGCGGCAGTCCAGGCTCCGCTCTGGACCCCGCTGTGTCCCCCGGTCAGCTGTGTGCCTGGCCCTTTCTGAGGCTACACTCTGATACCTGCTGATGTCTGTCACTGGCAGCTCCAGGCCAGAGGAGCAACATCTCCAGGGCCCATACAGGCAGGGGACCCTGGTTTCCTTCCTCCTGGGCAGGGGAGACCCATCTTTCGGCTCCCTTACCAAATTTTTGAAGTCTGGCAGTCGGTGGCATTGGTAGAGCCCAGGTTCTTTGTTATAAATATTTGTTCCCATGAAAACCCTGTTGATTTGCCTTTAACAGCCCCAGGGGAGGCTGATTTGCTGACTACAGAGTTGCCTAAATAAAAGCAGTTGGAAGAGAATCTTACAGAACACTACAGAGGGAAAAACCCACACAGCCTCTCCAGGTGTCCTATACACCAGGAGGCGCCCCTCTTTGGTCTCCCCTGTTGTTTACCTCGCTTGGGCTCCTCTCCAGAAGGGACTACCTTTAAGACTAATCTCAGCCTTGGCAGGGTCCAAAGGTCCCCAGTCCTGGATCTCCGCACAGTCTGGCATCAAGCCACCTCTCCCGAGCTCCTGAGGGAGGGCTCCCACCAGGGCACAGCTTGGAGCACGACGATGCTGTGCCACCTTGTCCCTAAACTTGCTATTCGGTGCCTACAGCACTTTCCCTACATTTCAAATTAATAGGCAGTTTGGGTGTTCCCCTTTCAGTCTCGCGCATCGAGGCGGAGGCTGCAATGAATGCCAGCCCATGGTGTCTAGGTTATTAGATATGTCTGCAGAATGCAGGTAATTTGTGTTTCTGCTTTATGCAATTGGCACTAATGGCACATGCATAAAACAGAGCCATCTTCCAAAACACACGTCAAAGGAATATATTTACCCGGCACAAAGGCTAGGAGCAGAAGAATTGAACTCTAATGATAACATGTTTGTAGAAAAGTGATGCACTTAAGTTATTATATATGAAAACTATTGGCAAAATTGTCAGTCTAGGCTTGTTAGAGAGAGAGGATGAACAGAAGGGGTGGGTCTGTCTGCGAGGAGAGAGGGGCGCGAAGCTGCGGAAGGACACAGATTACAAGCAGGAAAGGAAAATAAAATGAGAATTAAAGCTTCCAAAGTAGAATTTAAGAGAGGAACAGGAGGGGATTTCATGGGTCAAAAGGGGGGATGGCAAGAATAGAGCTCGGAATAGGATCTGTAATGGACCGGCTTTTCACTTATATTTTCCGTACTTCATAGTCTTTTTACTTAAATAAATGGAGTCGAGCATTTTCCATTTAGTCCCTCATCTCCCGCATTTCATCACGCCCCTGCTGACCCGGGAGTCTTGCACATGACTTGGGATATTTTCAGCATTCCATATTAGACTCTAGCCTCCACCGTGGCCACCAGTGGCTTTATGCATTTTGGTTTATAACTCCCTTTTTATACTTGGACCTTGATGCTGGTTTGTGTTTTAAGAGCAAGGAATTAACACCATGACCCAGATTTTATATTCAAAGCAAATGAGGTCCCGGGAAGAAGGGCTTCTGGATGTCATCACATGAGACAAGTTCAGTGATTAAGATGAAGGGAAAGCCTCCTCTGTCTCTAAAATGGGAACAAAATCACTGGCCTTTTCTACTTTTCTCCTGTAAACACTGCAAATTTGGAAGAGAGTTAAACCAGAAGAGCATATCAAGGTATTCATTTGACAGATTTTGATAGCGGAAAAGGGTGTCAAAATGGTTAGTGCAAGATATCAGATTATCAAAAAATGATACATGCACAGGCTCACACACAGCCCCATGCACGCACGCATGCACGCCATAAAGTCTATTTCCATAGACTAGCCTCTTCTACCTTGGCTCCACTTGTAGTGGGCCAGTCAGATCCTATCGAGGGGTGCCCGTGGGGTTTAGACTACAGATCAGCTACAGAGTACCCACTGCATCGGTGGACAACCCAGAAAAGTACGCAAAGCTCTCTTTGGTTGCTACTGGCATGGCTCTCTCTGGGGGTCTGGAGGACAATCTTGCTATTAATCCTCGCAGAACCCTAGGCAGATAGGCAAATGCTATTTTCCTCCTATTCCCAGATGAGGGGAGGCAAAGGACCAATCAACACTGAAGATTAGTCCAATGTGGTATAGAAATTCCATCTTCAAAAGTAGCCCAAGGTCTGATTCTTTCTACGGAGTGGTTTAAAATGTCAGCACTGTAGATAGCCCTGTGGCAAAGTGGGACTAGTAGACCCACAGGGCATCAGAGGTCTTGGCCACAGTGAAGATTTGGTGGAGTGGTTTCTCTGCAACCTTGAGGCGGTACCTATAGTGCTAAATGAAAGCCACTGCCAGGATCTTAAGGGTCTCAGTCCGTTGTTTCTAGGGAGACCTGAACTCAGCCAGAGAAGCTAAGTGTGGTCACACCTCCTCACGCCTGTTCTCTTTGCTCGTCTTTGAATTCATTGGCCCACCAATCCCTGGGGAGAAGGGAAACGTTCTGGCACCCTTTCAAAACTCTGCCTGGTCACATGGACCCGGAGATCTCCAGAAATACAACATGTACGTTTGAAGAAGCCATTATCTCCGATCAGTCTTAAAGCCAGAGCTGTTCACATGTGCAGAAAGAAAATAGCAACATAAACAGAGAGAGAAACAAAGACAGGAATTAACAAAAATCATCAGCCGAGCTGTAAACCCAAGCGTGACTGGGGGGAGAGGCAAGCGAGGCTCAGACTGGGGGCTGGATTCAGCGTGGCGATAGTGAATTCGCAGAATCTCATTCTTCTTGATTCCCTATTAATTTCCCTCCTCTATAGCTCTGATGGGGACTCTTTTATTGAAACATATATTCTTTATACAGCATATTATAAATCCTTATCTCCTCAGGAGCTGAGGCACAGTTAGGCATGGCATTGTGATTCCAGCCCCTTGATGGGGAACTTGGTCTAGACCAGCCGCAGTGGTGCCATGTGAACCTCCAGCCCGGTTTTGCCAGGTGATTCATTTCGTTTACCGGCTCTGCCCATCTGTGGCCTTGCAGAAGGTCCCGGAGCCCAGCAGAGATGGCTCTGCAGTAGAGGGAAGTGATGCCACAGGACCAGAGGACTGCCAGCTCATTTCAATTGTGACCCAAAATCCCATTTCAGCTTAGGATGGCAAAGGCAAACAATTTAATGTGTTAACCTGCACTGACTCCTCACCCAGCTGCTTCCCATCTTGATGGAAGGGTAAGAAGGTTAATTATTCCCAGGCTCATCTTCGGACTTCACAGACCATATCATGGCTGCTGGGGTGGGAGGAGGGCCGATCTGGCTAGACCCAGGCGTTAGGAGGACGGTAGTGGTAATGAATTTGGCAAGCTGCTGCTGCTGGCTTTGATATCAGAAGAGTCAGTCATGAGGTCAAGCACGCATTTCCCCATATTCAGACACCAGGAGGACAAGGAGCAATGCTTCCTACCACGGCACAATGTGCTTTGGACACGATGACCAACCCTGGCAGTGCAAGTGTCAGAAACGGACAGTCTCAGTAAGAGACCATATGTGGAACAAGCATCTTCTCCCCATAGATCCTGCTTTGAGGGAAGACCACAGAGCTACCGTGGCTGGGAGCGTTCCCTGCCTCTGGGAATTAGGTCCAGACACTGTAAGAACGTGAGGAGGACCAGCAGATGTCTAGGGGGAAGACAGCATCCCTTTCGGTATCAGAAAATGGGAGCCACCCATGGGCAGACTAGGCTTTCACCCATTGGCAGTTGTTGGCGAAGAAGCCTGAGAAAGGATGAGGCAGGCGGGGGGAGAAGATTCTACTATACACTATCTCTACTCCTCTCCCCCTCCTAGCCCCTTCACCCCCTTGAGGACATCATCCTTAAAATATATTTCATTTCACAGCTGCATTATGGTACCACAAAATCCTGGGAATCCAATTTAAGAACAGATTACCTCCTCACTTACTTCATTTGAAGCAATTACATGTTAATTTTCATTGAAACCAGCCTAATGCATACCAATCTGATGCTGCAATCTCATTTGAATACTTAAGGGAACATCTACCGGGTTGGGGGCTCCAGAGATTTATATTTAAAGGGCCACTTCATCATTCTTTTCATTGGTGGGCTCTCGTCTATTCCCGGCCCCTCCCGCTGTTCCTCAGGAGGGCAGTTTTCCCATGGTGAAGGAAGGAAGAGCGAATCAGCTCGAAGGAGCTGTGCTTGGAGAGGAAACCCATGTTCTGGGGTTTCTATCTTTTCTCTGCCATTTTTGCCGTGTGTGTATGGTGAGGAAAACACCTCCACCTTGCTTTGTCTTCCTGGCAAAGTCAAGATTCATTCTCTGCCACCTGCACGGGAGAGCAGGGAGGGGCGATGCCAAGCCCCAGCCTTTTCTCAGCCTTGATCTACCTTCTCAGTCTACAACCATCTCAAATTGTTGATTACTACATATTGTATTCCCAGCCATTCACCTAAGGAGGAAATAGCTTTCTAGACAAACCCGCGCATTGATTTGAGCCACTGGTAATTAATAATACTCAGGGACTTTGAAATCAGCTGGCTTTTCAGTTTCAGAATGGGAGGTTTTTGTTTTTTGTTTTGTTTTAAGGCTTGTCTGCCTAGCTTATGCATTTAAACTAAAGAAATTCATGTCTGAAGCTACAATTCAATTAGACTGTAAGACTGTGAAGGACCCTGACACTATTGTGAAGAGGCAGTATCAATGTGTTTTCTATTATGCTGTAATTAATCTACACTGACATGGAGGCAGGCAGATGGGAGTGACAAGACTGATTTAATTCAAGATAGTCCAGAGTTGGTGGTTCCAAAGCAGCCCAAGTGCTTCTCCTGTTTCAAGTTAGGTACTTGGGGGATGTGGAGACGGTGAAGGAACTAGACAGGTACCTATAACTATTGGCTAAACTTGGCTGTGAAGTAGAACAGGTGTCTAAAATACATATTATTCTGCAAAACGCATATTTATTGAGCCCCCACCGTTTGCCTATTCTTAGAGCCAGGAATAGATCAGTGAAATAAGAAAGAAATGACAGAGGCCCTGTTCTCCTGGAGCTCACACAAGCAAAAACCAAAATAAGCAAATACATCAGATGATAAATGTGTTGGAGAAAAAGCAGTGAGGCTAAGGAGGCGAGGCAACGTGGACGGTCGTAGTAGTTTACTATTGTAGTATGACTGCATCACATCAGCCAAGCAGGTTAGAGCCTGTTGGCTTTGGGATTTTCTTCCTGGGAGGAATCAAAGGAGGATTTCTTCAGTATTAGTTACACAAATGACAGTAATGCTTTCTGTATCAGGGCATTTTAAAGCCCCTTGCCAAACCACAGCCCTCCCACCAGCAGAACCCTGCAAAAGCCAAAGGATCATCTGTGATAAGGCCGGTAAGACAGACCAGGAGGTACACACAGACTGGGGAGAAGGGTCCCCACTCCAAAAGCCTAGTTTGAAGCCTGACATACCTTTCTAACCTTTTCAATCTCAACAACAGAAAGAACAAAAACCATGCTCCCTTCCCTGATAGAGAGCTTGGCAAATACACTTTTTGTCTTCACGTAGCAAGACTGAATACCATTTGCATTGCTAGAGGGTTTACGAGAATTGTAGAATATAGTGGCAATACAAAGAAATCATAATTTTAAAAGAACCCTCTTGATTTCTAATATAAATTTTCTAATGCAGAATTTGAAACAAATGTGAGTCACTCAGGAACTCTGGACTTCTATGGCTAGTGGGGGCTAGGGAGATTCGTCTTAATCCATCAATGCCAGGACATAGTCTCACCCCTTGAGAAAATACTAGCATAAGCTCTGTACTGTCCTCTGTGGACCCCTGCCACTTTCACTCCCCTTTCACTTGGGCTCCCCATGGCACTTTTCTTTCTTCCCTTTAACCTGTCATTCATTCATTCACAGTATTTTAATTAACTGCATTACTTTCCATCTTTACATCTACAAAGGAGGTTGGCACCAGGGAAAGGGTCTAGCCCTTTGTCTGTTACAGGTGGTAAAGAAAAGTCCATAACTCTGTCATCCTCAGCTGAGTTCTTGCTGATCTTAATAACAAGTACTTGCCTATCCTAGTCAGCCCAGCCACAGTATTCCTGCCAGGCACTGGGCTAGGTGCCTGTGGTGTAAGAATCAGTCCTTGCCTTAACATAGCTCTAATGACAATCATGACACAATGGGGTGACCGCTATGATGGCAGTATTTGCAAGACGCTCGAGTCCAGTGAAGGGGGCTTAGCCATCCACATATCTGTTTTCCTGTTCATATCCTGTTCTCTTCTACTCTGCTCTGTATCTAGAGAACCGCCTCTCCTGTGCTCTCCAGGCTTCCTGGTCCTCTGTTCCCAGCATCAGCTTGGTCGGTGGAAGGGCAGGAGGTTGGCAGAAGGCACCCTTCTCTGTTTGGATGGTAGCAAAGCCAGTGGCTGTGATTGACTCTCCTCCCTGCAGGTATAGCTTTTGCCAGCTTTTGCCAGCTCAAGCTAGTGCCATACCCTACATCCCTCCAGCCCTGGAAACACACGTGGATGGGGAGGAAGATAGTATAACTGGTTCTTGTTTAATCTCTTGGTTGCCCGGCCATCCCCTCGTTGGTTCCTGGCTCTCGCATCACCTTCATCTCCAGTGTAACCAAATATGTGTGTTGATACACAGAGAGTGGTTTCTGGCTGGTAGAGACACCTAATCCAGGCTAGGGAGGAGAAGAAAACACCCATGGAGTAAGCAGAGAGAGCCACACCTGCCTGAGCTGATTTGAAGAAGCTGTCGCAGCAAGCCAAGGACAAATGGAGGGTGGGGAGCAGATAGCGGGAGGAGGATTAACATGTTTACAGGCACCTTTAGGTTGTTTTGCTTATCCGTACAGAACTGCAATAGTCAGAGGACCTTCACTCATCTAGCGCTGGTGAAGGAGCTGAGCTCAACCATCTTTGCTGGGCAGTATCTGTAACGGTCTGCATTTCCAGACTCCCAGAAGGTTTGAGTGCTAATCAATGAAGCGACAGGAATGCAAAATCATCGTTTTGTAAATTAAGTAAACATTAGAATGACAAGGACAAGTGGTCAGGGGAACACTAAGTCATGGCATTTAGCACAGATCTTGGGCCCAGAGCTGGCTTCCTAGAATCCCCGCGTGGCACAGTTACCAAGTGTGGTGGAATGTCACTGGGTCCAGACGATGGCTGTGCCTCTGCTTACAAGACGCGTCCGCCTACTCCTTCAGAAATCCCTTCTTGAAGTCTGTATAGGAAAAGTTATGGAGGCCCACTCTTACTTTTACCTACAGGGTGATACAACTCAAGGTCATCAGCGGTAGAGTTGACAAACAATAGGTTAATAGATCACCGTGCACCTGGTGAGGGAGACTTTGGACTAAAAAGGCATTCAGAGTGTCCCACGGACTGGGTTTCAATTAGGGGCTGCGGATCATTACTGTATGACCTTGAGCAAGTCAGACCACCTTCTTGGACTTAGGTTTGCTTATCTTTACAAGGCTGAACTAGAGGCCCCACCAAGATCCTTCCCCTACAACTTACCTACTCTTGCAAACCTCAAGAGCCAACCTGGATTCCCCATACTCTCCCCTGCCCTACCGAACTGACTGTGGGGCATGCAGAGCAAATGGAAATGTGGGGGGGGGCAGCAAAGGGAAGAGGGCAGCAGTGAGTCCACAAGCTATGTTTCCTATATGGGTGACACCATTCTCTCTGAAAAAACAATTTTACCTTGTCAAAGTGGCTTAATTACCATAATCGGAACAAGGCAGCAAACCAAGGGCCCCACCTGTCCCACTAGTGGTGGCCCAAGAAGGGGCGTGTGCTAGGGAGGCCCTGGGGCTGCGGGGACCTCAGGCATGAAAAGCTTTTGCAGGGGCAGAAAAGCATTTCAAGCGGTACCCAGCTCTCCCTACAGGAAGCCAACTGCCTTGACACACGCCTTGTACGACACTTGCTCTTTATTTTAAACACATTTTTAGATGTCATGTCTAAAGCAAGATAAGACCTTTTCAAAAGCATTCCATATTTACACTTCCTTTATTTTTTTAAACAAAAGCTTGTGTCTGAATGGAAACGCACCTTCAAAGGATGCCTTTTAAAGAATCCATGGGACAGAGAAAAATGTGTTGATGATGAAATAAGTTCAACTGTACAGTACGAAAAAAATATTCCTGCCCAGAGATGAGAAAGAATGACATGAGATGGGACAACAGGCTTGGGGCCGGTGAGGAAGGCCGCAGCAAGCGGATAAATTGGGTAATCAGGCTGGAGCTGTCATAAATGGGGCTGAAGTCTCATACCTGATGTTTCCTTCAGATTCCTTTCCTGTCTCTGAGCATCACCAGCTCTTTGTCTCGTCACTCCCAGAAATGACAAGTCAATGAACCCAAAGAAGTGCATAGGGAGTCCCTTCAAAACACAACTGTACTCTGGAAAGAGGCCGCTGAAGTGACTTGGGGGGGGGTCTATGTTTACCGCCTCTTAATCACTCCCACATCAGATCGGCTTCCATCACAGCCCAAGAGACCACGCTCTTCACTGGGGCAGGGCACACCATCTGGGGGTGGGGGTGGCCCAGGAGGCCTGCGTCCTGCCTCTCCGGGGTGGAGGTGCCGTGGTCACAGCTCGCTGGGATCCCTGCTGGGGATGAGCCTGCAAGGCAAGGAACCCAGGGCCCGCCTGAGCCTTCTGGACACTTCCATCCTCACTCCAGCAAACGCTTGTTTTGATCAGGAGGGTACAGGGATCTGAAGGAGACGCAAAGGGAAAATTTGTACTTGGCGCACACGGGCTGGCTTTGAGATGAGAAGAATTCAGGTCATGATGTGGAGTTAAGATAGCTTTCCTCTTTGTGATCTGTGGATGAAAATACTATTTAAATGCAAATACAGAGGCATTTATTACAACTGTGGTTATGATGCCAAAGTTATTTAAAAAGCAAGTCACTGGTTGAATATCTTACCAACCACCCAGGTGAAGTGTCTGGGTGAGGTCGGCAGAGAATGCAGTGCCACAGAACACAGCAAGGAAGGAGCCCCCTCTTACCCTGAACCCTGTCAAGGTAATTAGGCAATTTGCATAATGGAAACAAACAAGAACATCGTTTGAGGGAGGGGCCCATAAATACTAACTAGGAGAGGATGACAGGGAGGAGGAGCTTTCAAGATCTCTACTAGGGAAACCTTTCACTCTGTCTAAAAACCTAAAAAAAGATGGTCCAGTAGT
>NW_024424008.1:37162025-37221369 GCF_017311325.1 Ursus maritimus
AGCAGGAATTCAAGTGCCTTCCAGAGCTTTTCTGGAGGTGGCAAGACCCCCTCTGGTTGTGTCCCCAACTGTGATCAAGGACCATTATCTTTGCCTTCTTTAAACTAAGAGAACAGGGGCGCCTGGGTGGCACAGCGGTTAAGCGTCTGCCTTCGGCTCAGGGCGTGGTCCCGGCGTTATGGGATCGAGCCCCACATCAGGCTCTTCTGCTATGAGCCTGCTTCTTTCTCTCCCACTCCCCCTGCTTGTGTTCCCTCTCTCGCTGGCTGTCTCTATCTCTGTCGAATAAATAAATAAACTAAGAGAACAGAGTTGCTCTTGTTTTCATTCAAAGCCAGCCTGAACAGAAGCCCTGGGAAGTGGGTGGATGGGCAGCCCCTTCCCCTAACTGGGAGACTGCAGGCCCTAATGTGTGTGCATGTGGAGGGAACAAATTTCTCAGTAAATGTTTATGAAGGACGACGCAGGCGTCCAGGTCCAAGCCTTGCCCTCTGAGAGCCCGGGGAGGTTCGGGTTTGAGAACAGGCACCATCTCTGACGCAGCGATGCACGGGGAGCCAGCGCCAGGTTTGCCCACGTAGTACTTAGCCGCACATGAGCTCCCAGTGGAAGTCTGGTTTTCATGATGTTGACTCGGCTGGCCATGCCCCATACCAAGACTAAAACATCATTTTCTATCAATTCAGAGAAACTCAAGGGATTTTCTAAGAAGTCCCATTATTTACTAAGTGAATGGCTTTGGAAAAATAAAAAAATACTTTGTGTGTGTGTGTGTGTGGCTTTCTTCTTTTGTACTTTAACCCCCAATAGGTTATCTGTACCCTTCTACAAGACTTGCCTTTCAAGACGTATAGTGAGGCTAAATGTTAGGGGACACTAGTTTCTTTCATTTATCATTCAATGCCTTATAGTGGGTAGAAGAAATGCTGCAAGACTTCTTCAATTGTGGTCTGTTTGAGATGCATCCAACTGCATGGCGCTGTCCCAGCCTGGGTCACACACTAGAAGCCACCCCATAAAGAAGGCCATGCATGGGGAGATGAGGAAGAAGGGAGGGCAGGGATAGCTTGGCCCTCATTCCAGACAATCGGGGAAGCAAAAGGAGAGGGAAGGAGTGAACTTCTCTTGTGCGGCAGAAAAGCCACTTGCAATCTGAGTCATTTCTAGCCTTGGTTGAAAACAGTAAAGTTTCCCCCTCCCATTGCCAAAATGCTTATGTTAGAATCAGACTGGTTTCCTTCTGCCTCAAGCACGAATCACTGACAGTCTCACCAGCAAATGCCAACTAGTGCTACAGGGCTTTTATTAACAATTGGGATTAAGGAGACAGGCTTCGATCCCAGTTGGGGTTGACCAGCTGGAAGACATGTGTTCTATTTTACCTCTTGAAGAACTGAGATAAATAAAGATGTATCCAATGGAATAAATCGGAAGCCTAGTGCTTGTTTTTCCTTAGTTGACTTGGATGTTTGAGACATCCACAACTCTTTTCAGAAGGTCAGTTCCTTTAACACTCATTGCTATTCCTGAGGTTTCCCACCTTACACACAGAAGACTCTGGACTTACTGAGGGCTGCCGAGGACCATAACATGGATTAGACATCACTTCCCCATGTCTACCCTGTGTTTCAATCTCTGGGCTGCATTGAAACCATATTCATATTTAAGCTTATCAAAACATAGCCCAGGATGTTATATTCCTTCTGTTCACTTACGCTGCTCTAAAGAATTTGAGGTCTGAAGTTCTTCACCCCAAATTTTCCCCCAAAAAGGGAAAGAAAGGAAAAAAAGAAGTCAAGAGGTCAAAAACTTTGGATTGATAGATACATGTATAAGTGTACACTTACACACACATACACACACACACACACACACACACACACGTGGAAAGCTTTGGAAAATTCTTGCCATACATATTGCCACAAAGGAGACTAGCTTATTCTATTTCAAACTGAGTGTAAACTTTGAAGCATATTTTCACTTCTCTTGTAGCACAAAATGAGAATTCCACATCCTACTTTTCCTCTTTAGGAAAAGGACATGAGAATACATTCTCTATGAAGACGGAAGTGCAAGACACAATTCTGTTTACTCATTTAAATCTTGGAAATATGTCCAGAAATAATAGCATGTTTTAATGTAATTTTCAAATTTAAAAAAAAATCCCTCTTTCCTTAAATTACTTCTTGTCACAAAATTTTGACTTCGCGGGAATATGATTAAAAACATTTGCAGTGAAGCCATTTAGCCAAAAATGAAAAAGGCATTAAGACTGAGGCCACTAGAGGCTACAATATAAGGAACGTTCTTAGTGCAGGCCTACCATCCACTCGCTCACACTTCAGCCACAGGCTGACAATTCAGCTCTCCAGGGAGGTAATTGTCCTTGATAGAGATAAGGCGTATAGCAACACTGAAGAGGATACTATTTCTCAAGTCTGCCCATCTTAGGAAAACCAAAATTATGGGCAGAGGAGTTTGTCATTCCTTTATTCACTCATTCATTCACTTTGTCAACAATTACTTGTCACACTGAACTGGAGCCCAGCACGGTTCTAGGCACTAGCCTAGGGCACAGAAAAGACAAGACTCCTTCTCTCCCATTGGTTGGAAGAGAGACATGCTAGAACAACGTACCAGTTTATTTTAGACAGCACTGTGTGCTCTGAAGACCACACACAGGGCAAAGGACGAGAGGATGATAAGAAAATTAGGTGGTGAATGGGGAGTGTTTTATCTTCATGGAAGTCCACTTTGTGGAGGCAGTACTGGTCCTACAATTGAAATAGTGGGTGGGAGCCAACCACATGCAGATCTGGGGTGGAGAGAAGGGAAGAACAGGGCGAAGGTGCTGAGAAAGGAGAGAATCTGGTGCGGCCCAAGAACAGAGGGAAGACCAGCATGGCCAGGCCAAGTGGGCCCCACTGAACGGAGAGGCTTGAGGTAAGGATGAAGGTAGACAACAGCTCTTGTGGGCCTTGATGCCTCGATAAGGAGACTGGATTTTAAGTGCAAAGATTTTGGTCTGAGGGTTCCAGGCCAAAAACCTAAGTGACTTGATTTATCTTTTGAAAAGATGTTTTGACTTCCTTCTGAAGACAGAGTGTCAAGAGAAGACCAAGAGAGCAGGAAGAATGTTAGGAAGCTCAAGGGATTATTATTATTATTATTATTATTATTATTATTATTATTATTTACAGTAATGGCTTTATTTTTTATTTACTTTGATTTTTTAAATAATATTTTTTATTATATTATGTTAGTCACCATACAGTACATCCCTAGTTTCTGATGTAAAGTTCCATGATTCATTACCTGCGTATAACACCCAGTGCGCCATGCAATACGTGCCCTCCTTACTACCAGTAATGGCTTTAAACAGAGGCTGTGGAGGTACAGATCAAAGTGTGGGTTAGGGATGTATTCTGGAAGTACACTCTACAAAACCAGTGCATGGATTGGAAATAGGCATGACAGAGGAATAACATTTGACTTCTACCTTTGTTCTCAACAACACGGTGGAAGATGCCGTTCGTAATAAGATGGAGTAGGCCTGATTAGAAGCTTCGAGAGAAAAATCAGTCATTCTGTTTGAAACATGTGCATGTAACAGTCCGTTAAAATCACCCTTTGAAATCACAGTCAGCATCATCGTATGTTTGCATGGAAATGTCCAACAAATCATCCCAGAAGTCTGGCGATGTGGGGGCGCCTGGGTGGCACAGCGGTTAAGTGTCTGCCTTTGACTCAGGGCGTGATCCCAGCGTTATGGGATCAAGCCCCACATCAGGCTCCTCCGCTATGAGCCTGCTTCTTCCTCTCCCACTCCCCCTGCTTGTGTTCCCTCTCTCGCTGGCTGTCTCTATCTCGGTTGAATAAATAAATAAAATCTTTAAAAAAAAAAAAAAAGAAGTCTGGCGATGTGGAAGCAATGATGTAAATTTATGAAAGAGATCCCGAGAGTCTATGTGACGATAGGGTAGAGTAAGATGATATAAGGGACCAAGCAATTGTCCAGGGGAGTAGGACAGAGAAAGCCAGGGGAGTGGTGTGTCATGGAAATTCAGAAAATTAGGAACAATGAGAATGTTCCTAATTTCAGGATCTTTAACTCTTGAAAAAATACAGAGATTTTATTTGAACTACGACTCTATGTTGTCACAACCAGAAGACAGGAATGCCTCAGGTGTCATAAACTACTGGGACAAGTTAGTTTTGTGTCCCTGACGCCAGCTTCAAATTAGAAGGGGGAGTCTGTGTAGGGCTAGTCCACAGTCATGATGCCTGTTCACCTTTCCTTTGGCCAAGAGGTAGTATTTGTGAGAACGGGTCTCTACTCTAGCCACAGGGACTGCTACTGTGTCCGCCAAATAAATAGCTGTTGAATGAATAAATGCATGCATTTGGGAGCTTTACCCGCCTTTCAGGGATTTTTTTATAAAAGCTTTCCAGAACTCAGAAACTCACTCAGTTTATGCTCAAGACTTCACAAAGACCTGCGCTGAAATAATCCAGACGCATCTCCCCTAACCCAGTTGTAAATATTTATGGATGAGCTATCAAGGTCCACATCACAGAATGAAGCATCCCACTGAACCACCGCACCTTTTGACTTATCACAGGGAAGCCGCAAAACGCCATCCAACACACAGGAGGTATGAGAAGGGATGCTGTGGATGTCTAAGATTTATTATCACAATCCACTTGGCTCTGGACTTTTAACATTTTAAACAAACTCAGACAGAGCCGAGTTGGTGTAAACCCTCTGCAGACAGCTTATAGGTGGGCAGCGGGCACGGACAGATGGGACACCGGAGAGAGGAAGCGGCACAAATGCCAAGTGACCAGAGCACTGGCCAACCTGGCCACCTTCTGCTGGGTACTTTTGTTTACTAATCTCCTGTTCTTGGCAGCTCCTTCCGTGTGGTCACATGGCTTCTCCACACGGAGCTGCTTAATTGCTGCCAGCGGAGACTTTGACCCTTTTCGTCCAGATGGCTCAAATCTCCCCAGCACCGATGATCCTGACACTCTCCCGGATGAAGCCCAGTTGCCTCATTACTTCTGAACAGGGCCCCTGTAAAGAATTCCCTGATGATGATCACCTTGGAAAAGCAAAGTAGAACTCTCAAGCAAAGAAAGGCAAAGGAAAAAGAGGGTGGGAAGACGGCGAGCAGTGCCGAGTAGCACTCCCCTAGCCCCTTGCATTTCTGGAATATGCATGTGTTTATAACTCGACATTCAAACTAATTATTAGCTGAAGGCTTTCAAGTAAAAATGTAGGTCAAGCAATATTATATGGGGTAATGGCAATTGTTTCAGCTTCAGGGAACATGTAAGTAATTGAAACTCACTATTTCACTGACTTATTACAGGCCAACATCCACCCTATTAGCCATTGAGCACGTGCTCCCAGACCACCCTCAAACTGACTGGCTTCTAGATTCCCGAGGAGAGGCTGGTGTAGAGAGAGGACTTTGCAGGTTGGTGGAGCCAGGTACTCTACCCTTACCCCCTTTCAGAGCACATGCAGGTGCGGCTAGAACTCTCCCTCTTTCTCCGTCTCAAAAGGATCTTTAGGGTAGGAGAAAGAGCTGGGTATGGTGGAGGTGGGCCCAAAGCCAGGCGCACCGTGCGTGAAGCAATCAGCTCAGCACTCAGCGGCCAGCCCAACTAGGCTGTGTGAGGACAGAAGCCTGCAGGGCCAGCCAGCCAAGCAGAGAAAAGTCAAACCACCTATCACCACCCCCCCCCCCACACACCTAGGTAATAGAGGAGTCAACTCCTGATAATTAGGGACGATTAAGCATGTGATCAGTCTGCTGGAGGCCCCTGAGCTTTGTACTGACCCTGCAAACTTAGGATGGAAACTTCTCTGCTGGATCCCTTGGCTTGTTTCTTCCTGTTTCTTTCTGCTTCCTTCCACTCTTCTTTCTTAATAAGGCCTTCCACTCGCTCCTTTCTGCTGCTCATCCTTTTCTCTCCACTTCCTCACGACCCAGTGGTTACTCTGCTCCTCTTCTCTTCCTCTTCGTTTCCCCCTGCTTTTTTCCTAAGAGATGATTTTTAATAGCTCTTTTCTGCACTAATACAAATGGGTTCCTGGTCTCACAGCACATATTAAATTAATAAGCAGACACATTTATTTATTGTGAACTTAGAGCATCTCCCTCCCTTGGGAGTTTCTATGTTCCAAGTTGCCATTCATCCTCACTAAATGGGGTGCAGCTTCAAGAAATTGCATTACATCTTAAACTCTGCTCAGACCTCTGGTCCCAAATCACGCTCCCTCCGCTGTGCTGGGTTAGAGCCTCGGCTGAGTCCTGTCAGGCGCCGCCGGTGGGAAGGTGACAGGAATCTGGGTCAGACTGGGGGTGAGCTGACCGTGGAGGAACTTGAGGTTTTTTTCATGGTGAGAGGAGGAGAGACACAAGTCAACCACCACTGTGAGGCTTTCTCATGTGACTTCAAGGTTGCTCCCTTCGTCTTGCTTCCCATGAAATCAATTTTTAAAGAGGTAGAGTAGTTTCATATCGTGTACTTTTTATCGAATGCTCACTACTGGGAAGAAAAAGACAGATGAATGGGAAGGAAGGAAGAAATGACGGAAACAAGGAAGGAAGGGAAGAAGAGAAGGAACAAAGGAAGGGGGGGAAGGACATTATCGCAAAATGTCTTCACTCAGAAACGTCTACTATAAACATGTGGTGCATATCTTTGCACACATTCCTCAATAGCATAATACACTTGTGTGGTGTATGTGTGCATTATAGGCATGACATAAAATGAGATTACACTATTAATAAACTGCATTCAAAGGTGTTATAGGATAGGATCTGCCCGTGAAGGGACACTAGCTGGGGAAGGGCGGGGAAATGCATGTATCTACTCCTGCTGGAGATCAGGCTTGGTGCCAGCCTGCTTCAAGCCTCTTACCTTGTTGAACCCTCACATCAACCCCGAAAGAGGTGAGGAAATGAAATCTCAGAAAAATTAAAGTGTCTTCCCTAAATTCACAAGCCGTTCGCAGTGTAGTCAGGACGTGGGCAAGGGAAACAAAGTCCGAGTATTGCTAGTTCTTCCCGGGCTACAGAACATGCATGTAGAAGCCACAGAGAACTCGGATAAAGAAAGACAGTAGGTATGTCCCTTAAGTCCTGCCGCCCCTCGCCGGCCCCATATAACGTCACTGGGAGGAATGTAACGGTATAGTCAGAAGCTCGTCTAGTAGTTTTGCTTTAAGATACATTAAGCAGAGCAACTGTACAAACACAAAAAGGCATCGCCACGCGGCTGCAGATATCAAAGCTCCTAACCTGGAGATCGCATTGGTACTTATGCGCTTTGGAGCAACAAAACACCCGGGATGAGAAACGCCAGCACGGTAGCAATGGGAAAACTGGCTGTGCAGCTAAGAATCACACTCCTGTACGTTTTCCTTGAAGCCACAATGGACCCCAAAGATGGTAGAAGGGCCTGATTCCAATCTGGCAGGGAAGACGTGCCAATGGGTATCAGTCTGTCAAATCTGTCTTATAGAAGCCTGGATAGAGGCGGCTGAGAAGGGGGCTGCTGTGTGCGCCCGCGCGCATCTGGGGGTCACCTCCAGAAACATCTGCTGCTGACGTTCCACAATAGGCATGATGGGGATGAAATGAGGGCCAGCCCTGGCACTGTTTTGCTTTTCTATGGGGCCAATTTGCATTGTAGATGCCACAGGCTCTCCGGGGCCCTCAGGAAAGTGTGGCCTTTACAGTCCAATTTGGCTCTGTTGTGCTCAGTGAGGAATGAGAGTTGCGCTTAGTTTAATGCCTCGACACGAGATGTATGATGTTCACAGGCACCTGTAGGGGGCCGGGCTGCTGTGCCAGGGATGCGGGGAAGATAGGCTCCACACTTCTAGGCAGACCTGGGGGTGAGGGGTTGTCTCTCGGACAGCATGGAAGCCATGCCAGCCCATGAGGCTCACGTGGACACCTGCAGAAACACCTAACGCTTGCTCTCCTTAGGAAATGTCCTTCAGAAAAGTGACACTGATGGTGTGATCTTCACTGCCAGGCGGGACAGAGATAAATTCCATTAGGAAAGCCAATGAGAGAGAACACCTCATTTCAATGTGTAGGCTGCCCAGCTATTTCACACCGTGCCACCGACCCAATCTCTTTTCTGCACTAATACAATCTGCAATTCTGGATTCTCGGTGGTCAGAGGAAAACACCTTGCTATTCCCTTACCTGCAGCAGGAGCCATTTCCCACCTCTTCTCCCCACCCTGAGAGTAAGGAAGGCTCTACCTAGCTCTGGTTCATGGTACAGCTCTAGGGCCCAGCACTTTTCAGGGGCTAGGGACAAACCCTGTTTGACACAAAACATGCACCAGCTCTCAGAGGTCCACTGATTCTCTTCATAGGGATATTTATTTTCAGTATGAAAAAAACCACATTCTGGGTGCCTGGTCTCGTTCCTCACATTGGGGGTAGAACAGAGAAAAATACACAGTCCCTGTCCCCAAGGGGTTTACCTTCTACTATGAAATGGAGACGCATAAAAAGAAAATGTATGCATATTCCACAAGAATCTCGGAGGACAGAAGGAAGACATACTTCGAGGACTCTGGGGGCTAGAGGAATGCTTCCTGAAAGAGATGCCATCGGAGCTCATTCCTGAGGGATGAGAAAGAATCGTCATGGAGAGAACAGATAGAAAGGCTATGACAGGCAAAATTAACAACTGAGCAAAGACTCTGAGGTGTGAGAAAGGTAGTGAGTAAGAAGAACTCTAGACACTTCTCTCCAGAGTGTGAAGTACCAACAGGGGTGGAGGGGGGATGGGACTTTGAGGTACAGAGAGATCAGGTCATAGAGCGCTTTGTATGCCGAAAGCGCCTGGGTGGCTCAGTTGGTAAAGCGTCCAACTCTTGGTTTCAGCTCAGGTCATGATCTCAGGGTCCTGAAATCGAGCCCCGCATTGGGTTCCATGCTCAGTGTGGAGTCCGCTTGTCCCTCTTCCTCTGCTCCTCACCCCCACTCACGCTCTCTCTCTGTCTGTCTCTAAAATAAATAAATACAATCTTAAAAAAAAAAAGTCTTTGTGTGACGAGAAACATTCAAAAGGAATAATAAGGGTGTATTTCACATTAACCTACCTGCCATCTGTATGGAGGGTTTTAGGATGAAAGGCTGAGGTTAGCCAAGGCAGGATAGGAGGCAGGAGACCAGATAGTACACAATCACAACAGTTAAGGGAAGAGCTAGTGAGGAATAGGACTCTATCCTGGTGACAGAGAGACAGCGCTAGAAAGATACAGAAGAGAGGAAATATAATTAGGACATCGAATTGGAAAAACTTGGTGAGAAATAAGAAGGTCTTGGGATCCTGGCCTGCATGGAACAAATTGTGTGTGTGTGTGTGTGTGTGTGTGCGCACACGCGCGCGCACACACACACACACATGGTTTGGTTCATCAGTCTCCCCGAAAAGGAGCTACTGACCACCAGCTCATGGCTTGTCTTCATGTGGCTCCCACCTAGTGGGATGGGCAGTGTGTGTGGTCCCATCAGAGGAGCAGAAGGTCGTGGGACCCAGGGATCCGGCCACAGGACCACAGCGGATGAGGCCGAGTGATGGCAAAGGTAGAAGCCCACTTAGGAATGGCAGCTGCTCGGCCAGCCGGTTCTCCTGGCCCTGAGGTTCCTTTTGTCTAAGTGAGCAGCCTCCTGTGGGGGAATGCAACTGGCGGGATCAATAGTAAAATAAAAGGTGGGGAGGGCAAGAGAGGAAGAAAACAGCAGCTCAAGTCCACAGAGGTAGGGAAGATTGATCAATGGCCTCAGGAACAATCCATACTAATTATGGTGATAAAAAGCTGTCAGTCAATACTCCGGATATTAAATTTAGTGGATTGGAGACAACAGGTCTGCTTTCCTTCCCCCCACCATTTTATTTATTGAAACACTCAGATACAAATGAGCATTCAGTGCGAAGATTACATTATTGTTTCACCTGCTTTGAACTGCAAATGCTTTGATAACTGGATTGAAAAAGCTGTCAAATTTCCCTCTGTAGTTTCTATGCAGACGTCTTCCTTCAGCATCGGATGAAATTCCATTTTGTAAAATCTGACAGTGATACTCTTCATTAAATCACAGCTGATAGCTCACCTCGCGTATCTCCACGCGGCTCTGCATCTGCATGCGCCGATGAGGGGCGGGGTGGGCGTGAACCCTCCGAGGGAAGAAAGGAGGGGATTCCCTCAGCAGAGAATGCAGCTAACCCAAGGCAGCCACAGCCGCCCCCCCTTTGGGGGAGAAAGTTGTGCTTCTATGAATGCAGCCATTCAAGTTGGCCAGTGCCCACGTGCCTGGCAATAGGAAATGAGGCAATGCAGTCCTAAGAAGTTAGTGGAGATCACCTGCCCCCCGCACCCCGGTTCTGCACATTGTAGTCCGACGGTCACAGAAGCATGTGCTCATGGGTGCAGCTCAAAGGAGGCTGGCGTCATGCCAACTCAATCTCCTCTACTCTTGGGGCCACCTCATGCCCTCATCCCCCTGACTCACTCCCTGCCTGCCCCGACCGCAGCATTGTGGGTGCCGGCTAAGCCTTGTCCGAATCAATCCCCTCTCTGGGACAACGCGACCAAATGCATACGTTATCAATGATGCCCATCAATATTACAGAAAGGTACTAAATAATCTCCGTTTGGGTCCACCGATTGCTTCCAAGAGTGATGGAGATGAAGCCGTGGGTGTGGTTATCAACCAGGAGGCTTTAATTTGGAAAACTTCTTTTGTTACATTAAATGTGTGCCAACACAGACAGAGAAATGAAGAAACATCTGTCATAATATCCCAAGTCTTTTCTTCTCCTCCTCTTCCTCCTCCTCCTCCTCCTCCTCCTCCTCCTCTCCTCCTCCTTCTTCTTTTTAATTTGGAGTTCTGGTCTTCCCGAGATGGCCACTTTTATTTACCAGTTCAGTCCAGTGGCTGGGAAGCAGCCCCATGAGTGGAGGGGAGTAGGACTCAGATTAGCTGGTGTGACGTGAGTGCAGGGGGAAAAGGGAGGGGTGGTGGCGAAGAAGGCGTGACGAGAGCTGGTTCTTATGATCTTATACTTCAACTGCTTCGGCATGGGAACCCAAACCAGGGCACCAAGCACCAGGGGGTCTTACTCATACTTTTCATATGAGAAAGCAGCTGTCCCCACAAAGGGCAGCTCATTGATGTCTCAGCCTGAGTTCCACTGAGAGGAGCAAGGAGTGGCTATCCAGCAGTGACAGGGTTCAGGACATGGCAGGCATGGAGCTACTGGGGAAAAATCATAGACATGGATTTAAGAACAAGTTCTGCCACGGATAAGCTCCCCTGAACAAGTCACTTCACCTCTTTGGCTCTTAATCCTTAACTTTAAAATTCAGGAACTGGGCTGGATCACTGTTTTGCAGTCTTCATGTTGTCAGTCTGTTAGTGGGTCATGAAAGCAACTGGATGATTTTTAACTAGCAGGTTTTTTTTTTTTTAATGAAATGAATAGGAGAGAATAGAAAATAGCACAGTATATTGAACATTATAAGAATAAACTGTATGTCATGAAATTTTAAAAAAGTATTTGAAAGTCACTGGATTAGAAGAGCTTTAAGATTCCTTCCAAATGGAACAAAATATGATTTGATGTTTCTGAATCTCAGCGGGCCTCCAACAGCCAGCTTGCAGCCAACAACCGGCTCAGGAGAGAGTTCCATGCTCTGTTCCCTGGTCAGCAGAGCTCTTCCCCCTTTATCTTTCATTTACAATTTGATTTTACAATGCGGCTACAATTTCAGTTTCGATAACACGGAGTTAATTAAGACATGATCTCTAAAAGGCAGGTTGTTACAAGGAGATAAGCAGCAGCTTGCACAGGCAGTAAACAGCTGGTGCTCCTGCCCAGCTTCCGGGGATTTGCTGCTTTTATAAAGAAGACAAAACTATCGCTCTGACGAAACATAAACATAAAGTTCATGTGAATATTTAGAAGATCCCTCGGACATTGCTCTGGTTGTGATCAAAACAATCGAGATTGTAGGAGAGCAGGGCTCCACATAAAAGTTGCACAGGTTGTTCACTGCACAAAGGAGTCGGCCAAGGGGTACATGGAGGGCTAAAATTCAGATATGGCCCCAGGCTGGGGTTACATCTCTTGATCTAATCTGCACAAAGATGCTGTAGGTTTAACAAACCTTGCACTTGTGGGCTATGGTAGCCCACTGGGGCATGTTTTCTACTTCTTAAAAGGTACCCTATAGGCTAGCTGTCACCTGTGGCTGGAACTGAAATTGAAGATTGAAAAGCCACAGCCAAAGTAATAGCATTAGTCAGAAAAAGGCCATCTTCTGGGAACAACTGAGGCGTGTGGTCTGGAGCACAAGCCTCAGAGTAGTTCTAGCATCTGGGTAACAAGCGCAGCCCACAAGGAGAATTTCTAGTACTCTGGTTCAGCATGCACAGAGGTAGCCCTCTTTAAAAGAAAGGAACAGACACTGGAAGTTTCAGAATGGACGACCTAATGGAGATGGTTGTGATGGCAAAGGATCTTTATGCTAAGAGCCTCTGTAGGAGTCCTTAAAATAATGGACCACCTCTTTGCATTTAAGACATTTTGACTTTTTATAAATGAGTCACAATTTGGGGGAGAAGAGATTAATTGCATAAATTAATGCATGTTCTTTCACACACAATGTAACATTGTTTTATCTTTGATTTGTAGGAAGCAGGCGTTATTATCATTTTTAATTTTTGGTCAACTACTGGTATAACTCCTGATGTTTTCACAGTTACTAAATTTAAATCAGCCAACACCTCATAATTAAACAGTATCCTAGCTGTTTTCGCTTTCCAAATCATGACACATTTCTTTCTAGTGGGCTCAATGGATATTCAAGATAACAAATATAACATGATATTGGCCACACATCTTTCTTTGTATTAGTTGGACAAAGGAGGAACTGGTAGAGGGAAAATTTAGGCTGTAGGCAAGTCTATGCAGCAGTGTAAGGTCTGACTCAACTGCACAAGGAGCACAGCAAACAAGCTCCCTTCTGTACAATAAGCAGCCTACCGTCTGTCCATTAGGAGGAACTCAACCAATGTCAGCCCTCTTTCCCTCTTGACCCTTGAAGGCGGATGGGCCTCTTCACAATTACCCAAGTAAAAATATAAGACTAATTTTAAGGAGAAAAACCTGTATTATCTATGAAGTCATTCTTCTCACAGGTGTATCCAGAGCCCCTCTTCCTTCTAGGGCCAAGACCCATAGACATTCTCAAATAGAAAATCGGCACATATTGCATGGTGCACTGGGTGTTATACGCATGTAATAAATCATGGAACTTTAAAAATAATTAATTAATTAATTAATTAAAAAAAGAAAGAAAGAAAGAAAAGAAAATCTGCCCAGACTGGCCTGATCTGAAAGCCCGTGTCCGTGTTACTCACTCACTTGCTATGTCAAGCCAATAGGAATTATAGCTAAAGCATAAAAGAAACTCATAGAGTTGTTTTTAAGTATGAAAAGGGACAAAGTCATTTCCCTAAAGGCTTCACTCATGATGGAACAAGTGGCATTACTGACCATTTAGAATCCAAAGTCACTGTTGTGCAGGAATGCCCTGGTCACCCGTGAACAACGCAAGCATGTTCTCAGCAGCCGGGCTGACATGGAGACAGTGGCCAAGGGAAGCTGACTCGGGATCTTCTGACTCCAGGTTCATTCACACTGGTCACTCTACAAGAGATCGTCTTCCCAAACTCTGTGTCCCCAGCAGAAGGGGGCTGTTATCAATGACATAGCCAGCCCACAGACACAAGACACACTCACATGCTCTCTCCAGAGGGCCAGGCCCCTTGCTGAACCTACAGAAGGGATAGGTATATATGTTGTAACCTGGCCCTCCACAGCCTAAAGTGTAAGAAATTCCACTTATAGGGAATTCCATTTATCATCTGGAGGCCTTGCAGATCTAGCAGGAGATAAAACCCAAAGTAAGAGCTGGAGCTTTCCACCATGTGAAACACATTTAGTGAGCCAACGTTGGTGACCCTTGGTCATAATCCCATGAAAAGCAGCTACCATCTGCTAAGTGCCTACTATGCGTTGGACAGAGTAACATGCCTGAGGTCACTTGACTCAAAGGAGGCAGGGCCTGATCTATAAGGATTCCAAAGTCTGTTCTCTTTCCAGTACACCAGTGGGTCTCTGACCCTGGTGGCTAGTAGCGTGTTTCCCACTAATACGGAGATCCAGGCGTGAGAGAACCCAACTAGTGATGGAGACTGGACGAACTAGCACACTCCAGCCCCAATGGAAACACCAGAGAAGAGCCTGAGTCCCGGACACTGTGCATTCCCGAGAACCCTCCATCTTCCTTCCGAGGCCCCCTCCTCTGGACCTTCCACAGAGAACTCTTTGGTACCCTATCGCTCTCCCAGCAAGCTGGCTCTCCACCAACTGCGTGATGATTTATGGCTTGGTAAATGTCGACTCCCCTCCCGGCAGCCCTAGAACAAGGCAGTCAGGGAGATGAAGACTGAGGAGACAGCGAGGAAAGAATTCAGAGCTTCTGCTGGCCGAGCAGAGCCTGATTGCTCCTTGATGGGTCAGTAATTAATTGCTCCACAGTGTTGGATCCGAGACTGCAGAATTGTGCCTTGTGAATAGACCCTGGAGGGCGGGGGGAGTTACATTGCTTGTAAGGTCATTAAGAGAATATTATAAGTAATACTCCATGACTCCCTCATTAAATACTAAGTGAGTCATTCAATCTTGGGGTTCTATTTCTATTCCCCTTTCTAAATGCAACTTTAATGATTTAAAATCCCTTCAACCCAATTACAGCCCTGTATTCTGATTAGGAACTCGCGCCCATTGTGAGCGGGAACCATTATCCAGCAGCCTATAGCAAAATTAGCACCTAGAGAGGCTGCACTAGGAAATAAATCTTTCCTTGACATTTTAAGACCGATTCCCGGCCAATTACAACACACTCTGTTACTCTGGTAATGTGTAACTGAGTTGCTCCTTGCAATCAAAGGCCGCTGGTCAGAAAGAAAAAAAAAAAAAATTCAGAAAAAAAAAAAAAAGCCTAAAAGTTAAGAGGGGCAAGTATCTGGCCATGGTGTTGAAGGAGGAGGAGGAGCAGGCTGTGAGATGGTCTCTGTCCCTCTGGCTGGGCTGTACTTTGTCACAAAGGAGCTATGGCAAATGCAGGGGGCCGACAAGACAATAGGGAGCGGTTAGGAGGTGACATCCCACCACCTCCCACTGCCCGGGGAGCTGCTGCATTAGTTAGGATAGTAGTAAGCTCAATGATTTCAATGGCTGACACAAAAGAAAAGTCTCCGGCTCAGGTATAGTCCAGTGTGGGTGTTTCTGCTCATGAGATGGGACAGGGGCCACCGTGGGCTCCGCTCAGAGCAGTCGTTCCGTGGCCCGAGCTCATGAGGTTTCCTCTGTTGCTAACGTGAGTCTTCTACGATGGCCTTGCTTAGCAATAAAGAGCTGGCAGCAGGACTGAAAGTGGTACGTGCAACCACAGTAGGGAGAGCCAGACCCCTGGCCATCCCCAGACGCAAGGATGACTGGAGAGCTAGGTCCTTCTTTTTCAGACACAAGAGCACACAATCGAATGGGGAATACCAGTTGAAGCGGACAGGGGACCTCTGTGACACGCATGCCCTCTCTGGCTCTTGTCTTTTGTCTTCTCTACTGAAACGCCAATCAGAAGGAACGGCCCTCAGTCCGGGGATTGCAAGTCTGTTTCCTTCTTTGCCCTCTGTGTTGCGATACTGCCTAGACCATCACGGCCGTCCTCATCATCACGGCCGCAGTGGTACCAAGCGTGACCAGTCCCTCCAGAGCGGCAAGGAAGACGGCGGGGGATGTGTTCTCCTGGAAAGGGACCTCCTTGCGACCCTCTCCTGGTGGCTCAAGATGTTAGTGCTCTGCTTGACCATTCTGAAAAGGGGCCCCAGGCTGGCTCTTCTTCCACCCCCCAAATTAGGTAGAGCATTGCAGAGGCAGGGAGAAGCAACCGTTGAGAGCAGCAGATGCAAAGCCCAGGGACTGTCAGGCCTGCCAGGCAGCTGCCTTTCCCACGCCCCATTAAAGCCAAACGGGAGGCACCCAGAGCTTCCCGCTCTGAGGCGCACGAGAGGGGACGCAGCCCAGCCGGTGATTGCATTTTTGAGTTATATCTGCCGCTCTGACACTCCTCCGGCTCACGTTCTGAATGTCTCCATCGCTGCCTTCCCTCCCCCTGCTATTAATCTGATGGAGCTGTCATTACAAAGGCTCCCTAATTGCTCAGAGCTGATAGTTGTCTCCTTGTTGAGCCCAATTGTAACAAATGCCGTGAATAAACATCACAATTTCCCCTGACCCAGCAGCGTGCTGGAGAAGTGAGCACGGCGCACGCACGCACACACAGACACACACGCACACAGACACACTCAGTCTTCTTAAGCATATGGGGGCCGCCTCATCACTTTAACCTCCCTGACTTTTTTGTTCTCTCACTCTGGTAGTTTCCATGAGAACCACAAAAATAATAATAATCATCACAATAAAAGAGGAGGAAAAGCCTGCTGCTCTTAAACTGAACGGGACCTCTATTTACCAACACACGGAGTCCAGAGTCCTGAACGGATTGCTAAATTCTAAGCAAGTAATTCAGCCCTTCCTAACCAGCCCCATCCCTCAGATATGTGGCACCCTAAACAGCTTGGGGGGCCTTCCTAAAGAGAGGGACTAAGATCTTCAAGGACTGAGGTGCTCACAGGGAGAAATGACATAGAGAGACACCAGAGTAGCCAGCCTCAAGTCCTGCCCCACTGGGAACAGCGGGGGGCCCCCTACTGGGTATCAGGAGATCTGTCCAACAGCACAGCCTTCCTGAGCCCACAGACAGCATGACAGATGAGGAGGAGCACACGATGTAACCAGAGATCAAGCCTGCCAACTCACTCCTCCATCTTTCTACCCAGCCAGCCAGCAGACCAATACTTTCTCGATTATCTACCATAATCCAGGAGTCGTGCTAGTTACTGGTACAACACAACTGTGAAATGCTCATTATCACAGCCCTCATGGGGCATATCATTCTACTGAGGAGACAGACAAGTATAGAAGCAATTTATAGTGTGGCCAGTGCCTAGCGCAGTGCCTGGTACAAGAGAGGCTTTCAATACATATTTGTTAATTGAAAGAAGCTGCTATGATGGTGAAGCTCAGGGCACAACACGACTTCTACAAAAAGAGAGATTGTGTGTGTGTGTGTGTGTGTGTGTGTGTGTGTATTAAAGAAGAGGTCTCTGGAGTAGCTTGTGACTAAGATGCAGCATGGAGAGTAGGAGGAGACAGCCAGAAGAAGTGTGTTTTGGCAGAAAGAAGGAGAAGAATGCTTGATCCAATATCTATGGGATGGCTGGAGAGAGAGACAAAAAAAATAAATTGGTAAGCCAGTCTCTGGTTTCAAATCTTGTGTTCTTCCCAGCGCACCGTGCTCTCTGGAAGAGTGACACGTGGGCTCAGTAAGCACGTGCTACTAGAGCAGACCTCTGATCAGTGTCCCAGGCAGAAGGACCAGCATGCACAAAGGTCCAGAGGTGGAAGAGAGCAAGGAAGGAAGCTGGTATCAGTTCTGGGTTGCCAGAGAATAGAATGTCGGTTGTAGGGAATATGCGGTAAGGGATAGCATTGGGTAAGGATATGAGCATGGAAGGCAGAGGCAAGAAGACATCACATGATGAGAGAATTAGGGCTCCAAAAGCCAAGTGAGGGAGGTGGGACTTCATTCTGAACATAAGAAGAAAATCAATGTAAAGTTTAAAACAGGAGAAGGATAAAATCAGACCTCCATTGCCAAAGTTTTCTCTGACTGTAGCATGCGGAATAAACTGGGTCTGGGTCAGCCTGAGGTGGGGAAGGTCAGTTAGGGGCTGCTACAGTAATCCCAAATGAGAGATCCAGGCAGCCTTAATCAGCCAAGCGGTGGTGGGGACAGAAAGACGTAGCCAGCTTTGAGTTGGCTTTGAGAAATAGAGCGGAAGAGTTGGGATGATCCCAAGGTTTCTGACTTTATCTTCTAGAGGGGGTAACTTGATGAAAAGTGAGGTTGGGAGAAAGGTAATGCACTCAGTTTGGACCTGCTGAGTCTGAGGTATCTGTGGGTCTCTACATGGAGATGTCTAGAGGACACGGATTGAGGGTCAGGGGAGAGAACAGACTGGAACTATTGATTAGGGAGTCATCAGCATATAGATGGCACTGAAGCCCAGGAGAAAGGATGGACTCAGCAATTAACCTCACTGAGATGCTGACATTTCCATGGCTGTCACAGGGAGTATGGCCACAAAGAACAGAGTTTCAGTGGAATGGTGGGGGCAGAGGTTAGGTACGGTGAGGACTGAAGGTGAGCTGAAGAATTAGAGACATCCAGTGAAACAATACCTAGGAAGAGACAAAAGAGAAGTCGGACATAGAATCAAGAAAAAGGTTTTAAGTATAAAATAGATTTGATCATGTTTAAATGCTAAAGAGAAACAATGAGAGGAAAGTACAGGAAAGACAAGGAGAACTGTAAAACAAGGGAGCTAAGAAGATGTGGAAACGAGGCCACAACATCGCTGGAAGATGGAGGTTCAGGTGGGAGGGGCACAGCTTCATTTGTAAGAGGACAGAAGATGGAAAGGAAGGAGGACTCGCGGCTTCAGTGGCAAGAGATTATGAAAGCTCTTATGTGATGGTATATGTGTATTTTGTTCTCATTCGTTGATTTGCTCATTCATCCATTTTTCAACAAACATTTATTAGGCACCTATGAAAGTATATACTCACGGACGATGGAACACACACTTTATGACCTCTTGAAACTTACAGAGAACGCTAAAGTTAAATGACTAATAAAACGTGGGATGTATTATAATTGGTAGGATTAGGAAATTATGAGAGGATGTAGGTATTACGAGGAACCTCTCTAACAAAAACGATGTTTAAGCTGTCTTCAAAGAAATTCGGCAAAGGAAGAAAGGCCAAGTTAAGAGGCCATGTAATCTCTGGGAAGAAGAGAGAAAAGCAGGATTAGAAGCACTAAGCTTTATGGAGAAGACCAAAGATGGCCACTTTGGAGAACGGGAGACAGAATTGCTGGGGTTTTTGTGCAATCGAGGTGAGGTTAGAGATCAAGCGTTTATGGAGACACCACCCCTATAAAGAGCTTTATGATTTTTCTCCAGCAGCACCCGGTGTAAGCTCTAATGACCTCATTTTTCCCGGAATTGTATTTTGCCAGGATAGTATGACACAACGGTGGTGGGATAAGGACATGGAGGGTATCAGTGACAGCAGACGAAGCCATGGATGGCTACATCAAGACTAGACGGGGAAGGAAGTGAAGAAAGGATGAAATCTAGAGGTTGAGAGAAAAATGACGTGTTCAAAGAGCCTTGGGTTTCAATGAGGTCCAAGAAGAGACATAACTGAGCAAACCTGAGACAGGCCAGGAGGCTGTGGTCAAAGCACAGGAAATCTGACCCAGTGATTGAGGAGTGAGGAATCTGGGCATGATCATGAACTTCAGAGGCGAAGCACAGCTGGAAAGCCTAAATGGAAGGAACGTGAATGAAGCTCGCTACAGAGGGGGAGGTAGAAACACTCAAAGGGCAGAGTGTTTGCTGACTCATCGCCAAACATGGCATGACGGAGGTCTGAGCAGAGGAAGGCTGTGACCCTCAGGAGAAACCTTTCCTTTGCCTCAGTTTTCTTAAAGATGCAGTACTCTCTTTGGCATGGGAAGGGTGAGAAGGACAGCAGAAACAACCCATGGGAAGGGTCAACTGCTCTGCAGATCCAGACAATTATAAGAGATATAGCACATTGTTTAAATGTTTGCCTTATTCTGGAGTCGGAATGCCTGGTTCACAGCCTCACCATATTATTTATTAATGTGCTGCCCTCGATCTCTCAGTGCCTCATTGTCTTTGTCTATGAATAGGATTAATAATGTCACCTGCCCTCAGAGGTCGTTATGAGGATTACATGAAACTACACACACACACACATATACAGAGACAGAGAGAGAGGGAGAGAGGGCGCTTAGCACACAGTAAGCACTCCAGGAAGTGTAACTAAAACAGGTTCTCACCTCCTGTAGGCCAGTCACTGTGATACTTGTGCGCTGTTTGGAAGGTTCTTCTGAATGTTACTTTAGACAAGTCTTAGCAGGCTTACAGAGCTACTCTGTCTTTCAAAATGCATAGTGTGCATCTTGTTGGGAAGTGAAAGAAGGTCTTACGAGAAAAATGCCAATGTGCATCACTATTGGCAACAGCAGTTATGTAGCTTTTAGTTATTAGCAAATTAAGTGAGAATGAAATGCTGTTGGTTTGTAGACTCTGTCTTGTATATGTGTGTGTGTGCTTTGGTTTCCATGTACAAGATGATTTCCCAATGATCCATCCTCATCCCCAAATCTCACCATTTCCAGTACCAACTAAATCCTATCCGGCTGAGAAGCCCAGATCCTGTCTTGTCTTCTGGACTTTTCTGGCCTATAGTTTCCTCTTCCTCATTTGAACAACCACAGTATTTATAGCCAGGAGCACATTCTTCAGCACGCACTTGCTTATTCTCCTATCACATTCTGTTACTTCCTCGACATAAAGTGTGGCCCTCCACCATGTTACACAGTCGTCAGGGCTGGGGGGAGGACAGGCAGCCGTCCCTTAAAGTTCTGCATTTTTCTGTCGAGCGCTGGGCCAGGTGCCTCTTAAGAATGCAGGTCCTGTTGCTTAATCAATTCTCTGCATTCCCACTTGTCATAAGCTGCCTATTAGATCTCCATGCAACCTCTCAGAAAAACATCATACGAAACAAGTACATTTCACAGTTTTCTGAGATTAAAATCCAAACCAAGGACTGTTCGCAAGAGAAGAAATTTCCATGGAGATGCATCTGAAAAGCTCTCAGGTTAAGTAAGGACCTGCAGGGACACCCCAGCTCGCAGGCAGAATAGGCCAATGAAGCTTACAGGGTCTGCCAAAACCCATGAGGACAGAGATGAAGTGTGCATAAAAAGTAAATGGAAAGACGGCCAGAGTCACCAGCAGGACCAGTCATCCCCAGGGCCTGGCTATTTCAGCTCAGTGGCCAGCGGTGGGCAAAGCGCTCCCCTTGACCGGGAAGACTGGAGTGGCTTTGTCAAGCAGAGCTGCCTACCCTTGGCTGCTGGGGATTCCATGCAAATGCTCAAACCCGGTATTGATCTTTTTGGCATGGGATGTCAGTATGAAGATAAGGGAAATGAGTCCTGTCTGTTCTCTGAAAGCCAGTCCAGCTGAGCCGGCCAGGTGGGCACAGCTGGTGGACGCCTGCTGCAGTGACGGCACGTTTAGTCACTTGGCGGATTGAGAGATGTCCTACACACGCTGTAAGCTCGCTCTCCGTTGCTTACCCAATGGGAGGGCCAAGGGCAATCGATGTTTTCAGCTTTCTTCCAGCATAAAAGTCACCTGAGCTTCACAGTGACTCATCACAAGGAGGTTCTGAAGGCCTGGGATCTGGGGGCTCTGAATTTAGTTCATATATGAATTCCTGAAACTCTTCCTGTTGGACCACATCCCCACTTACCATCTAAAGACTCAGTACAATATTCATTCTCCCATTGAATCTCTCATTTTGACCACTTCATCAAGATCCATAAGAAAGCACTATCTTTCACAACAAAAAATCAACTGCAGAAGTACAGGAGAGGATGAACTGCCAGAAAAATGGTTCATGGATGAAAAACTCAATTAGTGACATTATTTCTATGGGAAAAAAAGGGGGGTGATGTGACTTCCCCAAATGAAAGGATCAGAAGACCATATTAGTTAGGGTGTAAGTACAAAAGTGAGCAAAGCCCCGTCATGCTTCACACCGGTCAGACCCCATCTAACACACCCCGCTCACTCTAGTGTGTCAGGACGGTGCAACCAGGGAAGAGACGGCAGAAAGCAGGTCCCTCTCAGGAAGTGCACATCAGATACGGGTTAGGAAGCTGGGAGAAGAAGTTTGAGTGCCTATCATAACTGTCTTCAAGTGTGTAAAGACCTGCCACACAGAAGAGGAGTTGGTCTAACTCTTATTTTAGAACTAAGTGATTTGTCAGGAGATCTGGAGACAAACACACACACACACACACACACACACACACACACACACAGAGAGAGAGAGAGAAAGGCACAACTTTCTAACAGTAGTAGCTAACAATAGAAATGGCTTCCCCGTAAGATAATAGAGCGATGACAGCATCTGCAGCCACGCCATCCACAACAGGAGTGACAGGGACAAGAGCACATGGAGCCACAAATGGGGGGGGGGGCATTCGAGAGCTCTCCTAATGCAGTAGAGCTTATAAATGCTGATGTTAGGATTCAAACACAGGTCAACCAATTCTAAAGCCTAAACTCATCTGCACTTTTACTACCCCCACCTACCTCATAGAGCTGTGATGAGGATTAAGGAAGATGGGGGACATAAAGCACTAAAAGGCAGCTGGCAGTTGGTGGCATTCCATAAAGTCATCATTACGTGTCACGCATGTCACCGAGTGGAAGCAAGGGCTGGGGACTTCTAAGGCTGACCCTACCCTTTGCTGGTTCTCGAGCAGGAGTGCTTGACCTCTGAGGTGCACTGCCACTCTGCTCTGGGCCCTCACCGAGCACTGCTCCCCTTGCCGAGCGTACCCAGGATGCTGTGGGTCCCACGACCACGAAAGGATCAAGTGCGTGTCTCTACAGAGTCAGCTCAGACACCCTTCAGGTTCTGCATTTAATCCTAAAGTTGGACTTCTCTTGACTCAAATCCCATTCACAACTGGCACAATTCCATTTGCTGATTCAAAAGGGGGAAAGAGGTTTTGAAAAGGCTTATAACAAAGGCTCATAAGCCTTACAGATCAAACAGCTCTTAAAGAACAACATTTTGATGAGTTAAGTGTAAAAGAACCAGAAACATACGGATTAAATTCCCCTTGAAATTTGAATGCATTTAAAAATTAAAGGGAAAAGCACTTGGCAGAATGCATTGGGGCCCTTTGCTGAATCTAAAACATTTAGAAAAACAGCGCGAGACATCTCGCCCAAATGAGGCAGCTCCCAGTTTCTATCTGGCTTCTGTTAAGTGCTACTTTTTTCCCCCCCATGTCTCTTAGGAGACCATCTCAGATCCCCAGTTCCCCTCCGTCTCTTCTCCCTTGACGGCTAATTGCTAATTAGTAAGATATTTGTGCTGGAAGAAGCAGTTCATTTTTGAAATGGCCAGAGCCTACCGTCATTCAGCAGCACTCACTCAGCTCCCCACTCGGGTGGGCGAGTGCCTCACAGCAGCGGCCCTCAGCAGCTTGGAGGGAGGCTCTGGTCCCCTTTGGGGGGCATGCTAAGTCCCCGGCCATTGATTTGCTGAGGGATAAGGCCCCGTGCCAATGAGTGCCAGCTCCCTATACCCTGAGCCAGCCTCACCAGACCATGCAGCCCTCATTTGGAATTCTTGAGAGATAAAGCCTATGTCGAAGAGCCACACGCAGAGATTAAACTGGATTTACCAGGGAGACAAAATAGTGTTAGACTTAATGTGTCTATTTGGCCTGCCTGGGTGGTCCTGTGTAGTGGTCTTCAAAAGTTTACACATTATTCCAAGCAGGGGGCGATCCCGTCACATGGGGGAAGGAGATAGGTGTCCTTCCATTTGTATTTATTTCTAGTGTATCCTTTTTACATTTCTTTTTTGGTGAATTTCGTTTTTGATCATTTGCTCAATATATATTAGCATAACAGATACTTGACTTGTTAATGAATATATATATATGTATGTATATATATATGTATGTATATATATATGTATATAAAATGGATAATACACAAATTATATGTATATGTATGGGTGGTTTTTTAAAATTGTTGTTCTTTTGTATGGTTTGTTTTTCTATTGGTTGACGTAAGCAATCAAAAAACTTTTAGAGACCACTTTCTGGTCAACAGAGTGTTAGCTTTCAAAAGGGCAGATCTTGGCTTCAATTCTGCCTCTGCCACTTACCAGCCAGATCTGACCTTGAGGAAGCTTCTCCAGGTCTTTCTTTCCTCCTCAGTACAATGAGAACTTGACCATCTCTGAAGGTTGTGGTAGTGTAGAGCGTGGTTTGGAAAACAGTTGAATCCGATGTACTGGCACAGTTCCTGGCTTATAAGGGCTCAGCAAATGTCAGCTGCTACGGTGTTTTCTTCTTGCTGTTTCAATTTCGCACACATGCATTCTCTGAGAACTCCGGACTTTTACTGAAATCATCCAGTAAATGGAAACAATATACATTATGCGTGGTCGTTCCGAATCAGAGAGGATTGAACGTGATAGAGTTTAATTATCTCAGTTTGTCATCAGCTTCATCAATCGATGTTTATAAAGCTTCTGATAAGCAAGGACAATTTCTCAGCTTTTTCCCACTTTCTCTGAGGGTCTAGACCAGTTCATGCTGGGTTTTTTCATGTGTTATCAACAAGTCCATGGGACTGGCAACTGACTATGACAGATACTCAGGTAGGGGTTCAGGGTAGATCATCAACACTGGTTTCTCGTGTCCGTTGAAATAAAGACAGCAGCTTCAGCTTGCCAATGGCTTACAGAAATCCTCTCTCGAGGAGATATGAAAGGCAGAGAACTGCAGTCCACCCAGAATCGTTCAAGAACCTCTACCGTGTTTTAGAACAAAACTGCCAAGCAAATGTGAGGGATAACAAAGATATGGGTGATAAGAACAACATCAAAAACAACCCTTGGGTGCCTGGGTGGTTCAGTTGGTTCATCTCCCAACTCTTAATATAGGTTCAGGTTGTGATCTCAGGGCCGTGGGATCGAGCCCCGAGTCGGGCTCTGTGCTGAGCTCAGAGTCTGCTTGGGATTCTCTCTCTCCCTCTCTTTTTTCCCCTCCCCCCCACTCATGTACACTCTCTCTAAAAAATAATAAATAAATAAATAAATAAATAAATAAATCTTATTAAAAAAAAAAAAACAACTGACAATAGGATGTGATGAACATGGTGGCAAGTTCTACTGGTTCACAAAATCGTGTTTACTCATCCAGGTAATCCTATTGGATAAGGATTGCTATTAATGAACTTACAAATGAGGACACAGAGGTTGAGCAGATAATGCCAGACTCCTTGGAAAATGTGCCTCAGAACTGTTGAATCACTATCTTGTATACCTGAAGCTAATGTGACACTATTAACATACTGGAATTAAAATTAAAAACTTTGAAAAATTAAAAAAAAATTAAAAAGACATGAAAGATGGTAGGTGCTGAATCGTGGGTTTGGACATGATTGACAAAAAAAATAACTGAAAATATTTTAACAAAATATCTAAAATTCTGTAAAGATTTATATTTAAAAGTATAGAGGTATATATGTAAACATTATTAGAAAAGGGAAAGGGCCTAACAATGCTTTCATAGGGATATTACAATCATAAGGAATATGAACAAAGAAGAAGAAGAGAAGAAAGATGGGTCCCAAAACATGAGTTCATATCCCAAACCCTGTCATCCCTCGCAACAAATCATACCCGACTAACTGTAAATTATTCTTTCACAAATTATCTTGCTTCCACATAGAGCTTACTGCCAACAAAAATTATTTCGTCAACTCATTTTCTTTCTCACTTTTCTGTTTCCCTACCCCCTACCGAGCAGCTTGCCACCCTGGCGTTGGCCCATGCCTTCTACGTAGCTGGCCCTCCACGAGTCATGGTGGTGATTTATGGTTTCTTTCTCCAACCTTGGACCTCCATGGGGAGCAACTAGAGCTTGCGGTCTAAGTGTAAGCAAATGAAGTTTTATTGGAACACCGTCATGCCTGTTTGATTGCACATTATCCATAGCTGCTTCTGTGCTCAATGGCAGAGCTCACTAGTTACAGCAGAGACCATGTAGCCACAAAGCCTAAAGTATTTCCTACTTATCTGGCCCTTGATCGAAAAGTCTGTTGACCCTTGGTGCAACAATAGTCAAGCAGAAGTTATAGAAGAAGAAAAGAAATATTTAGCAAGCAGGACTGTTGCTCGCAACACACTTAACTTGTAGGACAGCAGTTTCTACAATGCATACTCATTAAGCAGATTAATGCAGCTACTTAGCATGTAATGTATGGGGTAATCAATACTATTGTGTCTGTTGTTTTAAAAAAAGAAGTGATGAGAGCATGTCATTGATTCCATACTCACCGATGCTACCAACATTTACCTTCGTTCAGGTAAATGCCACAAAGATAAAGGTTACCTATTGCATAAGAAGAATTAGATTTTCAGCCAATTCTCAGTCATTTCAAGGCAGACTGAGACCTTTGCTGTGCTTTCTTTTCTCTCCGGATTCCCAACTTTAGGTGTTTCACTTTTTCTTCAGACTTTCAGGGGGAGGGAAGGGGTTGGAAAGAGTCATCCTTTAAGCATTCATAAACATTTCTGGAAAAAGACTGTGTGCTTAGAACAAAATATATTTAGAAATAATGAATAAAACTTTATTTTTAGATTTCTGTGTAGACTGCAATTATCTATACTCTCCTGGCTAAGAATAGCTTGGAAAATCCAGAGCTGTTTGGAGATGACAGGTCTTTGTTTGAAACCCAGAGCATCAGAAATTCTCTTCTTCCTTAGATGTACATGTGTATCAAACAACCAATAAAAGAGAAAATCCTTCACTATCCTAAGAAATGCAATATTAAGCAGGGAATGCCATTGGAAGGCGATGAGACACCGAGTGTGGAGCTTTTGCTGTGCTTTCACCAAAAATCCTGTTTTACCTCAGTTTTACAAAATACATGCTCACATTTTCATGTTTATGAATTAGAAATGTATCTTATAATCTGTATGTGCATGTAACATGGTATACCCATCTTCCCACTTCTCCCGACCCCCAGCAGCTGTTCTTAAATTGACAACACCTTACAGCTATGGCCCCTTCAAATCAACAAAATATCTTTTCCTGGGAACCAAAAGTGAGTGGTGGATAGCCACGTTTCACAAAATAGCTTCTCTGAAATGAACCCCTGCTGCTGATATAACAGCTCTAAGATGTCGAGCCCCCTATTTCTTCACAAGCCCTAACTGCTGAGACAGGCTTCTCCACCCACCTGTCTGATGTCCCCTCATGGGCAGGGATGGCACCCTGAAAAAAACCACAGCCAAATCTCTCACAAACCAAGCCTGTGGCCACCAGTGCCAAAGAGTCTCCAAGCCAGTCATGGGTTTCATTCCCTTGTGCCCTTTTGCTTCTAAAGACCTACCAAGTTCGTTCTATAACAAAAGCCACTGAGTCTGCACATTGTTTTCCAAACAACCCATTATCCCGTGGCCTATTGCAAAATTAGTTGAGGGAGAATCTGTGTGGAGAGATAAATCTTTCAGTGACATTTCAAGACTCATCTACAGCCAATTAGAAGGGCCACTGGGACACTGGCCTGATAGCACACATTCAAATCATGTCAATCTCCCCCAAAGTCCTTCAAGAAACCTCTTGGCAGACCTGCAGGGTTCTCCGCAGTCCTGACTTGATGGGGGAGCAGGTGCGCGTATCAAAGGCAGGCCTATCAAACTCAGAACAGGCTCGTGGCCAGAGATGAGCTTCCTAAAGAAACAGAGAATGGAATCCTGAGACCGTGGACAGTAAAAAGCTTTTACGGGAGGAATGGCTCCTTAGCCCCAGCACTTACTTTGGCCTCTGAATGCAGCCCTGGGCCCCACAGGAGCCTGGACTACTGGACAGATGAATTAATGGTGCTTTATTTCCAAACTGAATTGGCCTTAATGGTTAGCTTGGTGAATTTCTTCATAGGGTTTTGACCTGCAGTTTTTAAGGACTGCTCCAGGTCAGGGCATTTTGAATCTCTTCCTTCCCTATTTAAGTGGCCCTATATTCCTCGTGTACCTTTTCTGGAGAGCGGGTGAAGCCATCTCTCCCTTTTTCAATATTCATAGCCTGCAATTTCCAAGGCTCATTGTTATCAGAGGAGCTGGATACTTTGCAAACTTGTTACGACTAATACAATGCACCACTGATGCCGCTGATATCAGCAAATCATCACAGAGCATTGCTTCCTTAAGTCACGTAACATTCCCATAGAGAATGACGTACCTCTGCTCCCATTTCTCTAGTTGGATAAACTGAGACCCAGGGAAGACGTGTACATGCCCAGGGTCTCCAAAATAAATAAAAGTAATTTACTTTCTTTAGATTCTCTTCACAAATACAAAACTTCCCATTGTGGCTTCCTATTAATAATTCAGAAGGCCACTTAAGTCAGAAACCCTGGGCCTAGAGAAGTGCCAAACTCTCTTTTCTCTCGCCAGTGACACTCAGCCCCAGGGGTCCCCCAAACAAGTGGACCCAGCACACTGCTCAGCTGGGAGGTTCAGCGGCTGCAGGCAGTGTGCCAGAGGGCCGGACTCACACTGGCCTCATTTTTCAGAAATGACACCATCTTCTGATCTGTTCGGATCTGGCTAGAGAGTAACTTTCGGAAAGTGTTCATCAGAAACTTGTTCTTCTCCCAGAAGAGTTCCCAGGAGAGAGCTTCTGGTCCTCTCAGCAGTAAAAGAAAAGCACCCCCTCCCCACGATCCACACACATGCCCTGCAGTGCCAAGAAAATGATCATGTAAAAGAAAAAAACCAGAGACCCATAGAGACCGCCACGGGTCTCTCCTGGGGAGGTGGCAAGGAGATGTGTATCCACAGCATTCTTTCACAGAAATGGGCCTCCTGTCTTCTGTAAAACTGAAAATAAGGATGATAACAAGAAAGATTTATCGGGGTTTGAAAGGAAGTTCTGACATTACCGTAATGGCATCTCTCCGTTCACATCTCCATTTCGTACTTCTCTGAAAACATAGCTAAAGGGAACTATTCTTGCCCCGTGGTTCACAACAGTCGGATTGCCCGAGCTAGCACATACTTTCTCAAAACTTGGTTAATTACTCATCAACAGAAATACCAAAAGCAACAAAGCAGCTTTGTGCATATGTGTTTGAGAACCCTTATTGTTCTAAGAGACTCCTAATTATATGTTTCCTCTGGTATCCCCCCCCCCTACCCCTCCCTACTTCCCTACGGGAGACTGAGTAACACAATCGAAGAAGGTTCTAAAGAGGCTTGTCATATCCTGGGGTTTACATACATGGGAGTCAAAAGGCAGTGATGTTAATGTTGTTTTACAGTATGCCGACTGCTTGGGGGGTTCGCAGCCATCTGTGTGCCTTAACCCTTTTTCTAAGTCAGGGGAGGGGCTGGGGTCGGCTCACTCACGGAGTTACTCAGCCTTATCACTCTCTCTTACTCTCCCTCGTCATTGATGTGGGGCCAGCAGGCATCCGTTATTAGAGGGAACCATATGGAGGGGCCGAGGGCAAGCTACCCCAAGATGGGCCACTTTGGCATGCAGATTATTTCTAGCTGAAATCAGCAATCAAGTCCCAAAAGACTCAGGAAAGAAAAAAAAATTGAACTTTCCCCACCCGTGAAATACCTAAAAGAATTCAGCGAGAGGACGTGCTCCAGGAAGGGAGCTGTCACCACAGATGACTACGGTATGTCATGAAGTAGCTGTGGTAGACAGCCTAGCACGGCCTATCAGCGGCCTCCACGTGCCACTGCTTCTAAATGGCCCAGCCAACATGTATGTACCAAACCTCTACTCTTTTTCACCTTCCTGTGAATTGTATTCCTTCCCTCTGAAGTCTCAGACCCTTACCCTTTTTCCATAGCTCGGGATGACATATATACCTCATTTTGCCCGGAATTTCACCTCTGAATGGATTCCCAGTATGTACAGAATTAAATTTGATTTTCTCCTGTTAATCTGTCTCATGTCAACTTAATTCTTAGTCCAGTTATGAGAACACTGAAGGGCAGTATATTTTCCCCCCTGAGGTCTCCAAGAGTTGACTCTAGATTATCCAGGTGGGTGTGAGTTTACAAACACGGAAGATTTTATTAGATCCACATTCTAGACTCCTACTACAAGACTATTTCTACTGATAGACGAGCTGGCTACCATATAAATGAGGTGGTATTTGTGAATCACTGTGAACATTCTTTTGATTCTGATGAACACTATGGACTCTAATTTCAGAAAAAAATGCAGGTGCTCTCTCCCAATCTCTCTCCCTCCCTTCCTCCCTCTCTCTCTCTCTCTCTCACACACACACACACACACACACACACAAACATACATGCACACCAAGCATATAAATCTGGGAAGCTTGTGGACCTCCTGAAGCTCATCTGGTTCCAACAGGCCCAGTGAATAAACCTCATTTTATTAGAAGTTTCACTTCCAGCATGTTCTTTCCCCCACAGTCCCATTATAACCATGTCTAATGGATTTTAATGTCTCTTTAATTGTCTTGTACTTCAATCAGATGATTTCCTCCCTGGTTTGAGGATAGCAGTCTACTACCACAGTATTTCATTGTAATCTGCACACATGCATCAAGCACCCGTTATAAGTAAGCATTCTGGCACCCCTGTGATGGTCACTTTTATGTGTCAACTTAACTAGGGATATGGCCTAGTTATTCATGCCAACAGACATGCTGTTGTTATCGATGTGATTCATGTTTAAAAATCATCTGACTTTGAGTAGATCATCCTAGATAATCTGAATGAGCCTCACCTAATCAGTTGGAAGGCCCCAAGAGCAGGGCTGAGACTTTGGGGAAGAAAAAGAATCCCACTACAGACAGCAGCTTCAACTCATGCCAGGAACTTCTAGCCTGCTCTTCCTGATGTTCTGCTGTATGGACCTTGGATGTCCCCAGCCAACCCCTACAATCACGTGAGTCTAGTACTGGCTCCTTTGTATAAACTTTGACTAACACAGATTGGGTACCAAAAGGTTAGGCGCTGTTAGAACAGTTACCCAAATATGTGAAGCTGGCCTTGGACTTGGATAATGAGTAGAGTCTGGAAGAATTCTTAGGCACAAGACAGAAAAAGCCTTCATTTACTTAAACAGATTATTAGTAGAAATACAGACCGTACAGGAACTTTTGGTGACATCTCAGAAGGAAATGAGTAACATGTATTGGAAACTGGAGAAAAGACGGTACTCACTAGATAGTGGCAGAAAATGTGGTTGAATTTTGTCCTGCACTTAGTGGAAAGCAGAATTTGTACGTTTTGAACTTGGATATTTAGCTGAGGAGATTCCCAAGCAAGGTGTGGGAGACATGACCTGGTTTTTAACTCCTGCCTGTAGCAAAATACAATAGGAAAAAGACAGATTGAGGGGAAGAAGTGTTAAAAAATTATGATGATTTGAAAAATTCTTAGCCTATTTAAATTGCAAAAGATGCTTAATTTAGGAGATTCACCGGAAAATGTGCTCTGAAAAGAAGACCAAGCACGCGACTGGGCAACCTTTGGTAAGCACTAAAGGTATCAAGTGTACGACCCATAGATCCACTCAGCAGTATCTGCGGAAACCAGGATTAAGGGCGGGATTCTCTAGGAACGTTCTGTGAGAGATGTTTTTGCCTACTAGAATGAATACCCATGATATACATAGGAGACCCATGAAGTTTTGAGAAAAGTATAAAGAAGAAATATTGCCAGCTTAGATGGAAAAGGAGGGAATGACCTGAAAAAATAAAAGAAAGCTTCTGGGCTCCCAAAATTCTACAGATAGGATATAGGCTAATAAAACTACTGCACTGCAAACATGAACAATCCTTCAAGAAAAGGGAAGGCTGACTCTGAGAGCTGAGCTTTGGGCCCACAGTGTGAAGACAAGCCACAGAGAATTATTCCCAGTCCTTGCATCTTAATGGAATGTACCCTGCTGGATTTTTGAAAGTGCTCTGAACTGGTGACACTTTCCTTCCTTGAGTTTTCTCCCATCTGGAATAAGAATATTATAGAATGTCTATCCCATGCTTGTGCTACCACTGCATTTTGGAAACAGACCTTTTCTACTTTCACAGGTACACAGATAGCGAGGAATTTTGTCTCAGGATAGATCATACCCAGAGCGTTGCCCATCAGAGGATGAATGATTAGATATAGATGATGAAATTTGGGACTTTGGAGGCTGACAATATTTACATGTGATTTCTGAGCTGAGTTGACACAGTAATGGTTTGAGAAATTTGGGGGTGCCAGAATAGGGTGGTGGGTGTATTCTGCATTTGGAATTGATGTGAATCTTTGGGGGCCTCGGTGCAGATTCTGGTAGGATGGAAAATATGCTCCTGAAAGATATCTGCATCCCAATCCCTGGAACCTGTAGATGTAAGATTATTTGGGGGAGGGTGGGAAGAAAGATCTCTGCAGATGTAAGTAAGTTAAGGATCTTGATGGGGACATTATCCTGAATTATCCAGGTGGGCACTAAATGCAACGATATGCATCCCCATGAGAGGAAGGCAGAGGAAGATCTGAACATACAGAGAAGAGAAGGGAATGTGAAGATGGAGCAGAGACATTAAAAGACTCTGGTCTTGAAGACTCAAGCAATACAGCTGCAAGCCAAAGAACAGTGGTAGCCCCCAGAGGTCAAAAGAGGCAATGAAAGGATTTCTCCTAGAGACCTTGAAGGGAGCATCGCCCTGCTAACAAAACATTAGTTTCAGGGCCGTAAAACTGATTCTGGACTTCTGAGCTCCTGAGCTATGAGAGAATACATTTATGACATTTTAAGTAACCAAGCATGTGGTCATTTGTTATAGTGGCCACAGGAAACCAACACGGACTCCATACAAAACTAAGATGAAAAAGTGATAACCTCCTTCCAAGAGCTCAGAACCCACAGAGGCTGAATATTTGATCACTGTAACACAGGGCTGACAACAACAGAGTCAAATGAAGTGTGAAGGACCTGGAACTGTTCTTTGGGTGCAGAGGATTGAGAAAGGGTTCACAGAAAGCAGAGTGTATGAGATGAGAAGGAGAAGTAAAAGCATAGAAATGATTAGTGTGTTCTAAGAAGACTCTGTTGAACATGGAAGAACCATTAAATTCATGGTTCTGAGCGGGAACAGTACTGACTACAAGATACAATTAGAATGCCACAGCATTTTTCACAGAACTAGAACAAATAATAGTAAAATGTGTCTGGAACCACAGAAGACCCCAAATAGACAAAGCAATACTGAGAAAGAAGAACAAATCTAGAAGTATCATAATTCCAGATTTCAAGATATACTACAAAGCTGTAGAAATGAAAACAGTATGGTATTGGCACAAAAATAGGCAACAGAGATCAACAGAACAGAACAGAGAGTCCGGAAATAAACCCACACTTTTATGGTCAATTTAACTATAACAAAGGACACAAAAATGTACACTGTGGAAAAGACAGTCTCTTCAACAAATGGGGCTGGGAAAACTGGACAGCAACATGCAAAACAATGGAACTGGACCACCTTCTAACACCATACACAAAAATGGATTAAAGACCTAGATATGAGACCTAAAACCATAGAATCCTAGAAGAAAGTATAGGCAATAATTTTTTTGACACCAGCTGTAGCAGCATTTTTCTACATCTGTTTCCTAAGGCAAGAAAAACAAAAGCAAAAATAAAGTACTGGGACTACATCAAAATAAAAACTTTTGCATAGTGAAGGACACCATCAAGAAAACCAAAAGGCAACCTACTGAGTGGGACAAGATATTTGCAAGTGATATATCCAATAAGGGATTAATATTCAAAATATACAAATAACTTATACAACTCAATATCAAGAAAAAAGAAAAAAACCAATCTGATTGGAAAATGGGCCAAGGACCTGAATAGACATTTCTCCAGAGAAGACATCCAGATGGCCAACAGGCACATGAAAAGATGCTCAGTATCACTAATTATTAGGAAAATGCAAATCAAAACCACAATGAGATATTACCTCACAACTGTCAGAATGGCTAGAATCAAAGACAAGAAGTAACAAACACTGGTAAGAGAAAAGAACTCTGGGGGGGGGGGAGATAAATTGGTACAGACACTCTGAAAAACAGTATGGAACTTCCTCAAAAAATTAAAAATAGAACTACCACGCGATCCAATAATTCCACTACTAGACATACACCCAAATAAAATGAAAACACTAATTTGAAAATATATATGCACCCCTATGTTTACCGTAGCATTATTTACAATAGTGAAGATACGGAAGTAACCTAAGCGTCCATCGATAGATAAATGGATAAAGAAGTTATGCTATATGTAAATACCATGGAATATTACTTAGCCATAAAAAGGATGAGATCTTGCATTTGTGATAACATGGATGGAACTAGAGGATAGTATACTTATTATGCAAAATAAGGCAGGCTGAGAAAGACAAATACATTATGATTTCACTCACATGTGGAATCTAAAAGAAAACAAACGAATAAACAAAAAACAGAATCAGACCTATAAATGCAGGGAACAAACTGATGGTGGCCAGAGGGAATGTGGGTGGGGGATGGGCAAAATGGGTGAAGGGGAGTGGGAGATACAGACTTCCAGGTATGGGATGGTAAGTATGGAGATGAAAGGCACAGCACAGGGGATAGAGTCCGTGGTATTTAACAGTGTTCTACGGTGACAGGTGCGCGATACGCTTGTGGTGTGCATAGCCTAACATACAGACATGTCGAGTCTCTACGGTGTACGCCTGAAACTAATCTAACGTGTGTGTCAACTATACTCAAATAAAACAAAGTAAATAAATATAAAAAAATTTAAAAGATGAATTTCTAAAAATTCGGGTGTCACAGCAGGTATCCTCTTAGAGGCATTCTATTGATTTTGAAATGGTGCTTCATGTGAAACAAGGAAAATTACACAAATATTGAGAACAACTGGTGTAGCCTACACCCCCACCCCTACTTTACATTGGAGAAGAGAGACACAGACTTTCCATGAATGCATGGGCAGAGGTGAAGAAAGGCAGTACGGTAAGGTGGTGAACGCAGCACAGGAAAGTCACGGAACCTTTCTGAGTTCAGCATACCCAATGGTGGTAAGAGCATCTGCCTCACCCGGTTGGTAGAATAATGAACTACTGTTCGTCACACACCTCCATAGTTTCATGAACTTAATTCAGTGCTCACTAATAGTAAGGAAGCAAGCGGGGAACTCAGGACAATTACCTAGGCTCCCGAGCCTACACTCTTTCCCTGAGAGGCTGGAAAAGTTAGGCTCGCTTCAGAATTGTGAAGTTCCCGAATGACAGACCGAGGGCTTTGGCCTTCATGACATGAGGTGGAATCCATCGAGAGATTTTAAAATATGAACTAATGCAACCTCTTCCATGTTCTAGACAGACAGTTGTCTGGTGGCAGAAAGACAGAGTCAAACATCAGCGAGGAAGAAGCCAGTCTGGAACCTGCTGCAAGAGATCCCAGGAAGGAGATAATGAGGCCCCGAAGAACGATGGAGATAGTACAGGAAAGCGCATTTTCAAATACTGTGTCTTTCTAACTTGGAGGCAGAACAGTGGCCAGGCATGTAGGATGACTCAACGGCAGGAAGATGTGTGTCTGTGCTGGTGAAGTGTGGGGGGCAGCCTAATTATGCAAGGCTACTCCAGAAAGGACATCTGAGCTTGGCATCTCTTCCGAAGGAGTTGGTTAAGAAATGCCACAATGTTCAATGGCTGGGATGTATATAATGTTTACAGAGCCTGCCTTTCAGGATTCCTAAGGATCCTGACGGCCAGCTGCAAATGTTTTTCCAAGAGTCCTACACCCTGTGCTCTCATGCAGCTAGGCCAGGGGGTGCGCGCAACTCCCTAACTGCTTCCTTCAAGAGCAGAGACAAATGTGTTCTTAGAATTCTAGCATGTGTGCACATCCTTGCAGGTATGACAATGAATCCATAATGCCCTGCATTTCATAACTAAGCAGAAATGCAGAAACACACGCCCTGGATCATGTTCCAGAATGTGAATGAAATGCCGTGGTTTCTTGAAATGTTCATCTATGTGAAATAGGGAGGTATGATGTTCTGACCCCTGACCCAGGGTGGTGGTCACTTATGCTGCCTTCCCCGTGGAAAGTAAAGTCGTTAGCCTGAAGAAAGACGAAATGGGAGGGTACCATGTGGCTCAAAGAGTAAAGATCTGTTCTCCTCTGCCTGCTCCTTTAGCTATTTTCAGGTTTATTTCCTGCACTGTGTTATCCAGGGCTTTAGTGAAGCTCATTTTAAATCATCCAAAACCTGTGTCTTCAAATCCTTTCCCTTGAAGAAGTCGCTACATTGTGGGAGGCCTCACCATTAACTCTTCATTCCTGACAGTCACCTTGAGCTTGTCTTTGCTCGGTTCCCTCTCGTTATTCACGCTTGTACCTTTTAGAAAATGAGAGATGGTATTTGATGTCTACGTCCTGTTTCCATCTGGGTAACTCATGGCTAACCTAACTGCAATTTAGTGTGTATGTGTGTGTGTGTACACATATACCTTCATACACACACATATGTATACATAGGTACAAGTCAGGCACATGTTTAGATAGTTACAGATGATAGAAATACAGATAGCTACAGACTGATAGGGTATGGGTAGAGATCCCATAGATGGGATTTGTTTCTGGAGAAAAATAGCGTTTTAGCAGCGGCCTGTACAGGTTCTTAAAAATAGTGTGTATGGGGCACCTGGGTGGCACAGCGGTTAAGCGTCTGCCTTCGGCTCAGGGCGTGATCCCGGCGTTCTGGGATCGAGCCCCACATCGGGCTCCTCTGCTATGAGCCTGCTTCTTCCTCTCCCACTCCCCCTGCTGTGTTCCCTCTCTCGCTGGCTGTCTCTATCTCTGTCAAATAAATAAAATCTTTTAAAAAAATAGTGTGTAACTCACAGAAGACTAATAAGCTCTTAGAAATAAGCTTTTCTTCTCCTCCCCCTTTCTTTCTCCCATATTTCCCTTCCTCGTGCCTCTCATGCTCTCTTCGTCATACGCTTGTCCAACCTGACCTCCCTCCTCCACCCTCTTCCATGTCCTTCACATTGCAGTTGAGCTAACCAAGCTGCCCCACAGCGCCTGCGACAGAACATTCTGCTCCCTAAACGCACGCTGCTTCTTCGGGACCTTCAGTGATTTCCACCTGGGTGTGACTCTGCAGAGAGGACCGGAAGTTTAGAGCAGGTAGAGATGGAGAGCGGGGCTGCTTTATCACAAGCACTATGCTTGACCCCTTTCTTTCAAAGGCTGTGAAGTGGGAGACTCACCTAAGAGGGTTTCGAATTGTGCGTCCTCTCCAGACAATGCCTGGGAGGCAGGAGAAAATGTCACTTCAGTTCCTCGCCTGCTCTGGCCGCTGTGAAACTGAGCCAATGATCCAAGGAAATTTGGACGATGAGCCATTCCCCCTCCATCCTCCATCATTGCGATATGAAAATCGTGTCAAATGACCGAAGTCCAACTCTGAAATAACTGAATAATTAGGGCATAGAGGGGGTGGGGAGAGACTCGGTTCCGTGCGTTTATCAGTCCCCACTGGATCAGGGGCTCCCCAAAGAGGGTACTATACAACTGGGGTTCACCTTCGCTGTAACCACTCTGTATCAGCTTTCCCGTCGGCCACTCTCTGGCCCTCCACCCCCTCATTAATAAAACAAGGCCTCTCACTAAATGATTTTGTAGGGCCTTTTCATCCCCAACCCTCCGGGATTATGACACTTCTGGAAGAATCACTGCCTTTCCGTGACTTACGGCGGTGTTCTGTCCACCTTTCTCCCAGGCTTCCGGAGACCATACATTTCATTCTGGCCAACTTCCAACTCCAGCTTTTCCATGGCTTCCCTGTAAGGCGATTTTGCAACTGGTACCTGCCCCCGCTAGGTAGGGCCCTCCCTGTGCTTCCCTTTCCAATGCTCAACCCATCCTGCCGGGCATCCACTCCCACACATCCATAAGACACTGAGAGCCTTGGATTTCGGTTTCTCTGTCTAATTCACTCTGTGGAGTTTTTCCTATTCAATAAAGGACTTCATTTCTATTGACTCGCAAAGACCACACATTTCACGTGCAGCCAAAACAAATCAATGTCACATGAGCCAAATAAATCCTTCTAACTACTCCAAAGAGCTAATGATTCTGAAGTCTTCTCACTATCTCTATTTGAGACTGGTTACATCCTCTGTGACCACAAGAATATCTAAAATACTGCTACTATGTAAACTGGACATGTTCAAAATATGTTTTTGGAGGGAAAAGCCCTTTTAGAAAGATTTCCCTCACTGCAAGGTGCATCCCATTTCACTCCTTAGCCCTCCAAAGCACAACGCTCTCTCCAGCCACATTTTTTGAGAAACTTGATTCTTAGGAAAAGTTCTTTTAATAACATCCAAATTTGTCAGACATTCAGAACTGGACCATTAAAATAGTTGCTTTAGAGTGAGTTCGAGGGATTTTCACTTTGCTGCTTGGAACTAGCTGGGTGAGCACCTGCCAAGTCTATTCTTGGCTCTGGTTTGCCTGATTAGCCCCTCACTTTTCTAAGCTCGAAAATATAAAAACAAACAGATAAAAATTACTATGTGACACTGTTCCTCTTTCATGCTCTGCTGGAACATCTTGAGGCAGCTTTACTGTTACTGACCTCGGGGTAATTTTTTTGCACCTGGGGTGGTAAATTACTTCCAGGTGAGGCAAAACCAGATGGCCTCAACTTTCCTGGAGTTGATTAAAATGATTGTACCTGCTTCAGAACTCTACTAATCAAACACCGTGGTTTGATTTACCATGGTAACGTCTCAGCCAGCGGCTTCTGCACTGTTAGTGGAAGATGTCGAATCTACCAATTAAAACTAGCAAATGATACCCCCTATCTGATACACACACACACACACACACACACGCACGCATGCACGCACACACACACATCACTTTATTCTAAGTGCTTGCACAGAGCCAGCTGCTGCCGAACAAAAGGAAAAAAAAATTTAATTATTTAAAAAATGGAGCTCCTACTTCGTGACATATAGAATAATAAAGCAAGTATGTCACCCTCCTGGCATGGTCTCTACTGCTGCACAAATACAGAAGATGCTTGAACTGTGTAATCGCCTTGGGCCTCATGTGACTTTCATCTCCGCTTGGCAAGAATACCCAATAACATAGGAGGAGGGCAATTTTCTCACTTATGAGTTATCAAATGTCTCCGAAGTTGGGCCTATGAATTCCATATTCTGTTATTATTGGATGCTATTAGATCGCCATGTATTTGCACTCTCTGGTTTGTAATTCAACACAATTCAATTTATTTCTGTTCAATTCAATTCGATTCAATCTAATTCAATTTAATTCAACACATTCATTAGCCACATACTCTATTAGGTGCAGGCTAGTATGAAAATTAGTGAAACACAACTCCTCCCTGCAAAGAACAGAAAACAATTTATCAGTCGGGGTTTGCGGGATCTTATGATTGCCACACGAAGCACGCTAGACGTCAGTGAGTATAACACCTAAGAGGCTGATAAGGACATCCAGATGACTGTGATGTATTGGCCATTCCATTAAAATGTACGCCGAAAATATGCTAAGGCTAAGCAAGATATTACTTATGTATGACACAGAATAGCTGATACTGCTCGGAGAGGCTTTCTTTTTACATCTATTTGTTTCTTAGATTATGAACTTATCTTAATGCACGACAATCTTGATTTCTTGAATAAAAACTGCAACTAGAATGGATATGTTTCTAAAGACAAAGGAAAAGAAGAAACAGGCAAAAAATCGTGCTGTAGCCCGACTCCATCTCCAATGCAGCATTAACAGTAAAACAAATAAAAATCTAGCGGCATTTTAGTGTTCATTCAGAAAATGCCATCTTAAAATCTCTTAGATCTTCATTATTTTTTCAACATAGCAAACGTGTTTGCTTTTGCAGATGCTTTAACACAAACACTCGCATTCCAGACCAATAAAAATAGCAATAGTTTGCAGTTATGACCGCTAACACCATTTGTAGACATGTAAAATCAAAAAAGATTAATCACACCATATGAAGCAGGCAATACACTGATTTCTAAATTATTCCGCAACCTCAGGTCTAGACCCTTCTGGAAGGAAAATCCTAGAAGCCTGCCATTGCACAAGAGATTGTATTTTCAAGGAAATCCAATGTAGTATATTACTTCTGTAACTGGAGTCAAAGTCCGCCTTTGGTTTCCACGAACAGTTTCCACCAATAACATGTGACAGGGTGAAATGTTTTCTGCATCACTCCCCACTCTCTATCTGCTTTACCAGTTTATCAGTAGCAAAAGCTATCTCCATCCACCTTACATCAGTAGAGAGTAGCAGTTCAAATATTTCACTTTCTCCTATTGCCTGTGTCCCATTAAACCTGGACACCCCCTTCCATTCACAGCACACTAGCATTTAAAATGTAGGAAGTCCTCATTCTAGGCTAGTCTCAAATAAGAAAACGAAAATTCTGCAGACAAGGTCTCCCTTCTCTGTGCTTTCTTAGGCCATCAGCCCTGAGTGCACTGGGTACAATGAGTCCTCCCTTTGCCTGTCCCCTGATCAGGAGGGGGCTTGTAATCAGACACTTAAATTGTAAAAGAACACCAGAACTAACCATCAGCCCAAGCTGCCGGGTTTGTTGTGTCTTCAGGAAGAAGTCCAAAGTCAAGGTGTGGTCGTCATGAGAAATGGGGTGACTGAGTGTTGGGCTGTGGAGGCAACAGCTCTACCACCAAACCGGAAGCCTGAGCCTCATGAGGAAGGAGACGTCCCTGCAGGGGACATATTGCTAGAGCTCTGGGCCTTTTCCAGGACTCTTGCAGAAGCTGCGAGGCATTGGTCTGGGGATCTTGGAAGACTACAGGTGTCTAGAGGAGACTCGGACCTGGATAAAATATGCATCCAGCTCCTAGCACTGCTGGACGTGCTCTGGAGAACCCACTGTAGAGAGAGAGAGCCCATGAGACAGTATGCGGTCTTGGGTCTGACTGGGGAATGGAGCCGGGGACCCACCGAGAGAGAAGGAAATAAAAAGGGGGGAATCCTTGACATGAACATCCTGAAGAACGAAACCAGACTCTAAGGTGAAGGCAAATTCATGAAGAGGTTCAAAGGACACATAAATGGATTCCCATGGGAACCAGTCACCTGGCATCTACCCCGGGGCACATCTGGATGCTTACTTTTTGTACACATCGGCCAGGCTTAGGAAGTGAGGTCTGGCCGACCAGTTCATGGGACTGGTATTTTTGAGATCAGAGTTCCGTTCTGGTAAATGCCCTCGACTTTCTGGGAAAGTCATCTGATAGGTCTAGTCTCTGGTTCTTCATTTTTTAAAATAAATGTGTGACGTGATCATCACACATTCCCTAAGGCCCTTCCCTGCGTTCCCTATTCTATCACTTGAGGGAGGCATCTTATCGTAGGCAGCTCAAGGTGCATAACAAAGGAGCACAGACTGGGCAGCTGGAATAATAGAAATCCATGTTCTCGGGGCGCCTGGGTGGCACAGCGGTTAATCATCTGCCTTCGGCTCAGGGCGTGATCCCGGCGTTACGGGATCGAGTCCCACATCAGGCTCTTCCGCTATGAGCCTGCTTCTTCCTCTCCCACTCCCCCTGCTTGTGTTCCCTCTCTCGCTGGCTGTCTCTCTCTGTCGAATAAATAAATAAAATCTTTAAAAAAAAAAAAAAAAGAAATCCATGTTCTCACACCTCTGGAGGCAAGAAACCGGAAATCAGGGCACTAGCGTGGTCAGGTTCCGGTGAGAGCCCACTTCTGACCTGCGAACAGCTGCCTTCCCACTGTGTCTATAGATAAACAGCCTCTCGTCAATCCCTGTGTGTGAGGTGAGAGCTCTCTCTGTTTCTCTCCTTATAAGGCCTCTAGTCGTAATTGATTAGATCCCCACTCTTATGACCTCATATAACCACGATTACCTCCTCAAAGTCCTATCCCCAAATACAGTCACATCGGGAGTTAGGGCTTCCACATATTGGGGGGGGGGGCGTAATTCTGTCTATTGGTCCCCTGAGAGGCAGCAGGCATTGATTCAGTGGTTCACCCCTCCTTTGTTGGGGCCAGACACTCGAGAGGTCACACGCTCAATCTTGGGGCAGTCACGGGGCCAGGTTGGCCATGAGGAAGTCAGGAGGCTCTGTGCTGTCAGGAGATGTACCACGGAACCCATGTTCCCAGCAGATCAGACCAGCCCACTTCTCCCCACTCCTCCAGAGAGGCAAGAACTGGAGAGGAATCAAGCGGGCAACTAAAAGGGAAGTTGGAAGTCAAGGGCCTGACTCTGAAGCATATGGACTATAAAAAGGCATAGGTATGGTCAAGGCAAGAAAAGAGCTGGAAAGCACCACACTGGGGATATATGAAATACGCATCTGAAATGCACAGATCACGTATCTATGACAGGTGAAAGGGTTCAAGCAACACCATTGAGATCTTGTGCCATGAACCCCTGGTTTGGGGATGTTTTGAGAGTCAGCACATCTCAGACACAGAGAAGACATGTTCTAGATTTACGTGGCTTCCTAGAGTCTCCACCTTCTGCCCAAATCCCCCAGCCCCAGACAAACACACAGAAAAGGAGAGAAAAGAAACATACTAAAAATAAGAACTTGAATAATCCTTGAATGATCAAAAGCAAAGCAACCACCAGGGGGAAGCTTACTGACCAAGGAATGGAGAGTATCACGGAAAGTGCCCATGCCAAGAGGTGGATGAAGTGGTCAGAACCCACATGGCATTAGTTACTCCACTGCAGTGGGAACAGCCAGACAGACAAAGTCTATGCCAAGTAGCAAGACATGGAGTGTCTGACTTAAGGCTGGAACAGTGAGTAATAGGGGATTGGGTCTAACATACAGGGAAGAGCTCTCAAGGCTGGTGATTAGGGGAGGATAAGAGGCCATCCACGGCCAGTGCCAAGCGCATTGCCCCACAGCAGCTTCCACTCCTTCCCCGTTTTAACTGAATACAACACACATCCCACAAGCAGCACCCCCTGCCCACCTCCTCCATCCAAATGCACATAGACTTGCCCCAGGCAGTTTAATGGGCATTCGCGCTTACAGATATGTGTTCAAGAATCACCGCATGATTCACAAAGACCAATATCATGAAATTCAAATGAAAACAAAGAAGCTCAACAGAGAGAAAAACTTGAGAAGAATCAGGGCTAAAAGAGCAATGAGAACCGGACTCTCTACGTTATTTTCATATATACAGAAAGATACAGAAAGGCACTGTGCTTATAAACAAGGAAAGGAATTATGAGATAAGCACAGAGGGTTATGGGGAAAAAATATCCACTTACAAATCTTGGAAATGAGAAACAAACACACTCAGGGCAATGGTCTTAGGTAAGTTACCAAGTGACCATGAGATGAGGTAGAGGCAGAGGAAAGAAAAAAATACAAAACACCCAAACAGTGAAAGAGTAGTCCGTGGCTCAACATTCTTAGTAAGAGGGAAAAATAAAATAAACTAGCTGAGAACGGACATAGGGATTCCAGGCCTACTTTAAGATTCAATTAAACTGTTTATTTAGAATTTACTACACGGGCAAGATTGCCCATACAAAATAAGTGTCGGGAGTTCCCTGATGGAGTTGGCCCAGAATAATAAGACCAAATGGAAGGGGAAACATGCAGTCCTAGCAGGATCTAGAAGTAGAGAGGAGAAGAATGAGGGTGATGCAGAATTTGGAGAAAAGGCAGCATACAACGGACACTACATGTTGCGGGGGGCGGGGGTGCAGGGGAAATGACAAGTATTTTTTTCAGAGATGTTTTCCTACAAACTGGACAATTTTGAAGATACAACTCCAATTCTTGAAAATGAAACACATAGTCGTGTCTATCTCATGAATTAGGAAACCTCATGGAACATTCTGGAAAAGGAGTGAGAGGATAAAAGATGCATCGCAGTATGGGTACAAATCTGCCATGAAATGGGGCAGGGAGAGGGTGGGCTGGGAGACCAGTAAGAGATTCTTGCGTTGCCACAGGACCTGGCTTAAAAACATGCACACGAGTAAAAAGAACCCAGAGTTATATGTGCATTCCTAGAAACTTAAAGAAGACAATTCAGTTCCAAAATGTACCACGTATTTTTGACTTAATCTTTGACAATATTTACTGCATTGTGCCTGTTTTTGTTTCTTTTTTCTTTTTCCATTCCCTTTTTCATTTCCTTCACAGATGAACACACAGTCAGACAGCTCAAGTGTGATAAGCACCCCACGGAGGCTAAACATTTGCTCTTTTGTGCACGCCTCATGATTTCCATCTTGGCCTCAACTGTGTGAAGTTTATGAAACCTATGCTTCTTATCACTGGTATCAGCATTTTCATTTTTCTGCCAGGGCAGAAGGCCATAAAATATTCAAACAGTCGTACAAATCCTACTATACTACCAAGCAGGCGAACTCCCGAAACAAAGCTGTTGGCTGGCCAGCAGCACTGCTGGGCGATGGCTCACTCATGGGGGGCCCACACAGAAACACGTTTGGGTTTGCATGGTTTCACTGGAGTTACTGCAGACCGTGGATTGTGCAAGAGTGGAAGGCACAAAGGTTGAGGATCAGCCTGGAGGTGTCAGACCTTGGCTAACAATGAGATTAGGGGCCCATCAAATGAGGAAATAACACCTTGGGGGGCACCTGGGGGGTGCAGTCCTTAAGTGTCTGCCTTCAGCTCAGGGCGTGATCCCAGTGTTCTGGGGTCGAGCCCCACATCAGGCTCCTCCGCTGGGAGCCTGCTTCTTCCTCTCCCACTCCCCCTGCTTGTGTTCCCTCTCTCGCTGGCTGTCTCTGTCAAATAAATAAAATCTTTAAAAAAAAAAAAAAAAAGAACACCTTGGGTTATAGAGTACAGGCCAGGGAGTTTGAGAAGAGCAAGACTGGGCTGTAGAATAGTTCCAGTGTTCAAGGAAAGAGCGCTTCCCATGTCCAAGAAAGTCGAATTTTCCCCACCTCTCCTTTCCCCTCCCCTCCTGACCTCTTCTCATCTTTCCATTCACTTACTCCAAGATGCATTAACTCATCCTACGGAGTAGAACGCCTACTATGTGCTCTCTGCCCTCAGGGAGAGATTAGTACAGGAGAACAGGCATCAGGTGATGTGCATCAGTGGCTGTCAAACCAGTTTCCAGACACTAGAAACCTCTCTGCCAATGAAATCCTATATTGAAAATTTGTCCAGTTATAAAATCGGTGCTGCTTCCTCGGGGAAGGGGGAGATGGAAGGTGTGGAGGCACCCGGAACCCAGGCCTGTAATCCAGGATCATTCTCAGCCATTTGTGTCCTCATTCTCTCTCTCTCCCTCTCTCTCTCTCTCTCTCTCCCTCCTTACTCCCCCCTCTCTCTCTGCCTCCTTCTCTTTCTCTCTCTCCTCCCCCTCCCTCCCTCTCTCTTTTCTCACTCCCATTTAAATTACCAAAGTTTGGAACAAGGGTACAGGTTAGTCACATTTTGTATTTATTGAATAATAATGAACGTTTCTAATCCTTAATTTTAAAAGATGAGGAGTTTGTCCTTCCACATTTCTTCACCCACTGCATAAATGAAATCATAAATCAAACGTGGTCTTCATGCCTTCTCTCCACCTTGCACCTCACCCTCCCTTCTCCCTTCTTGAAAGCACACCTGAATTGTGCCTGTGGAACCATGGAAAACTCCCTGTGGCCTTCTGGAATATTCTACCACAGAACTGCAGCGAGGACTAGTGTTTATTGAGCAACGCCTGGGTGCCAGGTTGTGTGCGAGATGCTTACAATATCATGATCTTGTGCGATCCTGAGACGTAAGACTACCAAGGATGGTTTATGATTGGGACTGTGTAGATAAAGCAGCAGTTTCTAAGAGTTTCTAAGAGTGCTACTAAAGGGACCACGGCCACCCAATTCCTGGGGGAAAGAGATGGGTCCACCTGGGCCTCACATCCACCTGTTCCTGCCTAGTGACCGCCATTGTGGCTCTGTGCCTGTCCCTCTGCATCTCTCCAGCCTCTCTCTTTCTCACACACACACACGCACATGCATGACCACCTCCTCGCTTGGAAATGCCCACTCGTGACGTTAAGCACTTTGAAAATACATGTTTACTCTCTTCTCCTCCCTGCCCGTTGTCCCAGGCTGCAGCTGCCACTCCTGATGCTGTCATGCTAGCGGTGCCAAAAAGCTGTTTTTCTTCCACTCTAATAAACATGTTTCTAGTCATTTGCGAGTTGGTATGTTTCTTTATCTGATGGGTTCCTACTATTCAAATATGCCCAGATAATGTGTTAACCCCTCCAAGGCTATGGCTTTCCAGAAACGCGCTCTCCCCGTGCCAGCCTTCGCTTCAGACACATGGGCTCCACTGTGCTCAGAGGTAGTCCTGAGGGAGAGAAAGTGTCTTTGCGAGGAGACATGCAGGTGAGTGGGGTGAGGGCATAAATGGAACATCTGCTTTCATTATCCTAAAACAAATTTAGTGCCAATAAAAAGTGTTCGAGTGAGAAGATCTGAGGATGGAAACTGACAGTCAAAATTACAGCCACACTTGATCCCACCTCCAAGCCAGTGTCATCCTTTGCAGCCTGGCTGTCTCCATACTCAAGCTGAGCAGGGAACTCACACCCTCTCTGATGGTACTCACTGGCCCTGCTGGCTTTTCTCAAACGCTTGTGATATCAAATGCCACTGTCCTATGTGATTTACAAATACTCACTCATTTACTCTTCACACCAGTCTTATGAAGCACAGAGAGGTTACACGACTCAATCAAGGTCACACAGCTGGTGAATGACAGATCCAGGATCTGAACCCAGGGAGTCAACCACAATGCCATGCTGGTTACTGATCAAAAATACTTTGCTGCAGACATGTCCTGAGACCTAGAAGCCAATTGATGGGAATTTCAAATCCCTATCTAAATAAATTAAAAAGCCCTAGTGTAGTGGCTGAGTACCCAAGTTTTCTGGTCACTTTTTGCCGTGTGACCTTGGATTAGTTCCTGAACCTCTCAGAACCTTTAACTGCTCACATCCCAAATAGGGGTGACAATAACACACTGTGAAGGTAGAATGAGGTAATTCAGTTAAGGCCATTGACACAATGACTAGTGGCCTGTAATGTGTAATAAGTGGCATCCCCACTTGTCATTGATGATGTCCAGCACTGAATATGCAAAACCCAGATGAGATTTTTAGAAGGCTGGGGAGAAGCCAAATCAGCCAAAACAAAAGGCAACACACTGAACACATTCTTTCGGGGTGACTATCAGCTCTTGACAACTGCTGTTACATCTGCAATGCTAGCAGAAAGCAGGATATCCAAACGTTCACAGCAGTAAGGTTCTCTGAAGAAGAATCTCCCTGTGGGCAGAACATCTTAAAAGAAGACCCTTGTGTCTATATTCCAGAGCCTCTGAGATCTCTTCACACTCTGCTTCTTACCCATGTCCCACACTTCTAGTGCACCCCTGCACCAAGCCCTGGGGACACCTCATCAGGATCTCCTGCCTTTGTTCCGCAAACTCCCCCAGATCCACCGACATGTGAGCTCCAGCCCCAGCAGGAAGGGCATCTGATCAATTTCCACTTCCTCTGTCTCAACTCCATCATCTAATAGGACCATCTGGCTGCATTATAAACAACATAAATTACCTAGGTTAGCTTTTACACGGTTACCAATAGAGATATATTTTTTTTTCCTTTCAAGGTAGATTTGATAATGCTCCTAAATTTCACATACGTAATTTGGTTTGCCCACTCCTGCCCCTTCCGCCCCCTTCTCTGTGCTGCTCTTAGATCCAGATCAGATTTTCTGTATTTAGTCTGTTTACTGGCCACCAGCACAATCAAGGGGATGCTGACAAACCTCTAACTTAACTGCAAACGAACCGTGCCTCCATCCATTTCCTTCTCCCTAATGTGAAAATGATCACCGTTGCCCTCCCATCTTAAAAGAATATTTTAAGTAGAAACGACATAATAAACACAAAGTTGCTTTGAGCTCTTCAGAGGAAGGATTTCACATCGAAGTATATTTGAAATTATTTGGCTATTTTCAGTGAGTATGGCTGCAGATTGGAATCACCTGTGTTCATGCCTAGACGGTGTAGACAAATGGCTTTGTAGCTAAATCTACAACTTTGCTTAAAAAAAAAAAAGAAAAAGAAAGAAAGTCAAAATAGCAAATTGCTAATTCCAAGTCTTCTACAGAGATCATGTGCCCATATACCAAATCCTAGATCCTGTGTGCAGTGGGACGCAGAGGCACACAATTTTACTTTGACTTTCATTTTTGGTTTATTTTTGTTAGGTAACCACCTCATTTGCTATTGTAAATAGACCCCAAGATTCAGTGAAACTGCTCTGGTGGGGAACTGGCAGCTTCTACTGGAAAAGAACCCACCAATCAGGGTAAGCAGTCCAAGGAAAAGAAAGAACACATATTAACTGCCTTCTGTTATAGGAAACACCTGGACAACTTTAGAGACAATGAATCCTCCATATGAAGTTTTGAAGCAAGTGTTTGCATAGTTTTGCAAGAATTCTATTTGGAAGGTTGGGTGGCAAGGGAAGAGAGAGTATGTCTTCTTTGTCTCATGTTATTTCATCCTTAGAAGGTCAGCCCCCCCACCCTCATGAACCCCCCTCTACCTCCCCTGTCCCAAATAAACACCAATAGGCTTGGTCCAGAATTCCGCAATGCTTTTCTGTTCTAGTGAGACAAGGTCCCTATGCTACAGTAATTTGTTTTGGTGATTAGATTTTCTTCATCCTCAGCCTTGGCAGGGTAAGAAGCATAGCTGCGAGAGTTGACAAGACCTGAATCCAGTGCATGGAGCTGTTCTTCATTTATTTGCAATCTGGCAATTCCTTGCCTCGCTTTCACGACCTAGAGAGTGAACTTTTTCAGAGGTCAGGCTCTGGAGTCAACTACGCCTTGGATCAAATCTCATCTCTATCACTTACTGGGTGAGTGACCTTGGATGTGTTATTTAATCTCTAGCCTGAGTTTCTCCATTGGCGAGTGAGGACAACGACAGCTACATCCCTGTAGGGTGAATGTTAAACGTTAACTTAAAGTATGCATGGCCAGGGTTTAGTTGATAATTATTTTTGTTGTGACCGATACACAGTTACAATTAGCAATTTCGATCCAATGCAACGCGAAGCTATCCAACACTGCACAAGAAAGATGCGGAGAACTACAAAGGCTGTACTGTTACTATGTTTATTTTTATTATGTGAGCTCTGAATTTAGGTCTATTTTAGAGGTGACAAGAGACATCATAAGAAAGGAATTACAGCGATTCCTCCTTTTACTAAGAAGAGATTTAAAATACCCAATGTGGTTGAGAAATATACATTTGCAAAACATTAGTACATGTTTAAATGAGAATTTACACACACTGAGACTCATCGAGCCTGGAAAATATGATTATGAAGACAGAGAATTAATTCTGCTCTTCTGCCTGCCTCATAGAAGGAAGAAGACGGGGTGGGTAGGGGGAGGAGGAAGCATCCACATCAAATAACATTTCCTTCAACTATAAAGCATGGAGTGAATAAGCGATTGACTTTTCCATTTGGTGCCTTAATTCCTGTCCGTCAGGTTTCCTGCCATTTCTTGGCTGGAAATGTTATTATCTATCACTCTTCTGGAATGAATGGGACCAGGTACATCTCTCTGAATCTCACTCTCCCTCTCTCTTTCTCTGATAAGCTGGCAGAACTGGGGGCTGTTGACAAGATTCACATTCTCACCTGATAAAGTGCCATTTACACTGTGAATGCCAAAGAGAGGGGTGGGGTGTAGACTCAAACACTACTCTTTAAGGGGGGAAATACCTCCGGACTCCCAAACTTAGAAGACTGGTACCCAAAAAAGCAGGGAAGGGTGGAAGAGAGGGTGAGTTCCAATTAGTATTCATGCCTGCTCTTACTTGGTAAAACTGTGGGATCGTAGCTTTGTGGATTAAGGATTAAGAGCAAATTTGGCTTAGTGAATATTCCTCCTCCGGATAAATGTCTGTTGAGGATTTAGAAAACACTTCTCTAAATCAGTTGGATATTTTCTTTACACGCCAATATTGTTTCTTTCCCTTTAATAATTATATTAACTTCTATACAAAAGGCCCGCTTTGTTGTTGTTTTCCACATTTGAAAGGTGAAACTTCTGCCACCAATGTAATCAATCCTCTTGCCTCCAACCTCTACACAGCCTGGGAGACGAGCACCCGGCCAGCTGGGGCAATCAGTCAGTGACCCCCATGAGCAAGGTCGGGCACATTACTCGGCCAGCTTCCACGGCACTGAATCCAGTCCTCGGGGATCGCAGTGCGATAAGCAACCGGCATCCATGGGTTCCTGACAATCATTTCCGAAATGGACTTCAGCACTTGAGACAGCGCGTGCACGGCTTTGCTCCCCACAGCCCGGATCTCAGCTGTGGCTGGAGGTAGCTGGGTGAGCCATGAGAAGTGGCCAGGGCTTAGCAGAAGCCCTTCCCAGGAGCAAGAGAGGAGCAGGCAGCCCCCTGAGCCAGGCCTGCTGGCAGCTTAGCAGCCCGTCAACCAGCGGGGGCTGCTCGTCCAGGCTGCCAGAGCCCACCCTTCGGTTCTGCTAGCCCCAGCCCCGGGACCCAGGTGACCACATCACAGGCAAGTAATGACCCTAGACAAAATAGTGATACCCAGAGAAAGGAGGGTCAGCTCATCGTGGCCACCCCACTTCCTTCCCATGTGGTCACCAGGAACTCAGTATCACCGGCAACTCTGGACTCCACACAGACTAAAACTGTAAGAAAATACGGTAGTAGTAAGGGAGTCCATGCATTCCAAACCCGGGCTCTAACCCATATTAACGGTGTAATAACCTCTCCATGCCTCAGGTTCCTCATCTGTGAAATGGGAATAAAAATAGCATCTGTCTTGGGGCACCTGGGTGGCTCAGTTGTTAAGCGTCTGCCTTCGGCTCAGGGGGTGATCCCAGAGTCCTGGGATCGAGCCCCACATCAGGATCATCCACTGGTAGCCTGCCTCTTCCTCTCCCACTCCCCCTGCCTGTGTTTCGTCTCTTGCTGGCTGTCTCTCTCTCTGTCAAATAAATGAATAAAATCTTTAAAAAAAAAAAATAGCATCTGTCTTACAGAGCCGTCCTCAGAACGGAATGAGTTAATAACTGTGAAACACTCAGCACTGTGCCTGGCGTGGAAATGTCACTATTACTATTATTATTATAATCATTATCATTATTTACAGGTGAATAAAGGTAAGTATTATCCATATTTTTCTACCAATATGACAGAAACTCACATTCTGCAACTTGGCCAAAGTCACAGGGTGAGGTTTCAAACTGACACGTATCTGACTCCAGCGGGCAAACGCTTGACCATAAAACGAGACACCACTCCTGCTCAGTGTTAGCCAACCACCTGCCACCAAGACCTCCTTCCCATCCTCGGACACGTGGCCTGACTCTCAATTCACCAGGTCCTACTGATGGGATTCCTGCTACCATTCAGGAGAAGTTATGCATAAGAGGGACAGAATGATGTAAATTGCTTATAGTGTCTGCGGGGAAGCAATACACATAAATAGGAAAAAGAAAAACAATAAAAGCAAATAAATGAAGCCAGAAAAGAGCAGTCACCCAACAGCCATGGGAGGTTCCCTCTGCTGCAGTCACTGCTGGGGCCTTCGGGTGTCTGTGTTCTCAGCAGCTGCTGGCTGCCGGACCTTTTGCTCATAGGTGTCCTATACCCTCCCTTTACCTAGCCACCTGCTCTTCATCCTTAAGTCTCAGAGGAAATGGTACCTCTTGAGGCGCCTGGGTGGCTCAGTCAGTTAAGTGTCAGCCCTCGGCTCAGGTCATGATCCCAGGGTCCTGGGATGGAGCCCCACGTCCGGCTCCCTGCTCAGTGGGGAGTCTGCTTCTCCCTCTCCTCCCCACCCATGTGCTCTCTCTCACTATCTCTGTCACTGTCTCTCTCTCGCAAATAAATACTTAAAAAAAAAAAATTCTCTCCTTCTCTCTCTGCCCCTCCCTAAAAAATTAAAAAAAAAAAAAAAAGAAAAATGAAATGGTACCTCTTCACGGAGCTTCTAAACTCCTCAGTCTAGACTTTGTCCTTCATATGTCCTTCTCGGCACGCGCTTCTCATGTGTAAGCAATGATCTGTGTCAGTCTGTGCTTATGTATGTCTCCTCACTTGATAGTAACACCCATAAAGGCAGGGGCAGCTTCTTCCTTGCTCCTTGGGATCACAGTGCCCGGCACACAAAATAAACAGTGAAAAATGCATCTCCTCAAGGGATAGAACAGCCCAGCCCCTCTCCTTTCTCTGTCTCCTAGGAATCTACTTCCAGAATTTTCAGAACGGGAAAACTCTTGAAGAGGTGGGCTTGTTCACCAGGACTGTGAGGACCAACTGTGGCATGTTCTGCTGTTCTGGGAAGGCAGGGGCTGTGAAAACAGGTAGCTCTTTCAGTCTTGCCAGCTTCAGACCCAGGTTCTGCATTTCTCTCAAATAGCCCTGACTTGGGGTCTCCAGCTGTTTGCCCCTGGCTGGATATTATTAGCCAACCAGCTTGCCTTCAAGCTCGCATATCATTACAGAAAAGAGAAGCCTGTGTCTCCTCCTCCCACCTCCCTGCCCTCCTCATTCACCTACCAGCATTTTCTCTCTAAACCCTAAAGTCACCCAACTATGTCACACCATCAGCAGCCTCAGTTAGGTAAATGCCACTGAGCAAATTTCCGATTGCCTCTGGGATAGCCCAACCTAGAAATCCAGAAAAGGTCAGTGGGGAAGCTGGGAGGGAGACACTGCATCTTTCAAAGTAAGCTGGCAATCCCATGAACACTACTGGAAAAGTCCCACAGAAAAGGGCTCAGAAATGGGATGGCGGTTCTCCCCTGAGGGCAGACCCCCTGAGGGCAGACCTCCAAAATAGGCAGCTCCTCCTCCATCAGGTAGGTGCGTCAAAGGGACAGGAGCATTAATGGCTCCCCTCCTGACTGAGCTAAGCATCAATGTATGCCCCTCCTCGGTTTGGCTTTTCCTCCCCTCCAACTTTCCCACACTGCACCTCTTCCTGACACAGCACCACACTAGCTTCCCCAGAGGAGTCACAGCCCCACCTGTCATGCCACCACCAGCATAAGTAAAACCTGGTCCCAGGCGAGTGTGATGGGAGCAACAAACACGTCTAGCAGTGCTGACCACCAGCGAGGTCACAGTGAAGGGCACCCGCCTCCCACTGACTGCAGCTGCAAGAGAGACTTGATTGACTTCGAAAACAATGTTTTTAGCAGGGAGTTGATGCTTTGCTCACCCGAAGCGCTGCAGCCTGTCTCCTCGTCTCTCTAATCTCCAGCCCTGCCTCCACCCAGCCCTGCTTCCGGAGCAGAGCCTGATGTGGATAAAAGGATCCGAGAACCTCCTCATGGATAAGCAGCCCTGATGGCACTGAAGGAATGAAGGAAAAGACGTCAACTCCCCTTTCTCCTCAGAAGTGTCCCATGCCCACGGGATCCCAGATGGCCTCCATTCCTGAGCCATCTGGTGACATCTTCCTCCAGGGGTCACTTGGGATTTTTTTTTTCCCAGACAGACATACTTAATGTTCTGATGTTTCTCCTTTCTGTCAGATGGGTCGAAGTTGTTCTTTCTTTTTCCTGTCAGTAGGTATCTGAGGTTCACAGCCTTAAAGTCAAGTGGCTATCTCATCTTTCCATTACATTTTTCTTCAATTACATTTCCTCTTACCTGGTCATATCTGAAAAAAAAAATGGATTTCCTTTCTTTGGGGCTCCCAATTAACAATAAAATAAACACAAAAGTCCTGAGCCACAAGACAGAAGTCCTTCTCCGCTGAGTAAGTTAGACTGAGAGTCCTACAGGGTATAGGCTTCAGATGTCTCTCCACCTTGCACTGGGCGCAACTGGGGGCTGAAGGAAAGAACCTCTGGCTGTTTTGTGTTTTAGCAGCTGTTCAAATAGAAACATCTCTTTAGTTCTGGCGACCAGAGTTTTTGTTAGTTTTATCTGTTATTGTTGCTATTGCTGCTTTTGTGTCATTTGGTCTGTGTGTTTTATCTGTTGTGAGGATGTTGGACGCTAATGCTAAGACCAAAATGACTTCTGGAATTTCTCAGCTCCTGGGTCCCTGAGCCATTGTCACTGCCATCTGGACCCAACCATCCACAAACGTCAACCATGTCCACACTGCTTTCTCACATGCGGCTTCAGAGGGACTCTAGAGTCATGACAAGAAAATGCAGAATCCTCCACTCTGATGGTGGGGAAGACTCTGTTGTTTTTCTGCTTCCGGAGGTGAACACAAAGATTCAAGGGCTTCAATGGACCTTCTATTCACCACCAGGATGCAGTACTGGCCCCATAGTTCTCAGCGCTGCAGAATGACACACGCATTCCCCACACGGGGATTAAATTTGTGTGTGGTGTGAATCCAGAGATATTTACAGAGCACAAAAGATAATCTGGTCTTTGAGGGAGGCTCTTGGGCTCTGCTTGGGAGCTGGGGGGGAGGGGACAGGGATAAATGTATGCCTGTGGGGGATGTATTGCTACTCCACAAGCATGCTTTCAGATTCAGCAGAGGAGAGCAAGCCTTTGTGTCGGTCAAGCAGCAGTGTGTTTTGAGACCCTCACGAGCACCCCTAGGCTCTGAACTCATCCAAAAGGCAGATCAAGAAGGTAAGGCCTCTTCCTCCTAAAAGTTGAAATGTGGCTAAGGAGTGGCATGCACACATATACCTAGATGCACACACACAAGTTCACACGTCACAAAACAGAACTAATACAAACTAATTTGTATCCTTAATTCAACCGTACACTTGAGACCTCATACAATCAGTCCATCCAACTCTGACGTCAAGGGGAGCTCGCGTACTGGTCAAGGATAGAATGGGGTCCTCAAGACCATCCTGAGGAGTAGTTCATGGGAAAGAGTGTTCTCTTCTCTTGGCAACAGAGGAGTCTGCGAAGAAATGGGGATCCAAGAGAAGGAAGTTTGCCAAAGCCATGAATCTGCAGCTAAACTTGTATTGTCCAGCCCAGATCACTAGGGTCAAGAATAGAGGTTTGGCTATGTAACTAGTATTTCCCCCAAGAACTTTAATGATGACTGGGTTCTACCAGACTCCCTAATTTGGAGTTCTGAAAATTCTGTTTTGGAAATTTGGAATTCTGGCTTCCAAATGAATAATGGGGATTGAGACCAAGCTTTTAAAGAAAGAGGGAAATGACATCCAAGGTGGAAACACTGATATCCAAGTATTTAGAGATGAAGTATTCATAAGGGACATTCAGGATTCAGCATCAGGCTGGCCTGGACACTTTGCTTGAAACTTAGCCTCAACACTGAAAGATTAGTTAGTTAACTGGATAAGACTCCCTTCTTGAGCATTTGGTGCCAGAATCTTGCCCTCTTGCCTAGAATGCCTGATGTCTACGTCAGACCGTAGTCCTTAAGAGCACAGAAGTCTGGACTTAGGCAAGAAAGTCAAGCAGGAACTTGGGAAATAGGCAGATCTGTGTTCTAATTCCTGATCTATTACTTCTTCATCAGATGACCATGGACACAAAACAATCTCTGAGCCAAGATTCCAAATGTAAAATTGGAACAATCATATGAACCTCCTAGGCTACGGTAAGGATTAAATGAAATAGATCTTAATGTTATTTCTGACACAGAGTAAATTTTCAATCTGAGGGAGTAAGTATAAACTGGAGATGGATGGATGGATAGATGGATGGATGGATGAGGAGAGAGAGAGAGAAAGAGAGAGAGCAAGCACTCAGCTATCAGCTATCCTTTCTGCTTCATGCTGCAAGGTCCTTCTCCTCTCTCTAAAGAGTACCTTGTGTCCATCCTACATGCTGGTCAGGAAGACACGGAGAACACAAGGGAGCGCCGTCTGGGAATGATCTATTTTCTGTACTCAGCACGTTCCCGGAAACCTGTTGTCCCCAAGAGAACAGGTGAAAGCCTGACACTGTCGAAAAGTAGGGAGAGCTTGCTGCTTAATTTTTTATTAATGGTATTAAATTTCTTTGCATAAGTCATTAATCATTAGGTCATATGAAAGGCTTATGTTTATTCAGAGACTATAATAACTCACAGCAGTAAGTTTGCATGTTTCCTCCATTGGCCAGTAGAAGTGCTGTGTTATTATATAACAGAATAGATTTTTTTCTTCTTTTTTCCTATTTATTTATTTAGGTTTACTTAGAACTGTTAGTTCAATTTAACAAACATTTATTGAATGTCTCTGACAAAGCAATATGATCTGGTCTCTGCTGTGGAAAAGCTCAGGATGATGACAATAATGACAAAACAGTGAGAATTGTCACCATTTCTTGAGCAGTCACTAGGCGCCTATCTCTTTGAGAAGCACTTCATGCACATTATTTTATTTATCCCATTTAATACTCAAGCCATTCTACGAAGTAGACACTGTTATTATCCCCATTTTGTGGAAATGGAGGCTTGAGTACGTTGAGTAGCTCGTCCAAGTTCATGGTTATAGTCCAGTGGGGGAGAGAGATAGCCACACAGATAAAATTTCATTTCAGTTTCTTAACTTTATACAAGCAACCATATCTCTATACATAACCTATACCGGACCAGGACAGCAGTATTCTTGTCATTTAATTTTTTTCATCCACAACACTTCTATGGACCTTCTGATGGGAGTTCCAGAGACAGTGGAACTTCAGAAAGAGATAAGGGCAGGGGTGGGGAGTCACTGATTACAGGGAGACTTTCCCTCCCAGGGACATTAAAATATAGGGCTACCACACTGCATCATGGGAAAAGAGAAGAGAACAGGAAAGAAAATCTCAACCCATTACTATTGATCTATGTTAAGAAATGTGTTTAAGGAAGCCCCTGTCTCCGATCTAGCTGTACTCCAACTTGGGAGTTAAGTACATTCCATTGGTTTCTTGTTGAATTATATTTAAGGAAAACAGTGGAAGAGAATATTAGAAGGGAATATTAGTCGTTGAAATCATGTGTCTGAAAAATACTCAAAAGGGAAATCATAATATTGTATTTGTAAAAAAGCTAAATGTAAGGAAATACACCAAAATAATAACTTCAGATATCTCTTGATATAGAACTATAAACTGAAAAATGAACTGTTAGCAATCTCTAAAGAGCGTAGTCAAATCATAGATACATTTGTGAGGGCAAGTTCCATTATACCCACCCCTAACCTCCCCTTTCTCTCTTTGACTGCCTCCTTCACATTTCTCTCCCCTCCCAGCAATGCCATCAGTATCACCTTTCATTCCACTTCCTTTACATAGCAACTGCCTTACAGAGCTGCTGCCGCTTAACCCTTTGATGAGTACAAAGAGATGTGTAATTTTTCATCACAGGAATGCTCTATCCACCAAAAAAAACCGAATGCAACTGACAACCTGATAAGAAACTCTAAAGCTGCTACCATAAAATGAAAACTGCCTTTTCCCTTCATCTTATTGCAGACCTGTCTCTCTAGGATTGCTTCACGAAGGTACAGTTGGGAAAGCACAGGTTGCTCTGGAATACAATTTCATTAGAGGATGTGTACCATCTAGAATCCTGTCATGGAGGCTGTTTTTCCCTGTACCCAAGGAAACACCCATGATAACATGCGGCAGCTTGGTTCTCTCTTGTTTCCCAGCCCTTCTCTCCTGTATTATTCATTTTCTCTCATAGCTGTGGGCTACCTCAAGGACATGGAAATAAGAAAATATTTTGATCCACGAGAAGATTCATAAAAGAGATACTATGGAATGACAATAGTCGGGAGGTGCATCCTCTCCCTTAAGCTGACACACTTACTGATATCTACAATTCCTATTTCTTTTGGCCTCAGATTTCCCACATCAGAAAGACAAAGTGTCCCATCTGCCCCGATTTCCACATACTGCAGCAGGAATATAAATCTTACCATGCAAAGGCCCTACGTATTCTTGAAAGAGAGAATCACACAGGCAAAATCATCACTGGAGCCCTGCTGTTGGGCTGAGATTATGAGAGACTGAGTGGCCATAAGCCGTAGCACAGCCTCATAGTAGGTACTGCCTTAGGCCAGTTCCAAATATTATACACACATACACACACACACCACGGAGTCAGCATCTGTCTTTGTAAATGCTGGGGTGGCAGCACTGTCACTTATCTCAGTAAGACTGGGTTTTCTTTAACCAGGAGAATGGTTCTAGGACAAAGTGACATTGGCCAAGGGATATATATTTCCCTAAACCAGAACTATTTATTCTCTCTGTGACTCTTAAATCTTAACACTCAACTCTCCCCCAACAGACACCAACTGATACTGCTAGGACAACAGTAAGTCCAGACCTTCCCTGAAAATCTCATGCTGTGACTGGTTTTCTCTGCCAGCCATCTATGGGGAGAGTAATTGAATCATGTGCTTGAACTGACCCAGAAGTAAGAGCCAAGGGCCATAATGGGTGACCACTTTCCAATCTTTTAGAAACTTACATGAACCCAAATCAACAAACTGTGAAAATTGCCTGAGTCAGGGTCTATGGTTTCATGTAGGGGGACATATGCTTACTTCCCTGCACACTGGACTTCAATAATATTACAGCACTGGGTGATGCAAGAAGGGAGCTTGGTGAAGTCTAGACAGCCAGCCAAAAGCATCCTCCCCCCACCTTTTTTGATATGCATGTGGTTCTTATCTCTAAAAAGTGCCCTCGGTTAAGTGACATATGATTAGAATTGTTCTTTTTGCTTTTGGCAAACCCATTTACTAGAATCCACACATTTTGGAGTAGAAGAATTAGGTAAAATCTTATAACTGAGTCCAGTGCCTTTGGTGGCCATGCAGGGATTTGGAAAGATACAAACCCACACCAAAAACAAGCAGTAACAAGAACATGACAATAAAGACAGGAGTCCACAGTGCACTGTGAAAAACAAATGCCTTTCAACTATCCCTTGGCCCATAGAGTACTATAAAAGGATTTCTAAATTCGACTTTTATGTTCTAGCATCCTAGGAGCAGTCCCTACCTCTAGAACTCCTCCACTTTAATCTTGGCCTCATCACACTTTCACTTATATAACAGAGGCATAAATCAAGTACCTAAGCCCCCTGTAGGAATAAGCTCAGTGAATGGAATAATGCTTAGAAATATTTTGAGCATCAACTGTATGCCAGGCAAAGTCCTATATGCCTGACAAAGTCCTAGTGCTGGGAATATAAGGTAAACATGTGGACCCTGTCCCTCTGGAGATCCAATGCAGTTTTTATTTGTTTAAAGAGTTCTTCTTC
>NW_024424008.1:37221374-37245013 GCF_017311325.1 Ursus maritimus
AACACATCTGGAGCCCCTGTAGCGAAGTGATTGACCAGTAGGAAGTATAAATCTCTCTTGGGCATTTCCAGCTACAGCGGTCATATTTGTGTTAGAAATGTAGCTGTTCCCCTCAGCTAATGCAGAGGCCATGGCTCCTTCCAACAAAACAAGGAAAGGGGGCATGCTATTTAACATCTAGGATCAAAGTAAAACATAACCTCTAAATCCTCTTTTTTTTTTTAAAGATTGTATTTATTTATTTGACAGAGATAGAGACAGCCAGCAAGAGAGGGAACACAAGCAGGGGGAGTGGGAGAGGGAGAAGCAGGCTTCCAGTGGAGAAGCCTGATGTGGGGCTCGATCCCAGAACGCCGGGATCACGCCCTGAGCCAAAGGCAGATGCTTAAAGACTGAGCCACCCAGGCGCCCCAATCCTACTCTTTCCATTGATCTATTTTTCCAGTCTTTTGTCAATACCACACTGTCTTGATGACTGTAGCTTTATAATAAGTATTGAAGTCAGGTAGCGTCAATCCTCAACTTTGTTCTTTTTTTTTTTTTTTTTGATATTGCATCCACTATTCTTTTACTTCTCCATATAAATTCTAGAATCTTTTCATTGATATCTACAAAATAACTTGCTGGGATTTTGACTGGGAATGTACTGAATCTATAGATCAAGTTGGGAAGGACTGACATCTTGTCAATAGTGTCTTCCTATCCATGAACATGGAATGTATCTCCATTTATTTAAGTTTTTTTGTGGGGGGGCGGTTGGTCATCAGAATTTTGTAGTTTGCCTCATAAAGATCTTATACATATTTTGTCAGATTTATACCCAAGTATTTCATTTGGGGGGATACTAATGTAAATAGTATCCACTTGTTCATTGCTGGTATATAGGAAAGAAGCCCGTCTAAATTCTGACACCAAATGATTTCTTCATTTTGGTTCTAGAGTCAAACATGTAGATGCTTACCTAACTTGCGATTTGAAGTGTAAGAGAGAGATGGTATTGAGAGTGACCTGACAATCACCAGCATTTAAAACACTGTATGACAATAAACATGGTAGATACAGGCAGACACCTAATAATTAGGTTATGATCCTGGTACTCATTCCCCAAATTGGAAAACGGAGTAATAGCTCAGGGCAACCAATAACAAATATTATAAATGTAGTTAGTGTTTTACAATTTAACAATCTGCTAATACATGCAACTTACCTGATCATGACAACAAGACACATATTCTCCTCATTTTACAGATGAGGAAACTAAGCCTCAAAGTGGTTTGCTGACTTGCCTAAAGTCACACTGCTGATAAATGGCAGTGTCAGAATGGGTCCTCGTGTCTTCTGGCTCTAAATTCCAGTCTTTCCACTATAACTCAGAATTTTCCAATGATTCAGGAACAGTGGTGGGTATTTGCCCAGCTTCCGATATCAGTCATGTTCCTTTTTTCTACTCCCATTTAACACGGAGAAGCAAGAATCCTAAATCTTGGGTTTGCTAATGATTGCACATTCATACCCACTGAGTGACAGAAATATATCTTGGGGAATTATAGTTTAATAATCCCACAAGTCAGCACATTAATGCCCAGAGACAAAAATAAAATGTATGACTGTCTAAATATGCTTAAGGTTATTCTGAATACATTTGAGAAGATTTGAAGAACTAAAGCCCTTTTCTTTCAGCACTTTAGACTGAGTCTTGTGACTATCCTGCATTTCCACATTCTCGTCTTCAGCTATACCTGGATACTCTGTATGTCTTTCTCTTCCATTGCCTGCCTTGCAAATTAAACAGCAACAAAACAAAAAATGATTTCCTCAAATAAAAAAAAAAAAACACCGTAACACACACATACAAAAACAAGAGCAAAAACAAGATGTAGGCTGAAATGTACATTTTATTTTTCAAGATTTTATTTATTTTTTTGAGAAATACCATGGGGGAGGGGCAGAGGGAGAGAGAGAAGCAGACTCCCTGCTGAGCAGGGAGCCCCACAAGAAGGGGTTCGATCCCAAGGTCCTGGGATCGTGACCTGAGCCAAAGGCAGATGCTTAACCAACGGAGCCACCCAGGTCCCCCGAAATGTACATTTTAAACAAAGAAAGGCTCCAATCCAGATACATGTAACTAAATAAATGAATCCCCTCCAATCTAAATAAATGAACCCCTTTTCTTCTTCAATATTGGATATGGAAGCTTCCAGCTTCTTTATTTTATGAACAGCAGGACAAGACTAACACTGTGGGGGGCGCCTGGGTGGCACAGTGGTTAGGCGTCTGCCTTCGGCTCAGGGCGTGATCCCGGCGTTGTGGGATCGAGCCCCACATCAGGCTCCTCCGCTGGGAGCCTGCTTCTTCCTCTCCCACTCCCCCTGCTTGTGTTCCCTCTCTCGCTGGCTGTCTCTATCTCTGTCAAATAAATAAATAAAATCTTAAAAAAAAAAAAAAAAAAGACTAACACTGTGGGATGCCTACTATATGCCAAGAATTGTGTCACATACTTCCACTTACATGAACTTAGTCTTGGCCACAACCAGGGGACTAGCCATTACCTCTTTCTATACCAGTAAGGAAACTGGGTGCTCCAGTGACATGCTTATGGGCATATAGCTGGCAAATGGTGAGCTGATTTCTGAATCAAAATCTGAAGTTAAATCTGTTTCCTTCTCTCAAGACCTGAACAGGTTAATGAGATCACCTGTTGGCAGAAGAAAAGATTCCGCAACAGGCTGAGGAAGATGAGAATATAGGACACTTCGTTCTCATATTTTAATGGCTAAAGAGATTTATAATGGACTGCCAACCACTCCTTACTCCCTGCACTGCAGGTTGGAGAGAGAGGGGATAGACAAGCCACCTCAATATAAAAAGGTTTCAGAGAGAAAGGGGTGATGTCCAGGACCCCAGGACCAATTATTCATTTTTGATCAGTATCCCCAATGTTTTGTGCCATGGGGGCATTGCTAATCTTAGGTTAATATGAAACAAGAAATGACCCCAGGGGTGCTAAGGAAGGCAAAAGCTCTTCTACCAAAAAGCGTCTCGCAAACTGGTCCGCTCCCTGGTACATGTAACTCCCGTTAGTCCTTCCTGTGAGTCGAGTCTTTGGAAGTGTCTAGTGTGCCCCGGGTCTGTGACACTAGTCCGTCTCACCTCTGTGCCCTATATAGGCTAGCTCATGAAAGTAATACATAAGTAATAATAGGGACAGACAGTCCTTCAGTCTCCATTCTACTTAATCGCCCATTTCTCAGACTGGTAAACTGAGATGCAGAAATAATAAGAAACCCCTCACATTGGAATCGTGACATATCTATGAGATTACAGTCTCGTGGCTGCCTTAACGGATCCTCACCAAAAAAACCCTATAAGGTAAATATGGCAGATATGTTTGTCATTTCCAGATGAGAAAACTAAGCTGCAGACCGATCAAGTGATTCACTCGGTCACATGCACAGCATGGGGGCATGACTGATTTGTACGGCTGGTGCTTCTCCCCTCTTTGACTGCTGATGTGTGCCTCCGCCCCCCCTCACCCCTGCCTTGATGTGTGCCTCTGCTCTCCCCACTCCCACCTTGACGCATGCCTCTGCACCCCCAACTCCTGCCACGGACTTGTGCTCTGCTCCCCACGCCCCTGCAGCTGATGTGTGCCTCTGCTCCCTTTGGTTCAGGCCCCCTTTGGGGCTCCCTGCCCACATGGCTGATAGCTCTATGTGCTCCCTCAGTTTTATTTCCTCTGACAGCCTCTGGTAAGGCTTCTCTGCTCCACATCCCCTGACCTCAGGTCCTTCTCACTTCAGTCCACCTGGATTCAAGGATGACAAATAGAGGAATATAGACAGGAATCTGTGATTACAGCTTAGGAGGGACCTTCCTAGAGTCATGCACAGACTGAGAATTTGACCAACGTTTATGAACAAAACAAAGACCCCACTTTCAAGGAGCTTATAAGCAAGCAGGGAGAAACAGACAGCAAACAAAATAAATAGGTAAAATGGCATAAAATAGTAGAAGGTGATGATAGCTATGAAAAAGGAAAGACGAGGGCAGGTAACAAAAAGGGAGATCCAGGAGGCGGGGTGAGGGAGCAGGGTGGAGAGGGTCAGGGCAGGCTGCTCTGCCATAGGCAGGGGTGGGCCTGCTGGGGAAGGCGAGGTTTGAGTGAAGACCTGAAAGAGCTGAGGGCCAGAAGCCTGGGGGAGGGGGGGTCTCCGTGGGAAGAGTGTCCCAGGCAGAGGCAGCAGCCAGCGCGGGGAGCAAGGAGACCAGCATCGCGACAGTACCGTCCCTCCGAAGGCCCTTGCTCAAAATAACCACCCAGGGACAGGGCAAGTCTTGACAATGGGCCTCAAGAGGGTAAGGTTTTGAAAACAAGAAGCATGTCAGAGAAGCGAAGGGCAGGAGGGTCTGCCTGGGTGGAGCGCGGCTATGGAGGAGCTCCCTCATGCTGCACGGAGGAGGAGACGCTGAGCAGTGAGGGGAGGGGGGTGCAGAGAACACAGAAAAGATATACACATTTGACCTCCTTTTAGGGCCCACCTTGCCTGGTCAAAGTGGGTGTGATGGTGAATTTTACGTGTCACCTAGACCGGGCTAAAGGGGGCCCAGAGAGCTGGCAAAGTATCATTGTTGGGTGTGTCAGTGAGGATGGTTCTGGAAGAGAGCAGCACTTGAATGGGTAGGCTGAAGAAAGAGCATCCCTCCTCATCACTCAGCCAGGTACCGTCCATTCCAAGGCAGAAGAAGGGCTGAAATCCCTTTCTCTCTTCTTGAACCTCTTCTCCTTCCCTCAGACATGGAGCTCCTGGTTCTCGGGCCTTCAGACTTGGTCTCAATTATACCACCAGCTTCCCTGGCTCTCCAGCTGGTGGCTAGCATATCTTGGCATACTCCAGCCTCTGTAATCTCATGAGCCATTTCCTAGACTAAACTGTATCTTATATATCTCTGTATATCCTATTGGTTCTGTTTCCTTAGAGAACCCTCACTAACTTGGTGAGCTTCCTTTGGAGCCGATATCCCATGCTGGCAACCTGCCTGAAATTAGTCTCAACTGTGCTCACAGGGCCCACAGGAAGTTGCGCTGGAGTGGCCAGGGATGGCCATGGTGGCACCAAGCATGGCCACAGCAGCAGCAAGCACTGACTGAACCCTGATCACAAGCCAGCCCTGTGCTAAACACTACACACATACACTCACTCACTTGTTTAAACAGCCCTACGGGGCAAGTCCTAATATCACACCTTCCTTTGACAGTTAAGAAAACCAAGACTCAGGAAAGTGAGGTGACCCAAGGTGGAGCCAGAATTCAAATAGCCCTGTTTCACTCAAAATACCACACAGTCCTCGGGGCAATAACAGTCGCCAACACACACAGCCAACTCTCCTCTCCTCACAGGGAGAAAATCTTCACTCCATATTGAACACCGAGCTAGAGACAGCCATCTTGGAAGTGTCGTAGGCCAAGGGAACGCACGAGGATAGTAGGCGAGGTCAAGAAAGGTAGAGGGATCAAAATAACCCTTCACACGTAATGAAAACAATTTCACATTGCCTTCAGTCATCCACATTTGAGGGGAGTGACTCAGAATTACTACTGCAGGACAGGAAATCAAGGGAACCTGGAATCCAAGCAGACCACACATGCCACAAGCTAGCTCCAGTTCTTCCCTGACACCATCATTCACGCAGGTAGAAAATCGCTTCTGCTCCGCCCCGTGCGTGTGCACACATGCACATTATAATATTTTGTTTGCAGATCTGCCTATTTACATAGTTAATTTGGGATCTGTTTGCAAACACAAATTAGTTTGGTGCAATTACTTTGTGCACGGACATAGAGTTATCCGCATGAGCAGTTTAACAGCATGGAAATGGCTGCATGGTAGCATATGGCTGTCTATATATAATCACAATATTACCTGCACATATTAGTTACATAACAGTTACATTATAATTAGGGCTGCTTTTAAGCCATTCAAAAGAAAAAAAAGTATTTTAATTAAATCAGCAAGGTGTTTTAAGTGGAGAGAAGTGAGAGAGAGTGTTTACGATGCCCAGCATTCCATCAACTGAAATGTGACGTGCACGTCAGAACCTTTCTGGCTCCCATGTGGGGAGAAGCTTTTCTGGTAACAACACTGAATATTATCGTCCTGTGACCTTGCGCCCAAACAAGGCCAACTGCTCTCAGACTCACCTCGGGCCGACCTCCGATCATGGAGTCCCAGGCAAATGTCAGAGCTGGAAAAGACCTCCATGGTTGTCTGGTCCACCTGACCATCATCCAGAAAAGCCAGCTGAGGCCTTGGCAGGCAGGGTAGCAGACTCGGAATCACACGGTTTAGTGGAAAAACAGATACCAGAACCCAGATGGCCTGCATTACGAGGCTGACTCTAGTATACCGCCCACATCATGGCACAGCCATCACACTTTTGAAAGGTGACAGAAATACCCCCTTCAGCCCAATTTCCCCCAAATTAGGAATCCACACATGTTATACACACTCAGAAAATGAAGTGGTATCACACACATCGGTTAATAAATAATAAAAATACAGGGTTAAAGAATTTATCATAAGCCACTCAAGCAAAATGTGGTAATATTCAAATTTCTTCACACCCCATCTAGTACTTGCAGTTGTAAAAGAATGTTGCCTTCAGGGGCACCTGGGTGGCACAGCGGTTAAGTGTCTGCCTTCGGCTCAGGGTGTGATCCCGGTGTTGTGGGATCGAGCCCCACATCGGGCTCCTCCGCTATGAGCCTGCTTCTTCCTCTCCCACTCCCCCTGCTTGTGTTCCCTCTCTCGCTGGCTGTCTCTATCTCTGTCGAATAAATAAATAAAATCTTAAAAAAAAATAAAATAAAAAATAAAAGAATGTTGCCTTCAAATGGGAGAAATCCATTTAAATGTATTAGAATGGAAGGAACCAAGCTTTGTCAGTTGAGTTCCAGACATACCAGGTGACACTGGGCAGGTTACTGAAACTTCTCATGATTTCTCTATGATACTGAATTACACACTTAAATGCTTCCTCTGCTTTATATCATGAGAAGGAACACTTCATCCAATAGGCACGGCATTACCGTGAGCTTCAAATTACAAGAGGCAGGGCCATAGTCTTAAGGTTGATATTCCCATCTCATTGCTGGGTGATATGGGTCAGAATATTCCTTACACCCAATTTCCCCCATGCTGCCAAGTACAATATTGTCCCCATCCTCCCTTGTGGAGAAAATGTGAACTTGGAGCCTAGGGGAGGAAAGCCACAGGATGCTGTTATTATCACCAGGCCAATTGAGAAGAACAAATAGCATCTCAGCATAATCAACATCTTATCCCAAATCGCTTCTGTCCTTCCTCCCCACTACACCATTTAACACTCCATGCAGACGAGACTAAACATAGTTGGTTGCATAAGACAAGAAACAGACCACAGTAGAACAGGATAAGAGATCACTGGTGTCCATCAGGAACAAATGACCATGTAATAACTCTGTAATTACATGGTAACTAGAACTGATTGAGCCTGTAAATTATATCCTTGTCACCTCCGGGTAATGATGCAGTTCTATCTCCCATCTACAGAAAGCAGCAGCACATGGCCCACAGTCACTGAGAGATAAGGGAATTCTTGGCTGATAAAGCAGATTTGCCGCTGCTGATAGGTGATAGAGAGACACGCTGAAATCTGGGAGTTAATGATTTTCCAGTTGAGGCATCACTGCCTTGCCATCCATAGCAAGGCATCTATTACGCGGCCAGTGTTCTCCATCCTTAATCAAAGGGATTGATTAAAGTTCCCCAAATCAGAGATGAAAGGAACAGACTCCCCAACACATGCACACAAAATTGTTCCACATGTGCGTGGCCTCACACACACCGACAGCTAATGTGCACTCCCCCAGCCATTTAATCTGCAGACCTTTGAAACATCGCTATTGTAGCATTTCACCAAATATTTTAATACTAGGAAGAATATTGTCTCTTTTTATGCAACATTCTCTCTGGGACCATTATGCAGAGGCATTAAGAAATTGCGTGTGGTGGATTATTCAGGAAATATTGTTTGACAGCAGACTGTGCACATAGCATTCTGTTAGGTGTAAGAGAGGAAACAAAGAAGCATAATACTCAATTCTCTCCCTCAAGGATCTGAGTCCACTTACACAATAATATAAATATGTAAGAAGTTAAATTATAATGCCACAAGGCAGTATATAATTAACTGCCAAATGACTGGTACAGACAGTAAGAGCTGCGGAAATACAGAAAAGAGGAACTCACTTTGGGATGGTGTAATCATAAATATGGCTTCCTAACCGGTTCAAACGCACACATAAGAAAGCTGCAATATCACGTTCGTTGAGGTCTGTTAGAAAGAGACATTTCCAATTTCTCTCTATCCACAGTGCTCTCCGTTCTCCAAAAGCAAATTAACACAAAACTAACAACAACAATAGATATTTTTCTTTAATGAAAAACAGAAATGTTTTTATATAAGTGTTTATAACTTGGGGATAAATAGGTAGAGAGATAGAGAGATAGATTAAGATAGATACTCTGTCCACAGTAGTAGGAACGTCTTCTGGTGAACACAGGGACTTAGCAACTAGGCTAAAACCTGAATGTACAAAAGGCTTCATCAAGGCCCCCATCCGCTGGCAATAAACATGGGACACAATCCACTGAGGATCAGTAGGGGTACATCTCTGAGATCATGAGGAGAGACAAAGAGCCTGTGAGTCTCTCCTGGTTCCCCTGCCCCTAAACTCCCAACCTTCTAACTGCTATTCCCAACTGGTGTCAAGAGATTAACAACAGGATGGGAGTTCTTATACAGCTATTGCTGAGGGGTAATCAAAATGGCCTCCTGCGTTTTATCTGGATTTATTGTAAACCCACTTGCCATTGTCCCATCACCACTTGAGCAAGCTTTTCACTGGCTGACCTTCCAGCCACAGATCTCCAGCCACATTTACCCTGCAAATGTTCTTCACTGATGTGTGAGGTGCACAAACCCACCTGGTATAGATCTTCAAGTTAGTGACCTTCAGGTTCGGGACCCTCCAGAGATCTTGGAGATGCAAAATGTAGCACCTACTGGTAGCTGATCTCGGGGCGAGATTAAGGCACCAGGTAGACAGTGTGCATTTATCCAGGGAAGAAATATAACAATATACCATCTAGCCTCCGAAGCCAGAGGGAGTCAGCACTCCTCCTGACCCTTAAGTATTTGAAAGGTTTCCATGAAAATTTTCTCATTCTTGAGTGAATTAGTGCTATCCCAAAGAAAACATCCTCTACAATCACCAGAATTCTAGTAAGGTTAAAAAGAGTCATATGTTCCGATAATGCTTCACCAGAAAAAAATAATAAAATAAAATAAAATAAAATAAAATAAAATAAAATAAAATAGCCAAGTTAACTATGTCCTTTGTAATGTTACTCATCTATGGGTCATCATTTCCTGGTTGAAGAAATAAAAGGATTAAATGAGATGATCCTTAAGGTCCTTCCTAGATTGAATAGTCTATGACCTAGAAAGGCTCTAATGATCAGTTCTTCAAAAGCTAATGAAGAATAATCACATCCTCAATCTCAAGCTGTAGATAAAGAAAAAGAGACCGCTGTTTTAACCAACCATTAAGTCTATAAAACAATTCAGTAATCTTGGCTCCTAACCTATGTCTGACTCATGAAACAGCTTCTCTCCAAGAACCAAGCAAGATCCTAGGGACTATACTGGGCTAAACCATGGCGGGTCCACAGAGGCCTTTGTTTGATTTCACATGTAGGAACTGTATTCCCAACAGGATGACGGAACCTGTGCTCCCATGCTGCATCTCATTCCCATGACACACCCCTAGACGAAAGTAACAGCATCAGGGGAACATCGAACTGCTCATAGGCAAGTTGGTCTTTCATTTGGCTTCAGAAGGCAGGTCCTTCTCTTAGTCAGAACTCGATGGCAATGACCGGATGGGACTTCTCTCTACACCTGTGATTCTCATTTTATTTACAGTGGCCACAGGATTGATATCTTCTCCCCTGGAAAGAAAGCTTTCTACTTTGCATTGGAATTTATCTTCAATAGCTGCTAGAAATCATTATCACACAATAATGTTCTATTCACGACTCACGTTATCTCTTCAGCGAGGCAGATTGCCAGACGTTTGACTGCCTGACAGCAAGTCCATTTGGCGCACGACAAAAATAAAACCTTGCATTGCCTGGAAATAACACGAGGCACACTCATCATCTAGCTGGGGATGATTGGGCTACTTTCTCTTTCTGAGGAGATGTCAGAATCCATGTAAATCACCTAGTGCTTTTGCCTACAGTCACAAGCACACTCTCATTATGTGTGTATAGTGGGCACGAAGAAAAAGCTTGTGAATAGACCAAAGTTACTACGAATCCCACAGGTGAAGCTATGAGGTCTAGAAGACTATGGGTCCGTGGCTATACCCGGGCCTTGCTCATTTTTAGTTGGATTCATTGATCCAAATGTCATTTCTGTTAAATTGAAAAACGTTTATTGAGATCCTACCAAGTGCTGAGTACTGATGTCGGTACTTGAAGCACACTGATGAATACAGCCTCCTTCCCTGGAGAAGTCCGATTTTGAAAGCTGAACAAAAAGATGTGCACGTAATGATGACATCTAATGAGGCATGTGAATAGGGTGTTGGCGGGGTCCCGAGAAGGACCACCGTATCCTGGTTATGAACTCAGAGGAGCCTTTTCAGAGGACTTGCTATTTGAATCAGATGTCTTTTTTTTTTTTTAAGATTTTATTTATTTATTTGACAGGGACAGCCAGCAGAGAGGGAACACAAGCAGGGGGAGTGGGAGAGGAAGAAGCAGGCTCCTAGTGGAGGAGCCTGATGTGGGGCTCGATCCCAGAACACTGGGATCACGCCCTGAGCCAAAGGCAGATGCTTAATGACTGTGCCACCCAGGCGCCCCTGAATCTGATGTCTTAAAGCAGAGTCACTAAAAACAGAGGAGGGGCGCCTGGGTGGCACAGCGGTTAAGCGTCTACCTTCAACTCAGGGCGTGATCCCAGTGTTCTGGGATCAAGCCCCACATCAGGCTCCTCCGCTATGAGCCTGCTTCTTCCTCTCCCACTCCCCCTGCTTGTGTTCCCTCTCTCGCTGGCTGTCTCTATCTCTGTCAAATAAATAAATAAAATCTTTAAAAAAAATAAAAAATAAAAACAGAGGAAAGGATGGTTTAGAAGACATACTCCTGTGGGAACATCACATGGCAGTTCAGAGGTGAATGGGTGTTGGCATGGGGACAAGGGAGTATGATATCTATAGGAAGCTCTGAGTCACTAGAGCTTACAGGAAGAGTGATGGTTTCTACCTCTCCAGTCACCAGAGGATGTTTCCTTTTGGATATGCTGAGATTGAGGTCCCTACTGGACATTGACTTGGATGGAAGCTATATGTAGAGGGAAATAATTTGATTACATTCAAATAAGGCATCAGAGTCAGAGACGACCACTTGGGTAGCCCCGACACATTAACAACAGTGAAAATTCGGGAAAGAGATGAGGTTTCCCATGGAGAAAGCTAACAGCTTGGGTCATGGGCAGAACCCGTGTTACAGGGGCAAGCACAGGAGGGAAAGAGAGCACAGGAGACAAAGCCATGGCAGCCAGAGCAGCACAAGGAAAACCAGGTGAGGAGGAAGCGCTGCAGAAGCCAGAGCGTGGGGTTTCAGGAAGGGGAGAGGTGGGGCGCAACAATTTGAATGCAGCAATGAAAGAAGCACTCTAGAGTGCACTCTGGATTTGCGCAGAGTTTGGAGGCTTAGGTCAGAGCCATTTTTTAATAGCTGTAGCAGTACAGAATACAGATTCCAGCTGATTAAGGAATGAATAGAAATGAGGGAGTAAATTACTATTCAAAAATGTCAATTAAGAATGAAAGAAAGGGACAGAGAAAAAGCAGGAGAGGGAGCAGAGGGCTTGGGCGTGTTATGTTTTGGGAGAAAAGCCAGTAGATAAGGAGAGGATTTAGACTCCCGCCCACAAGAGATTATATAACAGAGTCTGACTCTGCGTGAAATATTAGTTTCAACATCCAAGATAAATACAGGTCTAAGTCTATTCCAAACTTTTATTTAACCCCATCGCCAGCCTGGACCTTTTTCCCAAGCCCTAGGTTCATATAGGCAATTGCCAGCTTGGCATCTCTACTTGAAAGCCTACTGGACATCTCAAATCTTCATGTTCAAAACAGATCACCTGATTCTCCACTCCCAACTCTCAAACTTGTTCTCTGGCCAGTCTTCCTGCACGTGGTTCCAGGTCCTCTAACTAAAAGACCTGGAGTCCTTGACCACTAGCCCTCTCTCTCACCCAAAACTCAATCCACCAGCCCGTCCTGATGGCTTCACCTGTGAAACAGACTCAGAAAATGACTATTCCAACCATGCCCACTTCCACCTGACGGCCAAAGCTGCCATCATCTCTCATCTGCAACATGGTAACAGTCTCTCCACTATTCTGATAACCGCTGGACCCTTACATCTATTCTCCCCATGTTATCAGAGTTACTCATTGAAAAAACAAGTCAATCCCTGGCTCAGTGTTCTTTAGTGACTTCCCTTCACATAAAGACTAAAGGTTAAAGACTTTTAGTGGTCTACGGACCCTCCCTAATTGTGTGAGATTCAGTTACTGGGCATAGTTCTTTACTCTTTTCCTCTCCCACTGTGGGCAGGGTGGATCTTCCCGCCTGTCAACTTTGGACTTGGCCCTATTACTTGCTTTGACTTCGGGGATGTTAGCAGACAGGATGCGAGCAGGCTTGAGTCTTGCAAAGTGCACGGGTGATTAGTTTTTCTTCTTGTACTCTGGAGAACAGATTTGGGGGTAGGAGATAGGTTCTGATTCTTCACCCTGGGTCCCAGATGAACCTCTGTTGAAGAGGCCTGGCCCAATTTACAGTCTACAGCCAACACAGCCAAACCACAAATTCAAAAGTGAGGGGAGAAATGCTATTGTCGTGTGCTCTGAGTTATATCTGCGGCACTTCCATGGTAATAGCTGACTAATTCAATTATCTAGCCTCCCACAACCTCTCAGTTCTCATCTCCTTATCCCTCCCTCCCTCACTTTGCCCAAGTCATATTTGCCTCTTATTTTTCTGATCCCAAACGTGAACTCCAGCCTCAGGGCCTTTGTACATGAAGTTCTACCTCCCTACTCCACACTAGCCCAGCGGTTTCATCTCTCTCTCTCTCACTCTTTTTTTTTTTTTTTTTTACTTCCTTCAGGTCTCTACTCAAAATATCTTAACAAAAACGTTTTCTATGACTCCCTCCAGCCCTCCTACCCCATGCTATGGTTTATATTTCTCCATAATACTCCATAATATAGCTGACATTTCATCCATTTATTTATTTTTTAGCCTATAGGCCAGAGCCTCTAACTTACTTTTGTACATATAATCTGCTTAGTAATTAAATAAACATAAATTCAAGTTCCCCTGCTGATTTTCAATTCTCCCTGTCCTATAGAGCAGTGTTTTTCCAACTGTTGTGTGTGCACCAGGAAGCAATGAGTGAGATGATTTTAGTAGAAAAATAGACAGATTTTATATCAATAAAATATATTTAATTTTATTCTAGATCGAGTAGATGAGCTGGGGGCTTTAAAAGTAATTGGTGAAAAGGGGAGGTAAAGAGAAGCATCGGGAAGCAGGACAGGTAGTGTGGTCAGGTGCAAATGACCCCAGTCACCTCCAGAGCCCTTGAGAGCTGCTCTGAATGACAACAGAGTTGCTCTGTGACTGATGTTTACAATAATGACCCAAGTAACAAAATAAGATAAATGATATTCTCTGTGCTTTGCTCAATAAGACAGAACAATAATATATTTTAGAAAAAGAACTCTATCAAAAAGGATTGTAATGTTTTAAGTTCAATTTAAAGGATGATAGCTCAGTTATATGACAAATTCATTCATGTGGAACACTGCTGGTACTTCATAAATAAGACTTTCCTATATAAACATAAGGATTTATAATGAATTTGCTGATTATTCTTTCCCCATGAATAATAGGCAGAATTGATTGTATACCCACTCCTCTTCTCTGACCCCCCTCCTCCCACCCTGATAGGATTTTCTTCTTTTTCTCTTAAAAAAAAGGCAGTTTGTAACCAATAGTTGTAGCTATAAGTTAATGTATACTCCATTTCACATCGTTTCAACACTAAGTGCCCACACGATTATTTTTCTGCCTGATGGACTACACAGACTGAATTTGTTAAGTGATAATTATTGGATTAAACAGAACTTCTAGTTTCCAGTCTGGCATGAGAGGGAAGTATTACTCTCATCCCACAAGAAAAATGCTGAGCAAACTGAAAATCAACAACTCTTCTTAGATCCAGCAGAGAACTGAGGCCACGGAGCAAAGTGCTGTCCCCAACACTGAAGAGACAGACGGGTGAATCACATACAGACAGACAGTCGCAACTTACAGGAGCAGAAGCCCGCAGCAAACACCTTTGTGGAAATGAGTAGTGAGATAGGAGCACTTGCACCGTGACCCAGGAATGACCACAGGAACAGGGTGGACACTGTAGAGAGTTACAAACTCCAAGGGGCTCCAGTCTTCCACAGGCCCACACACACAGTTGTAAATATCCCCTCCAGGAGCTCTACCAGATTCTCTCAGTGATGATCGGAGAAAAATCCTCTTGTGTTCAGTAGCGGGGAAGTAAAGGTAGCCTTTTTAAAACAAACCCAGAGCATTCTGTTCTTCTGATCCCAAGAGAAATTATTTTAACAGAGTCTGGGGAATAGGAAATACCCAACTGTAGTCTGTGACAGCCTTCCTACCTCAACTTAAGGGGGGAAAGCAAAATAAAACAGGTGCAACTGTAAAGCCCCCAGTCCAGGCACACAGGCTCGCTGAAACACTGAGATTTAATCATAGGACTAGAGAATGCTTCTCTTCCTCCCACATGTTAATTACCTCCATATCAAAAGGGTTTTGTATACTGAAAGAATTACTCATCTCAGATGATATTTAAGAAGTCTCTAGGGAAACCCAAAGACAATCGGGTAGAAAAAAAACGAGAGCAGAAGTCGTAGCCTCTGACACCTGCAGCTACAGCAAACTATAAACACTGTTGAACCCGTAGCCAGATAAATATAAAACCTTACACAAAAATACCAATTTACCTCAGTTCCTTTCACCCTGTACATCCTGCATGGCTTTCAACAAAAAATTACAACACATACAAAAAGACATAAAACACGGGTTGAAGAAACGGTGAGCATCAGAACCAGACTCAGATATGGCAGAGATGTTGGAATAATCAGACTGTGAACTTCAGACGGCCAAAATTCTAAGGGCTCTGAAGGCAAAGGGGACAATGTTCTCATAAGAACAGATGGGCAATGTAAGCAGAAAGGCGGAAACTCTAAGAAAGAATCAAAAGGAAATTCTAGAGCCCAAAACCACCACAACAGAATGCCATTGATGGGCTCATCGCTAGGCTGGACATGGCTGAGGAAAAATCAGTGAGTTGAAAGAAATGTCAACAGAAATTTCCAAAACTGAAATGGAAAAAGAAAATGACAGGAAAAAATCAACCCCACAGGAACATAATATCCAAGAACTGTGAGCGGCTATGAAAGGCGCGGTATACGCGTAATGGGCATACCAGAAGGAAAAGAAAGAAAAAAGACCATGAGAAATATTTGAATATATGAATATTTGAATATATGATGGAGATTTTCCCAAAATTAACGACAGACACCAAACCACAGATCTAGAAGTTCAGAGAACACCAAGACGGGAGCCCAGAGAAGACCAAAAACTACACCTCAGCACATCATATTGAAACTGCAGAAAATCAACGACGAAGAGAAAATCTGGAAAGAAGTTAGTGGGGGTAGGGGTGGGGTATCACCTTACATATAGAGGAGCAAGAGAAAGAATCAGATCTGCCTTCTAGAAAATTGAGAGCTTCTTTGTGCCCCGAGAGCTGTAGCTGGTGGCTCCATGGCCGTCACCATGCCACAAAACGAATATATTGAGTTACACCGGAAGCGGTATGGCTACGGTTTGAATTACCATGAGGAAAAGAGAAAGAAAGAAGGTCAAAAGGCTCACGAATGTTCAAAGAAGACAAAAAAGCTGACAGGTCTGAAAGCTAAGCTCTACCATAAACAGCGCCATGCTGAGAAAATACAAACAAAAAAGACAATCAAGATGTATGAAAAGAGAAGCACCAAACAAAAGACTGATGGAAAGAATCCACAAGGAGCAATGCCTGCGTGTCTACGGGCCAGGAAGGGACTGTCCCGAGCTAAAGAACTTTCCAGTATGATTAAACGAAAATGAAAAGAGAAAGCGGGAAAATGGGAAGTCCCTTTACCCAAAGTTTGTGCCAAGGGAGAAACAGAAGTATTAAAGGTTATTCAAACAGGAAAGAGACAGAAGAAAGCATGGAAGAGGATGGTTACTAAAAGCCTGCTTTGTTGGAGATGGATTTACTCAAAAACCACCTAAAGATGAAAGATTCATTAAGCCAATGGGCTTATGTTTCAAAAAGACCCATGTAACACAGCCTGAACTGAAAGCCACCTTTTGCCTGCCAATACTTGGTGTAAAAAAAGAATCCCTCATCCCCACTATATACAACTTTGGGTATTTTGGGGTTTTTTTGTTTTTTGTTTTTTGGGGTTTTTTTCCATTATTAAGGCTATTTTATTTTATTTTTTATTTTTTATTTTTTTTACAGTTGTTATCATTTATTTTGGGGTTTGGATTTTTTTTTAAGATATGTGTTTTATTTATTTATTTATTTATTTATTATCCCAATCCCCCACCCCCCTCCCCTCTAAAGCCCTCAGTTAGTTTCCTAGAGTCCATAGTCTTTCATGCTTCATTCCCCCTTCTGTTTACCCCCCCTTCCTTCTCCTATCTTCCTACTTCTTATGTTCCATAAATGAGTGAAACCATATGATAATTGTCTTTCTCTGCTTGACTTATTTTGCTTAGCATTATCTCCTCCAGTCCCGTCCATGTTGCTGCAAATGTTGTGAAATCATTCTTTCTGATGGCTGAGTAATATTCCATTGTATATATGGACCACATCTTCTTAATCCAGTCATCTGTTGAAGGGCATCTCAGCTCCTTCCACAATTTAGCTATTGTGGACAATGCTGCTATGAACATTGGGGTGCATATGGCCCTTCTCTTCACTACATCTGTATCTCTGGGATAAATACCCAGTAGTGCAATTGCTGGATCATAGGGTAACTCAATTTTTAACTTTATAAGGGGCAGCCCACGGAATGGGAGAAGATATTTGCAAATGACATTACAGATAAAAAATTAGTATCCAAGATCTACAAAGAACTTCTCAAACTCAATACATGGGAAACAAAACATCAAATCAAAAAATGGGCAGAAGATATGAACAGACACTTTTCCAATGAAGACATACAAATGGCTAACAGACACATGAAAAAAATGTTCAAAATCATTAGCCATCAGGGAAATTCAAATCAAAACCACACTGAGATACCACCTTATGCTAGTTAGAATGGCAAAAATTGACAAGGCAGGAAACAACAAATGTTGGAGAGGATGTGGAGAAAGGGGATCCCTCTTACATTGTTGGTGGGAATGCAAGTTGGTACACCACTGTGGAAAACAGTGTGGAGGTCCCTTAAAAAGTTAACAACTTTGGGTGTTATTACCAAAGGTACTGTCCTTGAAGTGAATGTGAGTTGAGACTTGGGACATGAGGAAGTAAACTTATTTGGGGAAAATATGCCCAGTTTACCATAATCCTAAAAGCGATGGGGCCTAGATGCAGTTCTGCTGATCTGACAGCAGTTTTAGACAAGGAACTCCTTATAATTATTGGAGACTACACACCAGTCAGGAAAACCGCCATTACTGTGGTAGTTCTGAATACCACCAAACAGCCTGACGTATTTGCAGTCATCAAGAGAACTATTTATTCTATCATGAAAAACATTAAAATAGCCCGGTTTAAATAAAAAAAGAAAAAAAAATCCCATCTGACTTCAGAAAACATGCCATCAAGAAGAGAGGAGGTTAAAAAATGTCATGTGTTGAGAGAAAAGAACCACTAACCTAGAATACTGTATACGGCAAAATTCTCCTTCGACGGTGAAAAAGAAATACTTCCCCAAATAATCAAAAACTGAGGGAACTGGTTGTCAGTAGGCTTGTCTCACAAGAAATTTTAGAAAGTTCTTCAGAAAGAAGGGCAATGATGTAGGTCAGAGACATGGAACCACATAAAGTGTTAATTATTTTGTTTTCCCATTCTTACTTATTTAAGACATCTCTGTCACTCAGAGCTTCTGATCAGCATAAGGCGATCAGCACAAACCCAGCGAGTTGATGCAGTTCCAGCCTTTCAGCAAATACATTTCAGTTCTCATGGATGGCCTCACCAAGGGAAGAAGGGAGAGCGCCATCAGGGTTTTGAAATGGTGATCACCGGAAGGCCTATAGAGGTCTATGGTAGGCACAATCTGGGAACTCTGTATTTTTTCTAAATTGGGATAGGATGAGTTTATTTTGTCAGCTTCTTTCCCATTTGCTACTAATAAATCAGGAATCTATAGTGTGGATAAAGTTGAAGCAATTTAGACTTCCGTGTCTTTATGATCAGGAATTAGGAGTCAGAAAAAACTTATTCAATGGTTTTTTAATTGCTAACTAAACATCATCTATTGATTTGCGCTTTTTTTTTTCCAATCTGCTTGTCCCAAAGCAATCATGTAATCCTTAGTACAATTTATTTCTTGAGAAATGAAGAGACACAATTCTCTTTTCTTATGTCCCCTCCTCCAAATCAACTGTATGGTGACTAACATAATAAAAAAACATTAAAATAAAAAAAATAAAAATAAAAAAAAAAAATCCAAGCTAAAACTGAACAAAATGAAACCACAGCAAAAATATTTGCCCTGTTCTCAACACCAACTGCTGCTGGTAATATCTGTGAATTGCCAGCACTGGAAGCTAGTTATACTCACCAACACACACTAGGATTCTCAGCAGCACATTTACAGCCGTATGAAAGCAGATGGCAAAAGCACTGTAGATAAAAGACCAGCAGAAGGGGGGAAAAAATGCCTCTCATGAAAATACCAAAAATGAATGGCTGAACTCTATATTCTGGGCACTTCCGTAACCTAAAGAAGAGCTTCTGCAACATGATCTGGCGATGACCCAACAGTCAGGGACATTTCATAAGTGGACCCCAGGACGGTTTGCATACTTGACTATTTGCACTCCTGATGAGTGACACTTTGCGGGGAGGTACAGAGCGATGGTCATTAAACAGCTGCTTCTCAAGACTTCCTGACAATGCGGGGCAAAATGTTAACCCAAAGGACATCCTGAGCTCCCACGGCAGGGGAAATGTATTACTAGCAGCAATATTATTGGTATTAGCAATAATTATAATAATTATGAGCATATACACAGCACTTTTGTATCTGCGAAATGCACTGCATTCATCATAATGATTAGCATTTGTACAGTACTTTGTATTTCCCAAACATTCTCCGCTCATTAATTAGATAATGCTGGCAACATCTGTGGGCAAGTGTTACTACTCCCGTTTTATAGACGCAAGACAAAGAGAAATTAATCGACTTGCCCAAGGCCGCGTGATGAGTCTATGACAGAATCAGGACTCCATTTTTAAGTTCCCAAATCTCTATTTTGTCTACACTCTCTACAAAGCCGGCTAGTTGCTTCCAGTTGAAGGGGAAAGCGAAGTGGGACAGTCATGAAATTTCCTCACTCCTATAGCCCAGGAGTTGTTAGGAAATGCCACTGAAGCCACATGGAATCTATTTTCATGGAAAACTTCAGGGAGGAAAAGTATTTCTCAAAAATCCTTCTAGGGCACTGGTTCCCATAATTGCCTCAGGCCACACCCCAGGGCAGTTCAATCAGAGTGTCCTGGGTGTGGCCCCAGAGATCAGTACTTTTTCAAGCACCCCAGGCGATCCCAATGAATGACCATGGTTGAGTTGAGAACTGTGGGTCTGAGGCAGTCTTAAAGTTCAAGAAGCATTAAAATTCCCTGGAGGGCTTATTAAAGCACAGATTGCATGGCTCCACTCCCCAACTCCTGATACAGGGGGTCCAAGAATTTGCATTTCTAACACCCTCCCACGTGATGCTGACCACCACCCTTGTCCCAGGACCACACTTTCAGAAGCACTGATCTAAGGTATTTTCAATGCAGACAGAAATTAAATTGCTTCAAAGATGCCTTCAAACTCAGGCACTAAGACTTTGATAACTAGGCAGACATATTAGCAGTTATAGTTAATATGGACAGACCAAATTCTGGCCACACAGGAAGGCTCCATTTTCCAGTTTCTGTTATATGGAACCTGAGAGCACGTGAATGACCACTATACAATGGAGCAGGAAGAGAACTGTCACTCTGAGCCTGGACATTCAACGTCCTGGTCCATCTCCCATGCTCTCCCACTGCTCAGTCCAGCCTCCCGTTCTTTCACCTGAGGTGTGCAGGCCATGCGATTTCCAAGATGGCAGCACCTCACAAGGGGAAGAAGTCAGATCCGGGAGTCCTTGGTTAGCTGCAACACACTCCAGGCAGTAAAGGGCAGAAGAACTAACAGGATTGTATTTGGCCTGGAAGATCTCAGGGCTTATTTATTTCTGCAGCACAGTCTAGCCCATCCTGAAACCCGCCCACATCATGGTCCCTGTACATGGTTGGGGGTTGCTCCTAACCTTCCTAAAACATCAATTAAATTCAACCAACAAGTGAGAAAGAGGCCTAAGGAAAATATTTAAAAGGAAGTGATAGCCACATGCCTCAGAGTTTAAGCACGTGACTGAGTCAGAAGTTGACAACTTCATAGAATGCTCAGAATATACCCATCCCAGTGTGAGTACAGACAGACTCCAGCTGCATAGTCAGCTACTGGTGAGGCATAAATGTAAAAAGGACAAGCACAGCTCTGGGCTTGAACTACACAGGGCTCTCAAGACTCAGTGGTAAGAAACGGAATGGCAGGAACTGACCTATGCACATACTGGTAGGGAAGGGCGCAGCCTGGAGGTCTTTGGGAATATGAACAGATAAAAACTTTTTTAGATCACAAAACAAATTCTATTCTCCTCCCTGCCTAGAGTCTTTCCTCTTTAATTCCAGCACCCACACTGATGTTGTTCTCAACAGGAAAAATCCTAAACAAACCTATGGGGCAGAGGGGTGCTCCTGTGAGTGGACCCTGGGAATCCAGAAACCCAGAGACTGGATTTCTGGGTGGGGTGTACTGTTTCAAAAACAATTAGGACAGCAAGCCACATAGGGTTGTCTGTCCCTAGCTTAGTCAGTCCTCCAGGCGGGGGCAACACCTTTGCCAGGGCTTCTGTCCCTCTCGCATGCCCAGCTGTAACCAGAGGGCCTAATTTCACAGCTGTTCAGTTTCAAATCATACTTATGTTCCCCAGCTGTAGTGCCATATTACTCGGGTTTGTTTGCCATCAGCTTTAATTAAAAGAGGTTTAATTTTCCAACATTATTTTGGCTCCTCCCTGGCCCAACACCCACGTCAAGAGATGCTATGTTTTCTCCCCAGCCTCCACTATGGCAGGTGCCCAGTACCACTAGGGATCCTTTCCCACAGCTTCCCATGAGACATGGCACGCAGAGGTTATAGCACATGGCTAGAGTCTATGGCTCATGAGTCTTCCCTGCACCACGGAGCCTTGTAATGAAAGTAAAATGTTCCCTCTGCAAACCCAGGCCCCTTTTTTATTCTCTACAGTATTTTTTTTTCAAGTCTTCCCACAAGCTTCACATGGAGCCAGCCTGAGGAACTCAAACTTGATTCCAATCTGATTATCCAACATGGTCCTATCAGCTGAGACAGCAACATTTATCACATTAATAGGAAGGATAGAAGAAAACTGGGATCCCATCCAACAGGAGCGTTTTTATCACATGTTGCACTGTCTTACAAATCCAATTATCACCAGCTGAAGGTCTTAACAGCCCTTGAATTGCAGCCTTCAAATCTTAAAGGACCACGATGCACATTTTCTTAGATTCTTTGAACCGTACATTTGTCAGTACAGTTCCAGGCATCCAGTCCACGTGGCAGTTTCAGAGCTAAAGCTGCCTATGGAATGTTTGTCCTGAGTTCAAGCAGTGAATTTAAGAGAAACTTAGATTGGGGATTTCCATTAACTTTATTCTACTCAGCAAATATGAGCCTCTGATTTTACCTCACCGTTAGAGCTAGCATCTTGGAAGCAAAGTGTTGTAAGGCTCTGAGGTGAGATCACGGCAACTGTCAGAAACTGGGGGCAGTGCTTTTTGCGGGGCCACAGGGACTAAAAGTTCACTTACAAATTTAGAGAGCTGTGATAACAAATATCATGTGGACGCTGAAGAAACCTCACCCAAAGTTACAAATATAAAAGTCTGAGAACAGTACTAAATAAAACCCAGCAACTTCTACTAGAGCAAAGAAAGGAACTTGGACATGCTCCGTCCACCAAAAAATAGACTATAACATTGAACAAAATTGAAAAAAAACACAACACAACCATATAAGTTATGTGAAAACTGAGCAAAGGCAAACAATAACCGGAGCAGCATATATTCTTGTGAAAGTGCTGAACTTTAGTGAAGAATTCTGGGGATCTCTGGGTTCTGACCCCACCACCAACTCAGTCAATATGGAGGTTCTTTCATGGTAGGGCACGTTGCGAGGACCAGCAGCTCCACTGCCATGATTTAAGGGGCTCACCTAAGCTAGAGCAGTGAGTGATGCTGGTATTGTTGGCAGAAATGACACTCCAAAGGGCTACAGAGGGAAGCCAATGGTTCTACTAACATGAGGTTTGGGCAGGGTTGGGCAAGCATATAGCCACAAGCTTGTACAGCCTAGAAATCACTCATGTCAGCCATATACTCTTCATTGACTCTGAGGCTGTGAACATGAGTCTAAAGGACACGAAGGGCCCTGATAGAAGGTAAAAACCAAAACACATTGGAAAATGGCCTGAAGTCTGAATATGTTTCCCTATCCACACCCTAATCTATCAGCAGAAGATTTAATGGCTTGAGGTATTCAAGCACAGCCTTTGTTCAATCACTGGCTGACAACTCAGCTGCAAAGACCAAGGGGCAACAAGTAGGAGGTTAAGCGTTAAAATTAAAACAAAGTTTTTTGTTTTTTGTTTTTTTTTTTAACCTGAGGAGGAAAATTAGTGACTGCACACTGTATAGCAGAGAAGACAGATTTCACCGATTATTCTAGCCAATTTACTAAACAAAGAAAAAAACCCACAAAAATATAGGAAAAACAACAACCTTTACAGGGGGAGGACTAGAATCCAGGATCCAGATTTGCTACAATATATCATCTGAAATATCAACTTAAAAAAAAGAGAGAGAGATGCACAGAGAAACAGGAAACTGTGATCTATACCCCCAAAAATGTAGGCAATAGAAATTCTCTGAGTGTTCTGAGATATTCAGTTTAGCAGTTAAAACTTCAAAGCAGTTTTGATATATATATATATATAATATATATATTATATATATATATAT
>NW_024424008.1:37245023-37250252 GCF_017311325.1 Ursus maritimus
ACTAAAAGATATATATTATATTTGATATATATATTATATATATATTTTTTAATATATATAATATATATATATTAAAAACTAAAAGAAACCATGTTCTTAGCAATTGAAGTAGGACAACAATAAACCAGTAAATTGAGATTTTACAACACAGAAACAAAAATTATAAAGAACCAAATGCAAATTATGGAGTAGAAAAGTATACAATGAGAAAAGGAAAATGTAATTGGAGGACTCAATAGCAGATTTGAGACGATAGAAGAAAGAATCAGTGAACTTGGAAACAGGTCAATAGAAATTATCCAAACTGAAAAACAGAGGGAAAAAAAATAGCAGAAAAATAAACAGAGGCTAAGAGTATCAACATATACATAACGGGAGTCTCAGTATAAGACAAAGAAAGGGGCAGAAAATATATTCAAAGAAATTGTTGGGAAGATTTCCCAAAGTTGGTGAAAAACATTAATCTACATAACTAAGAAGTTCTCTAAATCCAAAGCAGGATAACTGCAAAGAGATCCACATCTAGAAACAAAAATCAAACAACTGCAAACAAAAGGGAAGAGAAAATCTTTTTTTTTTTTTAATTTATTTGACAGAGATACAGACAGCCAGCGAGAGAGGAACACAAGCAGGGGGAGTGGGAGAGGAAGAAGCAGGCTCATAGCGGAAGCCTGATGTGGGGCTCGATCCCATAACGCTGGGATCACGCCCTGAGCCGAAGGCAGACGCTTAACCGCTGTGCCACCCAGGCGCCCCGGAAGAGAAAATCTTGACAGCAGCAAAATAAAACCGACAGGAGAGCAGTCATATGGTTAGACTGACTTCTCATCTGAAACAATGGAGGCCAGGGCAGTGGAATGACATATTCAAAGTACTGACAGGAAAAAACACTGCAATCAAGAATTCTATATCCAGCAGAGCTCTCTGCCAACTATGAAGGTGAAACACAGGCATTCTCAAATAAACAATCTGTTGCTAGTGACCTACCTTTCAAGTAACACCAAAGAAAGTCTTTTAGGATGAAAAGAAATGACCAGGTGGTAACTTGAATTCACAGCAAGAAATGAAGAACAGAACAAATGGCAAGTACATAGAATAATATAAAAATCTTTATAAATACAAACCATAAAAAGTCTTTATTTTTTCTCATTTCTTCTCTAAAGTCTTTAAAATATAAAATTGAATAAAGCAAAAATTATAATATGTATTGCTATGTTGATAACATATATGGATACAGCATATCTAACAGTCATAGCACAAAGAAGGGGGGGAGGAAATAGAGCTAAAATAAAGTAAGTTTTAAGGTCACCTGTGTGGCTCAGTTGGTTAAGCATCTGACTCTTGATTTCCCTTCAGGTCATGATCTCAGAGTCGTGAGATTGAGCCCTGTGTTGGGCTCCATGCTGGGCATGAACCCTGCTTGAGATATTCTCTCTTCCTCTCCCTCTGCCCCTCCCCCGGGCTCACATGCTCTTTCTCTCTCTCAAAAAAAAAAAAAAAAAGTAAATTTTCTACAGTTTGCCAGAATTTAGTTAGCATTAATCTGAAGTCGACTGTGATAAAATAAACTGAAGAGTAAAATCATTAAAGTAACTGACAAAGCCACAATTCAAATATAGAGATAAAATGTCAATAGAAGGATGATAATGATACACTAAAAAAATGTTTAACACAAAAATAGTCAATTTAAAAGAAACAAAGGAACTTAGAAGATAGGCAACATACAGAAAACAAGTAGTAAAATGTCAAATGTAAATCCAGCCATAAAAATAATGATCATTAAATATAAATAGTATAAATATCCCCATCGAAAGACAGAGATGGTCCGATCAGATAAAAATGTAAGATCACGTTACAAGCTGTCTAAAAGAGATACGCCTTGCATTCAACGCTACAAATACGTTGAAAATAAAAAGATACTATGCAAACAGTAACCATAAGAAAGAAGGCATCCAGATTAGAAAGGAAGAAATTTAATATCAGAAAATTAGATTTTAAGACTAGAAACATTATTAATGACAAAGAGGCACATTGCATAATGAAATCCACACAGGATGTGTTTCATGGAAGGTCCATGTATCAGGAGGATAAAAAATGTACAGACGTATATGAACCCAAAAACTCAACCTCAAAATACAGCAAAGAAAAATGGACAAAATTGCAAGAAAAAATAGACTAATCAACAGTTAAATTCGAATATTTCAATACCTCAGTCTCAATAATTGATAGAAAAATCAGAAGTTTTAAAGAATACCAATGTAACCTGTTTATTTTCTACAAGACTCTAATCAGTGTCTGTAGCATAAATGTGTACTTCCAATTCACATGGAACATTCACCAGAACTGAGCATATAATAACATTTAAAATAACATTTAAAAGGATTGAATCATGGAAAGTATCTTCCCAATATTTGCATACCTAATTATAAATCAATAAAAGAAAAACATCTGGGAAATCCCTAAATTTTGTAAATTAAACAATTTACTTATAAATAATCATTGATCAAAAAAGAAGTCACAAGAAAAATAAGAAAAAATATTTTGAGCTGAATGAAAACAAAATATATCAACATTTACGGGATGTAACAAAAGCAGCATTTAGAGGGGAATTTATAACTATAAATACTTAAGGTTAGAAAAGAAGAAAAGCCTCAAGTGAATAACTTAAGCTTTCACCTTAGAAACTAGAAGAGAAAACTAAATTGAAATCAAACAGAAGAAGAAAAGTAATAATGATTTAGGGAGAAAAATCAATGAAATAAAATGAGGAAACAATAGAACCAATGAAACAGAAATCAGTTCTTGGAAAAATTAACAGAATTGGCAAATCTTTAGAGAAACCAAGAAAAAAGAAGAAAAAAAATCACCAAAATCAAATGAAAGGACATGATCCTACAGACCCTAAGATGATACAACTATAAACGGAAGGAAATATTAACAATTTTATACCAATAAATTATACGTTTTAGATAAATTCCTAGAAAGACAGAAGTTGCCAAACTGACTCAAGAGAAGTAAAATAGCTGAATAGAAATGAATCAAATGATTAAATTGGTAATTAAAAATCTCCCCACAAAGGAAAGCCTGGTCCTTGTGGCTTCACAGTGAATTCTATCAAATATTTTAAAAAGAAAAACTAATCCATCACAAACTTTTCCAAAATATAGAGAAGGATGGAGCACTTCCAACTCATTTTATAAGGCTAGTATTACCTGATAGCAAATCCAGACAATGAAATCACAAGTAAAAAATCCCAAAACTACAGACAAATATCTCTCAATAACACAAATGCAAAACCCTTTAACAAAATATTAGTAAGCTGAATCTAGCAACATATAAAGAGAATTATACCAAGACCAACTGGGACTTATTACAGGAATAGTAACTTGACCTAGTATCTGAAAATCAACTAGTGAAATACATCATGTAAAAGAATAAAAGAAAAAGTCACATGGTCAGCTCAATACATGAATAAAAAACACTCGATAAAATTCAATATCCATTCACAATAAAAACTCGCAACCAAGATGATTAGAAAGAAACATCCTCAATCTGATAAAGTTACCTATGAAAAATCCTCAGATAACATCATACAATAATGATGAAAGACTTGGATTGTTCCTCCGAAGATCAATGAAAAGGCAAAGTAGATCCAATTTAGACACTTCTATTCAACACTGTACCAGAGGTTCTACTCAGTACAAACATGAAGAAGGGAGGGAGGGAGGGAGGGAGGGAAGAAAGGAAGGAAGGAAGGAAGGAAGGAAGGAAGGAAGGAAGGAAGGAGTGGGAAGGAGGAATAAACAAATCTGATTAAAGAGGAAGATAGAAAACTGTCTTTATTCTCAGGTTATAATCCTGGACGTAGAAGATTCTGAAGAGTTCACAAAGAAACTATTAGGACTAATACACAATTTTGCAATGTTGCAGGAATAGGGACAAATAAAAATGAATCATATTTCTGTAAAGAATTAAATACTTAAGAATAGGGGGCGCCTGGGTGGCACAGCGGTTAAGCGTCTGCCTTCGGCTCAGGGTGTGATCCCGGCGTTATGGGATCGAGCCCCACATCAGGCTCCTCCGCTGTGAGCCTGCTTCTTCCTCTCCCACTCCCCCTGCTGTGTTCCCTCTCTCACTGGCTGTCTCTATCTCTGTTAAATAAATAAATAAATAAATAAATAAATAAATACTTAAGAATAAATGTCTACACTGATAACTAAAAAACAGTGTGGACAGAAATTTTAACAGAGTAAATGGAGACATTCCACGTTCATGGATATGAAGACTCAATATTGTCAAGACGGTAATTCTCCCCAAATAAATCTATAAATCCAATGCAATTCCTATCCAAACCTCAGCAGGCTGGTATACACTGACAATCTATTTCTAAACTATAAATGAAAATCCAAAGGACGTAGAAGAGCAAAAACAATTTCGAAAAAGATGATCTAGGTGGAGGACTTATACTACCTGACTTCAAACTTACTATAAAGCCACAGTAATTAATAACGTGTGTTACTGGTGCAAGGATAGACATTTAGATCAATGGAGTAGAACTGATATTCCAGAAATAAATCTCATTCAAAAAAGATTCATAAATCCCATTTATGGTCAATTAAATTTTGACAAAACTGTTCAAATTCAATGGGAGAAAGAGTGTTATCTTCAACACAAGGACCGAAAGAGCAGTTGAATATCTGTGTGAATAAAAATGAATTTAAGGGGTGCCTGGGTGGTTCAGTAAGTTAAGTGTCTGCCTTTGGCCCAAGTCATGATCCCAGGATCCTAGGATCTAGCCCCATATCAGGTTCCCTGCTCAGTGGGGAGCCTGCTTCTCCCTCTCCTTCTGCAGCTCCCCTTCTTGTGCTCTCTTGCTCTCTCTCTCTCCCCCCACCCCAGTCAAATAAATGAATAAATAAATAAATCTTTTAAGAAATGAATTTAAATCCTTGCTTTATATCATACAGAAAATAACTCAAATAGAATCACAGATTTAAATGTAAAACCTAAAACAGTATGATGCTTCTAGAAGAAAATATAGGAGAAACATTTTGAGCAGGGAGAGGGAGAGAGGGATAAGGAGAGAGACAAGAAGACTCCCTAAAGAGTGAGAAACCCAACTCAGGGCTTTATCCCAGGACCCTGAGATCATGACCTGAGCTGAAGGCAGACCTTTAACCAACTGAGCCACCCAGGTGCCCCAAACTAGTTTAAAAAAAAAAAAAAAAA
>NW_024424008.1:37250262-37293137 GCF_017311325.1 Ursus maritimus
AAGGAAGGAAGGAAGGAAGGAAGGAAGGAAGGAAGGAAGGAAGGAAGGAGTGGGAAGGAGGAATAAACAAATCTGATTAAAGAGGAAGATAGAAAACTGTCTTTATTCTCAGGTTATAATCCTGGACGTAGAAGATTCTGAAGAGTTCACAAAGAAACTATTAGGACTAATACACAATTTTGCAATGTTGCAGGAATAGGGACAAATAAAAATGAATCATATTTCTGTAAAGAATTAAATACTTAAGAATAGGGGGCGCCTGGGTGGCACAGCGGTTAAGCGTCTGCCTTCGGCTCAGGGTGTGATCCCGGCGTTATGGGATCGAGCCCCACATCAGGCTCCTCCGCTGTGAGCCTGCTTCTTCCTCTCCCACTCCCCCTGCTGTGTTCCCTCTCTCACTGGCTGTCTCTATCTCTGTTAAATAAATAAATAAAAATCTTTAAATAAATAAATAAATAAATAAATAAATAAATAAATAAATACTTAAGAATAAATGTCTACACTGATAACTAAAAAACAGTGTGGACAGAAATTTTAACAGAGTAAATGGAGACATTCCACGTTCATGGATATGAAGACTCAATATTGTCAAGACGGTAATTCTCCCCAAATAAATCTATAAATCCAATGCAATTCCTATCCAAACCTCAGCAGGCTGGTATACACTGACAATCTATTTCTAAACTATAAATGAAAATCCAAAGGACGTAGAAGAGCAAAAACAATTTCGAAAAAGATGATCTAGGTGGAGGACTTATACTACCTGACTTCAAACTTACTATAAAGCCACAGTAATTAATAACGTGTGTTACTGGTGCAAGGATAGACATTTAGATCAATGGAGTAGAACTGATATTCCAGAAATAAATCTCATTCAAAAAAGATTCATAAATCCCATTTATGGTCAATTAAATTTTGACAAAACTGTTCAAATTCAATGGGAGAAAGAGTGTATCTTCAACACAAGGACCGAAAGAGCAGTTGAATATCTGTGTGAATAAAAATGAATTTAAGGGGTGCCTGGGTGGTTCAGTAAGTTAAGTGTCTGCCTTTGGCCCAAGTCATGATCCCAGGATCCTAGGATCTAGCCCCATATCAGGTTCCCTGCTCAGTGGGGAGCCTGCTTCTCCCTCTCCTTCTGCAGCTCCCCTTCTTGTGCTCTCTTGCTCTCTCTCTCTCCCCCCACCCCAGTCAAATAAATGAATAAATAAATAAATCTTTTAAGAAATGAATTTAAATCCTTGCTTTATATCATACAGAAAATAACTCAAATAGAATCACAGATTTAAATGTAAAACCTAAAACAGTATGATGCTTCTAGAAGAAAATATAGGAGAAACATTTTGAGCAGGGAGAGGGAGAGAGGGATAAGGAGAGAGACAAGAAGACTCCCTAAAGAGTGAGAAACCCAACTCAGGGCTTTATCCCAGGACCCTGAGATCATGACCTGAGCTGAAGGCAGACCTTTAACCAACTGAGCCACCCAGGTGCCCCAAACTAGTTTAAAAAAAAAAAAAAAAACACCATTAAGAAATGAAAAGACACGCCAAAGACAGGGAGAAAATATTTACAAATCATATATCTAATAAAGGACTTGTAACCAGAATACATAAAATATTCTTACAACTTAGTAAGGATACAAACAACATGATTAAGAAAGCACCGTAAGGGGGCGCCTGGGTAGCGCAGTCGTTAAAAAGGCGTCTGCCTTCGGCTCAGGGCGTGATCCCGGCGTACCGGGATCGAGTCCCACATCGGGCTCCTCCTGGGAGCCTGCTACTTCCTCTCCCACTCCCCCTGCTGTGTTCCCTCTCTCGCTGGCTGTCTCTCTGTCACATAAATAAATAAAATCTTTAAAAAAAAAAAAAAAAAAAAAAAAAAAAAGAAAGCACCGTAAGATTTGAACAGACACTTCACCCAAGAAGATATATAAAGGGTAATAAGCCATGAAGAGATGTTCAGCTTCATTAGTCATTAAGGAAATTCAAATTAAATCCACAAGGAGATACCCCCTGTGGTTTATACACCCCCTAGAATGGCTATAATCAAAAATAGAGACAAAAACAAGTGTTGGTAAGGATGTGGAGAAGATGCAGAACTCATCAATCTCTGGTGGAAATATAAAATGTTATAACCACTTTGGAAAAACAGTTGGCAGGGTTTTTTTTTTTTAAGTCAAAAATAAATTTATTATATGACCTAGTGATTCCACTTCTAGGAATCTCCACAAGAGAAATGAAAACATATGTTCACATAAAGACATGTAGGTGAATGTTCATAGCAGTGTTATTCGTAATAGCCCCAAATCTGGGAACCATCCAAATGTCTAGCGACTAGTAAATGAATAACCAAAATGCGTGGTATCTTCACAATAGAATACTAGTAGGCAACAGCAAGGAACACATTGCTGATGCAGGCTACAACACGGATCAAACTCAAAAACATTATGAAAGAAGCCACATGCAAAAACTATGTATTATATAATTCCATTTATATGAAAGATCCAGAAAAGGAAAACATATAGGTACAGAAAGCAGATCAATGGTTGCCTACACCTGGGGGAGGGGTAGAAGTGAAGAATAACTGCAAATAGGCACAAAGGAACTTTCTGGAGTGATGCAAATGTTCTAAAAGTGAATTGTGGTGATGATTACACAAACATAAATTTACTTGAAAATAATTGAATTCTACACGGAAGCAGGTGAATTTTACCTTATGTAAATGGTACCTTACCAAAGCTATCACAAGCAAACAATGCAACAGTGAGCTATGCTCTTCACTCCCCTCCTTCTTGAAAGCACACATGCAGAACTACTCTACGCTACTCTCCCTGAAGGAGAGATGATGCTGGCCCTGATCAGGACTACTCCCATCACCCTTCTGCTAGATCCAATTTATTCCCAGCTCCCTTTGTTTCTCCCAAGTTCCCCACTAGCTGCTTCCTTTCACCACAGTCTGTGACACACATGGCCCTGTGCTCTCTTCCCAACTCACAACCAGCCCCACTGGGGCTCCCCTCACCGGGACAGAAAGCCTGCACTCATCTATAGGGGTCTAAATACCATAGCGTTGGATGCTTTGCACTTCTCCTCGAGATCCCTTCTTAAAAATATTTCCATTTAGGTTCCTTGACATCATTCTCTCCAGGTTTTCCTCTGACTTCTCTGCATACTCCGTCTCAATATCATTTGTCAGATAACTTCTCTGAATCTTACCTTCAATCTCTGTGGGATCCTTCCCTGTTCAATTCCCTGTGGACCTAGCACATCCCACCTTCGTGAAAAGCTTCACCAATCACATCTGCCAATGACTCCACAATTGGTAATCTTCCAGTGACCCTCCCTTCTGAGTGGCAGGTATATATGTCACCTGCTATCTGAAGAGCTCTAGTTCAATATCAAAGAGACACTCTAGGGACAGTAGGTCCAGCATTAAATTCCACATTTTTCTTCTCCTTCTGTGCTCCTTCATTCCAAATAGTCACCTAAGTATGAAACCTGGAAGCTACCTGTCAGTCCTTCCTCTCCCTGATTCCCGCACTGGACTGCTCACACATCCCACCCTGCCATTTCTAGTTTTTATTTTCTCTCCTCCTTTTTGGCCTCTCTGCTACTGGCTTCATCGTTTTTATTACTCTCTCATTTCAGCATGTCTGAAATAGCCTCAAAATAATCATTTCTGATCTTTTTTTTTAAATGAGCGAATGAAACATTTACTTACTTGAACAAAGAGGAGAAAAGAAGTAATTCAAAACTCTAAGCAAATGTGCTATCATGTTAGCAAATAAGGGCCTATGTGTGTTTCACCAATTACGAAGACCCTGGTTAGTACTGGTTAAAGAGAAAAGCATTTAGAAGCCTCCTCTGCATTCTCTGTCTGCTTTCATCTTTAGACTACAATCTAAGCCTCTAAAAAACTCATTATTTCAGACTGTGCTAATTTTAAATTCTCAATAATCTGGAGATGGGCTGGGCTTAAGTCCACTTTTGCATTTATGCAAAAAGCATTGATTAATTACAGTGGGGATGACAAGACAGTTACTTGACAACATTTTGTTAGCCATTAATTAACTTTATGTTCTTGAAAGTAATAAAACTACATTTCTTTAAAAGGCTTTATAATTAGTCTGAACCACACGATTTAGCACTTAATTATACACCGTCTTCTATTGTTCTCTAATTTCTTCCTTTCTCACCCTCCTTCCTTCCCCAACCCCATCTTCCATGCATGTGTCCAGAGGGACCACACTGCATTCACTGTTCCAGTCACTCCTGAAGAGTATAGGATGGGTCAAAGGGCATCAAGTCTGCCCTCAAGAAGCTTCCTGTACCAGAAGGAAGATGGAATCAGTCTATAAACGACTATATTATTGGATGAAAGTGATGAATTATGTTAAGGAGACTTAGATAAAAATCTAAAGTGCTGTGAGAATTCCCATTAAAAGGGTGATTACTTCCGAAGTGATGGAGAAGAGGGCTTGAAGATATGGGGGGACACTCGCAGCAGTAGTGAATTGGGAAAGGCAGTTTGGGCTTCGGATTGAGCATGCAGAGAGACCGAGAAGCAGGAAAGTGCAGGGCATATATAGACATCACCTGATGCACTAGAAGGAACATGAGCTCTGTAATGAGATGGGTCTAGGTTGGAACGGTAGCTCCACCACTTACTGGCTGTGTGACCGTGGCCAAATTATTTACACTCTCTGAACCCTAGTTTTCTCAACTTTAAAATATGTATTATAATGTCTTGGTCATAGAATTATTATGAGAATTAATTGGGATAATGCTTGTAAAGCTCAGGTACATTGCAGGCAATAAAAATGTAAATCATAAATGCAAATATCCCCTTCTTACAAGAAAAAAGAGCGTGTTAGATATGAATACCCCTGCTGAAGTAACGACAGGACAGGCATTGGTCAATTGCTCATCCATTTCGTAGGGAGATGCTGATTTGACCCCCCTGTTATCGTCTATTTAACAGTTTCTCAACAGAAATGCAGGATTGCTTTCACTCCTGAGCACTGCTAGCATTCAGATCACTTCAAAGAAAAGACAACTTGATTGAATTCATTTATTTATACATCAGGAAAATGTTAGAAACAAACTGTTAACTCAAGGAGTTCCTCTCATGATTTATTTTTTTCTCAAATTACAGAGTCATTATAAAGTATGCATTTTTACTAAAAGTGGTTTCACTCAGTTCTTCACATATTTATGGAACAAAGTTTACGAAGTATAGACCTACCTGTTATGAAGGATGACGGTCATACAAGAAATAATGCCACACTTGCTGAGGCTTCTATTTAAAGGTGCAGAAACAACACACTGCCAGATAACATACATAGTGGTAATGCCCATATGAGATATATAAGTATTAGGTCACTTTCTGTTACAGATCAAGAGAGTGTAGAAAGCAGATATAGACAAGTAACTAACAGAAGTCTAAGGGTCTTATCCAAGAGCTAAGGTTACACCTTGAGCCATCTGGCATCACGTAAATGAAACTTCCATCAGGGAATTCTAAGGAGGGATGGCATGTGGCTATGCCTTAGTAAAAATGTACGATTTTGATAAGTGAAAATAAAGGATGCAAAGTTTAACAGAGAGGCAGAGAGATGGTGGCAAAGTCCCAAACCTGGGCGAAGTGTAAGAGACCCTTCAGTGATTGCCATTAGTGCTATGCAGGTGCCATGAAACGCTCCTGGGGGAGTCGAGTGAAAGATAAGACGAAAAGAAGTAGAAGCAGATAACTTAATAGAGCACCTCAAGTGCCGGCATAAAACAGGAATGGCCATTGAAGGGAAAATTCACTGAACGTCATTCAAGGAGAGACTTGACACGATCAAGGCATTCTTTTAGCATAAAGAACTATACCTGAACACAGACAGATGGGAGGCTTGAGACTGGAAAGAAAGAAACTAGTTAGGAGGCCATCCTTCTCATCCAAGTCTGAGTCGAGTCATTGGGAAAAGCAGTGGGAGATTCTGAAGACAATTGACCTTTGTACTGTATCAGTCATCCCTATAACTTGATATCTACATCCTTGAAGCGGGTGGTCTAACCACAGAGAAACAGAATCCTTCCTCTTGTTCTCCTTTGATATCTGAGTCACCAAGGTGAGCTGAAAGTTTGGGGCTGCAACTGAATCACACATTAGTTGAATTTCAAATGCTCAGTTTTGTATTCAGTATATTTTACAGAAAAAAAAGTCATTTCTGAAACATTCAAATCCAAACTGATAGTAAGCACAAAGCTAACAAGAAGCAAAAAAGCTGATTAGGTATTATGTAAAAGCCATGGTGTGACTAAACATTTGGGTTTTCTAAAAATTCCAGAATTATCTGTGTGGACATCTACAATCTGCTCCCTAGCTTAAAAAAAAAAAAAAAATCAGCCTGTCCATTTTCTTCACTCCTGCTGTGCAGAACTGGTACAGTGAGCATGTGGCCGGCTCAGTGACCTTTCACAGCCATTTGAGCCACATGGTCAGCAGTGAGCGGAGAAAGAAGGGTCAACCCTCTCTGCAGGGTGAGTTCCTTAAATATCAAAATACGCCCTCTCTTCTCCATCCTTCTGTTCCTCCAAGAACCGGCATCACGATCACCTTCCAACAAAATTGAAAAGGCAAAACACACTGATGACGGATCTTTTTAATCACAAATGTAATAACCCATCATGTCTCATGAAAAAGAAAGAGGGCAACAGGGAGGCAATTTGGTCCAGGAGTTTAATAAAAGCATGCTTTGCTCATTAGGAATCTCATAATGCCATCCTCCAAGTGTGGTATGCAAAACAGAGCTCCGGAAAGCAATGAGTCAGATTCAGGGCTCCATAGACGTCACCGAGGGCATACACTCCATTCTTGCAAGACCAGCCTGCTACGTAGCATCAGGGAGAGCCCAGGACAACACTAGACTGGGCACACGATCAGTGATGGAAAGGGATTCTCTTCCTGTCTGGCTCTCTGCCGTAGGATTTGAGTTTCCTTCTCCCTGCTTACACACTTTCTCTTCGCCCCCAATTTTGGCTTTATAGCCGCACATGTGTATTCATCTGACAGATACTTCCGTGAGATCTGCTGTTCCAATCGCAAGCTGTACCTGTGTTTAAAGACAGCCAGATACACAGTGAGCAGGAGGTCAGGGAAAGTCAGGGAAAATTAGGACACTTCCCTGGGCAGCAGGAATTAACTTGCAGGACCCTTGCGGGCACAGGCGTATTTCAAGAGAGCACACGGCGTGTTTAAAAATGCTTTTAAAAAAACAAACTTCCAACTGCAGCTTTTCCTAACAAAAGACAGGGGACTTCCTCCAGAGGTAAAGCTTCCAGGCCAATGGGCAGGGGGAGGGCGGGCAATAAGACAGCGGGGCGCAGAACAAGGGCAGACCGCCTTCCCCATGGCGCCCACACGGTGTCTGTCTGCCTGCCTTTCACCCTGCAGATTTCCACCTTGGTGCCCCACTGGTGAATTCTCTCCAGTTATAAAACACTTTGGTACCTTCATTCGCTCTTAATTAAAAAGGGAAAAGAAACTCCTACAGCTCTGACAACAGGGGGAAAAAAAAAGAAAACAAGGAAAGAAAGAAAAGGAAAGGAAAAAAGAAAGAAAAGATAGAGCTCTTTGAGTTGCTGAAATCAAATGGTCAGAGAACCTGATGTGCAAAACAGAAAGGATAAAAAGGAACACGGATCTCTGAAATGGTTTTAATCTTTCTGAGCAATATGGATTCTGTGAAAAAGACATGATTTTCAGGGGAATTGGGGGCATTTGTAATGCTGGGGAGGAAAGGCACACAATATACACACAGAGGCTCATTACCCCTCAGTACCCACGTCTGCTGTCCATTCCACACTCCTTGCACGACCGAGATGGCTCGCTCTTTCAACAAATATTTATAAAAGCCCTATCGCAGACTCGACACTGTACTAACACTCTACATTTAGGATCTTGGGAAAAAATAAATATGCAGTCAACAATATTGATAGTTTTAATTTCCTGAGTCCTGTCTGGGGTCAACTATAATATTAAGTACTTGACATCCGTGGGCTCCCAAGCCACACAGCAGTCCTGCAAGGAGGGATTATGACATTCAGCCTATGGATAGAAAATAGAGGCTCAGAAAGATTAAAATATTGATAAAATTTAAAAAATGCAAACCTTACCCAAAGAGATGCATTTAGCAAGTGGCAAGCGGCAGAGTTGGAATTTAATTTCCCATCTATCTTAAATCAGAAACCATGTTCTTTTTTACTATTTCTTTTCTTACTATTTCTGTGCAGAGTAGTCAAGGGCACATTGGGCAAATCCAATATCACTGCCCCATTTATGCATGCTTAGTACATTCAGACTTGTTCTCTTGCCTCTCCTCACTGAGAGCCTTGACAGGCCTGGGCAAATTTCCCCCAGTCTTCTCATGCCAATACTAACACCTGTTCTAAAATCTAAGTTTGGTCCACTCAATGCTTCCTGGTCGACTCCTCATATCCCTTAGCTTCTACGACCTCCCGTATAACCAAACGAAGCCCCCGGAGTAATCCCCACCACCTACCCCGCCCCACCTTCTCAAGGGGCAGAGCATTTTCAGTAAAAGCTCACACCTAGTTGTACCTTTGTTTTATCCTCATTACAATGTCAAACTACCTGTTTTTGCTGACCTAAGATTAAAATTCAGCTCTGTTGGACTCTGTTTGACATATGCATTATGATGTGCCCTAAATTCATAAAATCCGATGCACAACATCCATACAGACACACGCGCCCACACACACACTCACACACACACACAAAACCACAATTTACAAAGCAAATGCAAATCAGGGTGGATGATTATTCCTTCACAAAAGGATTCACCACAGACTTCCTTAAATAGTAAGCTTCTCTGATGCATTTATGATATGACTTGATTTTTCCCCCAGGGATATATCCTTTGCATAAATAAAGCAAAGCGGACTATAATGAAAAGGAGCATCAGAAATATTTGCCTGGAGAACTTACATTTTGGGCCTATTCATTTAGCCTGTAGCTGTTGGCAGGCCTCAAATCACTTACTGCTTCTGAAAGTATAGCAGGAGTTATGCCCTTCGGATTCTTCTAGTGGCCCTCCGGCTGCCAGTCTTATCTGGGCTCACAAGCCATCTGGGTACGAATTACCACTATTCTGTTTTACCAAACTACCCTGCGGGAAAAGCGGAGCCACTGTAGACAGCCAGCCTTTAATTTCTGATTATTTTTGCATTAGAATCAGACTCTGATAGGTTAATTTATGCTGAGCTAATAAACACCTGGAAATTCTCAGCGGCTTAAAACAATAAAAGTTTGTCTGCCACATTAGATGGCCATCCCAGGTCGGTGGGTAGGAGATAGACCAGGGGTTCTTTTTCATCCGTTAACTTCAGGGACTGAGGCTGAAGGACCAGTCACAATCTTTAAAGCCATTGGTTGCCATGATGGAGGGAAGAAAGAGTTCTGGAAGACCTCACACTGGAAATAAAATGTTTAACCCACCCCCCAGAGATGTCACTTCTACTTGCCTCTCACGGGGCAAGACTCGTCACATGCTCCCCTCTGCCCCACAAGAGAGGAAGGAGAATCCTACCAAAGGAAGTACTGGGGATGCAGAGAGCCCCAAATATTCATTGAGTAGCACCAGTGATTAGCAGAGGCCCACCGTGGGGCCCAAGGCTATTCCATGACCATGGATGACAAGGAGATCAGGTCCCGGGATCTGGGGAATGCACGCATGAAGGGAGCTCTGGATGACCTGGTCTCCGTTAGTCCTGTAGAAGAAATAGATTCCTGTGTACCCCTGATTACATCAGCCCCTTAAGCCTTGCCCCCAAAGAAAAGACTACCGAGCTCTCCTGACTACAGAATGGGTGCCTGGCTCACACCTGCCCTGTGGGATGCCTCCTCCAGCGCTGTCCTCAAGTGTGAAATCCAGGTCTTCTGTGCCATACTGGGGTTTTCAGTACTGCAGAGACACCTTTGTTCTACAATGTTCTTGCAACAGAGACTTTAATTTACACTCAAAGAGACTGTCTTCTCACATTCTCCAGATTCTTCTTCTTGTGGGATTTCTTTCCTCTTTTTTGGGTAGATTTAAACATTTCCTATTTCCCGAATTTCCCCTCCTACCTCTAGTCTTTCCGCAAGGAAGAGAAGAAAAGACACACAAACAAATCAAACTGTCTCTGTTAAATCAATGGCGGCTTCTCTTCCCTCAAGCTTTCTCACCATTTTGGGTTGAGAGATGCAGGTGCTAGGTGTCCCCGGGTGAAGTCATTTATTTTCGAGCCATGGGAAGATTGCAAGGTAGATTTTTGTCAACTCCTACACATCCCTGAATGCTAACACCAAGCACTCTTATTAAAGGAGCTGTCGAGATGAATTAGCCAAATGGGATGAGGCTTCCTAAAGAAGGGAATACCTAATCAGAAGAGAAGGAGGGAAAGGGGCTGTGCTTCTGACAGGATAATAATGCAAAGTCTCACTTATCTGCACTAATGGGGGCACAGGTGAGCACTAATAACTGAAATATGCAGATGTGGTTAAAAACCTTTCGTTTTTATTTCTTCCAATCTTTTTTTTTATTTCTTGTTTAATGTTGTTTTAAAATTTCTAAGGAAAAGAAGCGTTCTCTTTAGGGAAGCAAGAAGAATTTGAGTCAGAAAGACAGTCTGTAAATCTAGGCGGGCTAATAATGTATGCTAAAAATCTGCTGTGGGTCCATGCGAGAGAAAGAGATACTAGGAAGAACAAAGTCTGAGGGTGCCTTTCCCCTTTGAGCAGGAGAAAGGAATATGAAAACAACGATGAGTGTGCCGGATATAGAAAAAGAGAAGGAGGAAGGAAACTTCTTTGAATTCCCACTCTATGTCAGAAGCATTGCATATGATTACCTCCTTGAAAACACACAACATCATCACACAACCCTTCCTTCCGATATTCATTCATTCACCCACTCACTCATCCATTCTAGAACAACTAGTCCCTGCTCTCTGCCTTGCACAACGAAGGAGCTGGTGACAAAGAGATAACATATAGAGATCCTGACCTCCAGTTGCTTTCCATCTAATGAGGAGATGGTTTAGAACCCCATAAACATGGGAAGAGAAGGATGAGACTCAGAGAGAATGCATCTGGCCTAAAGTTTTCTAGATACTAATTGGCCACAAGAAGATTCAAGCTCACGTCTTTCTGACACCATCTAAAACCAAAGGACCCAAACCGGGCAGCCTGTTAGAGTCAGCTGATGGAACTCCATCCCCAGACTTGCAGAATCTCTAGGCTTGGGGCTGAGGAGCCTGTATTTTTGAAAACTCCGTTGGGGAACCTAACCTAAGAACCAGATACACGGATGCTGTCACTTCGCAAAGCCATTCTACCTCTCCCACACCTTCCCTCACCATTCCAGCCCTCAGCCACAGCCTCTTCCTATCAGGAGCGAAAGAGTACTCATGTCTGCTACCCCCAAGCACCCTGTTGTCATTCTGGGTGGGAAGGATGCATAAGTAACAAATTTCATGAATGGCTTAACACACATGTCACCCATTCTAAATATAACTAGAAGAACTCTCTCCATTCCAGTAAATTTCTCTCTGTCCTACTCAGAGGACACCAATAATGTCATTACCTAACAGTCCCCATGGAGAGCATTTTATCTTGTTGTCCATAGCTGCTCAAAAGACAGATCAATCTCCAAGGTAGAGTGGACTTCACAAGCTCTGAATGATTGTGGTCCCACCATGGATGTGCCCATGTACCAGCTAAGGTGATGCATGTGTGTACAGGTGTGTGGCTCTTTTCTAGAGACAAAATATATTGAGATTCCCTCTAGTCTGTTACGGAGGACACCGATCAAGGGGAATCAGGATTCCAAACCAACCAAGTAGCCCAGACAGAAGTGTTATCAACAACATGGTGGTGAAGAAGTTAACTGGGCAAGGGAAGAGAAATCTTCCAAAGATGAATCAGAGAAGGGTGTATTTACAGAGAGCTAGCCATTTCAAAGAACAGAAGCTCAAAACTGCCCTCTACTTCTTACTTAATAAATGAGACACATTTTTGACAGATTTAATGAGATTAAGAGGAAGGAGAGGATTAGAAGCAATTAAAAATGGTACCTGTGTTCGGAATATATATACACACATGCCTTCTTATTGAGAACAGCCCAGAGAAGATGTGTAAGACAAAGTGGCAACTCAATTTTTCTTTTGCCACCATCACTAATCCACTAATCTGGTGGATACCAGACCCCATACACACACATGGTCTCTCCTTCCCTCCTCTATAATTCACCTCGGTGTAAACAGTCTAAATTATTTATGTCTAGATTGAAGGCATCTTTTAGTCGGACTGGGACTAGAGTAATCAAAATATAATTGTGCTATGGATATGCTAATACACTATGCTAATGTTTGATTAAGGAGACTATGTGACCTGAAAATTGAGGGTAAGGGTGCTGGGCCATCCAGCGGCTAAAGGATACTCAAGAAAGAGGTTCCAAGAGAACTTGTGGAGCTTTTAGAGAATCCACGTGGCTAAGTGAGAAATAAATTCTCAACACGAACCAGCTGGGCGAAGCTAGCTCTGTAAGCAGGAGATCCAGGAAAGGAAAAGCTGGTGAAGAGCTTGTTAAGTGCAGAACTGGTCTAAGCACTTTAGATGTAAAACTCACTTAATCATCAACTTCAAGAGCCTGGTACTAGTATTTCCCCATTTTCCAAATGAGTTAATGGAGACACAGAGAGTTTCAATAACTCATCTAAGATCACGAACAAGGAAAGGAAGGAACTTGAGTCCAAACCCAGGCAATATGGTACCACAAAATTTAATAGATGAGATTCTCGGGGAGAGGAATGATTCAGGAGAATCATGGGTATTAAGGGAAAAAGAGGGGGGAAAAAATGTCTGTCCGTAATAGAAAGTTATGCAAGCAATGACCAAAAGCCTCTTAGTGTGGGGAATACACATAAAGGAGCTATTTCATTTTCCTGCATCCTGTTTAGAGGGTATTAATTGCATTCCCTTAGAAGAAATTGATACAGTGAGGTTTATCTAGGACCACTGCAACTCAAAACGTACCTTCTTATCCTCTTCACCCAAATTTTCCCTTCTGATATCCTCCTAATTCAGCTGCTTATCAGTAAACTCCCATTCCTGAATTCCCATTAAAAGATAGGCTATCTTTCTACAGTAATGTTCCAGATAACTGAGGAATTATTAAATATGATGGCTTTTGTACAATAAAGGTGCCACGAACAGCCCATAAGAGGAGTCTGACCAATACCGTGTCACTTCCCTACTCATACCTTCAGGGATGCCTTGTTGCCCAGTACCCTTAATACAACATTTGAAGACCCTCTTTGATCTGCAGACAACATACCTCCAGTCTCAGCTGCCAGGTGCACCCACTGACTCCCCTTCCAGCAAGTCCAATTCATTCAGCGCACTGTAATTCTGATCTGGATTTTCCCATCGTTTCTCTTTCTGTCAAATCTTTCTATAAACATCCAAACTCCACCTCTTCAAATCTTTCCAATCCTACTGGGTTCAGCTTCATTGACCTCCTTCGCATAGGCTTCCTTGACCATCCACGTCTATGTAATTACTCTGTCAAATGCTCCCATGATTTTTTGTCCTTAAGATTACTTGACAGTTACTCATGTATGATCTGATCTCATTTTCCATTGCTGTTGGATGTGTGTGTGAGCGTATGTGTACCTGTGTATATGCTTTTAATGTTTTGGTGGTTTGTTTGGGTTTTTTTCTGTTTATGCCCTGTTTCTGCAACAAAATGTCTAATCCTTAGAAGGCTGGTACTGAGACACATCTTTATATTGTCTTTGGATCTCTTCATCCTTGTATTGCTGGCACATCTATTAAGCTACTTTGTACACAGCAAGCACTCAATAAGTATTTGCTAAATTGAAGGGCCACGCAATCTCCCACAGTGATATGGTAACATTGGATGCTGTTTTTTTTTTTTCTTTAGTAAAAGAAAACCCACATTTTGTACTTTCCAATACAAATACCTCTCCAAATCTGATCTTTGAATTTCTCTTCAGCCTCTTTATTGCTCAAGGCTTCTCTCACCTATTTGTCTTCAGCAGAGAACTATGAATGCCACAAACATGCTGTTTTATGTTTCTGGGCATTTCTTTTGTTGCTATCTCCACCTGGAATGCCCAGTCCTGTTTCTCTCCTCTTGAGGAAAATCCAAATAAGATTAAGCACTCCCAGAAAGTCACTGCTTATCCCTACTTCCTCCTTATATATCATTACATTTTCTACCATGCTTACTAAGTAATTGATTACACTTTCCCTGCCCGATTTGTTTATGAATTGCAAGAAGACAGACATTGTTTCTTATTTATCTCCATGTCTCCAGGCGCCAGCATAGTACCCAGCACACAGCCTGCGCTTTGTATACTGAATGAGTGAAGAATAAATGAACGATGAAATATAGATTGAAAACCAAAGCACTTTTATAAATTTGTGAAGGAATCTGTCATTAGCCCAGTGGAAAATGAGATGGAATTATGCCACACAATGGGATACAGAAGCACGTTAATATGAAAATGTACTTCCACACATTCACCCCAAATGCTCTCCAAGTTCAAGTCCTATCCTCTTGTAATTTAGTGGGTTGCTGAAATCCCTGGGAGAAAACCCTTTACGGTAAATACACGGCATCCACGGCCACTAGAATGGCATTGGGATCATGAGGAAGAGAGGCCAAAGCCACGTTGAAAGATGAGAGCTTGTGAAGACAGAGCTGCAGATATGGAAATCCTCCACTAGCAAGGAATCCCCCCCCACCCCAAGTTTGACAAAGGGATGCTAGATATGTGCCTGTCTTTGGAAGGAGACTATAAGGGCAGAGCAGGAAACTCAGCACAGAAATCAGTGTCCATGAAAAAGTAACAAGGAAAGGAGGGGTGGGGGCGGGGCATGCCTGGTAGAGGCCCCCAGAACTTCCATGGGGCCAATTGCTTCTCTGCAACCGGACATCTGCTGCAGTGCTCACCTTCTAGACATACAGATGTAACTCCCAGAGCTGCTTTGGCTCATGGTTCCCTTGATGCCTTAAGAGAGATTTGATTAAACCAGGTGGAGGAGGGAAAAAAAAATGTCATTTTAGAAATCACCGGTATGGAGAAAGGGGAGGAGGAGAGGAAGAGGAGAGAAATCAACCGTGAAAAAGAAAAAGGGAAATATAGCCAGAGACATAGAAAGCCTGTCAAATCTCTCCAAACTGCAACAAAAGCATAGGAGAGATAGTTTCTCTTTAATGAATGCTTTGATCAGCCACAGTTGATATAATAATTATATAAAACTAGAGCAAGACAGAAATAAGATGTGTTTTTCTCTCATGTAGCCTGTAACCTTTGTGATTGGTTCATATATTTAAAAAAAGAATAAGGCCCTTCAAAACAGAGGCATATGTCAGGAGAGAAACTGTTCTCTCCTCTGACTTATGCAGGAAATTTGCAGCAAAGCCTGCATCCCACTACCTCCTTGCCTTGGCAGTGTGGATTGCCAGACCATGACCCTAGAAGGGAAGTAATGGTGGTAAAGCTTTCCCCCCATGTATCTTGGTCTAATTTCTCAGGCTAATCCCTAGCTGGCAGTACCTCTTACATTCCTTCCCTATCCCAAGCCTTTCTTCCTACTTCTCTTGGCTCTCCCTGCAATCTTAGTTGGGCATTTCCCATGTAATAAGATACCTCGCGCTGCTGGAGGTATTGACTTGGCTAATCTCCAGAAGAGAAGGAGTACGCATCTTTTTTTTTTTTTTTCCAGAATGATACTCCCACAAGCACGTGCTTTTCAGAAACAGCAGGGGAGAGAGGTAGTTGCCATGGGAACAGAGGAGGCCACACAAACAGGAGTAGCACATTTCTCCCAAGGGGGCATGAGCAGAGCCTCCTCCTTCTTCTACCACCATCAGAGCATCTCTGGGAAGCTTTGTTTGCCTGAAAAGGAAGAGGGTCTGGAGAGGTAAAGCGTTAGTCCCTTTCTTCTTAACTTCCAAATTTTGATTGAAGAGTCTGATTGAACCTCCGGTGGTTAGCATGATAATTCAACTGGGCCTGACTGATGCTGGGTCTGGAAAGAAGGGAAGAAACAATGTCTGCTTCTCCATTCAATGTCCTGAGAATTTTCTAGACCATTAATATATTTGAGCCACAAGCTAATAGAAAGTTGATAATGGCACAAAACAAAGCAGCATCCCATAGTACTCACTCTGGTTTGATTTTCTGCCAGGCAAAACCAGTAGAAAATTAAGATGGGTCCAGAGAATGACATTCCCACTGACCATGTTGGCACTATAATGGCCCTATGCTGGCCCACTGTAGGGCTATGACAGATCTGCTAAGACAACAGTAAGGCATGAGATGGGATATCAGGGGACCCATGGGGAGAAAGCAGGTTATACTCAGCAGGCATACTGCAGCCATGCTGACGGACAGAGTCTGAAATTGTGTCTCTTTAACTCTAATTGATTTAAAAATAAATCAATCGGGTATAAAATAATGAGCTTTATGGAAATAAAGAAGTCAACTAGCTATTTGGTAAAAAGCATAAAAACAGCAAGTTGATTAACAAGTCTTCTCTTGGAAAGAAGGGTTTTGGGCAATGATGGGGTCTCCGAGAGGGTGGCCCCAATCACAGCCTTGCCTTGAGATGGGACAAGGGAGGCCACAAGGAATGCAGCAGAGCTGTAAGCCTTCCCCCTGCCACATGCTGGATGCTGATTTATTGGGACTGGAACAATTTGTCTAAAGCTGTAATTTTAACTACCTCCGTGGTGAGCAGCCAATCAGAGGGTTCGCTCCACGCAGCTTTTACGAGTCCCCATAAAAGCAGCAAAATGAAAACTCAGGGGCCCTTAAAATATACTCCAAGGGTTTCTGCAGTGCAATTGGAGGCTTTTATGACTCCTGTCAGGACTTTTATGACCCTGTAAAACCAGGCAGCAGCCTGGCCCGAGATGAAAAGTGGCCCCACTGTCTTAAAGTCTAAATGGTCTGTACATTTACAAGGCCTCGAGGAAAGATGGAGGGAGCACCACCAGGGGGGCTTGCCTTGAGTGAAGGCAGGTTGTGGGTGGGGCAGAAGAACTGGAGAGCGAGGGGAGGCAAGGGCAGGTAGAAGGTGGGATGAGCAATGCATCTGAATATGGCCTTCCGGTTCTTTAGCACCTCGGGGCACCCCGATGCCAAAGCCCCTGTGCTCATCACCAGACACCATGAGAGCCGAAGGTTCAGCAGCAGATTCATAACCAACAGGAGCTGGGTGCCTTCAATGGAAAGATAAAAACTGAAGCTTCCAGGAAATCACAGGCTCCATAGCATTCTTCAAGGACATCTTCCCATTACTATGATACCTGCATCACAGAAGGAAACAAACAACCAAAACACACATACACACACACACACACACACACACACACACACACACACACAGAAAGAATAGGGGCCTGAAATCCAGCTCAGAGCACTTTAGTGTTCCATGCAGTTCAGAGAAAATTTGTCAATCGGGTGAGAACACCTTTCCAGCCAGCTACAGAGCGTGCCCACCCTGCATGTTACCACTCCTAGCTGGGCTCTTAGCTGAGGCCCACACGACCCCTTCTGAGTCACTGTGACTGAGACAACCTGATCCTGTGCTTTGATCTGGAATCTTAAATCATCCAAACTTATTTGCCAGCCTCTGGGTTTTCCATGCCACCAAAGAAAGGCAGTATCATCCTGCAGAAGTCATGGACAGAGGCTGGAGAAATGCAGCATGGGTGTTCCTGCTGGAAGCACAAGGATGGGTGGGGGGGCAAGGGGAGCAGATTTTCTGGGCAGGTCCACGGGGGCCCTGACGCCTGTACACAGACCCTGAGAAAGGCAGTTGAGGTGAGGCATACTGACTTTAAAGCTCAGAGAATATCTAAGAAACAGAGGTGATGGTGTGTTGAAATGCCTCGGGTAGAGTCAGCCACCACTGCTGCTTGGCCCCCAGAGCTTCTAGATCAGGTGAGGGCCATGGCAACGTTGCCAGGGTTCCTAACATGATTGACTGTGGAAGCTTTGGATTTTCCAGGTTGGGGATGACAGAAAGATAGGAAAGGCAGTGGTAGGTCTGGATGTCTTATGACTGTAGGGAGTGGGTCTCCCGCCATCTGGAGGGACACATATCCTAGAGCAAGGGAGGCAGTAAGGCCGAGGATCGAGTCCCTACAGAGGGCAAACACACATCCAGGGAGCAAGGTAAACCCTGGGACTGTAGCAATGCCTCATAGTCAGTAACTTATTCCTTTTAAATCACTCGTGTTTGCAGGAGCCTTGAAGAGTGGGGTAAACAGGTATGAAAACAAGGAGACTTGGCTGTAAATCCCCAAGCCCCCCATGTGACTCTGAGCAGTCCATAATCTTCCTGAGTCTCTCCTTCCTCATCTGTAAAGTGGAGATAAAACAGTTGCCTCATATAGTTGCTTTAAGGATTAAAGGAGATAAGGTGTGTAGGGTGCGATTTGAGCGGCATCTTAATGAGAGGAGAGGAGCCTGCGGAGAGGAGTATTTCCAGCCAAGGAGCCCTGTGCAGTGGCCGCAGACAGAAAAGAAGCACCCCTATTTTAGGTACAGTAAACCATCTGCTTGGCCTCAAGCGCCAGCTCCTTACAGGGAAGGTGTAGGTATTAAGTCCCTGGCTCGCCCCGTGTGCCAGGCGCGGTGTGGGCTGTGGAAGGGCCTGGGAGACAAGAGCAGATGAGTCCAGTAAGTGGCTGCGTTTCCTGCCTTGACTCTTGACCTCATCCAACCCGTTCCCCTCAGAATAATCAAAACAGTCTTCTTGAAGCAAAAACTTGCCTTGTCACTACCCCTTCAAACTTGTTAGGTGTTTGCTACAGCCCATGAAAGTCCAAATTCCCTAAGGCAGTCCTATGAGTGCTGGCCTGATCCGGCTCCTGCTAAATTCCAACCAAGTGCATCCTTTCACGAACTTGGCCCTTCGGCTCGCTCTTCTCTACGCACACCTCCACCTTTCACACACCACACTCCCTTCCAATCAGGATCCTGGAGAGTGCCATTCTCCTCCAGGCAGTTTGTATCTACCTGACTCCTCCTCATCCTCCCAGGCCTCAGCCTTGACAGGTGTCCTCGAAAGAGCTCCCATGACAGGCACCCCGTGCCACCATGCCGCCCATACTAACCAAGACAGCTATACGGTCCCATCCCTCCAGGCAGTCTTTCAAACACTCACCAGATTCCTAATCCCATGCTCCATTTGGGTCATCCACACTGGAATGTAAGCCCCATTAGAGCAGAACACTGCTATCACAGGCCCGGGCCCAGTGCCTGGCAGATAATATGAAAAAACAGACCTACACTGGAAACAAATTGAGGCATTACCTGACCTGATAAGTTGTTTAGATGGTAACCTACAGTTAGCACGGAGCCACCAATGGTGGGAGCAGGGCATTGGCCTAAAGGACGCAGAAAGACCACTGTAGCCATGCAGTGGGGGAGGATGCGTAGAGGAAGGGCATCCAAGGCAGGCAGCCCGGCTTACTTAAGTCATTCAGAAATGACAAGAGTCTGATCTACCACAGTGGCAGCATGAATGTAGATATGAGACAAAAGTCACTCGATAATGGGGTGCCTGGGTGGCTCAGTCAGTTAAGCTTCCGACTCTTGGTTTTGGCTCAGGTCATGATCTTGGGGCCCTGGGATGGAGTCCCAAGTGGGGCTCTGTGCTGGGCATGAAGTCTGCTTGAGATTCTCTCGCTCTCCTTCTCCCTGTGCCCCTCTCCCTTCAAATAAATAATGAAATAAAATACGCAACAGAAAAGTCATTCAATAATAAACTCAGCACACAATGGGGAATAGGGATGAGGGAGAAGTCTAGGATGTCCCTTGGGTATCAGGTCTGGGTGAACAGGTGGATAATGGATTTAGGAATAAGAATTCATAAAATGAAGCTGGAAATAGAGTCCTGTTGGGTCTTGTTAAATATGAGGTACATGGGAGACATACAGGTGGAAATGTCCAGCAAGCGGCTTGAGAATTAGATCTGGTATCTGGAAAGGCCAGAAACATAAATTGGGGAGTTAGTGGCCCAAAGGCTAAAATCACTGAAGTGGGATGACATAATCCTTGACGTCCGCATGGAGCCAAAGAGGCTAGTGGGCTTATGAGAAAACCCTGAAAAATATAAGCATTTAAAAAACTTGGGGCGCCTGGGTGGCACAGCGGTTAAGCGTCTGCCTTCGGCTCAGGGCGTGATCCCGGCGTTATGGGATCGAGCCCCACATCAGGCTCCTCCGCTGGGAGCCTGCTTCTTCCTCTCCCACTCCCCCTGCTTGTGTTCCCTCTCTAGCTGGCTGTCTCTATCCTGTCGAATAAATAAATTAAAAAAAAATCTTAAAAAAAAAAAAAAAAAACACAGAGGACTCGTTGCCTTTCTTAACAAACTTCTGCCAACACACCAGCCCGCATTAGCTGGTCTGTGCACTTAGTGATGATATTACTCATTTTTGCACCAGCAAATTTAATAAATATGCTAATTTAATAAAATTTTATTGAGTGCCTACTTAGTTAAGTGGTTAGATATGCCCCCATAGGCTCCCATAATACCCTGAATGTCTCCGTCGGAGCTTATCACTTTCTACTATAATCTTATTTGTCTTTTCATTAAATTATGAGCTTCTTGAGTCAGAAATTATGTATTTTAGGCCTCTCAACCCTGCCCACCACCTAATGTTTGCTCAATAAATGCAGGGATGAAGTTCACCATTAGATGGGGAGGACAGATGCATGAAAATAATATTAAAAAACAAAACTACAGTCCTTAAAGTCACAACTGACTTGCTACTAGCCAAACCCAGTGGACGTTTCTTTCTTTTTTTTTTTTTTTTTACTATTGTTTCTTGCTGGCTAATTCTGTCTCCTTTAAAATTTCTCCCTAACTTCTCAAGATACCAATCTCTCTTGCTTTATATTCTACTTCTGTTATGTATCTCCTTCGCAGGCTTCTCTTTCCCGACCTTCTCACCCCTCCCTAAATTTTTGATGTCTCCAAAACTCTTTGTCCTTAATTATATCCACCCTCAGAAATCTGCACACAACATCTTCATCTATCATTTGCAAACAACGATTACAAAAGCCTCCACTGTAGCTCAGAATTTCCACAGAGCCAACTGCTTCCTCGACTTGCGCAATGGGAAGTCCTACCACCTGATGATCCCATTACCCATGGAAAAAACTGTGGGGATCGTTCTGGATGCATTCTTTGTCCCCCAGATACAACTGCTGACAACAAACTGCCAGTTCTACCTTCTAACTTTCCCTCCTGTTCATTGCACTGCTAACTTTCTTTCCTGTTCATTGCACTGCTCCTGCCTTGCATGAGATCCCTTCCTGATGGATGAAACCGACTCCTAAGAATCCACTTCACTCTCACGCTCTCCTTGCCAAACTGTTAGCCAGAGTGGGTGTACAATGATGCAAATCTATGCCATAGCATCTCCTTCTTCCTCCTGAGGTTTCCTCTCTTCTTTGAGATAACATCTAAATTTCTTTAAATCATTCTCATTCTAGCTAGGCATTAGAATCATTACTGAACTTTTTAAAATGCAGGTCCTGGAGCTCATCTTAGATCTAGTGAATCAGAATGTTGAGCAGATAAACCCCAGACACATACTGGGGTAGGCTCCCAAACTCCAGAAGGTAGAGTGATGTGCCTCCATCAGCGGATGATTTGTGACCCACTTATATTCTAGGTATGTCTTGTAAAATTCACAGTCTGTTTCTCTGGGAATTTCCAATGCGCCGACTCCCCTGCACTCTTTTGGTCACAGAAACAATGTTCATGCAACAAAATCAGCTTCGAGCCTCCGGCAGAGTGGTACAAGACTCAGGCACCAGATTCAGGCTGACCAAGCCAATTTCCTTTCAAAGAGAATTTGTAAAGACATTCAATCTTTCCTGGTGGTTGTATATGTAAGACATAACATCTTGGAGGATGGTCTTGCCTTCTGTATTCCATCACCTGGATTGGAAAAGTAGGTAAGCAATCATTCATAAATGAGGAGTATAAAGGACTCATAAAGAGATCAGCAAAACAGGGGTTCCTGATGGCCCCAAAGGACACCTGACATCACTTTTGTCACAAGGCACTGGAGTCATTAGTTGACTTGTCTCCACTGGACTTAGAGATGAAGGCGAAGAGCTGTGCTTAGAACCTTGGCTCATGATCAGTTAACACAGCTCTGGGCACAAAGAGTGACCTCAATGAATATTTACTGAGGGGCTGAAGTAATCCGTGAAAGAATCCCTTTTTAATTACTAATTAATCAGAAGAGAATGCCAAATGAAGAAAAGGTCAGAAAAGTGACTGTCTGTGGCTTGTAATGACCTCCAATCTCTGAACTCTTTTGCTATGGAACTACTGTTCTCAACTATGCTACCTAGCAGATGGAATTTTTTTTCCCCATCTTAGGGAAAATAAAGTAGGTCAGATGGAGAAACGTTCCTTTCAACCCTGTTTCAGGAGATCTCCCCAAGATCGTATAACTCATCTCTTCAACAAGAACTCCCTGGCAGCCAGAAGGATACTGCATCTCCTCTATAGGCTACACTTCAGTACTAAATGTATAGCAAACATGAATTGTACTGAATGAATCATCTAGTCTATTCACTGCGCAGTATTGGTTTTCCTTGTACCTGAAGTCAATGTTCTTGCATAGGTTAGAGACTGTGTGTATCACACATATAGAATGTGATTTATCAGGCAACTAAGTTTAGAGCCCACTCACTCTAAAAGCAAATATTCAAAATGAAACACTACATATATATATTTTTTTGAGTAAAGCGTGCATGTGGAAAATAGTTTATAGAGCTCGGTTCTTGCCTCATAGGAGATGAAAACGTGATCCTTTGCTAGCTCAGACAAAATCCTCCATGCTACATTAGGCCTGATAGCAAATTTTGTACTTGCAAGCTTTTATCAAAACTGTATATCTGAAATCTTAATAATGCAGGAAGGTAGATTATGTTTCTCCTCTCTGTTTAGGTTTCTATCAACAGAATCAGAACTAATTTCTGATTTGAAACTCAGCAGTTCTAGCAGGATTTGTAAGAATATTTTGTTAAGTCCCTGCAGAGGACAGAAGGAGCCTGACATGGCACAGGCACACATACGTGTATATGCCAAATGAGAATCTTAATAAAATAACATAAAATAATGATTATATCCACAGATAGAAAGAACTACTTTGGTTCGATATTGGTCACCTGAAGAAATATGAAGTATATAAATAAAAATTTAACAACAAATCCTCCAGCATCCCATAGCTGGGCCATTTTCATTTTTCATTTTAGTTTCTGACGTAATACAGACACTTACATATGTAGCACGGCCATGCAGAGTATCAGATTTAGATTTAGGTTAGAAAGAGAGTCAGATTTAGATCAGTTTAAATTTAGAATTTGTCATTTACCAGCTATGAGACTTGAAAATGTTAAAAAAAAAATTAGCCTTAGGGTTTTTTTTTTCCCTATAAAACACAGTGAATAACATCTATTCTGCCAAACTTATGGTTACTTTTGAGGCTCAAAATCAGTATGAGATTAGTTATTCTAATGTTCAGATATCAATATTCCAACTATATATAACAGGATGGGATATATTGCTTAATTGTTCCAAGTATTTGCAGCTTCTCCCAATGAAAAGATTACACATTTTACCCCGGTCATCAGTCTTGGTCATTTGACTTGCTTTGGCCAATGCAATGGAAATAGAAATTTCATGTGGCACTGTAAAATGGAAACTTCAAGAACCTTCATGTGGTTTTGCTCTTCTTTTCCCTCTAGAGCAAGACTGCACATCCCAAATCAAACCTACTCCTTCAGTCTTTGGTCCAAGAATTAAAGAAATATATGTGAGTGTATATGTTCATGTTTATGTGTATGCATGATTATAAATAAAAAAATACATAAATATTATATAACTATATATAAACATACTCACATATTATATAAATGTGTGTGTGTGTGTGTGCGCGCATGTGTATACAACATACATACTCGATTCCCCCCAAAAAGGAGTATTTCATTTTGGATCTTTGGTTGGTTTTAGACAGAGTGGGTTACTCAGTTATCTGATAAATCACCTTCCAAATGTGTGATATACACACCCTTATAGCATGCATACAAGAGTATGTGTGCACGCTTGTGTGTGTGCACATATATATAAATAAACAAATAAATAAGTGTATACACATATATATGTGTGTACATATATATGCATGTGTGTATATATATGCATATATATGCCTGTGTGTATATATATATATGTAGATATAGAGAGAGAGACTATATATATATATATAGAGAGAGAGAGAGAGAGAATCACACACACACACAAACACACACACACATAGTTGCAAGCCACCTTTGTGCTTGTAAGCCACTGACATATTGGGGACATTTGTTATTGCAACATAACTTAGCCAAAGCTGACTAATACACCTTAGAACCTCTCTAATTTTCACTGAAATAGCCACCAGATTAACAGATACCCTATTTCCTCTGAAAGACATAATGAAAGCCCAGAATCATTAGACTAATACTTAGTACATTAGCACTCTTCTGATCCCCAAGTTAGGTGAATAATTACCAAGAATCAGTTTCTTGTGTATCATGTATAACCACTGTGAGTTTATATTGTAATTTTATAAATTAAATAATTTGCAAAAACTTTCCAAGAACAAATCACTAAATAAATGGCTGTTGCTTTTGTTAAATCAAATGATGAAATGTATAAGAAAGTGTCATGTAAATTGCAGTTTTCTGTGTTGATGTATTCGTTGATACTAATTTGTCAATTAGTAGATTTCTGAGCAGCTACTTTGTTTTATAAAGCACCATGCTGGGGATAACATGAGGCATGTAACACAGAACTATCTTCAAAGGATATTCAGCCCACTATATTAGCAAAGGGAATCAGGGGCGCCTGGGTGGCACAGCGGTTAAGCGTCTGCCTTCGGCTCAGGGCGTGATCCCGGCGTTATGGGATCGAGCCCCACATCAGGCTCTTTCTCTATGAGCCTGCTTCTTCCTCTCCCACTCCCCCTGCTTGTGTTCCCTCTCTCGCTGGTTGTCTCTCTCTGTCAAATAAATAAATAAATAAATAAATCTTAAAAAAAAAAAAATGGCAAAGGGAATCAACAGCAGCATATTCAGCAGCATAGCTCAGTGACTGATCACAGTGCCAATAAACACTATTGTATCAATTAAATCAAAACAAACGAAAAATGGTGCAGAATGTTCCAGGCTACTATTGCTAGATTTACAGGGCCAGAAACGTGATGCCTCTTTCTATTTCATTTTGTGTTTATATATCTTAGTGTGTCATCTATCCATTCCAAAGTAATATAAGTTCATTACGTATAGGCTTAAAATAAGGAAATACATATTAACTGTTTGGGTATTATGTTTCAGTCATCGAAAGTCTATGTAAAATAGAAGGCTTCCGTTTGAAACCTGCTTGTGAGAGGTCTTGTTGCCTAAGCCCAGTTGCCCACTGGCCTCTTTTGGCAATCAATTCATCAGGCCCAGAAAACTGTTAAAATGAAGGTACTGCCCAGGGAGCCACACATAGCAATTTCTCTAGAGAATCCCTGATTTAAATGGATACGGCAACTTCCATTTCTCTGACTTGGGGGGAAAACCTGATCTGAAGCAAAAGAGGTGATAAAACCCACAAACCTACCTTACCATGTCTAGAACCATCATTAACATGGAATGCTCTTAACAAATGAAACCCACCTCCACAATCAATATGTCATGAGGCCACAACGAGTGGCTCTGTTTTAACACATAAATGCCTTTTGAAGATGGTAGAAAGGAGAGAGCAGTGCTGTATCCCCACACACCCAGCATACAGCCAAGTAAGAGGAACACCAATTCCCCAGGGAAAGAGGAATACAGTTCAATACCCCCAGTTCAAATCAGTTCATGGAAAGAGTCGTATAAACATATGTTCCCTAAGGGTAAAAAGCATGTTGAAGACATCTATGTTTTCAGTGCTGAGCCCCCTGCCTGATATTCAGCTAGAGCTCAATAATTACTTCTTAAGTGAATGACAATGACTGACCCACTGACAGATGGATGGATGATTATTATGAATAAAACCACACATTAGAGCATTTTACTTTCCTTCAGCTTCATCATAAAATGCCAAGCATCAGGATTATTTGATAGAAACCTAAATTATATGAGTACTATTGCCTGAATGGGTGAAATGTTTATTATTTTAATATTTTCCTTACAGCCAACCCATCATTCAAAGCCTAACTCAAATGTTATCTCCTCAATAAAGTCTTCCCTAATCCTTGGCATGTCATCTGGGACCCCAGTACCTTTCAACACCAGGAAACAGGACAAAGAACAAATACTTTCAAATTCTGCTTTGCAGCCCATTTGTTTTACTGCAAAAACAATTTAATGTGTCAAAATCAAATTAAGAAATAAGGATGGGGAGGGATGGAATTCAACAGCACAGGGTAAGAAATATTAGAAAGCTTTACACAAAAGAAAGTAAATACTGTGTGTCTCTGTGTATATACATATACAAATGTGCAAGCACCTGTCTGTACAATATTACAATTAAAATATGGCTGTTTCTATAGGTTGATATGAAGACATTTATAGACCACTGTTATAGTCCTGATTAATGTCTTGTTTCCACCACTTGCTAGTTATGTAACTTGAGACAAATAAATCTGCCCTTGTGTAACCATTTGTGTTAAAGGGAGATTTGTGACCTGTTCTTTTAGGTGATGTTGTGCCTTTTCTGGCTGTGTTCTTTCCTCTTCCAACAGCCCACACTGTACTTCCCATCCTGGACCCCAGTCTCTCTCTCTCTCTTACATACACACATATACATATAATGCAATATTATCCAGTTTCAAAGAAGAAGGAAATCCTATCATTTGTGACAACACAGATAAACCTGGAGGTCATTATGCTAAGTGAAATAAGCCAGAGGAAAATAAAAACTGCATGATATCACTTATAAGTGGAATCTTAAAAAAAAAAAAAAGAAAAATCAAACTTACAGGAATAGAGAGTAGAAAAGTCATTGCCAAGGGCTGAGAGGTGGAGGAAATAGGGAGAGGTTCGTAAAAGGCTACAGACTTTCATGTATAAGATGAAAAAGGCTTGAGGGGCGCCTGGGTGGCACAGCGGTTAAGCATCTGCCTTCGGCTCAGGGTGTGATCCCGGCGTTATGGGATCGAGCCCCACGTCAGGCTCTTCCGCTATGAGCCTGCTTCTTCCTCTCCCACTCCCCCTGCTTGTGTTCCCTCTCTCGCTGGCTGTCTCTATCTCTGTCGAATAAATAAATAAAATCTTTAAAAAAAAAAAAGATGAAAAAGGCTTGAGGGTCTACTGTATAACATGGTAACTATAGTGGATAACACTGTGTTGTATAATTAAAGTTTATTAAGAGAGTAGCGAACTGTCGTCAAAAAAAAAAAAAGGTAAATGTGAGAGGTGATGGAAGTGTTAATTAACTCCAGGGGAGGCAGGAATTCTCTCACAATGTATACAGATATCCAACAATCATGCTGAATGCTTTCAATATCCTACAATTTTGTCAATTACACCTCAATAAAGCTGGCATAAATTAACCCGGCTGAAAAAAATCAAATGAATAGATGGTAAAAAGAAAAAAAAAAAAAGCAAACATTATAAACAAGTGTAAAATGAAATGGAACAAAAAGTATTCCTGTCGTCGGCAAAGTGATTTAAGATCTGGGGAAAAGAAAATCAAGCTTCTGTGTAAGGTACATTTTAAGGCATGTATGTAAAATTCAGCACAGCAGATGACTTTCACCCAATTTCTGCTATGCTATTTTATGCTAATAGTCAGCATAGACATATCCCTCAGGGCTTCATTCTTAGTGGCCAAAGGACCTGTCAGGGTTGAGGTTTCAACTTTGAAACAGTTTCCAATAGACCAGATGGGGTTCTTTGGAAAATGGTCTAGGTTTCCTCAGAGATGATTCTAATTCAAAGAAATTTCAGACCCAAAGAGATTCAGCACAGTTCAGTCCAAAACAAGGTCAGATTTCAAAAGTCCCCAATTCAGAGGAGAAAAAACTACAAATATGAATTCATTTATTCTGTTTATTGAGTGCTTACTGAATACCTTCAGGCTATTTAGAGTGAGCGGGGAGTGCAGGGAATGGACACTTACCAAGTACCTATGTGTGTTATCATCATGACGGGCCCTTTGTGCAACCCTTACCACAAAACATGGCGGGTATTTGCGAGATTGGAGGCTTATCAACAAAACCTGCCTTCTCTTCTTGGACACTTCATAGGATGCCATTTTCCACGCTCTCTTGCCATGATGTGTGATGCAGTAACCAAGTTCTACCCAGGTAGAACTACCCAGTAGAAGGTAGACGTGACATGCACAACTTCCCAGGCCTCGCCCTTTAAAGCCTCTTTCTTGTGCTGCTCTACGCCCTCCTCCTCCCCTCGCTAGAAGCTGACACCCATGGCCAACCTAGAAGTCACATGCTGAAGGTAGAAAAGCCTCCGAAATGCAGCATCCCTGAATAAGCACAAAAGGCAGAGCCTCCCCACTTTACAAACAGTAGCATGACATATGGCCATCAAATGGTGAGAGACAAATGCCTACTGGAAAGCTACAAAGATGTGGGTATTTATTTATTATGATCACAAGTGTGACCCTAATTAATATCAAAATTGGTACCAGGAGTAGAGCTTTGGTGTAAACCGAAAATATGTGTTAATGGCTCTTTAGTGGGGCAATGGATGTCAATGAAACAGGCAGTGTGAGCTAGAAGCCTGGCGATCCCTGTTTTGAAATAGCAAACATTTGGTAAAACTGTCACTTGTGATCATTTCTAAAGCTAACTAAGTGCCAACCAAGCCCATAGCTCTAAAAAAGAAAAAGAAAAAAAAAATGGGTAGAAAGAGCCAAAGCGTTTATATGTCTTAATTACTCCTCTCTGTTTATACCAGTGATTACAAAAAAGAGATGAGCTCAGAAAGAATGTACCAGTTTCCAATCAGATATTAAAATGAGAGAGAAAGAAAGAGAGATGCAGAAAAAGAGAGAAAGATTGATTCTAGAAATCTGAGGCATCCCTGGTTTGGAGAAGCCAACTGAATTGGACCCCAAATATCAGGAAGGCAGAAAAATAGTTCTAAGCAACCAAGGTCCATTAAGACTTCTCAGCTGGACAAAAGGGCTCACTTCAGTGGCAAATACAAAATCATGGCCATCACCCTTACAAAGCCCTTTCTTTCAGACCACCTCCATGAAGCCACATTAAGTGGAGAGAGAGCAGAACACAGGGGCACAAAAGGAAGGAAATACTGTAGGCTTGAAATTTATAGCCAGTTATGCCTTTGGTATTTTTCACATAGCAAATGGATTTGCCCGAAAAAAAAAAAAAATAGAGCAGAAGTTTACGACATTTTTGAAGGAATTGTGTAGCCAAAGAAACCATGAGAGTCTGCGGCTGTCGGCAGTTCCAAGCTCTCCAACATGCACTAACAGAAAAGGAGCTACACAATGCCATTCGGCCCCCAGGAGGAAGTGCTCTACAATAACCACGTTAGATGAGGTCATGGAAGATACCGAACAAAGAGCTACCCAGTGGGTGAACTTCCCAGGGAATGACAGACAAGAAAGTTCCTCCTGGAGAACAGAATCAGCATCTGAGTAAGGAATGTCTCCAACTGCCAGGACCAAGGCATCATCACCACCACAGAGCGGCAACTGTTCGTAGCTCAAGGTGTTTTCTTCTTCAAATTCCAAAATTTTCAAAGGTTTTCTTTTATAATCCTGTCCTACATCCCCATTAAAAAGGATGTTGGAATAAGGCATGGCAATCTTTTTAGTTTTCCCTGAAAAAGCCATGTCTGGTCATGAAGAAAAGGAATAAATATCACCCAGTGATCTTGGACTTGGAGTTAGATGTAATAGCTGGATTGAATTCTGAGTTGTCTAACTTGGGCCTGGGGATGTGAAGAGGGGTGTAAATGGGTATCTGGTGAAAATATTGTAGCGACAGTTGCTAGCTATACACCAAAATCCATTTCCTTTTATTTATTTATTTTTTTTGGTATTAGGCCAGATTCCTTTTCTCAGCATGTGTCATCACCAGGTAGACCGAGAGACTGCATTTTAGCCAAAGGAAAGCGAGCTGTACCATAATGACCTTAAGATCCCCCAAGTGTGCTCCTCCGTGCGTTTCCTCTTCCTATGGCCAGCAACGAATGCTTGGGGGCCACTTGGATGTCATGTGTTCCAGATAACACAACCTTTCTTAGCCTGGGTACCAGAGTGACTGTGTAGAGCAGAACCTCTCTCCTCGCCAACAGTTAGAAGCACCCAGAGGGTTCAGTGAATAAGACATAAACTTTTATCGCATCAACTCCATGGAGTTACAGCGTTTTTATTAGTAAATACAGTAAATACTATGCACTCCATTTTACAGATGTGAAAAGTGAGGCTCAGACAGCTTATTTTACGTAGCGTACAGAGATTACAAGTGCGGATGTTAGGCTCAAACCTATGTCTCCCCCACACCGGCATCCCCCTTCATTGTACCACACTAACACTTGGCAATTGAAGATACACTACCAGTGTAAGAAAGGGATCTATCAGGGTCAAGATAAACCAAACAATCTTGTCCTACATTCAGATATTAGGTAGATTTGGTTTTGCCCCTAGGTTAGGTCATGGGTTTTCTTCCATACAGGACTTAAAAAAAAATAAATAAATAAAAACTAGTTTTCTTTGTAGAGCTAAGGAAGCAGTCAGGACTCAGCGTGAAGAAACAGAATCTGGGTGTGCCCTGCAAGCAAATGAGAGGACCCCCTCCCTCTACCTGCTAATTCCACAGGGATTCTTTAGGTAAATGAAAACCATAAGCCATTTGATCCTGAAAGTTTTTCTGCAGAAAGGCAAGATCAGGTCCTTTCTTTGTGTTAAATCTTGCCTTGATTAAATTGGCTTTTTTTCTTAGTGAGTTTTCCAAAGTGCCGAGTTACTAACAAGAAAGGTTTTAATAGGGACCTAGACTTTAAAACCATGAGCAACTCAGCCTGGGTCCTTTATGATGTGTAATGAATAAAAGAACCCAAATCACCACCCTTTAGGATCATCTGTCTAAGAACTATAATAATTTTCCCCTTTATCCCATTCTTCCTTCCTTTCATTTTATATGTCCCCAGTGTTGCTTTCTTTAAAGGGCACACATTCGAGAAGCAGACAGTCTACTTTCCGTAGGGCGATCGCCCTGGCTGGAAGGACCCTCTCCTCTGGGCAGGTCCTCTTGCACTGCAATTCAAGAAGAATTGCATCTGTTCCCCACATACCACCGTCCCTTCCCTCCATCCATGCAATGGCTCTTCTTTTCCTTCTCCCAGATCATTTCATCTCTGCTCCTTCACTCTCTTTACTCTCTTACTCCCCATGCCTTCTCTACGTCATTTTAACAAAGAAACCCCACACAGAGGAGACTCGCCAACTATTCTCCAATCAGGGCAATTCCTGTGTACAAAACATGCATGGTGACACTGTGCTGCTGTCTGAAAGTGTCTGTCCACCATCCTCAATAGTTTCGCATAGACTTCTTGTCCCTTTAGGCAGATGGACAGTCTCTGACATAATTGCAAGCTGTAGTTTTTTTGTTTATCTTCCTCTCTTTTCCAGGCCCCTAGAGCATATGCGGGGTTATCAGAAATGAACTAGAATGATTTTCAAATCCTATCTTAGCATAGAAATAGTGGATATTCTAACAGAGGAGGAAAAATAAACCACAAGGATGATGTATGTCCCCTCTGGTCTTCTCTTGCCACAGAGACACTGCAGTGGTGCCAGGGAACACAGGGTAAGCAGAACATTTCCATAAAAGTGTTTTATTTTACTCGCTTAACAGCTTCATGCCAATGAATCATCCCTTGGTCGAGGAGGAAGTGCCTGCAGAGATTCATCAGGACCACTCCAGCCCAAGCCTGAAGAGAGGGTGAGGGAAATGGCCGCAGGGGGCATCCAGCTGGTATCCCACAGTTCTCCAGAAAGCTACATGCTCTCACACAGCTGCACGGGAGGTTCTTAAGTGGAAAAATTGTTGCCTACTTAAAATCTAGGCAACCTGGGACACGGCATCAGGAAACTTTAATTCTCTCTTCCCCAGGCCTCAACAGGTAGCCTTTTCGACGCAGAGTACAAAGAGGCAGGGCATGACTAATGGGCCCAAATTGTTGAGGACTTGTCCACCTTAAACTTAAGGCTAAAGTCATATTTACTGAACGTCTACAATATCCCTCCCTTATGTCAAAACAAATGGATCCCTATAGGGGTTGATGAGGCTGTAAAAGGATCCAGCTATGTAAACTTATTATAAACACACACACACACACACACACACACACACACACACTCCCTTCTCCCCCATCAAAGGTGCAGATTGCAGAACTATGAAGTCAACTTGAAATAAGGACAGGTGGTAGGTCTGCGGCACAAAGCATTTCCCATAATAATATAGACCCTGATTCTGATATACATTCATGGGGCTGGATAATCTACTCTTGAATCTACTTGAAAAAATTAACTCTTGCCCTCTTTCCCCCCATAACGGCTGAAACTTGCTCATACATCTGCTGATTGTAATTACACATTTACCTCCCTTTCACCATCAGACTAAGCACCTTAAGGGCCACAACCAAAGGTCCTTCTGTCAATAAATCCAGGGCTTAGCACACTGTTTGGCATATCATATGGCTCATTAAATACTTGGGAATGAAATAATGTATAAAATAATGGTAATCTCCCATTTGCTTTTCCAAGTAAAATGAAAATTCACTCAATTTATATAGAGCACTAAAATTGGAGTATTCATTTCCTAAATTCTTTTTAAAAATTACTTATAGTAATCATAAAACAATCTGAGGTGTTTGGATGAGATCAATAGAGATAACACAATGCAGTTCCCTGGTTTTAATTAAAATTTCCATTATCAAGTAGGCATTTGGCACACAGACATTGGTTATAGCTACCAGGACCAATGGAACACCACCACTCAAGCCGAATTTGACTTGATAATAGAATCCAACATCTTTGGGGCTCTGTGGAGAGATACTAAATTAACCTTAATCTGGATATGCCAGACATCACTTTGCCAACACTCATCTGTTCAGGCTCTGGCTACTAATCCAGTAAATATTACCAATTCCTATTTTACAAATACATGAGAAGTAACTAACGTATCTAAATAGTTTAATGATGCCTTGAATTTTCCCTTGACATCCACTCCCTACCCTTCTCTACAGACCTTGTTCCTCCTCAATTAATTTTAAAACTATAGTACATGTGCTTTCAAATCAGCAAGCAATTAATTGTGGTATATTGGTAAGAGGCAATTTGAATATGACTCAGTTTACTCGCCAACAATAAAGGCATAAAGCTACCTCTCTGTCACCACCTCTTCATCTATATTAATCAATACGCACAGAGAGCAATGAGTCCCTTGTAGAGAATAGCCCTACATATTCACAAAAGACTATTATCATTAATTGCCATTTAGTAATTCGATGCCACTAGTTCCATTAACACATCCACAGACTTGTGAACGCTTGAACCATCATGTCTGAGGGTAAAGTACTGTCAAAAGGGGATGTGAAATATCTTTCAATGTCACACCCTCTTTTGGGCAGAAAGAATGACATCTTAGTGCTGCCTTCTGGGCACCTTTGAGTTAATAATGAGGCAAGTGTCTCTCAAAGGGCTTCAACAATAACCCCTTATTGGATTACCAGACAATGAATTAATGGCCACAAAGAGGCTGCCTGATCAGATCTTAATTAAGCGCGGGGCCATTGAGAGGGTTCTAAAGCTCCCTTTCACTGCACCCCCATAGCTCACATGGGCCATACTTCATCTTGGCCAGAGGTCTGCACAATTTTCTAATGCCAACATAGCAAAACACCTTCAATTACTACAAAGGGTTGTGAAAACACACTGATTTTGTCAAACCTTAAGAGATTACCATGCCAATGGTTAATAATGCCATCACACATTTCCTTTAGTTTAAATCTTAGCATGTCCTAATATCTAAAAATGGACAGCCCTACCTCTTCCCGTCATCCGGGAAATGAGTTGATTTAGCACCCAGGAAGAAAACCAGGGCACAGGAGGGGGAATTATACAGAGTTTGGGTGACCTTGACTCTCTGTGTCATACTGTACAGCAGGGACAGAACAGACTATGATTGCTACCTGCCCATGGACATGTAGAAATATTAAAGAGAATGTATCTGAAAAGCCCCTCAGCCTTGTGGATTCAAGAGTCCTACATCTGGTTCCTAACTATGCTTCCCACTATGTCACCCAGAAGAGGTTTTGTAATTTACCAGTTCTCTGAGCCTCAGTACCCCGCTTTGAAAAATGAGGGAATTAGACCAGAACCCCAACAAAATGTATGTTTCCTAACCTGCATTCTAGGGGACTTGTTTGCTGCAGATGTTAGTAGGTGTTTCTGAAGAAAGGATTCCCCAGGCAGGCACACTCACGTATGCAGGCAAAAAACTAGGTCAAACATACATCAGTGCATTTCAAAACCAAAGGATTCCTCACAGCCTTCAATGTGCTCCTGTGCATTGCAATTCTCCAAGCTCTGGGTTATATAAGCTGCATTACAAACTTATTAGACTAACAAAACCCGTTTTCGTAGAGTATTCACACGCCGAGTTCGGAACTAACACCAGGAAAAATAGGGTTCCAAACCCGTTCCATGGAACCCTGGGGTTCTGCTGTGGGGGACTCCAGGCCAGACACAGGCAGAGAGGAAAGAGCCTCAAACCTCATCCGCTCCTTAGCCAGAGAAAGTCACTCACTTATTTTTTTCTTCTTATTTTGTTTGTTTGCTTTAATTTCTCAATATCAGGTCTGATCTGTCCAGAACAGTTTCTCTGACCAAAGTCATTTGAAAACCACCAGACTAGATGTTTCTAAAGGCACCTTCACTGTAAACAGTCTGTGAGTCTATTACTGTTTTGAAGGAAAATATGTGATAAGATGAAACATCTAAATCATTACTGTCCTTGAGCTTTCTAGATTCAGTTTATTATGATTTTGTTCCAGGACTTCCAGCCTACGCTCTCGTTCCTTCCATAGACAATTCACACTTCATATGAAGGATTATGAGACACACCTCTATTTTCAAAGTAGTTTTTTCATCTCCACTGAATTAATGGTGTGTGCTCTCATTCTTAACATTCCAGAAGTTACATCTAAGACTGACTTCAATGGCTCCCCCCTTTCCTTCTGACCACGGGCCACCCTCGAAAAAGGACCCTCCTCTTTGGACACCACTCCAGCTGCTCCCACTGACAGTACCTCCTGACTTTGTATCTATCTTTGCAGCACTCTTTTCTCCTTAGTTCATGATTGATTTTCTCCATAAATTGTTTTGGGCTGTTCTTGCATATCAGAAGTCACATTATCCTGCGCCCTTAATAGCTTCCTGAGAATGGAGGCTTTTTTTTTTTCCCCTGAGAACTCACACTGCATTGAATTACAAAAGGTCCTGCTTCAGATCGTCACTGGACATCAGATTTTTATAGTATCTAGTCAAAAGAAACAAAGTGTCCTCTTTCTGACTGTATTTTACCATCCCATCCCTTACAGGATATATTCACATCAGGCTTTAACCATGGCATCCGAGCACAATGTTCGCCATATAATGGCTTTATATATTCAGGGTTAAGAGCAAATTAGTCAATGAACTGGCAAGGCCTTAAAACCCAGACCCTTTTAGCCTTTATATGAGGGAAGCAATTGCTCATGAATGTTCTGACTTTGCTTGCCCGGGGTTGAAGAAGCAGTGTGCACCTGAGTAACTGGCAGAGCCCAATCTGAGGACAATTAAAATGTACACAACTATTTGGCAGGGGTAGAATCACCCTTGCAAGACATGCCCCAGCTTCCTGTTTTCACAATAGGAAGAGCAGATGCTCCTGGGAAATCTGGCAGCACAACACGTGGGGAGACAAAGCAAACAACGAAGACATACGATGCGAAAACGGGGAAGCTCAGTTGGTTCTTTCTTCCATGAACAAAGCAGCAAGCTATTCTAGCACTTTCCAGCTCTATCAAGTGATGGTGGTGAGCACCGTGGCAGAGAGCAATCAATGCACTCCTGAAGGATGGGCACTGCAGCCTCAGTGTGTGATATGCCAAATATATTTGATTTCCAATATGCATGTATGCATAGAAAGCTTCCAATGGCTGGAGCTGACATTTATCTTCAGCATCTAGGACTGGTGGGGCTGGTCACCCCTGTGCTCATGAGTGAAAGTAAATGTCAGGAAAGATTAGTGGCCATGTACTACCCACACACGTGGACATTTTTCATTCTCTGTGTATTCCTCATGCTGCTCTTCATTTAAGTAACAGTTGAGAGAAATTAAATGTACCCGTGCTCCAGAGGGAGCAGAATTATGGAAATGAGAGTGGCGTTATCACGTGGGACTTTTTTTTGCTGGGGTTCTTTTCAATGCAAAATACTATTCGCCACACCGGCTTGTTTTCCTCTGCAAATTAGAAATGGAGGCATGATGAAGATTATGAATTGCATCTATTCGTTTGTAAACATGGTTACTCCTGGACGGGGTGGGGGTGAAGGGTAGGGGAGAGACAAACACTGAAGCATCCTTCTAAATTATCTGTGTTAACTAATGTGCCCATCTCCTGTAGTTAAAAAAAAGAAAACAGAAAGAACAAAGGAAGAATCTAAGAAAACATGGGCATATGAATGACTCCTTAGGATAGAAAATGTGAAGAGAACATTGCAAACTGTCTAATGTGAAAGGCAGCTCATAAGTAAGGGCCCACTGACGGCTTGTCCAGTAGAGCAGACCGCCTCCCACCTGGTCGATTGGTGGCTGAGACAAAAAAAGAACAGTAATAATCAGAAAAACTCACCTCTTTCTCCTCATTCATCTCAGGTCTAAGCCCACCCATGGTCCTCCTCTCATGGTTTCAACTTTACGCCATTAAATATATTGAAAGCAGAATTAAAGTGCATTCAAGGGGCACCTGGGTGGCTCAGTGGGTTAAGCGGTCAGCTCTTGATTTCTGCTCAGGTCATGACCTCACAACGCTGAGGTGGAGCCGTGTCTGGCTCCATGCTCAGCGGGGAGTCCGCTTGAGATTCTCTCTCTCTCTCTCTCCCTCTGCCCCTCCCCCCACTCACATGACTGCTCTCTCTCTAAAGTAAGTAAATAAAATCTTCAAGAGAAAGTGCATTCAAGATTTTCCAAATTAAAAACAAACAGAAAAATAGCAAATTGCACCAATCACATGTTTAGGTGCATTCAAAGACCACTTAGTTCTTTCTGAAAGGGTAACAAGGCCCCGCGGAACAGGGGTTGGGCCTCACTAAGGACACTTGGCCGCCGATGCTGGAAGCACTTGATTCTCTGATGAGGCCCATGGGGTCCCACATCTGGCGCGTCACATCCCCGCTCCTGCACAGAGCGCACCACAGAGCTCTCCAAAATCAACAGCAGGAGAGTCTGTGCAGAACTTCTTCCTCTTCCCGCTCACCATGGAGACTTGAAATTCCACTCCCCTCGTGACCCTCTTCCTTTCAAGTGTAAGAGCAGAAACCTGAGGACTCTCAAACTCAACCCATGCACTCCTTCATGAGAAGGAGACTGCTCAGAAAAAACACCCATCTTGTCTTGGGCTGAAATAGTGTGAAACAAGAAGTGTATGAAATCAGGCAGTAAGCAGCTCCCACTCGTGTGTGTGGCCCAGACACGCACACACTCATGCACTCACCTTCCCCTAATCCCGGAGGGTGCTACAAGAAAAGGAAGTCTCTGATGATGACACATTTATCCATGGAGGGGCCTAAGCATTTAAATTTTCATTCTTGATTTTTCATTTCCTAACTTTTTGTGGTTTATAAACATAGGAGACCAGACTTTCCCTAAGAATGAAAAATCCTGATTTTAGTCCCACCCATTACCTAAGGATACAGAAGATACAAAGAAAATGGACCAGGAGAGCAGGCAGTTATATGATCAGAATGTTTTCTGAGATATAAAATGGTCCAGGGCATCTGGGTGGCTCAGTTGATTAAGCATCTGCCTTTGGCTCAGGTCATGATCCCGGCATCCTGGGATCGAGTCCCACATCAGGCTTCTTGCTCAGCAGGGAGCCTGCTTCTCCCTCTGCCTGCTGCTCCCCCTGCTTGTACTCTCTCTCTCCCTCCGCCTCTGGCAAATAAATAAATAATTTTTTAAAAAATAAAATAAATATAAAATAAAATAAAATGGTTCAGGATCCCCTGGTTGAAGAACTTCCACTAAGAGAAGAAGACTCATCTGTCAATATTGGAAGACCCCTATGAGGAGTTTGCAAATTCTGCTCAAAAGACACAATGTAGGCATAAATAATCTAAACATCTCTGATATGCCTTAGCCTTTTCAAAAGTTTAAACTGCCCCAGCTATGCTTTATTTCCCCACCTAAATTTGAGAGTTTTGCTAGTTAAACTGTAATAACACTGGTACCTAGTAATTATAGGCTAAAAAATGTGCCAGGTTTTGCACACACGTTATCTCACTAAATTTTCACAATAACTCATGAGAAAAATAGTATTTTTCAGATGAGAAGACTAAGGCAAAGGGCATTTTAGTGACTTCTCCAAATTCGTGTTCTTCTAAGTAACAGCGTCAAAATCTGAACTGAGGCAATCTGACCCAAGAGCTCATGCTCTCATGTTTTGATCTATTTTCACAATACACATCTTTCGCGCACCTTTCAGACATTCTACTGTGCTCATGGTAGACGTTAAATCAATACTTGTTGAATTAATTAACAGGAAAGCAAAGAGGCATGAATTCACATGCAAATGGTAAACAGGTCAATGCTGAGTATCACTCAAGTTACCTATAGAACGAATGTCCAGAGATGCTAAGCAAGGTGCAAAAGGATTCCTGTCTTAAAAGGGCTAGGCTACACATATTTGATGTAAGTAGAAAGTTCTCATTTATGGTTTTACCACAATTCATTCGCTCACCTAGTTTTTCATTCCTTCAAACAGGTCTCCAACGCCTATCTCGTGGGTCACTCTTCGAAACAAGGCAGGTGTAGAACAAGGGACATCACTCCTGCCCTAACAAGTTCACCACTGTGGAACAGAGGGGCGGGTATGGATAATTCACAGGAGAACCACTCATAAAGCCACCAGAGTCTACCCTTGGACAGTGAGGAGCTAAACTGAATCTGCATGCTGAGTGGAAAGGGGTAAGGGAGAGTCCCACGTTTAGAATTCTAGGCTTTGGAATTCCAAAAGCCTGGAGTTATTATAGCCGAGTCCTGTGCTCAACTCCCTCCTCTGAGTTCCCCCCAAAAGAGAGAATGAACCAAAAGGAATAAAAGGGAGATCTGGCCTTGTTTTCACTTCGCTTTCATGGAATCATCCTGCTGACATATTTGTAGATGGGAACATAGAGAAGATAGCTCTGGCTAGGGGAATGTTCTCTGGGGAGCTTAGAGTCCATTTGAATGAATCTAGACTTCTTTGTGAGTCCTCAAGATCCCTGAAGTTAAGTAAACTGTTCCGTACATAGTGTTTTGTTGTTAGTCAGCTTATTTGTTTATATGTCTGATTATTTGTTGGTCTGAACTGTTAGAGACTACACCATGATTTAGACCTCTCTGAATGAGATGAGTTCAAAATGAGAAAGCAGACTCACAATTTACTCACAGCCACAAAAATCATTAGACTCTCTTTCATTTAGAATGATATGGTGAGATGGTAAGTGGTGTTATTCTTTTATCCTTAAAAACATCTTAATTAACTGCCTCTGACACTATGCCTGGCAATTTATAGAGAAACAAAAGATGTATCAATGTTGCAGTTCTTAGAGGTTTATAATCAAACAACAGAGGAAGAAAATATATTAAGAGTCCTTTGGTCCAGAATAGCTTCTGAGAACCTTACGAGACCACGAGAGCTGTATCATAAGCTTTACCAACAATGGTGGACAGAAAAATGATGTAGGGATCCAGGCAGAAACACAGTCACAAGTAATAAAGCACACACACACACACACACACACACACACAAAAGGAAAACTTTCCTGATTCATTTTAAGACTAGAATAATACACCAGTATAGGACAGGCCCAGAGACCAATGGAATTGACAGGAGCTCAGAGAAAGAACTGAGTATGTATAGGAACTCAACAGGGAAATAGAAGCCCAGCAAAGCAACAGAGAGGACTGACTGTTTAGTAGATGGTACTGAAAATCCTTCTGTGCAGGTACAGTTTGCCCTGTGCAGGCATGGAGAGGGGCCCAAAGGAAACACACTTCATCCCAAGCTCACTGGCAGGTAGAACATGGGACAAACAGGAAACACACAATGGAATCCCATGGCCTACAGAAACTGAGTTAAGGAAATTGGAGCCATGATGAGTGTCTTTTAACACCATCATTCTTGACTTGGATGCATGCGGACAATTATTTGGCTGTGATAAGGTGTGGGTGAAGTTTCCACAGCATTACTTTCACTGCCTTTATATATGAATTGTCATCTCTTTTTCCTTACACTAACATGAAAACACAGAAAGGGGAGAAAGGGAAGAGGGCTCTTTGAGTTTAGAGAAAAAGTTCAGTCTGGAGAGCACGATATCATTTTCCAAAATATATAGAGTGTCCATTCTGTGAAGTACTCAAAATTAGAGATAATGAGACAACTTCAAAGCAGCAGATCTGCCCAAAGTCTAAAGTACTTCTGCTCACATCACGTACCACCAAACCCCAACATGGAAGCCCCTGACATCCATAGTGTGGCTCTAATCCATAGTAAGAGGCATGGAGACTCACCGCGCCCTCCCCCTCCCCACCCAGCCTCGAAACCAACAGATTAAAGGGCCCTGCCCTCCAGAGTTGATCTCCAAATGGTATTAGGTTAAGAAGACATAGTTTTGAATGATCACAGAGGAACACGAACCAGTGCATATGACTCATACAGAGAATGGCTAAAACAATGGAGTGGTTTTGAGGTTAGGAAGACAAAAACCATGAAAGGTCTCCTAGAGAACATGGCCTGCCTTCAACCACCTCCCTCTCTCAGGGCATGTCCCATCTCTCATAATGAACCAAGACACCTGAGTAAACTTGCTTTACTTCTGATTAAATATTCCTACAAAGACCTTGGCCTTTGTACTAGTATCCTTAAGCAGCCTACCACCCAAATGGAAAGCAGAATGAGTCCTCTTCTGCTGTTAATCCTGAGCTGCGTGCTAATCGATCTGTAAAAGCCCCGCTGCTGTACTGTATTGGCCCCATAATTAAATGTGTGTCATTACAGATGTTTCAGGGACAGAGGCAGAGTCCCCTCACCTGCTGACAAACAAATCCATCAGGTAGGTCTTAAACACCAACGGTCTTCGATAGACACAAGGTGCAGGAAGAGAAACAGGCGGCGGGGAGATAACTTGAAGTAATCATCCAGAGAATTAAGGGGACAGAAGGGTGTTTGTGTTCAGTCATTTAATGTGCTACTGAAAATGCCTTTTTGGGAGGACTGGTGTGATTTATAGAACTGAAAGAGGAATTATGATATCTGTGCCCTGTGAGAGATCAAATACCCCAACGATCACCTCAGCTCGAAAGCAGACTATGCTCCTACCACAACATGTGGGGGCAAAGGGCACAGAGTGAGGAAGACGAAACCCTGCTCAGGCAAGATGGCATACTTCGTGGATAAGAAATAAAGGAACAGATGCTCACTGCGACCCCCTCCACCAGCCCTGGAGCGGACCTTTCACCTTTGCTGGGTGCATTTGGGGATGGCAGCAGTAGCCCGCCACTCTTGAACCCGAATAGTTTCAAGACACAGTTGTCAAAGATGGTGCTGAGCTTAGAGGACCATGAGCTCTGCCATGGCACACGACAGGCCTGAGGCTGCGGCAGACACCAGGGGTTCAGTGGCATGGCCCTCTGCAACCAGGTAGCACCTGCTGTGGGAAAGCAGACCTCGGCTTGCAGATCGGTTTGAATCCTGGTGCTGTTTGCCTGTGATGTGAGTAAGTCACTTCACCTGGTTAGGGCTTGGTTACTTTAGTAAAGATAGGGGAGGCAGGGAATCCCTGATTTCTTCACTGCCTTGTTGTGAGAATTCATTCTGATGAAGCCAATCACAGTAATTTTAAACCGGAAAGCAGGGGCACCTGGGTGGTCCAATTGGTTAAGTGTCTGCCTTCAGCTCAGGTCATGATCCCAGGGTCCTGGTATGGCACCCCATATGGGGCTCCCTGCTCAGTAGGGAGTCTGCTTCCCCCTCTGCCTCTCCCTGTCCCCCCCCCCACACTAGTGCCCTCTCTCTCTCTCTCTTACTCTCTCTCTCAAATAAATAAATAAAATCTTTAAAAATAAATAAATACACTGGAAAGCATTCTTGTTGGCCAAATACTCGTTCCCATGTGCTATGCACATGGCTCGGTACCTCATGCATTTTAGTTTTACTCTATTCCTATGTAAGGTAGTATGACTGCAATTATTTAACAGGCCAAGGGAGTTGGGGGGATAGCGACACTTTCATCTTTCTATCAGAATGACTCGGTTCTATTTGTCTCACAAATTCTCTCTCAGATTCTGAGTAGGCTAACCAATGAATGAAAAGGGACAGCTCTTCACCCTCCACAGTTCAGCTAGGAACTGGTTTTCTGAAATACTTAAAACTCAACGTCTACTTTCCCTGCCTACTGCTGTCAGCTTCCCCCCCCCCCCCCCCCCCCCCCCCCCCCCC
>NW_024424008.1:37293147-37336136 GCF_017311325.1 Ursus maritimus
AAAGGGCACAGAGTGAGGAAGACGAAACCCTGCTCAGGCAAGATGGCATACTTCGTGGATAAGAAATAAAGGAACAGATGCTCACTGCGACCCCCTCCACCAGCCCTGGAGCGGACCTTTCACCTTTGCTGGGTGCATTTGGGGATGGCAGCAGTAGCCCGCCACTCTTGAACCCGAATAGTTTCAAGACACAGTTGTCAAAGATGGTGCTGAGCTTAGAGGACCATGAGCTCTGCCATGGCACACGACAGGCCTGAGGCTGCGGCAGACACCAGGGGTTCAGTGGCATGGCCCTCTGCAACCAGGTAGCACCTGCTGTGGGAAAGCAGACCTCGGCTTGCAGATCGGTTTGAATCCTGGTGCTGTTTGCCTGTGATGTGAGTAAGTCACTTCACCTGGTTAGGGCTTGGTTACTTTAGTAAAGATAGGGGAGGCAGGGAATCCCTGATTTCTTCACTGCCTTGTTGTGAGAATTCATTCTGATGAAGCCAATCACAGTAATTTTAAACCGGAAAGCAGGGGCACCTGGGTGGTCCAATTGGTTAAGTGTCTGCCTTCAGCTCAGGTCATGATCCCAGGGTCCTGGTATGGCACCCCATATGGGGCTCCCTGCTCAGTAGGGAGTCTGCTTCCCCCTCTGCCTCTCCCTGTCCCCCCCCCCACACTAGTGCCCTCTCTCTCTCTCTCTTACTCTCTCTCTCAAATAAATAAATAAAATCTTTAAAAATAAATAAATACACTGGAAAGCATTCTTGTTGGCCAAATACTCGTTCCCATGTGCTATGCACATGGCTCGGTACCTCATGCATTTTAGTTTTACTCTATTCCTATGTAAGGTAGTATGACTGCAATTATTTAACAGGCCAAGGGAGTTGGGGGGATAGCGACACTTTCATCTTTCTATCAGAATGACTCGGTTCTATTTGTCTCACAAATTCTCTCTCAGATTCTGAGTAGGCTAACCAATGAATGAAAAGGGACAGCTCTTCACCCTCCACAGTTCAGCTAGGAACTGGTTTTCTGAAATACTTAAAACTCAACGTCTACTTTCCCTGCCTACTGCTGTCAGCTTCCCCCCCACCCCACCACCCCACCCCCCGGCCAGGAAGCAAAGCATTGTAAACCATAGCCATACCTCAAGCACTTTAAAAAAATAAATAAATAAAAATAAAACAAAAACAGAGAGAAAGAAAACACAAAAACCTTCTTTTCAGGTTTAAATTATGCTTTCTTTTCTATTGATCTGGTGATTTCTGTTTTGAACTGGGTGAAAGGAAAATTGGTTTTGCTGTCTTATCCCTTCTTGCCTTTATCTTTCCCCCCTTCCCTGCTCCCCTCCATCCCCACTACCATGGTTCCCTTTCGGGTCCTCATTATCCCTCCACACAGCCCCTTGAATCCATGCACCAACGTCCTGAATGGTCCTCCAGAGCCATCTGCCACAGGGCCACCAGAATGGCATGTGGATAAAACAGGCAAACAAAAAGCACCAACAAAACAAGCCCAGTTGAGATTTTGTTACCTGATGCTCAAAAAAATATATCAATAGCTTTCCATCAACCAAAAAATATAGTTTCAAACCTTGAGCACAGCATTTGAGAGCAGCTGTGATTTTTGGACCTCTTCTCTCTCTGCTTGTAAAACTATGGGGTTTTCGATTTTCCTTTTTTTGTTTTTTTGTGGAGTTTTTTTTACATTTACCAAGTATTTATTAAGCATGCTCTGTGTCAGGCATTGTTTTAAGTACTGGGGATACATATCCATGAACAAAGTAGTCACTATTCTTTTTTTTAATTATTATTGGAGTGTAATTGACATACCATGTATTAGTTTCAGGTATACAATAGAGTGATTCAACAATTCTGTACATTACTCAGTGCTCACCACGGTAACGTAGTCACCATCTGTCACCATACATTATTACAATATTGCTGTCTTCCCTTTGCCGTACTTGTCATCTCTGTGACTTATTTTATAACTGGAAGTTCGTACCTCTTAATCCCCTTCACCTATTTCCCCCTTTCCCCCACCCCTCCCCTCTGGCAACCACCAGTTTGTTCTCTTTATATGTCTGTTTTGGGTTTTTTGTTCATTTGTTTTGGTTTTAGATTCCACATATAAGTGAAATCATATGGTATGTGTCTTTTCCTATCTGATTTCACTTAGCATAATACCCTCTAGGTCCATCCATGTTGTCACAAATGGCAAGACCTCATTTTTATACACATATATTCATTTATGTATATGAATATATAGAGACATATATATTCATTTATATAAATTCATTCATATATATGAACATATATATATAATGGAATATTATGTATATGCACACACATATATACATAAAAATATATATATATTTTAAAGATTTTATTTATTTATTTGAGAGACAGAGCACAAGCTAGGGGAGGGTCAGAAGGAGAGGGACAAGCAGACTCCCCACAGGTCTTGATCCCAGGACCCCAAGGTCATGACCTGAGCTGAAGGCAGATAGATGCTTAACCAACTGAGCCACCCAGATGCCCCCATACATCTTCTTTATCCATTCATCTATGGATGGACGCTTGGGCTGTTTCCATATCTTGGCTATTGTAAATAATGCTGCAATAAACATAGGGGTGCCTATATCTTTTCAAATTAGTGTTTTCTAACCTCATGACTTTAAATACCATCTATGTGCTTATGACTTCCCAGTGTTAAACCTCTTGCCTGGGTGCCCCCTTAAATTCCAACCTATTTCATATTCATGTGCCCACTGCACGTCTCCTCTAGGGTATCTAACAGTCATCCCATCTTACTGTGCATGACATAACTCCTGATCTCTTCTGACATACTTGCATAACCCACAATATTTCCCAAGCCAGATGTTGGCAACTTTAGCCAGAAACCCTAGAGCCACCCTCGACTCCTCTGTTTCCCTCACACTCTGCATCTAATCCATCGGCAAATCTTATTGGCTCTTCCTTCTAAATGTACCCAGAACCTGGCCCGGGGAGCCCACCCACTGAAGACACCTTCCTCGCCATCATCTATGGCTTGTTCCTAACTGGCCCTCTGCGGCCACTCCTGCCCCCACAGAGCAGCCAGAGTACTGCTTTCCAAACGTATGTCACTCCTCTGCTCAAAACTGTCCAGTGGCTCCCTCTTGGTGAGACAGTCCTTGAGGCCTGACGTGACCTAGGCCGCTGTCACCTCTCCACCCGCCAACTTTGCCTGATGCACCCACCCCGCCGCACTTGCCCCTGGCTGTCCTGTGACTACTTCACGTTCACTTCTCTCCTGGGCTGTGACACAGCCTATTCCCTCTGCCCAGAATTTCTTCCCTAGACAGATGTGTTCATCATTCCATCACCTCTTTCAAGGTATTACTCAAATGCCACCTTCCTAATGATTTACCCTAAATATACTACCTACCCTGTCCCTGTGTCTCATCCCACTATTCGGTTCCATTTTTCACTCGTAGGCACTTACTACTTTTTTACATTCTGTGTACTTTATTTCTATGTTTACTGCCTGTCTCTCTTCACTGGAATGTAAGATCCATAAGAGCGTATTTATCTTCACATTCACTAGCATATCCTGAGCCCTTGTAGCAATGCCTAGGCATAGTAGTCACTCAAAAAGTCTTTGTTGAATGAATGAATGAATGAATGAATGAATGAGCACTCATTCTGTTTCAGCAATCTTATCTCCCACCATTGTCTTCAGTCTAGAATCTAGTTGGAATTCTTTGATCACACACACACACACACTCCATACTTTTGATTATGTTACTCAAGCTCCAGTGCTCGTCCTCCCACAACCATCCCCAGGAAATACAATCTACTCTTCTAGATTCGACCCAAATACAGTTCCTTTCCTCCCTCCCACTCTTCCTTCCTTCATGACTTCTTCCCTCCTTCACTCCCCCTCTGCCTCCCTCCATCTCTTCCTTGTTTCCACAAAGATTTTAGCATATTTTAGGCAGTATTTACTGTGTTAGCCATGGTAGGTGTAGAAAAGAAAAAGACACAGCCTCCACCTTCAATTAGCTTATAGTTCACTGAAGATTTTTCCAATGCCTCCCTAGGAATAAATCACTGTAATGCTTCACTGTGTAGGCGGCAGCCTCGGACGGTGAAAAGAGCATATAGGCTTAGCCTAAGAAACCAGTGCATAGTCAAGTTCCACCATTTACCAGTGAGCTTACTCAAAACACCCAACGTCTAGAAGCTCCCATCTCTTCGTCTTTAACATGGGGATAATTCCTACTGGCAACCACCAGTTTGTTCTCTTTATAGTTATTTCATAATTAAACTAAAAAATTAAAGTTATTTCATAATTAAACTAAAAAATTAATAATTATACACATATTAAGTACTACAAAATAATATCATCAGTAATAGATAAACGTATAATAAATAAGTAAACTAAGTGTTGTGCAGATGTCCTTTCAGCACATAGTTGCCATTCAGACATGAAGTCCCTTCCCTTCCTGCAATACACCGCAGTGACCTAATTCCTTTCTTCTGACCCGTACTTGACCCTGCCTCACTCTATAAGGCTTCTAGTTGTCTCCTTCCCGTGGGATGCTGAGTTCCTTGAGACGGCCCCAGTACAGCTCTGCATACTGTAGACTTCAATTCATGAGGGCTAAGGAATAAATCTCCTCCGTTCCTGTATTTCCCTCCCTCAGTTGTCCTTGTGCTTCTGTTTATTATTCTTCCAATACTCTTCTCTCTTTGTCAAGCCCCTTCTCTCCCCATCACTTTATTTTTCATTTCATCCTTCTGGAAAAGTATTTCTCTCTTCCGCTTCACATGCTCCCCATCCCCCCCCCCCGCCCCACCCCTCCACTGCCTCACACACCCTCCCTTTCCTGTTCCCCAGGTTATAGCACAATCTTTCCTTCCCTCTCCTCTTGATCATCACTCTGTCAGGCTCCTGTCCTCTCAGACCAGCCCAGGGAAGTTTTATTGATCTCTCAGTAATGCCCGAGTGCCTCTGAAGGTTAAGGTCAACAAGAGTAAAGCATCCTGCTGAACCACAAAACCTAAACTCGACTTCAGTCTGAGCGGGTATCAATTATTCAGAGCTGTCAGATCACAGGGCACTCTCCATCTGGAGATGCCGAGAAGGAAAACGTGGGCTGAACATATAGAAGGTTAGTGTGGGGAAGACCAATGTAACTGGGCTAGTGCTCACAGCCCAGGGAACCCCCCCCCTCCACGTGCTGCCAGGAGGTAGACAATGAAAGTAAGATGTAGCCATTGGTCAAGGGGAAAAGGATGCCTAATGCAATCCCATAATAAAGAGAGACCATCAAAGAAGTTGTCAATGTCCAAACAGATTTCCGGCTTTGAATCTTATTCTTCTCTCCCATAATCCCACACAAAGCTGGTCTTAATGTCTCTACTTGCTAACTAATTAGGCACCTGGGGTCTACAAGTTCTACATAAATGAAGCCCAGATAATGATGGGTTTTGTCATTTCCACTATGCCTTGGTTTACTTTGCTGACATTTTAGAAGCTCAGGCAACATCTCAATAATAAAAGTATAGAATATTTTAGTTAAAAAAACACGTCAAAGAGCTGTGAATTAGAAGACTCATCAAGCTTCTTCGTTCCAAAGTAATATGTAATATTACCCATCATGATGAGTAAAAGAGCCATCAAAGTAGTATTATGACCCATCCCAACTCACTTCCAATGCCTTTGCACACACAGTTTCACTACTGGCAAATCTCTCCCCCCACCTTCAATGAGGCAGACCCACACACCCTTCAGGACTATTCTTCGGTGCCACATGCCTTTGGGATGCCTTTCGATGTGGCTTAGAACCTTCTCCTGCACAACCCCAGTTCTTGTATTGTAAAATAACGGAATTCATGATGCTGTGTGGTGACTCCACTAGAAGCAGGATAGGACAGTGGTTAGAAGCACAAAATGAAGAACCTACCTGGGTCTGAATCTTGACTCCACGACCTTCCCTCTCAGGGTCTCAGTTTTCTACTCTGTAAATATGGGCATAATAACAATGGTATCTGCCTCCAAGTGTCATTTTGATGAGTACAATGTAAATTACCTACAGAAGACCTAGGGCATAGTAGGCACTATGTCACTCTGCTCGTTATTTTGCCTATAGCAGCTCTGTCAGAGAAGAAATCATTTCTACATGAGTTACTATATATTCTGTGTCTATTCTAGAGCCTAGAACATTCTAGAACATTCTAGCAAGTAGTTGTTGAATCAAAGGATGCTCGAAAGCCAGGGGGGTTGGAGCTCTAACAGCCTACTTCCTCAGTGCCTCTGGCTCAAATCTTTTTATCAAAGTCTCAGGAAAAAGTCACCATGGGTCACTTACATTTCTGTTCCTCTTGCAAACAGGGGACCTGGCAATCATATCACAGATATTTATGGAGATAGTATCTCCTTCCAGAGAAGAGGACATGTTATTTACTGCCCAGTATAATGAAGATAATGTCTTCCTCTTAGGCATATATCAAGCAGGTTTGCTTGCAGCTCATTATAAAAGATTCAGATTCCCTAAACTTGGGGTTAACTGCTATGAAGCAAAGCCACTCCGTGCATAGCACCCGCATGGCTGCTCTGCACATCGTCTGTGGGCTTTAGGAGCATGGAGAGCTGATGTGAACTCGAAGCTCACACTGTTTGCTGTGACAGAGTAATGAAGCCCTTTGCCTCTGACCCAGGAATCTTGTGCCTTCTGCAAGCATTTACACAACAGTAGCAGACTACCTTGTTGGTTTGATGGTTAAGTAAAATCTCAGACCCTCCACAGTTCCTGAAAGGTTTTGATAATAAGAATGTGAGGGTAATGGAGATATGGCCTTCTGGAACAGAAAGGATATGTGCCTCACAGGCTGCATGAGAGGACATAAACCAGTTAGGATCCCATAGCAAATGCCATTGCCTAATCAAGAGTGGGTAGGGGGTAGTGAACGAGGGTTTCCATGGTCCTGCCTATGACTGAATGTTTGGAGACCGGTGAGAGGTAGGATTGAACAGTCTCATGAATGGGGATCGGTTGTTGCTTACACTCCTCCAAGTAGGAGGAGCAAGGGATGTTATCAGGACAATGGGGCAGCAAACCTCACAACCCCATTGGGAAGACAATATGGCTATAGCTGTTGAGCCCAGGAATCCCCAGAGCTAACATAAATGGCCTTAGCAATGATGATCCAGAACTCTGAGTAAATTGAAAATACCAGAAATTTGGTTGGTTGGTAGTTCCTGGCTTATTGGCACAGAGCTGCTCTCTACCTCCAAACCCCTTCATCCTTCTGACTCCTTCTACTCTGTTCAGCGGTCTTAAGAAGAAAGATGATTAGGGATGGGGCTGAGATCCCCCTGTCCCCATGTATGCTCAGGAACCATGAGGAGGGGAGGGAATCAAAATATTCCCTAGGCCATCCCACTTAGGATGGCTTCTCACTCACTATTCTACCAGTTCCCATTGTGGAGAGGCACTCAGATTCAGCTCATGAGGTTTAAGCAGAGTTAAGAGAAGTTAATGCGAACCAGCAGGCTGGGCCTTTTAAGCCAATTCAATGTACCATTGTTGTTGTGATTGTTTCTCCATCAACAGTAGGAACTGATGTGTTATAAACTTGTACTTTCACATCCCAGAAATGTCAGAGGGATCCTCTTGATTAGGGAGAGCTGGAGGTAGAGAAGTGCCAGGGGGACAAACTCCCCCGACATGTGTCATCAGGGCCTGGGTCAAGATTTAGCAGTAATGCCTCTATACTCTGATGTCCAAAGCTTTTACTCGCTGGTTGATATCTAGCTGATTGGCAAGTTAGAAGCCTCAGTCTCAATGACCCTGGATGCAGTGTTATCACACCTCCACCAGCAGGGAACTCTGGCTGATAAACCCCTATAAAATTCAAGGGCCTGCTTGCCAAGTAGTTTCTTTGGACGATGTGGATAGATTCATAATATCCAGCCCCCATGGACATCAAGGGAAAACTGCTGTCTCTTCAGCCCCTCGCCACCAAGAAGGTCTGGCATCTCATTGCTGGGTAATAGAAAAAAGGATGCACCTTACTTCAGCATCCTACTTGCTCTTCTATACTGACTAACTCTCGAATCACCTTCCTTTCATGGGGCCCAAACCAACAGGCTGTGTTGGCAGCTGTCCAACAACCTGCGGCACCTCTACTTTTGGTGTCCCATGACTCTAATAACCCCTCAGAGCTACTTGTTCCTGTGAGCAATGACTTTGCTGATTGGAGCCTGTGGCAAAGAGAGGCTGGCTCACCCAGAGGTGTACCTTGGAATTTTGGCCCCTCTCCCTCTTTGACATGGCTACCAGATACACCTCTTTTGAAAAGCGGCTATTAACTTGCTACTGGGCTCTTGTCAAAACTGAACATGTTACCTAAGAGGCCTTGAGACTCTCCAGTCTGATATTCCTATTCTGAGGTGTCTCAATTAGGGCCAAATGACTGTCAAGGTGGGAGAACTCAACAAGCCTTGCTTGTCAAGTGGAAATGATCTCTTCAAGATGAAGCATAAGAACTAGGAAGATCGGTAGGGGAAGAAAGGGATGAAGAAGGGGGGGTAATCAGAAGGGGGAATGAAGCATGAGAGACTATGGACTATGAGAAACAAACTGAGGGCTTCAGAGGGAGGGGGGTGGGGGATTGGGATAGACCAGTGATGGGTAGTAAGGAGGGCACATATTGCATGGTGCACTGGGTGTTATATGCAACTAATAAATCATCGAACTTTACATCAAAAACCAGGGATGTACTGTATGGTGACTAACATAATATAATAAAAAAAATTTAAAAAAAAAGAATGAAGGCTGCCTAGTTCAGCGGCATCTCAGCTTTACATGCAAAGTGTCAGCTATCCCTCTGAGGAAACTTTATCCCCACGTCTATTGTCTGAATCAAAGCCACTGACCCAGTGAAGCCCTCAGTTCACAGACACTCCCCTAAATGCCTGCACTTGGCTGACTGATAGTTCAGCTAAGCTGAAACCCAATGGTATCCTCTAGATGGCAACAGCTGTTCAACCTTAGCTCCAATAGAACAGAACTGAAAATGGACATGGTCATTCTGCTCGGTGGGCAGAACTCAAAGCTGTTCACACAGTTCTGGTTAATACTCTCCTTGATGAATCTTGTTACGTTTATACTGATTCCTGGACTATTGTCAACAGCCTAGCTGTTTGGTCTACCACCAAGAAAACTATGGAGTTAACGACGAGACACCCCTCTTTGGAGCCATGAGCTGTGGAAACAAATCACAGAACTTCTAATCAAACCTTTGGTTTCTCATTTAGATTCCCCACAGCAAGGACTGGTTCTCTCATGACACCAACTGGGATGAAGTTACACAACTTTGATGGGCACCACTGATGTCTGGATGCTTTGCTGAACTTTTCATGACAATGCATCTACCATCCTAGCCTGGGCACATGGCAAATGACTCTATGTGTCCAATGCAAAGGCCACCACTTGTGACTCCTGCCAAAGTTGACCTGTTTATCTTGTGGTAGTGGGGAAGTCCATTGCCTGGGGGCATTGCTCCTGGCCATTACTGAAAAACTGACAACATCTGACCATTCACTCCCCCTCTTCAGGGCTATTGATGCTGCCTCACTATCGGGGACATTTTTCAGGGTATGGTGCCACTGTTCCAATATAATCTGCTAATTTAGCCACAAACTCTGTGGCCCTTAAAACTAATCTGGGTCAGGTGTTGAGCATTCTAGAGCCTTTGCAGTCTAGCAGTGCTATAGCTTTCATCATTAAAGCAACTCAACAAAGGGCTGATAGTCAAGGTATTTGATGGACTTTTATTCTCCCTATCAGCCACAGGCATCTGATATCAGTGTATGTTGGAACAGCCTCTGAAAAATTGAATCAGAAAGATTTCTGACTCTTTCCCTTGCCTCCTCCTAATCCACACACCTTAATATATCACTTTGGTTCCTGAATGTGTCTGTTCCAAGAAAGAAATCATTTCTTTTTAGCCACTTCCTGGGTAATAAACAGGACGAAATAAATTGGGGATTAGGAAGAGGATAATAAAAACCTTTCCTGAAAATTCAAGATATCACCCTGACCATTCCTGGGCATGTTGTTCCTTCCTTCCCATAAAAGCAACCCCAGGACAGCCTGGTGGGTCTACCCTCTGGACGGCAACATGACCAAAAGGGGATCTAGAGGGTTCAAACTCAATTCTGGGGTAGCCTCCTGGATTCTCTTGTTGGACCAACATGGTCCTAAATCAAAAGGATAATGGCTACGTGGTTGCATATGCTCTTGTCCAAATCCCTCTACAGTGGCACACAGGCCAAGGTGGGGACATAATGCATCTCTGTAAGTTTTATGAAATGCCCTTGAGACTCTTGCACTTGATTCTTCTAGATAAAAGATCTAGGCACAAGCAGAAGATGATTGGAAAAGGTGAAATAATAGCTACTAGATAAGACACACCAATTTCGTTGAGACAGAGGCAAAAACCCAGGTCCCTGGGGAGGGATCGTCAGATCCTGGGAAGTACAGGGAGGAAGGGACACAAATCACCCTTTGTCTTTCAGAACTACCCATGCACCCTACCTCATGAGGAAAAGCACCTGGTACATTACTCCCAAACTGTGGCAAACACCTTAATTTAACGGACTGCTGAGTCTGCCATACCTCTCGTGATGGCTCTGATCACAATTCGGTCGCTATTCCCCTTAAACTTACAGAAAATGTATCAGAAACAGTAGGGGATGGCCCCAGGCCCTGCAACACTCACAAGACATCTGCCAACATCCTTCATTGTCCTCCCCTCCCCCTACCCATAGTCACACAAACGGAGTATATCACATCTACCTGGGCCACACACATCACCCTCCTGGGACTTGAAGGACAAAAGGGACTGGTATGAACACGAAACTCATGCCCCTTGCTGTGCCAGGAGTAGTGAAGTCCTTTGTCTCTGACCCAGGAGTCTTGTGTCTTCAGGCAGCATCCATGAAAGAGCAGCAAGCCACCCTGTTAGCTTAAAAGTCAGGTAAAATCTAGACTCTTCACAATTGTTGAACAGGGCACTAAGATGCCTTAGTAAGTGGGGGTTCCGGTCTCTCTTTCCAAAGACATTGTTCCCCCTGTTAAGCTGGTCATACACTTAATGGAATGCCCACAATAACTGACAAGAACTCGCCATTGTGGGACAAAAGCAACATAATGGGAGGACTCCTCTGGGGAGGACTCCCGCTTTTCACTACTTTGCTAAGACACATTGAGCTGCCTGGTTTGTGAAATACCAAACGTCACATTACAAAGTGCAGATTCACCCATCGGCATATACCAAAATGAATTTATCATCTTCAAAGCCCTTTTGTTTCAGATGGAGAAAACGAATTAGGGTAGAGGGAAAGTGGTGTGGTGTGTGTGTGTGTGTGTGTGTGTGTGTGGGTGTGTACGTGTGTGTATTTCTCCAAGATCAAAGCCATTGATTTCAGGTTCACATCACAGGAATTGTTGATACAAATAATTTCGTGTTTTTCTTAATGTGATTTTCTCATTGATGAATAGAGTGATATGGGGAAGTTCTTGAAGTGTATGCTAAATTATAAATGAAGATTTAACCCCTGCAGTTTCTGCTCACCTGTGTGGCATTCTTTGTGGCCAGGATATCTCTTTACTCCATCCTGCACGGTTATTCCTTTTACCACCCAGCGGAGTCTGGAACTTCAAGTCAAAGCATCCTGGGTGAGCAACGTCCCTTTCCTTGCCTGATGCCATTTCCCCTACGGCACTGAGGTACCCAAGATACTTTCTAAGAGCTTTTTATGTTCTATGTCTCTAAAGACTGCTAAATTGGGTCGGATGTGTGGGATTAAGCTCACCTCATAAAATTTGCTTGAGAAAATCTCAGATCCATTAATGCTTCATAAAAATTTTACAAGGTTTCTGCTAAAGGAAGGAAAACAAACAGAGGTGGTGTCGGCATCTAGGCGCTCTTTAAATCAAACATTCTCTCTCTAATGCATTTTTTTTTTTATGGCACCAATCAGAAAAGCAATCAACCATGAAGCCTGCGGCTTCTTCCACTTCCATTCCTAGAGCAACGTTTCCAGGATCTTTAAACATTCTACATGAAGCCATGGGAGAAGTTAATATGTATATCCACCTACTACATCCTTTGGAAGAGCTCTCTGGCTCTAAAAAGTCTCTATTAATATGAACGTTCCACACCCTCCAATTTGAGATTAGGAAAATAGGATAAGATGATGAATGTATCTTCCCCATTCCAAAATGCTCCAGGGGGAGTGAGAGAGATATAGAAACAGTGGATGTTTACGACTAGCAGGATGAAAATTAAAATACTCTTACATATCTTATCTTTATTTTTGTGCGTGTTGTTCATGAAATAAATAAAAATACAATAAATCATGAGTAAGAATTGGGCTCCAGGGTTTAAGGGTGCATGAGCCCTGTGATGATAAAAGGAAATATTTCAGAATGATTTTAGCACAAGTAGACATAAGCAAAAGGGAAGCAGAGACTGGGCAGGGGAGCCTGGAGTCCAGAGCGGTGAAACTTACAGCCGAGCTGCGGCCACATTTCCAGTGTGACCAACAGACCTTCTGGAATGAGGCTATTGGGGAACTGGTTTCCTGGGATAAACAGAAAGAACAGACTCCCTCCCTTATTTCTCCAGCAGTCTCATTTCCCTCCAAAGCCAGGGCCTTTGGAAACTTGCCTTTTCATAACAATTCAGTGACTACACTAGGGAAGCAATAGAACACTAACCAAATAACGGTAAGACTGTTTTATCTTTCATATGTGTTATAATCACCTGATCTTCAAGCAGTCCTGTGAAGTAAGGCAACTGTGATCTCTTGGAGAGAAAACAAGATTTGCATGAAAATAAAAACTGGTGTTTAAATCCGGCATAACCACCCAGTAGCTTCCATGACTTTAGAGGGCTACAAGCCCCAGTTACCAAATATGTAAATCAGGGGTGACAGTCCCTACTGCAGATGAAATTAACAGCATTAAATGAGGTAACTGACGAGACACAAAGCAGCACAGAATGGATGGCTGGGGAATAAAAGCGTATTCACCCACCCTCTTGGACAGTTCAGGAATCTGATTCATGCTACAGGGAGAGTTAGTGATAGAGCTCTGAATTCACGATCACTTCCGATTCCAAACCCTGAACTGTTCCTTTCTCTTACATGACTCAGGGTGTGTTCTAGCATTGCTCCGGGTAGATGGTGCTCCGCATGGACAAGAGGCTGACCTGGAGCGAAGGGGGTGCCTGGTGCCTGTCAATGAGTGGCAAGATAGCCAGCTAGGACAGAAATGCAAGTTTTAAGGGAATGAGAAGGAAGCTAGTAAATGTGAATGGGAGAACATCATCCCTGAGCTGGCGGGAAGGTCCTGGGGGGAGCATTCTTCTGCACTATGGTCCAACCCACCTGGAGACACATCTTAAGATGAATTTATGCTCCGTAGGAGCCCCAATGGCTTGGAGTCTTCTCAAGGTTTCCTTCTTCCTAAAAGCCTCCCTGCTTAACTGAAAAATCTGGCCAGAGACCGAAAGTCATGACAAAGTATCATAAACGTCTGGAAAAGCCTGCTGAAATCACCTTTGTTGAGAAGAAATCAATCCAAACATCATGCCTGTCATTTTTCCATACCCCTCAACTCCCAAATGGCTTTTTACTGTGGACGGCTCTAATCACGTCTTTAATAACTAAGACTTTCAAACATTCGAGGTCACTATTCCAACTTCGGTGTGGGGGTACCCATCTTCTCTCTGCCATTGTTATGGGAATTAAAGGAAGCAGCTGTCCAGAAGAGATGAAATCCGCACAAGGAATTCCCTATTCTCCTTGCCTGCCTCTGACCAGGTCTCTACAGTGCTGTGGCATTTGCAGAAAGGTTTGTTCTAAAGAAAATCAATGGCAGACTCCCTGACTCCAGGTATCAGACATCCTAGAGACACTGGCTTCCCCGCCAGGCCCTGGGAGTTCTCGAGCATGTTCAGAAAGGAAGCGCCTTCACTCAGGCTCTGCCCCCACGGGTTTTGTAAATAATTCAGCAAGACAAGGATGGGGCTATCTTAAGAACATTCTGCCTTGCCCCAGGATTCTTAAACGTCACTGAGTGCCCCTCTGGTCATTTTCTGCCGTTGTTTTTAAAAGCTAAAGCACGGACTTTATATTTAGGAGAAGAATATTTTGGGATCAGTGAGCTAGGGTAGAATGTGTCCCTGGTGGGGACACTAGTACAAAATCACTCTGTCCTTAAGTCATAAGAGAGCACTGGGCGTGGGGAAGAGGGTGGTGTTTCTTCTAGCTTTTCTTGATGGAAAGCACTCGGTGCAGAATTCTCACCTAATGAGTGCATTTCCTAAGACATTTTGTTCTTTGGTCATTGTGTATCTTTGGAGTGTTTGCTTTTCTTAAAAATTATAATTGCCCTCAGTTTATAATCAGCCTCTCTGATCATCTACATTTTCCCCTTGTATTTTATAATATATTTTTAACCCATTTGATGAGGTATATTTTCTACCTGATGCCTCTCCAAAAAGAGAGAAAGCCTAACAGTTGCCATATTGTCACTTTCAGGAGCCCAGTCAGGATCCATGTGTGTAGGTAACTGGGGGAAAGCAAAATCAAAGAGTCAATCAGCAAGGGAGGGAAAAGTTCAAACTCATTGTACTCAAAGCAACGTACCTACGTACCAAACTAGCCAACCTACACAGTCAGCCTTGATGGAAACGGGGATGGGGAGGGGCGGGGTGACCCAAGAAATGACCCCGCCTTAGTAGGCCTGCTAAGGAGCACACGAGGAACCTATCTGGAGGACAGTCTGACAGCCCATTCCAACAAGCACCGGCCATTTGCATATTCTCTGCTACAATTCCTCTTGGAATCATTTATCCTAAGGAAATAATCATGGTTTTGAATAAAGTCTTAACAACAAAGATGAAAGAACAGTATTTACAACAGCATGACAACTGGAAATAGCCTAACCGTCCAACCAGAGAGGGTGGTTAGTTAAATAAAGATGATCCATCTACAAAATGGAATATTTGGTAGCCATGAAATATAATCTGTAAGATATTTAAGGACATGGAAAGATACTTTATATATATGTAACAACATACCATGTAATATAGAAGTTCATTTCTGTAAATCAAAAATGTAGTTAGATCTATAATCATATAAAATAAAAACTAAATGCATATATATGATTATGTTAACAGTGATGAACTGTGGATGGTGAATTACAGATGGTTTTCATTGTGTGTGTGTGTGTGTGTGTGTGTGTGCGCGTGTGTGTGTTTTCTTATCAATGTTTCCTAAAATTTCCCACCATAAACATACAATGACTTTGCTTCCGGAAAAAAAAAAAAAAAACGTGTTCTGTGAAAGTTAATTGAGCACACAGTTTGTGCCAAGCACTATGGGGAGAAATTACCAACCAAGCATGCAGGCTCCCAGGAGGTGCTGATGGGAAGGAAGAATCTATATAATCCTGCCACAGCATTGGGAACCTTAAGTCAACGTGTTGGCTGAATGTGGATTCAATGAAGGACGTAAGTGGGTCATCTTCTCTCTGCAGAGAGAAGAAGCCTCTGCACATATCCAGGTGCAGCCATAGCCCATAGCCTGGGTGCTGTTGAGCCATAAGAGCAGTCCTCATGCTTCTTTGGGCCTGGACCAGATGGCAGCAGGCTGGTCTTGCCCCTCCTGCCCCTTCCATAGGTCTATGAGACTCCCTGCCTGGAGCGGTGAGAGAATCCCCTTGTGCTACTCGCAATGCCTACGTCTCCTTCCCAAAACTAACCTGACAAGCAGACTCCCTTCAGTGCCAAGAGGCATCCTTCACAAGGTTGGTGACTTTACAGAAAAGGAAGCCCTACCCTAAATCACAACTCTGTCAGCATCTCACCCTGGGAAACAGTGTCAGATGATGCTGTTGCATCCCTCTGGTCTGACTTACATAATTACAGATCATTAAACAAAAGGAACTCACCTCCCCAACCTTACAGATGGGCTGATAGTCCCAAAGACAGTGGCCAATAAGGTGAGCAAGAAACAGGATGGCCTTCTGCATCTCTGAAGAGTGACTGGGTTATTCAGACTCACTTTTAAGGTCTGCATTCTCCTTATGGCACATCATTTATTTTTCCTTCTCTTCATTCTGACCTCTGATCTCTTTGTCTTTTCTTCTGGTTTATTAAACTTTTTTAAGGCTGCCATCAATTTTCTTTTTTTCTTAGTCTTTCCTCCTCCTCCCTTGTCATGAACGTGAACTGCAACTCTACAGAAGTCTGGGTGCCTAAGGCTGTTCTGTAGTTTGTCTCGCCCTCAGCCTCAACCAGACTTAATGGTGCCAGGCCAGTAAGACCACAGAAAAACAACCACATAATGTGACCGATTCAATGAAATTACTTACCTAGAGAAAGCTCCTTCCTTTGGATTAGCTGGTAGGAAATGTCTACTTGCCCAAAGAATTGAGCATAGTTTCAATACTTTAATCCCTTTATTTCATGCCCCTCCAGGTAGTGTAGTGTCTGGAAAGGCCTGTTGTCTATACTAGGTATGGACGCACACACGCACCCATGCACATACACACATACACACACGTGCGTGCACAAACGTGCCATACTAACTTGGCTTCTGCCATTCTAAGTACCTTACATACCACATACGCCTCACCCTTGTAACCAGGAAAATGGATCTCAACCGTTAGTCCTAAGATATGTTTTGAAAATACCTTATAAAAATATCAGTGGGGGGGATATATTATGCCTCTATTTTTGGACAACATAGCACTTCATTTCCCATGCTTATTGCAACATCAAAGAAATGTTGCCAGGACAACAGACCATCCAATCTCTTCCTGATGCCTGAATATTAACCAGTGTCTGACTTCTCTATCCCATGTTCTTCTTTACCAGAAGCTAAAGGAAGCTGAACTTTATGGTTTCTGTCCAGAAGCCATGGTGAGTGGCCATCTTCTAATCTTGCTAAATCTATAAAACTAACCCAAACAAACAAGTGCGTTTCTGTTACTTAAAGGGTTAGGGATCTTCAATCTACGTGACATCTCACTAGCAGAATTACAGCAAAAAACAAAACAACTCTAATTTATTTTATATTTCTTCTCTATGCTCTAGGGGAGCACTCTATAGCGGAGGTGAGAAGACAGCACGCACGTGAATGGTCACCAGCCAGAGCTAGCACACCTGGGAACCCGGCGTACTCATTCATGACGTATCACTTGCAGTAAGGGTCTTGCATTGAGCAGTGAGTTTCTCTCTCTTTTTTTTTTTTTCAATGAAACTTGAGTTTTCAGCTTTTATTTGCTTCCAAAATTTAAGTTAAGAAATGCAGTCAACGCTTTCTAGAAGATGTCTGAATCTAACCCCTTGACAACCAGGTAATGAGCATTGACAGTTGATAGATATATTTTACAAATGCAAACACCTGTTTGCCCACATGCAGAAAGAATGTGGGTTCACTATGGAGGAGCTGAGAGAAAGAGAGGATAAAGTGAAAATGTCTAGGAATTTGCAGGCGTTGATTCAAAAATTGTCTACATGTGCATGAACACATATGTATACATAACAACATAGTACAAGTAAGCTTAAACTTATAGGAAGTGCACAGATGAATAATACAGAGTCCCTACCCTTCAGAAACTGAATGTACCAAGGTTCATAATACAAGCATGAAAGTCATGAATACCATTAAATATTATGTTCAGATTCAGGGTGAAGGGTGCTCAGAGGAGGACACGGTCATTCGGTCATTCGCAGTAGGGGTGAAACTGAGAAGCACTTCATGTTGAGACAGTTGCCTGGGGACAGAGACATTTAGACCCTTCCTTGAAGGATGTGTAGGGTTGCGGGGGAGGGCTCTCTAAGCAAAGATGCAGACCCAAGACAATAAGAGTGATAAAGGAGGATTTACTGGCTTCTTGGCAGTAGGACAGAGGTATTGCTTCTCACTGTGAACTTCTGAAGGCCGTATATTATCCACTAACACAAGTTTTGACCAATGAAAGCAGAAATCACTGTGAGTTGTCCTCTTGGTAGGTGGCATGGAGGGTAAGAGCCAGGGGTGCAAGCTGGACTTTATAATCGGGACATTCTCCCCTCATCTCTAGAGTATAGACAACTCTCCTGCAGGCCTTCATCTTTGCAACTGAGTGGAAGGCTCCTTAGTCCCAGGACCAGGCTGACAGCATGGAGAGGGAGCATGCGCTTCCAAGAAGGCCATCAAGCGAGATGTAGTAACCCTGTCTCCAAACCAGCTTTTCATAGGCTCTTACTTGTTATTTAATTTGGCTGCCGTGTATGGAATTAGGCTAATGGCTGTTAAGTGGCTAAGGCACAAACATGGTCCATCTGCCGAGAAGGCTCCAGGCCATTGTCTATTTCAAAGACTAAAGAAAAAAGATGAGTGAGACATTCTGTTACACTAAGAGCCTCATCAAATGCCTTTTTATTCACCCTCTGATCTAGTTTCTTTCAACGCCAGTGATTTTCCTGGTACCATATTAAGAGCTCAAAATCAGGGCCTCACTGCTGGGCCATTACCAAAGTGAAAAATAGGCGATCCTTACCTAATCTACAGGATATTGTGATAGAAAGTAGTAGTCTGAGCAGCAGCAAAATGATTCAGTCCATTAAGACAGAAAAACAATTCTGGAGCAACTGTGATGTTCAGAGTACTGCGGAGAACACGAGACACGATTCCTAACTTCAAGGCGTTTCTCATCTTTGATGAATAGAAGGGAAGGCAGAACACGTGTATGAAGCATTCTGATACACGGCCAACTCTGCCCCAACCGTCAAGAGGATGGTAAGGAAGAAGAGAGACCATGTCTGGGAAGATGAGAAGGGAGTTGGCAGAGGGGGATGTTTTTGAGTTGGGCTTTGAAGAGCAATAACTACTTTATTTATGGAATAACTGCTTGCTCTGTGCCAAACCACATGTATACAGCATCTAATTGAACCTTCACAATATCCTGATAAGGTGGGTGCCATTCTTTCCACCACTGGACAGATTATTAAGCACAAGCTCAGGAAAGTGTTATCAATGGGCCAAACAGATTCAGGATTTGACCAGAGTCTTTGTTGTTTATAAGCCCAGGACCTAAAGATGCAAAGAACAGGCTGAGGAAGAGGGACAGTAAGGGGGCTCTTGGGACACAGGGCACTGCATGAACAAAACACATGAGAAAAATGCAGGTGTATCTAGTGAAAGTGAGTTGTCTGGTTTGGCAGAAGCAAGACGTTGGGCCCAGGAGAGGTGAGACGGAAGAGGAAGGTGAAGCCAGGGTGTCTGATGCCCAGAAAACCAGGTGAGGAAATCTGGATGCTGTCCAGTAAGCAAAGATTTGTATGCTGTGGAGACAAGAGGAAAGTGCTCTGGGCCACACTGTCAACAGCATCCTTCTAAGATCCCCGCTATAGGAGGTACACTGCGGGGTGAAGAATCTAGAGGGGAAAAGACCAAACAAACAGGAGGCCTCTAGAGCAACCTAGGAATGTGGTGGCGAAGGCCGGTGGGGGAAGGGGTGGGCAGCCCGTTTGTACCACCTTCAGGATGCAGTGTGGATGGGAAGGTGAAACAAAAGCCAGTCTGTCCATCGGTGCTCAATAAATTAATATTCTCTGACTATGACAAAGCCCTATGCCTGGTGGTCAGGACAGGGCGGTTCACAGAACAAACAGGGTACCATCCTTCATGGGGTTTACTTTCTAATGGGGAAAACTGTAACAAAATGATTACAAATTACAAAGATTAGCAAGTTTGCAAAGTTCTGGAAGAAAGAATTCTCGTAGCTGTAAGTCTCAACAGGACGCTAATGAATCATCGAACTTTACATCGAAAACCGGGGATGTACTGTATGGTGACTAACATAATATAATAAAAAAACATTAAAATAAAAAAAATTTTAAAAAGAATACAGAAAGGGCAGGAGGCAGGAGATGAAACATTCTGCAAATGATCTGTAAGGGTGATGGTGCTAATACTGAGTGGGTCTGGCTCTTCAACTGAAACTGGACTTGCAAGTGACTTGGGCCTAATACACGCCATTGTTCATGGCTCAAGAGGATGGGCCTCAGAGATCATGGCAATGTGGGTCACGGTTCTGGGACCAGTACTCCAGGGGGACCAGGCACAAGACCCTGAATTTCCAAGGGTACCAAAGCTGATCACTTCTCCAGCCACGCTGGCAGGTTTTTTCATACATGGTCTAGAACTTGGACTGAGAAGGTTTTCCATCTTAGGACATAATTAAAGACAAAGGAAACAGGTGCTGGGATCTGAGTCGAGGAGAGTGTTCTATTCTAGACTCTGAGGATACAGCAGTGAACAAAGCAAAGCTAAGTCCTCATGCCACTTAGGTTCTAATGGGGAACGAGGGGCAATACACAGGCAAACAATAAATATACAAAATATATCAGGACTCACATGTTCATGATAGCACTCTGCCCGATAGCCATGATTTGGAGAAAACCTAAATGCCCACTGATGGATGAATGAATAAAGAAAATGTGGCATATACATACAATGGAATAGTATCCAACCTTGAAAAAAGAAGGAAATCCTGTCATCTGTGACAACACGGATGAACCTAGAGGACACTATGCTAAGTGAAATAAGCCAGTTACAGGGGGACAAATACTGATTATACTTATATGACTTATTGAAAGCAAACTCTTAGAATCAGATAGTAGAATGGACATTGCCAGAGGCTGGGGAAGAGGAAATTCAGGGCTGCTAATCAGCAGGCATTAGGCCTCAATGGCACAAGATGAATGAGTTCTAGAGATCCATTGTTCCACAGTTGACAATACTGTATTGTACACTTAACCACGTGTTAGGAGGGTAGATCTCATGTTAAATGTTCTTCCCACAATAAAATAAAACTAAAAAGATAAAAGTACATGCACATGTCTGGTGGTAGTAAGGGCTAAGGAACTGCCCGTGGTCGGGGTGGTGGTGCTGTGTGACACTGGTGGTCAGCAAAGGCCTCCCTGATACATGGCTCTTCTGAAAGAAGTAAGAAAAGAAGCCATTGAAATACAGAGAGGAAGACCTTTCCAGGCAGAGCAAAGAGTAAGTGCAAAGGCCCTGAGACTGAAGCGTGGAACAGGCAGCATTAATTCCCTTCAATCATTCTTTCTAGATGCAAAACAAGTCACCTTTCTGCTTTACACTAATTCCTGGTTAACAACAACCCATCATCAGAGGGACAGCGATGTTTTGGTAAAGCAAAGTGGCTAAGTTTTGTTAGTTCCCCAGAAATACATCTTTGGATACAATCATCATTGGGCTTAATATTTTTTTTTATTGTATTGTCTTGCTCAGTGTAGTGCCTATGGCCTTATGGCCAAAGAAATACTTGCATTTATCATCTTATCACTGGATGATAATTACATAGCAGTAATGATAATAATAATAGTAATAATAACAGAAATCCTATTAGTAGGAGCTAACACTTATCAGTTGCTGACACAAAGTGTCAGGCTCTATGTTAATGCTTACCATTTCAACCTCCCTGATAATCCAAGGAGGAAAAACTGAGGCTTACAAAAGTAAATCACACCACTCAAAACCCAGTAGGTGGTATGGCCATTACTTACATTCGCATCTGACTGATGCCAAAGTCAATGTTATTAACGGGTGTACTAACTACTCCCCATATGGGTAACTGAGCGGTATCAATGTGTGAGGAAACCAGACCCCAGAGTGCTGAAACACGAAAACAAGATCACAAGATCAAATTAAGAACAGACCTCAGGGCCCTTGCGTCTGACAGATGTTCTATTCATTCCAAATGCTTGGTGCATTCATGCATCATCTTGTCCCTCTCCCCCTCCCTCCCTCTGGACCTTTCTTCCTTATCAATCACTTCTGGAGCACGCCGATGTGCCAGGAGCTCCACCGGGGGCCGGGATTCAGAGAAGACACACAGACACACGCCCGAGGAAATGGCAGGTTGACAGGAATGCAGAACCGCCTGGCTCCACAGGCAAAGAGAATTCTGCAGGTGGACACTGCCGCTATCTGTCCTTAACGCACAAGGAGAGGATGGACAATAAAATCAAGTATGAGGATAAAGCCAGTTTGTCAGTGCCAGGTAGGGGAAGAAATCACACAGGAGAGCATTGTACTAAAGAAAAAAAAAAAAAAAAAAAAAAACACCATAACCAAAAGGAGGAAGTCATGCTCCGACCAGCTGCACATGGAGTCCACAAGCAGAAGAGAAGCCACAAAACATAGCGCCACCTTTGAGCCCTGACAGCTTTTCCATCCAAGGGGGCCCTATTACCAAGGAAGCTGAAGAAAGCCCTTTGGGGTTCACCAGCTGAACGTCCACTGTCTCAGCTGGAGAGCTGCACACCTAGAGGGCAATCGGGGATCCTGCGGGGGCACCCACACATTGAATGGATGTGTGCCCCCCAGGTGACAATTAGGGAAAATGAGAGGATACTTAATGTGGGGAAATTTCCTGGACAAGTATTGAAAGCATTTACAAAACTATACTACTTAAAAATAGCACAGAATTGACTGTGTTGGGACACCTGGGTGGCTCAGTCAGTTAAGCCTCTGCCTTCATCTCAGGTCATGATCCCAGAGTCCTGGGATCGAGCCCCATGTCTGGCTCTCTGCTCAGCGGGGAATCTGTTCTCCCTCTCCCTGTGCCTCTCCCTCCTGCCTGTGCTCCCTCTCTGTCTTCCACTCTCTCGCTCAAAATAAATAAATAAAATCTTTAAAAAAAAAAAAAAAAGAATTGACTCAATGTTAGCCTGACAAATCAATGGAATAAAAGAGTCCAGAATTGGTTCCAAGAAAAGATGGCATTACCAATCAGTGGGGGTAGATAGCTTAGTTAACAGATGATGTTGGGACTATAAACCTGTTTATACAGAAGAAAAATACTGGATCTCCCTCTAACATAAAATACATTTCAGATGGATCAACGATTTAAATGTAAAATTCCAATTATGCAAACCATTAGGAAAATAATTCATACTGTTCAAAATCTTGGGATGGGGAGGGGGAAGATCTTTTTCACCATGAGTTCATAAGACATAAAGGTAACTTTGACTACGTAAAAATGAAACATTTTATATAAAAAAATATACTTGATAAACAAAAATAAGATTGTGAACGACCAACTGGACAGAAATTGATAACATACCTGGCTTGGTCAAAGTACTTTAACGTGTTTCATACTTCTTACAGGTCAAAAAGAAAAAGATGAAAAAAAAAGAAAAAACAGGCAAATAATATAAAGAAGCAATACGGAGAAAAAGAAATAAAAATGCCCAGTAAATGTATGAAAAGATATTCAACTCCATAATTAAAGAAATATAAATTAAACATTTCTCACCTACCAGTCTGACAATGTCAAAAGTGTGAAAACACCCACTACCGGCCAGCTTTTCTGGAAACTTCTACACATAGTTGGTGGGATGGCACATTGCAATAACCTTTTTGTTAGGCAGTTGTGCAATATTCCCCAGACTTTTAATTTGTGTACCTCTGGTTCTAGCAATTCCATATCTAGGAGCTTGCATTACAGAGACACTTACACGCATCCCCCAAGATGTTCCTGATAGCCTCGGTTGGCAGAGCAGAAGAACTACAAATAACTTGCAGGTGAATTTGTAATGTGAAAATTAATAAAGGCAAACCTCACTAAAATGGAGTCAGAAGCTAGAAGGGGGAGCACAGAAGGGGAAGCCTTATCACTCAAATATTAATGATAGAAATAATTGTCAATTACAGACTACAACAGATGTGTCAATTACAGACCCCAAAAGAATCTCGACAGGAAAGAATCATCAATTACAGGCCCCAACAGGGAAAGATGTATATTGCATCTCCTATAAAAAACTGACTACCCCTGCAGCTCAGGCAATGAGAAACTGTCATCACTCTGAACTCTTGCTTTTCTCCGAGGGACTTTTGTTCAAAACAATCCCTCCCAAATTCCTCCTTCTCCTCCATAAAATAACATTCCTCTCCTTTGTTTGTGGGACTTGCCGATGGTTTGCCATACTTGGCATGTCCCGAATTGCAATTCTCTGTCATTTCCAAATGAACCCATATTTGCTGGTAAAATGACTGTTTTATCTTGAAGATTAACAATAAGGAACTAGTGAAATACATCATGGCATCTTAGAAGGAGCAAGATTAATTTATTCATACCAACAAGGCTGCATATGGCCAATATACTGTTTGTAAATAAAAGGATCAATACACGTAACATACTTTATTTGTGTACAATTCTTATTGCATGCGTTGCACTTGGGTAGAAATGAATATAAAAATACACACAAACTTACGGACTCCTCCGGAGGAAGAACGAAAGACCCCTCCAAAGAAACTTTCCCTTTGCCCTTCTAAAAACACTGAACTATTCAGGTGTTCACAATGAGCATGGGCTTTTCTGTTCCTGTTTATTTTTTCCGACAACAATAATAAACGTTAAACTTCCCTTTTAAAGAACAATAAAGATCAGGAAATCTGATCGTTTAACTTATGAAGCCAGTCATTTTACCTAGCTGCTTTCTCGCATCTCAAAGAAGGGCATTGGTCCAATTTTTACCATATTTTCAGGCGGATGTTTCTAGGATTTAGAAAGAAGATTCTTTTTTAAAAAGCACATATGGTTGCTCAACCCAAGCGTGCTAAGGATGGAAGGCAGTGAAGCATTCATCAGCGCTCCATTTCCTCATTTCTCCCCGTTTCCCGAGAGTCCCTCACACTGCCTGCAAGCCCCAGCTTCCCAGGCCTGTTTATAATGTCTATCTACCTGATTTATCTCTCCCTTTACTCTGATTCCCTGGACCGCTTTCTCATCCTCCTTCTGGCCAGAATCTGGCTATAGACTTCTGGGTTCTATCAGTCTTCCTTTTAAGCAACCATCCCCAGTTCATTAGCTGTATACAAAGTATAGATATATTCAATCAATCATCCCACGCCATGCCTGTGACCGTGCATGGAATGTAAGTATCTGCCTGCACTGGGAGACACTTAATAGGCAAGATTGCTTATCACTGGCAGGAAGCGATCTGCCAGGCGCCGTCTATTCATTTTAATATTTCTGTCTCCCGGAGATTTCAGGATGGATGCATCTTAGCGAGCAATTATATTTACCCTTCCATGTGGGACTTTTAGAGGGCATCAGTAAAGGTGCAGGAGGTCACCGTACAATTCAGTGTACCTCACAGGGGCAATTAACCAAGGAATGTATGCAATTTGCCCTTTCTTTTTGACACACACCAGCGGGCTGATGATTGACTTTGGAGTTAATTCCTCAAATGATTTTGGAAATATTGGGTATTTAGGTACAAACTCGAATATCTGGTTAAGCTTTTACTCTTGCTAGTTTACCTCTGAAGTCTTTGCAGAGAGGAGTGCCTGCTTGCCTATGTGTTAGGGGCTCATTCTAGATTCCCTCGCTTGCATCTTTAACCTCCGACGGACCAGAAAGGAGGAGGTGAGAATGTCCAAGGGGTCAAGAAGTTGTCCCCAGAACTATTTCCACACCCGATGGAGTAAAGGGTTTGGAACAAACTGCAGGCTGATGTTCCCACAGATGAGACGGCGTTCAGGCCCCTCACTTCCTGTACTGCTTCAAATTAAACACCTGAATGCATCGCTAAGTGTTACAGCAGACCCCTGGTGGTGCATGCCTGTGTGTGTACGTGTGTGACAGGGGATCCTAAGGAAACAGGGGAAGCAGAGCCTCTGCTTACACAAATATTTAAAAATCTGACTTGATTTATACTATTTTATGAATCTCCCTGTAAGGAAAACGCTGTAAACCTTTAAAGCACATACCGCTGTTTCTCTGAATTTGTGCTTGATGAAAGGGAAAAACAAAATAAAAACAAAAACAATGAAATCCTACAACACACCAATGGGACTGTGTTTAGTTCAAAACTCCAGGCATGAAGCCCAAATAGATCCAGGCTGGGCTTTATCCTTACACAACAGGGGAGATGATAAAACGCATTTACTTAGTCTTGCATCATGAGAGCCAAATGACTCCAAACTGAACTAATCCTATTCTATCCCAGGAGCGGCGTTCTGACTCTACACACTACATATGTCAAAATGGTGATGCTGTGGCATGATACATTTCCACGACACCCCTTCGAGTGTGATCAGGCATATACTCCAACACATAAATGCTCTGTATACATTTGCTTAAATAAATAATTCATGAAACTACAAATACCTATCCCTGAAGCAGCCTCCAACTCTTAAACGCTGTAAGTGTGCTCATCCTCATTTTAAGCAGGAGGAGATGAAGTGCATGTTGCAATTCATATGGAGGGGATGCCAATCCACCAGGACCTATTTCAAATTAGTGAGGAGTGAGCTACTGGATATCAGAGCAGCGGGCAGAATTTTATGTCAAGGGCAAAATACTGAGATTACATGCTGATACCATTGTTCCTTGTGTGGAAGGAAAGCTGGGATGGGGGTTGTACGTTCAAACTACCTAGTGTGTTCCCTATGCCTTGTATGTGAAGCAGAGAACAAGCTGGATCCCCCCCTGCAACACAGGGCCCCCCCCCCCCCACAGTTCATTAAGAACTCATGTCTGACCAGCGGCCCCTGCCTCTTGTGTCCCATGCAATGTGAACAGAAGGATTAATAAAGCACAGCCCAGAACTCAGCTACGGCAAGTCAGTGATTTTTTTTTTTTAACAAATGGAGAGTTTTACTCTGTGCCTAGTAATTCTGGATATATAGCACTTCATATTTTCCAGGCAAATTGTCTTCACACCAGCCAGTGGCATTTATCTGCTACCAAAAGCGTATCAGTGTCACAGATGACGTCTGAAAATTACCAGCCCTTTTCTAAGCTCCCACAAAAAAAGAGAAAAAAAAAAAAAAGAGGGAGGAAAGAAAAACTGTTTCAGAAAAGTTTATGAGCAGGAAGAGTACCATTTTCACACACAAATAACGCCCAAATGTGGCTTTTATAAAGTTCCTCTAAGAAAGAATCTTCTTTAAGGAGCATCTGTCTAACAGGTAATTTTTTCCCTTTTAGAAAAATGTGAGTCAGAATTAGAATGTCTGCCAGGCTGTAAAGAGAGCAGCCCTGGGCCATCCCCATGGATGTGTGAGGGAATGATCAGTTTCTGATACTACGCTTTGATTATCTGCATCTTGAAGGATATTCTGGGCTTATTTGTGATCTAATTTGGCAAGGTATTTCTTTTTTTTTTTTAATTTTTTTTAGACTATTATTTATAAACTCTCTAGATGGTTATACAGATTAAGAAAATAATAAAATAGCCAAACAAGCCCCAGGGACCAGAACTCTGTTTTAACTACTTAACATCTTGAAAATGCCAGTAATAGCTCGAGTTCTTCTATTCTCCCCATGAATGCCAGCAGCCCACCAGTCCCTCAGGGGGCCCGGGCCCGCCTCAGGATGGAGACCAGGAGAGGTCCTTAGCATGGCAAGGTATTTCTAATGACAGAACTGGCACCCGTACAGAAAAAAAGAAAAGAAAGTTGCATTTCTAAAATGTCTGACCCAAGCGAAGTGGGCCAGTGGGATGGGCAGGGCTGGGCAGAAATGAGAGCAGTGTGCTCAGAGGACAAAGGGGAAAGAGAGCCAGAGAGTTGCACCCCAGAGCCTCCCATTTTGTTCTCTTCCATTCTGGCATGAGGGTCTATCCATTTGTGTCCTCCTTCCCTCTTTGTTCTATTTGTTATATTTCTGAGGTAATGTGAGGGCAGCCTCTCTATGTTTGGGGTAATACAGTGGCAGTCTTTATATTTTTGAGGTAAGGTAGTAGCACCGAGGCTCTCCCAGCATGGTCCCTAGACCAGCAGGCCCCACCCCAGACCCTCTGAATCAGAAATCTCCCACTGAGGGGGACTGGGTGAGGAAAAACAGGTTAAAGCAATGCTCGTCAGAAGCCCCTGAAGGATTCGTTAAAACACAGACTACTTGGCCCACCCCTGGAAGCACTGCTGGCTGCCAGCTACTCCTTCTTCTTTGTGTCCCTAGCTGACATTTTGGATGTTGCCTCTGTTGGGTTGAGCTTAGATCATGTGTCCACACCTTAAGTGCCAAGAAGGGGGAAAGCAAGTGTGAAGAGAACTTCCACGGGGGAGATGGGCCCGTGGCCCCTCCACGCCACACAACCAGAGAATCTGCCCTAATGGGAAAAGAGTCTAGACGCTACGTAACCCAAATGGGAAATTGCCACCAGCAGGTGGGATGGTGGAAGGCAAGGACAAGAAGAGGACAAGAGGATGCAGTGATAACAGAATGCTGCCAGAAATGCCTCTTCACCTGACAGCACCACAGTGTGGGGCTGAGTGTGGGACAAAGATCCGCAGGTGTGTGCTTAGGTCTTATGAGTCTCTCTGCCTGGAATGCCCTATAACGTTCCTGCATGGCCAAACCCTAGACAGTCATCAAGAGGTGAGGCAAATGAGGCCCCCTCTGCAGAGTCCTCTTGAATCCCCCGACTTCCATTCTTCCTCTTAACAGAAGGAACTATTTTCTGTGCAGAGACAATGTCTGTGCCCACCGGTCTGTTATCATTTGCCCCTGGGGCCCACGGCAAGGATGCCTTTTCGCAGCCACCTTGCATCTGAGTGGGGACATGTTACAGTTCTAGCTCCACTTCCAGGTCTGACCCCAAAAGGTCATGCCTGATTCTCTACCCTCTCTCCCCTGTCCACTTGCATGGAAGCAAGGACACCACTCTAAACATGATGGAAAGAGCCCAGGTCCCTGAATCACCTGGAAGTCGTCACCTAGGAGAGCTGTGTCACCTGCAATGGCCACTATGAGTAAGAAATGAATTTGTATTGTCTTAGCTCACTCGGATTTGGAAGTTGTTAGTTATCGCAGCTGGGACTCATTACCCGACTAATCCACTCTCCCTTCTGTTTTTACAGAGCGCTCCGTCCCTGTCTCTGCTATACCGCTTTCCATTTATATTAGAGTTCGTTGTTTGAGTGTCCATCTCCATATGAGATCACAGCTTTCTTTACTTTATTCTTTTTAAATCTCCAGCAAATAATAAAACCCTGCCATAAAATAGATAATCAACAAATGTCTGCAGAAGCAAGGGGAAGAAGGGGATAAAGGAAGCAAGGAGAGAAAGGAAAGTCAGTTACAATATGGGATGATGTTCAATACCGTTGCGTGCGCTCTTTAATGCGGATCATTATCCCGCCAACACCTGCCCATTTGAATAGATCTACACTTCACCTAGACTGAAGGGCAATGAAACCAAGTGGAAGCACAAGAATTGGGTTGAGAGCCCAAAGACATTATTTAGTGAGGTCTTTTTTTTTGAGGGGGGGGGTGTGTTTTGATCACTCCAAGTAATTTATACCTGTTCCCCAACGATGCCAATAAGAACATGCATTTTTCGAGCTGTGTTAAGTGCTTCGAAGGTTTCTATCCCCGTCCTCCCGACACGGCACAGGCTTGTGATAAGCAAGACGCAAAAGTCTATGACTCGTTGAGCCTGTGTTTGTTCCCCCATGTTACGGGCCAGGAACCACGCCAGGCTCTGGAGATGCAGGGATCAAAGACACACCCCTCACTCTCTAGGTGCTGATAGTCTCTGAAGAAGACAAGGGAAGAGAAGAGGAGAATGCTTTAAGCCTGGAGAACACTACACAGATGTAAGAAGCCACTGGTCCCTCTTCAGTCTGGGCCCCCAGGATGGCTTCGTGAAGACCAGCAAGGACATAGGAGTCAGAAAGGCTTGGGTCCGAATCTCAGGCTGATTAGCTGTGACCTTCACAGTCATGAGGTCATGTACCGCAGGAAGCCTGCATAGCACCTGTTCCATGTGAGGTCAGCCGCTCCTCCTCTTCCCCAGGTAGAAGAGGCACTGACCTCATGGGATGGTGGCAATACTAAGGCTCAGAAAGACAATGGGCTGCGTGCCTTTGCACTGAGTCCTGTGTTGTGTACATTACCTCCTTTAATCGTCATTTACAAAAATGATTACAGGTAAGAAAGCAGAAGCTAGGTAATGAATTAACTTGCCCAAAGTCACACAGGGCCAAGGAGGGGAGAATCAGGATCTGAATTCTTGTCCCAAGAGCTCTTTCCCTTGAGTTATCCCGACTCATCCTGACTCCCAGGGGGGTAGGGGGCGGCTAGCAGGGAAGTGATCAGGGATGCACCTACAGCCCGGGCTAATGAGTTTTTATTCCGCCCCATGGATACAGAATGGAAAAATGCCAGCTACTAAGTGGAATCAAAGCAACAGATTTTTGAATTATTGCCCTTTAAAAAATACGTAAATACAAATAAATATGTGTGAGAGATTACAAAATGTGCCTCTCATCTTTTTATGCTCTAATGTATCCTTCTTCGCCCCTTGAAGGCTTTCACATGCTGTAGTCCCACTGTCATGCAAACTTATCTTTCTGGTCAATAGAATCAATTAAGGAGAAAATTTAATATACTTGGCAGGATAGGTCCACTTTGTTAAAATATTTTGGTAATTTGTACTCATAAATGACATTTTTTTTAAAAAGTCACTGATTATGTCAGCTCATAAACTGATTTTGTCATCAAAAAAAGGTAATTGTCTATTTAAATAATTTATCGAAATAATTTTCATGTTTCCAGGATATAGCGACATTAGGATTACATGCAAGATTTAGCAACCCATCCTTCTTTTACACTTAACATTTGTTGGGGACAAAGAGTGCTATACCCGTCTGGTGTTAGACTCAAACACTCCACTAAACTTACCTAGAAACAGAAAGAACACAAGAATTATTTAAAAAGATAAAATTATTAAAAAAGGAAACATTCCTGAAAGCCCTGGGACAGTCATTTGTCTACACCTCTGTAACGCAAGTGGACTATGTCTAGTCCACATTCCCTGCGAATGGAGTGGCAGGCAATCATATGTACATTGCTCACGGAAATCACTTGTATATATACATGGTAGGATTTGCAGAACACTTGGGACAACCAAGTAAACACAGGCGCCCTGCAGTAAACTTTGTAGTATTTATCTAGTAAATTACATCAATTAATGTCTTTACTTGTTTGATGTCCTAAAAGCACTCCCCACTTTCTTCCTGCCCAATCAACTGCTCCTGAGAACAGATGACAATGTTTTGTTTGTAGTGAAATTGCACAGGAGTGGTACGTGGCACGCTGCATCAGGTTAAGAGTGAAAATAAGAAATCGTAATCGAGCAGCACCTGGTAAGGTTCTCAGGTTGGAGACTGGGTGTAGAGACAAACCAGGTCTCTTCAGAATCATCCATGCCATATTGGGATCGTCTACGATGAAGCTAAAAATAGTGAAGAAGGTTCTCTGAAATGAGGCCTTCTATGCCCAGTTTAAAACAGATTTCTTCTGGTTCAGCTCAGAGCTATAGAACAAAACTACTCAGACAAGAGATGACACAGGTGAGAGTTTTCAGGGTAATGAAGTAACCCATGTTAGGTCTCCTCAAATCAAACAGGACATTGTCCTGTTAAAAGGACTACCACAGGCCCAAGATGGAGTCACTTATGCCAAACCAAGTCACCATATCTGGGCTTAATATCTAACACCTAATTGCAGTTTCAACCTCCCCCAGAAATATAGTTAGTCTTAACCGGTCAGTTAGGAATTTTCACATGGATCCTCTCCATAACCCCCCCACCACCACCACCACCAGCAACAAAGGAAAATGAGGTAATCTACATGATTAGCTGTCCTGCCCTTCCCTCTAAGGTAAAATGACCTTTCCAGAACTGATCTTTTCTTCTGTTTTGCTAATAAAATCTTGCCCTCCTCTCCTTCCCACAAAACCCTTCCATTTTTGAACAACTCTTGGGGGTTCCCCTCTACATGCTAGATGGGATTTTGCCTGATTCACAAATCATTTAATAAAGCCAACTAGATCTTCAGGTGAGGTTTATTTTTTAACAATCCTCACACATCTGGCATTGAATCACACATTCTTCCTCCTCAAATCTGGCATCCGTCCCTACTACTCTCTTTAATTTCCCCCATATCCACGAGATACCATTTGTTCAAGGGAGTAAAAGAGAAATCTTGAAAACCCGCTTTGCTTCAGATGCTAAATTCCTCATACCGTCCACCAACCCGTTGGAAAATTCATGAAAATATGTAATCGGTTGTCCCAGTTGAGCAGTTTACAGGAATGGTTGATGGGGGTGGGGTCCTAAGGGAAGAAAAATTTAGGAAGCACACAGAAGTGCTGTCACACCAAGACCTGCCCCTGCTTCCGCAAAGACCAGCCCTCTACCTACGCTTTGCTTACATCTCTGCTCTTTGGGATCACAGTTGATTCTACTGGAACCTTCTCATCAGCGTGCTGCCAGGTTCTGCCTGGCATGTGTGTGAATACATACACCAACACAATGACTTGACTTGATTTTCCTCAGAAATTACCATCATTTTTTTGCTCCCCTTCCCCACTACTCTTCGAAATCCATATTGCCAGGATCACCACACCATCATCTTACCCGGTCGCATGGACAGTCCTCTTTTCTCAGTCTCCAGAACTTAGGGTGTGACTGCGTTCAGCCGCGAAGTTGGTCACTCTGTCCTTAGACCCTTTTCTTCCCTCCGATGTTTTGAACCACGCCCTCCCGGTCTTCTCCCTAGCTGATTGGCTCTCGACTCTCTGCCGGCTTTCTTGGCTCCTCCTCCCTCCAATTTTGTTGCAAAGCCTTGGGGCTCCAATCCTTGATCCCGCTCTGCAGCTCTACCAGTTCCTTATTTTGGTGATTTTGTCCAGTTTCAAGATTTTAACAACAAATACAAGCTGATCTCTCCCAAGTTTGTATCCTCAACTCTCAGGTTTTCTCTGAGCCCCACAATCATGCATCCCACTTAAAAACTCCTGATTCTAAATCTTAAATTCGGTCTACCCAGGATGGTCCTTTCTTCCTCACCTCCCCCCGCCCCACCTACTTCTTCTCCAGTCTTTCCATGCTGGTAAAAAGAATCGTGGTCCATCAAGTGCTCATGTCAAATCCTGGAAATCATCCTCGGTTCCTTCCATTCTCTCGCTGCAAACTCCAGCATCACTATCGTTCTCCTCTAAAATACCGACCTCCCCCTCTACCTCCCTGTATATTCACCACCTTGTCCACGCTGCCACGGCTTTCTCACTGGCATGAGCACAGGAACCTCCAAAGTAGTGTTTTATGGGTGTCACCCCCCCCACTTGGCATTGTACACAGAGCAGTTGGGGCGTTTTAGAAACATACACACGACCAAGCCATTCTCCTGCCTGAAACCTCTAATCCTTCCCATTGCACCCGGAGAAAGTGCGAAGGCTGCACTGTGGCCAGCAAGGCAGGGCACAGGCTGCTGCCTGCCCACCTACCTGACCTCTCCACTGCCCTCTCTCTGGCCATTATGCTAGGCCACAGTGACTCCCTTTGTCTTTCCCAAACGTGCCAAGACGGCTGCAGCCACACAAGCTTCCTACTTGTTTTCCCGCTCATTAGAATTCTCCCCTTCCTTCCAGGCTCTCTGCCTGGCTGGCTCCTTCACAGTCTTCAAGGCTCAGCTCAACTGTGCCCATCTCAAGAGTCCATTCCTGACCACTCTGCCCCAGTTACTTTCCGCCGTATCACCTGCTCCTTTTCTTTCCTTTTCTTTTTCATCAAAACAGGTCCTTGTTTAATTGCATTTATCATCTGTTTGCTTTCCCATGAAAATGTGAGCTTCCATGAAGGCAAAAACTGAGCTGGTCACCTGTGTATCCCGACTACCTAAACTAATACTCAGCACACAGTGAGCACTCAGTGTGGTAGATAAATGAATAAATGAATTAACAAATAATGTGCACCAGCTAAATTGATAGCAAGGGTGCCTATTATTATCCAGATATAATGGACATTATTTTGAGCTCTGGCTCAGTAATCTTTTACAAAAAGCAGTCAAGTACAGAGGACAGGGTATGCAGACTCTGAAAGAATGTCATCTTCTCTCTGCCCTTTGAGACATTTTGCTGAACGTTCCTTAGAAAATAACTTCAAACCATGTCATGCCCTTTATCATAAATCTAACATGGGGGCTATGTCTCCAAATAGAATACTGGACATAAAGAAATTATTATTTATTTCTATAGTTAGACCCAGGCCCAGATTACCATGGCACGAAGCACCAATTATGCCCTTGCCTAGATTTGTCCATAGCTAGAGAAACGAGAATAGACTCCATTCTCTCATGTGAAGAATTCTGCATCATATATGAATGGCTTTGCGATTTCATTCACCTCTGCCCAAGAAATTATCCAGAAGACCTCAATCACTTCTGTAGTGATGACAAAGCAAGACGACATCTCACACCTTGTCCCTGCAATGTGCCCCCACTTAATACTGATCACTGTCAGAACCCCTGCATTACACAGAGAGCTCTCTGCACACGGCCCCGTGTAGCCTCACATTTTATCTCCCTGCCATATCTGTCTAATAGAACAAAAAATAATACACAGAATATTAAAAAAACATTAATAGCCAGAATACATTATTAATTCAATTAAAGCACGAGTCTAATAATGATTATTTTTCATTGTGCTTATTAAAAGGAATAATTAATTGCTAAGAGGGTATTAAAAAAACACACATAAACTGCTGACTCTACTCCTCAGTGGAAATGCAAAGCTTCTGCTTCTTCAGGAATAACGGAGAAGACGTGCCGGGCACAGTTCTAGACAGGGACTAACATTGCTTCTTGCTCCTTTGCTTTGCAGCTTCACACTTGAAAACCAAAGAGTGAAAAGAGTAGGTAGGTTGGACTTTTCCCTGTGGACCTAGGATAAGAATCTCCTTTGGGGCTGGATTAGAAACTTGGTTCCATTACTTACTAGTCATATTTTCCTGGGCTTGCTATTTAACTTCTCTGGGCCTCATTTTTCTTACCTCAGAAGCGGGAATAATAGGAGAATCTATCTCCAGGTTGTTATGAGATAGCCATAAACACTTGGGACACTATCTGGTATATAGAACAGGCAACTGATGAATCCGGGTATTTACGCCGTATCTGATCTCCCCGCCCCTCGGTTCTGTCTACTGATAGATCACGGGGAGGGTCTTCTTTCCAGAACAGTGGCTGATCTTGAGAACCAGCTCCTTTGACCGCTAGCCTGACCACCCAGCATGTAGCTACAGCCAACACTTGATAAAAAGACACCCAATAAAACAGTACTTTCTTAAAAGACACTCAAACTCTTAGATGAGAAACATGCATTTCTCAGGGATACCACGGTTTTCTGGTATTATATAGAGGAACGCAGTGTGTCATATAAATAAATGTCAAGACAAACTGACATTTAATTCTATATGAGCCAAAATAATCATCTTAATTTTAACCAACTTTGATGACAAATTGCTCCAAATATATGCCTCACTTCAACGCTTTAGGAGACTGAGTATGCGGAATGTAATTTAATATATTTTAAAATGTTGATGCCTCAGATTCATCATCCTGAACACCAGTTTTTATATTGACACTCTTAGGAGTTAATGAGATATTTAAGAATCTGCTCTCTCTATATACATATATAGCTAAGATTTCCTTGATTCCTCTCTTTTTATCACTCCTAGTTATTGCAATACTTGAGCAAAATTACAATACTGGTACTTTAATGCTGATTTTGCATAAGAACAAAATATCAGTATTAATGATAGTGAATGCCAGTATTTTATTAAAAAGTGAGATATGTCACTGTCTTCGTCTGCATAGTCTTTGTTCCTTATTCTGCATGAGACAGGGCTTGAATCTAGGACTGAAAATCCTCTATTATTTTGGACTAAAACTCTACAGCAAGAGGACTAGAGAAAGAGGCCCCAATTAAAATACACTCTCCTATGGAAGACGATACCAGGTCCACAGCAAATGTATCTGGCCCTAGGAGTAAATGGGAGGGTTGCAGAGGGAATTTGGTGAATTAAGCCAAGGAATCCTCCAGTGTCCGCTTTCCTTTCCTCACCAAATTCCCTCTCATACCCTCCTGCTTCTGTTCTCTTTAATTATTTAATGCTGACCTCAATCTTACAAGTAAAGCAGGGAAAGCTAGTAACAACAACAACAACAACAACAAAAATAGGCACCCCTGAGTGGGTTTTAGGTGTGAGAGGTGGGGAGCAATACTTTCCAAATCAGAACACCCATGTTCAATTCAAATCAGTAATGTCGCAAATAATTCTCCGGGAACATCTCAAAGTACAAATAATGCATTATGTATGTAAATACCTCAATAATGATAATCCAATAAAGCCATCAGTATTCTGTTATTTTCAAAGAGCACAGACCACAGGTATTGCAATCACTAAACACCCTTATATTAACTCTGTCAGCTTTGTCTGGTTAGACATCAAACCGCCTTCACCGTTTGTCAACTTTGTGCCATCCCTCACCTGGATCCTGTATGATCTCCATACACGTCACAGTTTCCACCCCTCAGCCTTGTAAACCACTCCCCAAAAGGCCACCCAGCACCATCTTGTTGTAACCCAGGAACTGAGGCCCTGTCACCGCTCTCTTTCAGATGCTCTGACGGCTCCCTCTCGTATAATGGAATGAGACCCAGATAAGTTACCTGTCTTTCAGAACCCTGCCCGTCTCACCCCTCCCACCCCTTCTGCATCTCTCTCCCCATTATCTACTCTGCTTCGGACACAATGGTCCCTTTCCTCTTCCTCCAACACATGAAGCTTGTTCCCTTTGCCTGGAGAGTTCTACTCCCACATCCTTCTCTCCAATTAGATCTCAGCTCAAATGTCACTTCCTCTTAGAGAAACTGCCACTAAGTCACCAAACTACAGAAGCCACCCAGGCAGCCTGGATCACATCACTTGGTCCATTTCTTTTTTTTTTTTTTAAGATTTATTTATTTATTTTAGAGACAGAAAGAGCGCACGCACGCAAGCGGGGCAGGGGCAGAGGGAGAGAATTTCAAGGAGACCCCCGCCCGTCCCCCGCTGAGCCCAGAGCCTCAGTGGGGCTCAATCTCATGACCCTGAGATCATGACCTGAGCCAAAACCAAGAGTCACACTCTCAACCAACTAAGCCACCCAGGCACCCCTGGTCCTATTTGATATATTTGTAAAAGTCTGTTTACCATGTGTTCTCTAGAGAATATAAGCACCAAGAACACATTATATCTCTCTTACTCACCGAAGAATCCACGGCGCATTATATGCACATAATAAATATTTCAATGAAAGAATGGCTATTTACTTTTTGCTAGGTATCGCTAAATACTATATATGGACTGTTTTCTTTAATCCTCAAAACATCCCTACAAAGTAGTTTCCATTAATTGCTATCCTTACTTTACCAGTGAGGTGAAGTAAATTTCTAAGCTAACACCAGAGTCCATTCTCTTCACTGTTGTGCTATATTCTCTTGTATCACCCTATGATATCCTCTAAGGAAAGGTGTTCTTTTCTTTCTTTCTTTCTTTCTTTTTTTTATGATTTTACTTATTTATTTGAGAAGAGAGTGAGCGAGAGAGAGCACAGCTGGGGAAGGCGCAGGGGGAGAAGGAGAAGCAGGCTTCCCGCTGAGCAGGGAGTCGATGTGGGACTCGATCCCAGGACCCTGGGATCATGACCTGAGCCAAAGGCAGACATTCAACCATCTGAGCCACCCAGGCACCCAAGAACGGTGTTCTTGAGAGGTTGCCATAATACTATAAAAAGCCTTCTCATTCATCGCAAAATGATCCAAGCTGCTTCCTCAGCTCCAGTGTGGGGCTTATTTTATTGTGTCCTAACTTCTTTAGAACTGGTAATCCCATACCCAGCCCACACGGTGACTACAAATGGGGATGTGTGGTCCAGCTGCCAAGAGCACAGGTCCTGGGCTTAGCTGTCCGGGATCAAAACCCCATTCCCGCAGTTTGGGCGGAAGGCCTGGGGCGGGTTCCTCAAAGCCTCTGCACTCCGGCTCTCACCTGTAACACAGTGGTGATCACAGATCTCCAAAGGTTAAGTGAGATACTAGGTAAAGCATGCAGCAAAGGAACGCGGCCAACAAAAAGAGTTCAGTGAGTGTTTGCTGGAATTTTTATTCTTACTAAATATACCCTGACTATTTAATTACCCAGTACACCCTTCTCTTCACTGAGCTAGATTATATATATTACAATAACCCAAATTTATTGCCCCTGGGACTCTTCTATTAAGAAAGATTCTTCCTCTCCCTCCGCTTTTGCTTGGGTATAGGTTAGGAATGCTTGAGAAAGCGTCTTGCAGGGAAACAGGGTACACGGAAGCACTAACTTAATAAAACTCAGTGATTAAGCCCGGGAGAGTCAACGCGGGGTCCAGAGCCATTTGTCTTAGGCACCCGAGGAGGCTACAGCGGGAGCAGAATCTGGCTCTGTATCATCAAATAATCACGTAGCGGCTAGGGTGGAAAACAGCAAGCTCACTATCTCTGACCTCGATAAATAAATGCCTCACTTACGTAGAGCAAACGCACTGGGGGCAGCTAGGGGATCGGGGACCTGGGATTCCCAACTAAAACACCAATGTGCTTGGAAAACAACCGTCCCGGTCAAAACTTGGGCATCAGGACAGGCATGAAAATGCAGTGACCCACAAATCGGCCAAGTGTCACCGAAGGGCCGAGCCGGCCGCAGAGCCCGTGGGGCTAGAGCAGCGGGGCCCGCCCAGGACGCGGGGGGCACCTGCCTCCTGCCTCTGGCACCCATGCCTCTCCCTTGACAGGCCTGCGCCCCGAAGCCAACTGGCAGTGCCGGCCGCACTTGCAGGAGAGACAGCGCGGCACTGCCAGCTTTCAGTGACAAAAGGAGTGTTTATAGCAGGCGCGCTGACAGCTGTCCGAGTGCCACATTTATTTACAAAATGTTAGTTAAATTACTGACAGTTGGCGCTGTGGAGGAAAAGCTGAGAGAAAAGCTGACATTTCTTGATCTAGCGGGTGCTCACAGCACGGGCTCTGCTCCCCTATTTATTAATTCCATTATTTGCTTGTTACTTGATCTATTTATGACTTCTGGCTTATTCACCGGCCATTGCTTTTAAGAGGCTTGGAGTGTCCGGGCAGTTAAACCGCTCCACGCAATTTGGTTCCACAGGCCCCAGGGCTCAGAGCTGCCTGAGGACTGGCTGTTGTAACCAGCCTGGACCTGTTCCCCTCCGACCGGCACTCAGCAGCCTTCTGGAAACCTCCTGCGGGCAGGGTGTGAGCGCTGACCTGTTCCAGGCCGCGCCCACTGGTGAGGAGCCTGTGCTCGTTAAGATATGAATAATCACCACCGTCGGCATCATCTCGTCTTCCCTCTTCTGTTGATCAGAGACAGGTTTGCCGTGATGAAGCTGGACGAAATGTTTCCATTTTTTATTCTTTCTGACAGGGGCAATTAAGATAGAGGAAGAAGAATTTGGGTGATAAATGAAGATCAACGTCCTGGCTGTAAAGGGTTTTAGACATGAAACCGGATTTCTGACACAGCTTGTTGGTAGAGCCTCTTTCCCCCAATGCAGAAAAAAGCATACATTGCCTTCAACCATTGTCTTTTTTTCCAATGTGTTTCTTCTCATGTCAAAACAGTGTATGTTTCTGTTCACGATTTGAAATACACAGATAATGGGGCACCAGGGTGGCTCAGTCGTTTGAGCTTCGGACTCCTGGTGTTGGCTCGGGTTTTGATGTCAGGGTCCTGGGATCCAGGGCTGCTTCGGGCTCCCTGCCCAGCGGCAGTCTGCTCCTCGCTCTCCCTCTGCTGCTCCCTCTGCTTGCTCTCTCTCTCTCTAATAAATAAATAAATCTTTAAAAAAAATGTAAAAATAAAATACACAGATAAGCGAGGAGTCATTAATGAGGCCTTGTCTAGACATCCTATTTGAAATTGTGGCCTCCGTGTGTCCATCTCCCACACTCTTCATTCATTCTTCTTTTCCACAGCCTGTACCATGATATTCCATATTGTGTATGTATTTCGTTCATGATACGTCTCATTCTCCTGGAAGGGATGTTCCACAAGGACAGGAATTGTAGTATGTTCCGCAGTGCCTAGAATAGTGCCTGGTACATGGTCGGCACCCACTAAATATTCCTGAGTAAAACCAAACCTAGGGGTGCCTGAGTGGCTCTGCTGGCTGGGAGTCCAACTCTTGATTTCGTCTCAGGTCATGATCTCGGGGGGGGGGGGTTCTTGCTCAGCAGGGAGTCTGCTTGAAGATTCTCTCCCTCTCCCTCTGCCCCTCCCCCGACTCACATACATATGCCTGCTCTCTCACTCTCTCTCACATAAATTAATTAAAAAAAATAATCAAACCTAACATTGCCACACAAAGCATGCATTTCTCACTCTGTGCTCTGACAGACCTCGACGGTTCTAAGCTCAGATTTGAAATGGATATAGGCACAACCCCTGGGGAGGGACCAGCCAGGAGGCCCAGCGCTCTGCTACTCTGTCTTCAGAAATGGGCCAGCTCTGGTTGGTGACCTCTTGCCACTCCAGGCCAGTGTCATATTCTGGCCTCACCAGCCCAGCCACCCTCTGCCCTTACAGACATACCCCCTTCTTGCCTCCTCCACCACACCCCACAGGGTCCCTTCTATGTTCCTCCAAGCCACCTGCCCATAACCCAGTTTACAGGTGACCCCCACTCCAATCTCTTCCTGAGGCTCTCGTTTTGAAGCTTGCTCTACCTGGCCAGACTGGAGGCTGAGCGAGGACAGGAGCTGTGCTTTGTAGATCTCGGTAGCCCACACAGTGCATAGCACAATGCCCTACACATGGTACCATTCGTGCAAAAAACCCCAAGACCTATCAGAGCAGTATGGGTTCAAATGGTAACCTAGTTTCACTTTGACTAGGTTTTATAACATTGACCTCTTTCTGATTTTAGAAAAGTAAAACTTTTGGGGGGGGAGCCGGGTGATGGGTATTAAGGAGAACACGTGTTGTGATGAGCACTGGGTGTTATACACAACTAATGAATCATGGAACACTACATCAAAAACTAATGATATACTGTATGGTGCCTAACTTAACATTAAAAAAAATAAAAAATTAAACTTTAGTAATCATAGAAAACAAAAGAAGAAAATCAAAGTCACCTGTAATTCCACTACTCAGAAACTTTATGAGCATTACTGTGTTGACATAAGAGCCTTTTAGTGTATATTTTTAGCAGGTGTTTGTACACATACACTCATACACATACACACATACCCTCACACTCACAGGGCACTGAACCATTTTTGATGATGACTTATAGACCAGTTAATTGAAAACACATAATGTTAAATGAAAAACATTTGCAGGACAATAAGTAAAATTTCTTTGGATACATTAAAAAACAAAAGAAAAGAAAGCAGGGGCACCTGGGTGGCTCGGTCAGTTAAGTGTCTGACTCTTGATTTGAGCTCAGGTCATGATCTCAGGTCGTGGGGTTGCGCCCCACATCAGGCTTCATGCTGAGCACGGAGTCACCTTGTCCTTCTCCTTCCCCTCTGCCCTTCCCCCTACTCATGCTAGTGTGCTCGTTCTCTCTCACACTCTTTCTCTCAAATAAAGTCTTCAAAAAAATGGAGAAAAGAGCAAACTAGCATAGACAATATATCATTTAAGAATGTTTATATTTGGTAATGCTCTAAAGAAAAGAAGGAAATGATAAAAAAAGTTCAGGGCAGAGGTCAGCTCCTCAGAGGAGACAAGTTGTAAAATAAGGAGAGAACATACAAGACTTCACAGCTAATGGAAGGTTCTATTTTTTAGAGAAGGTGAAGGGCACACAGGTGATCAGTCTGTTATTTTTTTTTTATAAAAAATTTTTATTATGTTATGTGAGTCACCATACAGTACATCCCAAGTTTTTAATGTAAGGTTCCATGATTCATTACTTGCGTATAACACCCAGTGCTCCATGCAATATGTGCCTTCCTTAATACCCATCACCAGCCTATCCCAATCCCCCACCCCCCTCCCCTCTAAAGCCCTCAGTTTGTTGCCCAGAGTCCATAGTCTCTCATGGTTCATTCCCTCTTCTTTTTATCCCCCCCTTCCTTCTTCCCTTTTTTCTCCTAATGATCTTCCTACTTCTTGTGTTCCATAAATGAGCAAAACCATATGATAATTGTCTTTCTCTGTTTGACTTATTTCGCTTAACATTATCTCCTCCAGTCCTGTTCATGTTGCTGCAAATGCTGTGAAATTGTTCTTTTTGATGGCTGAGTAATATTCCATTGTATATATGGACCACATCTTCTTAATCCAGTCATCTGTTGAAGGGCAACTCGGCTCCTTCCACAATTTGGCTATTGTGGACAATGCTGCTATGAACATTGGGGTGCATATGGCCCTTCTCTTCACTACGTCTGTATCTTTGGGGTAATTACCCAGTAGTGTAATTGCTGGATCATAGGGAAACTCAATTTTTAACTTTTTAAGGGACCTCCACACTGTTTTCCAAGGTGGCTGTACCAACTTGCATTCCCACCAACAATGTAAGAGGGAACCCCTTTCTCCACATCCTCTCCAACATTTGTTGTTTCCTGCCTTGTTAATTTTTGCCATTCTGACTGGCGTAAGGTGGTATCTCAGTGTGGTTTTGATTTGAATTTCCCTGATGGCTAATGATTTTGAACATTTTTTCATGTGTCTGTTAGCCATTTGTATGTCATCATTGGAAAAGTGCCTGTTCATATCTTCTGCCCATTTTTTGATTTGATTATTTGCTTCTCATGTACTGAGTTTGAGAAGTTCTTTGTAGATCTTGGATACCAGTCCTTTTTCTGTAGTGTTATTTGCAAATATATTCTCCCATTCCGTGGGCTGCCTCTTAGTTTTTCTGACTGTTTCCTTGGCTGTGCAGAAACTTTTAATCTTGATGAAGTCCCATAAATTCATTTTATCTTTTGTTTCTCTTGCCTTTGGGGATGTGTCATGAAAAAGGTTGCTTTGGCCGATGTCGTAGAGGTTGCTGCCTATGCTCTCCTCTAGGA
>NW_024424008.1:37336177-37352394 GCF_017311325.1 Ursus maritimus
GTATCCAAATCGGCAAAGAAGAAGTCAAAATGTCTCTCTTCGCAGATGACATGATACTCTATATGGAAAACCCAAAAAACTCCACCCCTAAACTACTAGAAGTTATAGAGCAATTCAGTAATGTGGCGGGATACAATATCAATGGTCAGAAATCAGTTGCATTTCTAAACACGAACAATGAGACTGAAGAAAGAGAAATTAGGGAATCCATTCCATTTACAATAGCACCAAAAATCATACGTTATCTCGGAATTAACTTAACCTGTCTGTTATGTTTTTATACATATTGATATGTTATACACTTGTTGAGGTATAAAATATTTCGTAATAAAAGGAAAATAATACATATTTGGTTCTTAGTATTTGTGAAATACTCTGTTACTGAAATAAACATTTCATCAGCATGTATTGAGGGCCTACCATGAGCCAAGCCCGGGATGAGGGGCTGGAAGTTCCAACATGGATACAGAGGAAGGAGGACCAATCACGAGGCAACTGGTAACACATTTCTTCACCACCGCCCACGTGCTCCCACCATAACCTCATCGTGACTTGTCCCAAACATCTCCAATTTCTAGTAGAAAAGGACTTGGTGACCAAAATAGTTAATAGAAAAGTTCGAAATGCATTTTGGACCGGAACTATATGTAAATATTTCCTTAAAAACAGGAATATGTTTAATTAATATTTTATCTGCAATTCACCAGTAATTATAGAAAAATACAGATCCAAAATACTATAGACATATACTGTAAGATTAAACAATCCAGCACACTAAGGCAATAATAATAAAGCAAAATGAACAGTAATTATTTACCTTTTTTAAGTAATGAAAAAAAATGTTTAATTAAATAATAACATAAGAGTCATAGTTTATGGCCTCTCTTCTGAAGCTTTTATTTCAGATCGTTCGTTCAGGACATTTCATCAGTTTCAACCATTAAAAGACCAGGAGCAATAGGGGCCTGGCAATGTGGCTGAGCCTTTGATCATAAATGAAAATGGAAGTCTGGGGAAGGAAGACCGTCTATTCACCCAAGGAAGCCGATGGACTTGTACTCCAGGGGAATTTCAAGATCCATCAAGGAAATTCCAAATCCGCACAATGTAACAGTTGGAACTGGCTTCATACTTGGTGGATCAATGTAAGCCTAACTGAAGACATACAGAAAAAGAGCTTTCCCATAATTATGGTAAGTGCTGATTAGATGAGGTGGCTCAGGTCACTGTGGGAGCTCAGAGCAGGTGCATTTAGCCAATGTTAGGGGCTCTGTCCTGTCAGTGACACACAGGAACACATCAAACATGGTCTTTGCTCCTAAGAACTTAAAATCAAATAAGGGTAGGGCATGAAAATAATAATAAAATACAGAAAAATGAAAAAAAAATAATACATAGCCCCCAAAATGATCAAACTGTTCTAGTAGCTTCCATAGGACTAAGAATAAAATCCAAAGGGGTCACTATGGTCACTGCAGCCAAGTGGCCTGGCCTTGGCTCTGCCCTCCTCTCCATGGTCTGTGCAAATCAAGCTGTTTCTACCCCTGCGCCTCTGTACCTGCTGTGTTTCTCCCTGCTGTGTCCTTCCTCAAATGTACACACACACTCACTCCCTCCCTTCATCAGATTTCACCCAAAAGCCCTGCCTTAGAAGACCTCCCCCAACCTGTGTGACTAAATTAGCACCTACTCTTCATGTGTCCATCCCCTTACCTGCCTGCTTTCTTTTTGAGAGTGTACATTACTACCTGACATTTAGATAGCCACTTCTTTGTTCATTGCCCCCACATGCCCGAGGGTCTAAAAGGATGTTTGGCCCTGAGCAGATGTTGAATAATTATTTGTTGAACAAAAGACACATTGGTCATAAGCAACAAACTATGGGAACCTGGGTAAGTAAGAGGTTTGAAGGAGATTATGCTGTCTTGTAGGATTTCCACGGACTTGGGCTTCGGAGAGAGGAGAGAAAGAAAGAATAGCGGAGAAGCGTATGGAAAAAGCGATCAGGTTAAATGAGCCACGGAGAACGTGTGCAGGAGCACCTGAAGGGTACTTTGGTAGCAGGACAAAAGACAAAAGCAACAGAACAGGTTTGTGTCAGGAATTCCGGGCAAGAGACAACAGGGACAGGACAGCCTACCTTCCATCAATCTCCCATCTGTGATAGTTTTAACTTCCCTTTTTTTTTTTTTGCTAATTTAATATATTATGGATAAAATATAACATGTTTAATGCTTACTATATGCCAGGAACAATAATTGAGATTTTACAAGTTATCTTATGTAATTATTATAAATAATTATGATTATTAAAAGATGGGAGGGCTCATACTAAATGCTGCTAATGATGCTGTGTTTTGTTGTTATTATTATTTCATTCTTAAGAGAGCTCTGTCAGGTAGGTATTAAGGTGTTATTCAGCCATGTTTCACAGATAAGAAAATAAAGGCTCAGAGAGGTTAATCATTTCACAGCTGAGGTCCCAACTCCAGACTCCCTTTATTCCCACTCCAGAGTAATTCTCAATCAGAGTGTTTTATATAGACTAGCAAGCGTTGAGTCTATATGTTTAGGATCTGTATTTATGTATTATCTCTAAACAAGCTACAAAGAAAATTCACAGGGTAGGCATCCGCTTATTGGAGGCTGACCACGTGTTAACCCACCTCTGGGGTTTCCTTCAAAGTCCCATCATTACATATTTCTGTTACAGCTTCAAAAAGTTAAACCTTCCATACGAACAAACTGAGGGCCTCAGAGGGGAGGGGGTGGGGGAACGGGATAGGCTGGTGATGGGTAGTAAGGAGGGCACGTATTGCATGGAGCACTGGGTGTCATTCACAAGTAATGAATCATGGAACACTACATCAAAAACCAGGGATGTACAGTATGGTGACTAACATAATATAATAAAATATAATATAAAAAAACAAAAACAAAAACAAAAAACAAATATCTCATCTTTCATTCTTGCTTTTAGGTAGTAGGGAAAACCATACTGTGAATGGAATTTTGAAGGTCTGCCGGAAATTGAGGCTCGAAGGGCTAATAGGAACCAGAGTGGGCAACCACCAAGTTCATGGGGCCATCCAGCAGGAAGGTCCCCAGCTCCAGCACAGCACACCTGTGTCCTAGGTGAACACAGAAGGCAGCAGGGAAGTCATGTGCTTTGGATAAAAATTTAGATACACAGAGCCCTTCATCTAGGCTAACTCTCCAAGTCTTGCACTCAGTACACTCTGAAGGTCAGGCCTGTCTCTCCCAGAGACTGGAAGGGCCTGGGGAGAGGGCAGGACTCAGTCTCAGACGACTACCACCACCTGCTCTGAGCCGCCCCGAGTCCCGGTGGGATCCGCGGAGCCCGGCACCAATTACTAATTATACATTAATGATAACAAGCAAAGCAACTATTTTTTCAATACCAAAGATAACCCTAAGGGCAGGGAAATGTCAAACTGAATGCTTAATAAAGTTGGTGCAAAATGCTCTAGGGGTGCAATGCTCAAATTTCAGGCAGAAATGGAGACAATCCAAAGACTAGGACAAAAGGTAAAAACCTCACCTTCTTAGCATACGCCGTGTGTAGGTTTGATTACTGAATAGAGATATGAAATATACACTAAATAATTCTTCTGAACAGCTCATTAGGCCTAATCCATCTCTGATTTCTAGGAGTCCATTAATTCCAAATATGTATCTGCTTATACATACACACACATCCACACAGGATCATAAAGTGCTGGCTTAATTTCACAATGTAATATCCTGGAAATGGCAACAGGTAAAACATCAAATTGGATATTATGCAGATTTTAAATGTTTACAATTTTCAGATGTGATAAATGACAATGGCAAAGCATAATGGACCAGAGAAGGATGACATTTCAGTTAGAAAACACTAGACCCATATGGCTAGGTGCGTGTGAGGCAGGTGAGGCACCAAATATTGGCTGCCACGAAACCACAGAGCTGTAACAGCCCAGACAGTATCCACATGGAAACTATGCAGAGCAAATAAAATCAACACAGGTGTTGCCTTTGTTTATGCAGGATTTTTATTTATTTCTCATCTCCTAAAATTGGTGCCGCTATCATCATCTGCTCCTTAATTTGTATGTTATACTAGGTCTCACAGACACTCAGGGGCCCAAATGTCTCTTTGTACTCCTTACCCCTTCTTCAGTTTTGAGACTGCCTCCTTTTTGCCCTGCCTGTCTTTCAGTAGATCATGAAACTTGCTGACTCCTCTGCCGAGAAGGTTTCTCCTGCTGATTCCTGCAGAGATCATATGCTGCTGACCACCCTGCAAACACCCCTCTCCTCGCACCCCAGGTTACTCTGTCCCTTACCCATATTCTGGTATAGTGCTTTCCAGTACACAAAATACAGTTTGTCTACTTATTTATTTAGTGATAACTGGTCCCTGTTGAGTACAGTTGCACAGGTTGTGCATTGCCCAAGGACGGTGGGTGGAGGGAGTTAAAGAAGCACAGCTCTGTCTATTCCACTAGGAGCCCTAGGGATGGACTTGTGAGACTAGCGGAAGGGCACCTATTCTTAACTGGTCTGTGCAAGTTGTGTGCTGGAACAGGACACCTTTTTTTTTTTTTTTTCCAATTCATACAAGCTACAGCCCTGGTCACCCCTCACTAAAAATCACTTCGTGAAAAAGGAAATCCATGCCTAGTACAGAGCCTGGCACATACAAGACGCATAGGACATCAGGCTAAAGTGACACAAACCAGCTCATCCATTTATTCCCCAAGAAGGCATTAAGCTCGTAACATGTGACCAGTGTTCTGCATCATTCTGAGGCAACAACGAACCTAAGACGAGATCGCTGACTCTATGCGTCAGCGTGGCCTCTGCTCCTTGTAGATCTCCTGCCACGACTGCCTTCCTCCTTGCCTTCCCATGCTTTCCTTCCCCCCACCCCCCGCACTTACTTTATCCTACCACCTGGTCGCACTTCTAAAATCTGACCTCTGACAGTGGTTTTCTCTCCTTTTTCTTCAACATTTTTACGAAAAAGCCTACAAATCACCCCATCTGTCTCTTTACTGTGTCAATTAAAACACTGAATGCTGGAATATCTCTAGCACAAAAGGTTATGCTAAGTAAGAAACCTCCAGCCATTAATGAGCAATTTGTCATCTAAGAGGTATTCTCACTAATTACGGTATGTCTCGAGTTGTAGCCCTTATGGACATGTGCTAATTTATTTCAAGGTAGAACTTTTCTTTGTCACTGGTTTTCCCATATTCTGTAAAGCAGACATGTTACTTGGTTCAGAGATGTAAAGAGTCAAGCAAATGAAAATCAAACATTTAAGGCTTCAGTCTCAAAAGGCCATGGTTCCCACTTTCAGACACATGCAAAAACCACCATAAGGCTTGCCAGGAAACTTTAATAAGTGCTTAAGTTTGGACTTTAAAAAAAAAAATCTGTGTATTTCTATGCAGTTGAAATCAGAAAATAGGAATTAGGGGGCGCCTGGGTGGCACAGCGGTTAAGCGTCTGCCTTCGGCTCAGGGCGTGATCCCGGCATTGTGGGATCGAGCCCCGCATCAGGCTCCTCCGCTATGAGCCTGCTTCTTCCTCTCCCACTCCCCCTGCTTGTGTTCTCTCTCTCGCTGGTTGTCTCTATCTCTGTGAAATAAATAAATAAAATCTTAAAAAAAAAAAAAAAGAAAATAGGAATTAGAATAGTTGTGCTGAATTAGATAGCAGAATGCCAGCTACTGTAACAAATATGAACTAAAAATCCCAGGAGTCTGCCGCAACAGAAGTGCATTTTTCCTTCATGCAATAATCCCACAAACGAGGTTCTGGGTCAGCTGGCGGGGCGGGCATGGGAGCCTTGCTCTGCAGAGGCAGTCAGTGACTTGGCCCATGATGGAGCATCTGCCGAATAGGACATGGGTTTCCAAGGTAATTCTGGACATCCACATCCAGATGGCGTAAGGAGAAACAGCGTGAAGTATTTCATATGGGAGCTTTTTACGGGCCAATCGGCACATCACTTTTGCTCGCATTCCTCTGGGTAGAACTCGGTCACGTGGCCACCCCGAAATTCAAAAGAGGCTAGGAAAGGGGAGTCCAGTTTCGCGCCCAGGGAGGAGGATAAACAGCCCATATATTTTTGAACAGCTAACAATCTCTTCCTCCAATGTAAAGAACTGAACAGAGCAGTAGGGGCCATGCCCTGCCTTCTCATTTCAGACACAGGGAAACTGGGAAACAGGGAAACACACTAATTTTCTTTGCAGTATCCCATGGTGCGTTGTGACAGAGCCAGGGCTGAAACTCAGGTCACCCCAGCCTTCAGCCACTCTTCACCTTCCAAAAACAATGACAGTTGCTGTTCAAAATCATTTCACCACAAAGATACCGGACTTGCAGCAACATCGGCCTCCACGGGGCACCCAGGGTCACCGGCTTCAAAGCCGTTGTATTTGCCCACAGCGGATACACCCCATGCTCTGCCCTTCCCCCGCTGTATGAAGCTAACTCTGACCGAGTGCCAGACGCTGCTCTAAATACTTCCGATTTCCCCCCTGGCTCACTACTCCTATTATCAAACAATGACAAAACTGAGGCCCGGTGAGGTTAATCAATGTGCCCAAGGTCACACAACTGGCAGGTGGCAAAGCCAAGATTTGACCCCAGGAAGGGGCCTGGCTGCAGACCCTATGCTCAATCGTCATGCTATGTAGCCTTAAGGTAGAATTCCCTTAATAAATACAGTTTTAAAAATACATAATGGACACGGAATAATGTGTTAGAAGTGAGGCTCATAGGCTGATTTCTGACCAGCTGCCACTTCCTTCCCCTTCCCCCATGGCTGGAGGCCACGAACTAAAAACTAATCCTTATTTTCAAGTGTTTATTAGATTTTCCATAAAACCTCTTGTGAAAATGGAAATGTAAAGGTCCTTTAGCCCCTGCACATGTAGATTTTATGAAGCGTGTCACATTGCCCGCACAAGTCCCCCCCCTCAGCCTCCCATTCCACTCCACGTCCTGGAAGACAAAACCAAGGCTAGATCACATCCCATCTGTTTCATCTCTGTTCAGGAACACCCAAACTTCTGTCAATACAGAAGACTCAGAATATACCCGAGTCCCCTCTTCCTACTGAAAGGTAAATAATTTTCACTATTAACAGCTTAGTATTATTCCTAATAAAGTTCCCATTCACTCAACAACTATTCCTTAATACATGCCACGTTCCAGGCCATAATTTAGCCACTATAAATGAGAGCAATAAAGTCAGTAGCCTTGGGGATCTTACATTTTAGTGGAAGAGGCCATAAATAAATAATAGATGAATAAATAACAGGTTTCTCTAAGTGTTAAGGGTGATGATGAAAATTAAACCTATGCAGGGGAACAGAGGAAAGTGGGGGGTGGCGGGCTAGCTGTTTCACACAGCAGGGTTTGGAAGGTCTTCTTTGAGGATGGGATATTTGAGCAGACACACGGATGTCATGAAGTTCCAGCCATACAACATTGCAGTGGGTCCTGGCAGAAGAAAGAGCATTTTGGCAGGCAAGAATCTGGTGAGTCCAAGGAAACAGAGAAGTTCGGTCAACTGCATCCTTGTGAATGGAGCAGGTGTGACAGAGGGAATGTCTGAGGGGTAGGCAGGCACCAGGCAATAAAAAGGTGTTATACCACTGACGTGTCTGCATTTCTTCCTGCATACTACTGGAAGCCACCTTGGGGTTTTGAACAGAGAGTGGTATGAGTTGATCAGTGTTCTTAAAGGACAACTTGAGCCAGGAGGTGGAGAATGGCCTCTGGCAGAGCATCACAGGAGCAGGGAAGACCAGCATCAGATGAGATGCTACTGGAATAATCCAGCCGACAGCAGTTTTGACTAAACAGGTAGTGTTCGAGATGGTGAAATGCGGTCTGATTCAAAAGATATCTTAAAAGTAAAGGCACACAGGAGGTACTGGTGGATTAGACGGAGCATAAGAGAGAAAGAAAAAATATGCAGCTATTGGGCTTTGGGGCCTGAGCCACTGGCTGAATGGTTGTGCCCATTCCTAGGATCCAGGGAGACGGGGAGGGAAGATCAAGTTGGTGGCTGGAGGTGGGTTAAATGGGGATGGGATCAAGACCTTGGGCTGGAGGCATTGGGTTTAAAACATCTGAAAAAGAGAAAGAAAGAAAGAAAGAAAGAAAGAAAGAAAGAAAGAAAGAAAAAAGAAAGGGAGAGAGAGAGAAAGGAAGGAAGGAAGAAAGAAAGAAAAGAAGGAAGGAAGGAAGGAAGGAAGGAAGGAAGGAAGGAAGGAAGGAAGACAAGAAACAAAATGCCTGAGCCATAAAAGCAGATGTGTGGATTAGTGCTAGGATATATGGTCTGGGGCTCCAGCAGGAGAGACTGGTCAGGGCAGAGCAGAGGACTGCAGCAAGAACGGCTGGGGGTAACACAACCTCATGGCATGTGCGCCAACGTGAGCAGGGATCCGGAAAAAGAAGGGCAAAGACTGTCCAGAAGCCAAGTGAGTAGCAAGGAGAATATCTATCCAACTTCCAGGGCTCATGATAAGCTGAACATAGGAGAAAAACAGCCACTGTCAACATGACTCTAGGAATGGAAATAATTCAGGGAACAGCCACATTTTGAGGTTCAGCAAAAAAGAAAAAAAGAGAGAGAGAGTGAGAGAGAGAGGAGACATTTACAAAAATGACTGGCAACCTAGAGATTTTGCTGGTGACAGATCATGAAGCTTAGATAGCAGAAAGGTTTGGAGGATTAGGGGAAAGTCTTCAGTTGGTTTAGGTCATTGGAGGTACAGGACCACAGGGTAACAGTAAGAATCTAGACAATACACATGACCTGGGGCTGGGTGGGGAGGGCTTTGACTTCTGAGGTCACTGAGAAGTGGGAACACGAGGGCCTGTCCTGATGGTCTCTTAGGAAAAAGAGGGTAGTGAGCTCTAAGTATAGTCCTACTCCATTTCAACGTCCTAGATATTTGTAATGGAGAACTTGGGGGGTCACCATGACTAAGAGAGGGACAGCCATGCCAAGAACATTCAGAACTCTGAAACCTCTATGGACTTCAGTGGCCTGTGTCACAGTGGGCGATGGGGTGGTCTAACCTGTCTTTTCAGTGGTCCTTTATATATGATGATTACTTAAGAGAACTCTTCCTTTATCATTTCTTTCTCCTAGTCCATTCATCTCCTGGGGCTGTTATAACCAAGTGTTACAAACTGAATGGCTTAAAAACAACAGAAATTTATTGTCTCACAGTTCAAGGGACCAGACGTCTGAAATCAAGGTGTTGGCAGGGCCATGCTCCCTATGAAACCTGTAAAAGAGAATCCTTTCTTGCGTTTTCCTTCTGGTGGTTCACTGACCATCTCTGGCAGTCCTTGACTTAACAAGTGTGTAATTCCAACCTTTGCCTTCGTCACCACATGGCATTCTCTCTGTGTGTCTACTGTGTTTCTGCATGGCCATCCTCATACAAGGATACCAGCTAACTGGATCGGGGCTCACCTTTTTCCAGTGTGATCTCATCTTCACTTCATTAATTACCCCTGCAATGACCCTATTTCCAAATAAGATCCCGTTATGAGATACTGGATATTAGGACTTCAACATATCTTCTCTCTCTCTCTCTCTCTCTCTCTCTCTCTCTTTGTTTTTCTTTTGTGGGGAGCACAATTCAACCCACAACACCAAAGTACTCCTCTTTCCAGTTTTTATGTGTAACAACTGCACCAAATTAAAAGGAATTTGCATATATTCTCTATCTTACTATCTTCCTCATAGCTTCCAACTGGTTAGAATTATTTTGGATTGAGCTTTCCTGATGAGTAAATTTGTCCAAAGATGATTATTCTAAGTGTGAGTGCACTTTTCCACTCATCCACTCCATTATAGCCTGTTTGAAAGCCAGAGAAAATCAAGAAATTATTTTCACACAAATGTGTCTTCCTTTGCCTACATGTGGCCAAGAGAGCTTTATCTGACTGTTGATTTCAGTTCTGTCATTTTCCATCAGTCTAGTGGTTGATGCTTTTTTCATTAAAAATTCTATTATTTTAAAAAATCCATCAGCAAGATTGTAAGATCATTTCATATATTCATTTTATAAGACAAATCTAAACCCCCAAAGCTATCTGAGCCAAAGCATTTCACACTGAGAAGAGATCAAGTTGGACAAATATGCCCAAATAAACCCAAATAACTCAACCATGTCCATCCATGAGATTGGGGAAAGCCAGATAAGGAAAGAGGAAGACTTCTATCTATGATTTAAATTAATTTGAGCTCCATGGCCTACAGTTGAAGTGTAAAGGTCTGTTTTTTGTGCTTCCATTGGTGATTTCTGTGATCAGTTTCTAATGCCAGGCACACTGGTCTTACCCCAGACTTGAACAGAGGAAAAATTACCAAACGCAGAGAGATTTGCTTCTCAATTTGCACCATCACTGTTCAAGTCCTGAGCTGGCCTCCCAATGCACAGGAGATGTGAATGAATGGAAGGAGTCCAATCAGAGAACATTAAAGCCAGAAGGACTTACCCCCCTCCCCAAGCGATGGCATGCCTACTTCTATTCGCCAGCTGACTCCAGTGTAATTATCACGGGGGAAAAAAAAAATCAGTCTTCCAAGGAAAAAAAGTCTACGAATCCTAAATCTACACGTGAACTCCTAACCCCACCATTTGTTTCAGAGAACCTGCCATTACAGAGCCTCCTGTGTGGCTGTTTTTGGTAGGAAATTCATCTCTAGAGCCATTAACTGTCAGAACTTGCTACGCAACAATCTTGTTATGAAAAATAAAGACATACCTTTCTTCTCACTCCCTGTCAGAAATAAAACAGTGCAAGAAATTACTTGAACTGAAGAAGAGTCCTAGGATCTAAACAGACGTGTGGAGAAATACACGGAAGTACAATTAGGCTGGGTGGAGAGGCATTCCTCTCTCTGCAGATCTTTCATAAGCAAGACCCGGTGTAGCACTCAAAGTGAAGCTACAGGGGTGTTTAAACTACAACAGTTTATAATGAAAATTGCCAAATGTGTGAATATTATATGTAAATATACATACATCCGTATGTGTGCATATATATATACATATGGAGAGAAAGAGAGTAATAGTTATACACCAAGCTTTATGTGCATGATTCCATTTTAACCCAAAATAACCCTTTGAGGTAGGTAATAACTGTCCTCTTTATACAGACAAATTAAAAACTTTTGCCCGACAGTCATAGATACAGTGCCTGAGTCAGGGTTAGCTAAGTCCTGTCCCCCAGTCTGTTTTCTTCCTAGCATACCATTCCTGCTAGAACATGAGTTAGTAAGGTCTTCATTGGAAATCTTTGCCTCTAGCAATTGTGCTCCCATTGAACATTCCTATTTCTTCCTTCTCCTTGGTGCACATGTGCAATTTGGAAATTGCCTCCTAAACCCAACCAATTCTTAATTTCCTAAAAACACTACTCTTTGGCTATCTAGGATGTTAATTGTATTGTTTATTGCTTACCAGTAATGTATTACACAGAGTGGAAAGCCATCAACCTTCTCCCAAGGAAGCAAAATAACCTCAAATAATGCAAGGATAATGTTATATTCTACCCATCAGTGGAGACTTTGAACCTAAAAAAATAAATATGCTATTGACATTAATCATAAATTTTTTCAAGATTCTCCCATCTTGAGAGATGCCAGTGGCCCTACTTCAAGTAAAACTAAGAAGAATGTTTATAGGTCAAGGTCTCACCCACTCTGCCTCCCACCACCAGGGCATCCAGATACACTGGCATGTGGCATGGTCATAGAACTGTGTTTCTACCTCAGTGTGTTCAATATTACAGGACAGAGAAATACATGGCGATGGCTGAGGATTTGCTAACTCTCTATGAAACAGTCCAAGACTGCTGCTCTCTGAAGCAAAAGGTTGGTGGGAGAACCTAGAACAGATTGACTCTGAGCAAACTACGGAGATTCTAGGGTTTTGTTATGAGCAGGAATTTCTAGAGGCCAGCTGGGTCATTCTCTGTGTCTCCAGGTCATAAAAGCGTAAACACTCCCATAGCCCATTCCTCAAATACTTCAAGAAAGGAGATTCTTAACGCTCCAGGCCAAGGAGGAAAAAATCAAATCCACCTGGTTTCTAGAAGTACATCCTGGCAGTGAAGCAAAGAAGAGACAGAATGAGAAAAAGTCCCGTGGTACAAAAAAGAGAACCAACTTCGAGTCAGACAAAACTGGTTCCAAGTTCCAGGCTCAGCCACCATCTGACTGTGGGATCTGGGAAAATGCCTCACTTTTCTCCGTGCTTTGGTTTCCTGATCTATAAAATCAGAATCATAATTGCATCCACCTCACGGAACAGCTATAAGGATTCAAGAAGACCCTGCTCGTGGAGGGCTTTGCACGGAGCCTGACACAGTGAACGGAGCGGTCCCATGTGCGATCAGAGTTGGAGCTGGAGGCTAAGGACCTGGGCTGCAGTGCCAGATGTGACCAGCAGCGAGGAGCAAGCTGGGCCATAGATGCTCGCTGACGGTCGCGATGCTGTCAGCAGGGTGTTTTGCACTCGGCAGGAAAAGGTGGCCCTCTTTCAGGCACAGGTAGCCCTACGCTGGGGCTCCCAGCCAAGTGAGGAAGCATGGGCTGATGTCAGCGCCACCTCACCCTTCTGAAGGCGTCTTTGCGCAATACTGATTATCACTACCCTCGTTATCTGTCCAACCAGGTGGCTCAACTCCCTGGCCTCTGCAATCCTTTCAAACTCAAAAGAAACATTCCTGAGAGGCATCTCTACCTGCAGGTGAGAAGTGTCGGAGGCCCAGGGCCCAGCCTGCCCCTCTGTGCTCTTCGCCAGGTTCCCGTGACAACTGGCATAGTCCTGCTCCTTCTGCCCCATGCCTGCTTGGGTTTTTCGTTTTCCCATTTTAGTTTTTGGCTCCTCAAAAGTCTGAGTGTGCTTCCAGGAGCCTCCCTCCACAACCCCATCTGTCCATGCTCTTCTGAGCCACAGTCCACCGGCTGGATGGCTGGCAAGCCCCGGAGGTGAGCACACCGCGGTCGATCCCGGGAGGAGGCAGTGCAGTCAGAACGGCACACGCTTCCGGAGTGGCATTGCTATTCTGAACGAGTTAACTCATCAAGAACGGATCGATAGTTGCAGCACGAGACCACCACTGCCAGCAAACTGCACACAGAGAGAAGCAAGGATGGGGGGCGGAGAGGTGCGTGTCTGTGCCCCTCCGTATCTGGAAAATGCCCACATCCCCGCGCTGCCCCTGGGGTTGAACCCCTCATCAGAGAGGAGCGTTTCTTCAAAGGCTTAAGGACTGGGGCGGGAAGTGACCTGGCAGAAAGGAGGCACTCATCCTGGGTGCAGCTCTGACAGAACGGCCAGATGACACGGCCCATCTGCGTCCCTAACAGAAAGACACCAGCCCAGGTAACTTATGTGTGTTTGTAAGTCCTCGAGAGCAACCTCACCCAGCTGGGTGGCCAGTCAGAAATGACAGTGAGCCAGAAACAGGTCCAGGGCAAGGACAACTCGAGACAACTCAGGGAAAGGGACAGAGAAGGGCAAGGAGGAGAAGACAGTGATCTCGGATTTCCCGCATCCATTAATGCAGCAACTCCGTCCTGAATACCTTCTATTGGCCAGAAAATTACAGTCCAGTTGGGGAAGATAGACCATAAACACATAATCAAATACCTGAATAGGAAAACTTGACATACGGATACCTGCTCCAAAGAAAACAAATCCTAAGTGGTATGTCAGCGTAAGGCGTAGTGTAAGGAGTAGTAGGGGTCATTTTGACTTAGGTGTCAGTGAAGATTTCAGTGAGGGGTTCCATCTGAGATGAGGCCAAAACGATAAGTACCTGTCCATGGAAAGATCTGGAGTAGGGGAATTCCCAACAGTGAGGATCACAAGTAGAAGACCCCTGTAGCAAGAATTCACTTTCTATGTTCATGAGGTGGAGAAAAGGCCAGGATGTCTACAGCACAAAGACAGGCAGGATAGCCACTCAGACTTTATTAGCAAAAACCATGGACCACGTCATGTGCTGGGTATTGGGACACAAACATTAAGAAGGCATAGTTTTGCCCTCAAGAGGCCTTGAGCTGGCTGGAGAGAAGAGAGAACCCATCTGTTGTAGAGTGAGATGCTAAGTGTTTTACATGATATAAATAAAGTATGCCACAGCTTCCTATGTTTAGAAGGGCACTCCATGGGTTTTCTCAAATATCAAAAACACATTATTCTGTGCTATTCCATGGAGTTACTGTATCAAAATCTAACTTCAATCTTGTACATTTCTCGGATCTTTTCTTCTTAACTCATCCAAAAAAAAAAAAAAAAACAACAACAAAACAACAACAACAACAACAAAAATACCAACACTGTGCAGTGGTAAAGCCTAGAGTCCAGATAAGTGACAGAAGGTACCCTCAGCCCCTGATACTCCCTTACCAGATGATCCCAATGAAATAATTCACTTAACTAGCTGGTGCCTTATTGGGGGAATCTATGATAGCATGGAACACATTCCTCAGAATTGCCAAGCTACAGATGGACACTTAGTGAAGGTCTCCAAATTAGTGACATCCACACTGTTAGGCACCTCAGTCTCTCCCACTCCTCACTCCTTCTTCAGTATTTCCATAGAGGAGCCCAGTCAGGAAGCTCTTTTCTGACCACATGTATACATTTTGCCCATTCGCCAATGGGCACACTCTGCCTCACCTGTCGGTTACCTCTTTGCCCACGCCGAGCCTTTTGAGTTGGACTCAAGAGCCCGGAGTACGAAGTCTAAGCCTCATGCCTTTTCACACCCCAAAACCCAGCTCAGGGCCCTTCTTGTAAGAACCGCTCAATAAGTCTTTGTTGGTTGACCACAGCTGTATTTTAAAATAAAATGATGGAGAAATGCGGTAAAGAGACAAATGGAACATAGGCTGGGGGATATTTATGTTTTGTTTCCATTTACTTTATCTGCTCAGGAAACATCTGGGAGCACACAGTGCTCATGACATTTTACGGCAAGATCTCTGCTTTCCAACCACTAGCTGCCCCCCAATGCACGAGGAAAAAGAACATAGAAAGTTCAACGACATTGCAGGAGAGGGTCTAAGCCAGAATGACTAGAGGAGACTCTAAGTACCAGCAAGGAATTAGAACACAGAATGCAGTGGGGGAAAGCGAGGTGCACAAGATCAGGGAGTAAACCCTGAATTAGCACTCCAGCTCTGCCCCTTGCTTCTTGTGTAATACTACCTATATCTCCCCTCCCCCACCCCCACCCCCCACCCCCTACACCCGGGCCTCTGCTTCCTCAGCTAGGAAGTCTGGATAACTAAGTGTGTATTACGGAGTTGTTGTAAGCACTAAATGTTACTATGTATACAAAATATTTAAGACACACTGTAACTGACCGATCACTGACAGTGCTATTCATTTTATTAACATTATTACTAATGCCTCATAATCTGGCTTTAAAACTTCCTATCTGTGCAACCTTAATCAAACGATGTAAATGCTCTGTGCCTCAGTTTCCTCATCTGCAAAATGGGGATAAGAATAGCACCTACACCGCAGGGTCTTTATTAGGGTTGAATGTTAGTATCAGGAGGCTGGACAACAGGTGAGATACTATGTAAAACAGAATTCTCCCTGACACAGAGCAACTGCTCCCTAAACCTTGGTTAATGTTATTACTGCACATTCTGTTCTACCTAACCTCATCCTTTTAAAAAAATATGCATACAGATTAACAGCAGGAGGGCAGAAAGGGTGGGAGATTGCAAATTGTTTGCGCTTCCTTTCAGGCTGTCAATGCCACGGTTGGGTGAAAGGTTTCCCAATACCTCCGCAAGGATCGTTAGCGCTAATTGGATGAAATAAAACATTTTTAAAAGTTTCCTCACATTAGAATCTGCAGCTGAAGCATTTGTTCTATGGGGACTAGAAGAGATCTTCAAAAAATAAAACTGGTGAGAACAAAGCAGACTAACATGAAACCAGAGCAAAAAGTCCTCTGCTGGTTGAGAAGCAAACTACAAGCATGGCCTTCCTGGTCAGCCAAGGCGCTGTGGATAGCGAGGCAATCCAGGGCGGAGAGAGATGCTCCAGGCCTCCCTACTTGTATCTGTGTAGCTTGGTCACATGCTGAACGAAAACGAAGGAATGGAAAGAAGAAGGGACGGAGGAAGAT
>NW_024424008.1:37352402-37466003 GCF_017311325.1 Ursus maritimus
GGAAGGGAAAGAGGGAAGAAAAAAGAAAAGATCCATATAAATACACAAAAAAGCAACAAACCAAAACAAAAAACCCAGAGCCCTGAGTCACTAGAGGGCTACAACCTGGAGTCAGGTTATGTGCAAATGTAGCAATTTTTACGCAAACAAAATACGTTCTGAAATTCCTATTTGCTTCTTTGCACACAGAATTACATGGTACAGAGACTATGCTTGAGAGTTCAAGGGCTCACACGCCACAAAAGTACACCCCAACATGGCGGACCTCGCTAGCTCCAGTGCATGAGAGCATGAGAAGAATGAAGGTCATCTGGAGAGGCATGAGCACCCTCTGTGCAAGCCGTCTGTGACACCTGCTAACCCAGTTCACACCCTAAATCAGGCCCATGGCCGTTGGGTTGGTGTCAGTCACATCCTAGCTCCTCTAATCCCTGCTCTGTAGGGCTCCATCCACTGGAACGCTCTTCCTTCTGCATGTCAGTGAGACATTTCGTCCCAGGAGCTGGCACTGAATGTGGCACAGAATGGCGGGAGTTGTTCTAGGAGGGCCTTTTTATGTCATGGCAGTGTTGGGTCTAAAGAGGAAGCCTCACCATATCCCACCACCTCCATCTACACCCAAACAAGACCAGAGCAGATGGGAAAATGCAAACAGACCTTAGTGCCTGAAAGGAACAGGGACAGGGAAGCCCAGAGTGAGCAAGAAAGGCACGGAAGGAAAAATAAAGAAAGAGAAGCATCCAGCAAATGATAATGCGGTTTTAAAGAGAAGCTGTTCCTACCAAAGGCCCATGCCCTGGCTCAGAGTCTGCTGAATTCAGCCACTCTCCAGAGAGTCTCGGGTCTCATGAACCTCAGGGGCTGCCCTCTGGGGCTAAGACCAGATCCTGGCTCATCCAACCACCCCCCCCCCATCATTGTTCCTACGATGTGGGACCATTGTCTGTCAGGGCCCCTTTGCTGTTTCTTTTTCTCCAAATCTCCAGAGCTGACTACCTTCCACCTTCTCCTTGAAAATACCATCCAATCTGTTCCTAAAATGTTCTCCACGTGAGAATGACTCTTTCTTATCTCTTGGGGACTACTGCTTGCAGCTAAGGGTTGGGGACAAAGGGAACATCCAGAGAACACTAAATTCATCATCGTATTGTGTTAGGGCTTCATTTCTGTATCTCTCGTTAAGTAGTCTGAAATCACAGCATTTTTAGAGCTCTGTGAAATCCCCTTATAAAGCAGATCTAGTAATTCCGGGGTGGGAGGCAGTTAGGTACTTAACCTTTGTTCAAAATTGTCCCTAAAGGGCTTAGTGGAAGAGGTGGGTTTCCTGAGCCAATGAATAAGTAGGAATTCACTGGGGCCATGGACATCAGTTCCCCAAAGGCAGTGGAAGATGGGATGCTTTGCAGGCCCTGTGTGGGTCCGTAAATCACAAACTTCCTTTGGCAATATCCTGACAAGTCAGCCCTGTACTGCCAGGGCCCCCTCCTCAACATTTTCTGCCCTGCGGCTTTTTCCTTGAGGGTACCATCCACAAAGAATGCAATTTTAGAAGAACAGACACAGGGGCAAAACAATGGACACCAGCACCAAGATTATCTTTCCAAGAACCTTCACAGGCGAAGGACAGGAATATTGCCATGTTGCCTTGCAGCCAGCTCAATGGCCCAGTCTGGGAAACTTCATGTAAGAAGGCATATTAAATCAAAGAGGCAGAGAAATCATTCTTCTCATGAACCTTCTTAACTTCTACCTCATGCTGACTCTTTCTAAAATTCTAGAGAGTAAGATTCCCCACTATAATCACTAATTCTCTGTTACCCTCTTACAAGTGGTGCAGTGTGTAGACACTGAAAATTGAGTTAACATGCCAGTAGACAGGGTAAGCCGGGACACAGACTCATCCCACCTTACACAAGACATAGCCAAGAGTCTTCTTCTCCTCCTCATATACTGCAAGCCTTAACCCCAGAAGCCAATCAGGACCCAACTCAACCCTGAAATCTCCGATCTGTTCAGTACATGAGTTTTGCACATCTTGATTTAGTGGACAGCACCAGAGAGAACAGCTAACCAGAGTTAATGATATTTTCCATGGACACATCAGACGCGTCTCCATGACTTCAATCTCAGAAAGCCATGTTTAGACAAGAAAAAGCATGTCCTTCTACCCACCGGCTCATGCCACTAAGGCACCCCAGAAATGCCCAGACACAGCCAAGCCCAGGACAAAACAGCAGTTCTGCCAGAATACAAAAGCCCACTGGCAACTCCCCATGGCATGGGCAGAGTGAAGGCATTCACACGAAGCCAGACTCGTCCTTTGGGACTCATTAACTTCAGAGATGACTGTTCACGCTGAGCCCCAGCCAGGTCCCCAGGCACCATGGCCACCAGGTTCCGGCACACACAGTGCCCAGGCCACTGCCCTCAATCTCAGTGACTCCCTGCCTCAGCCGCCCCTCATGCTTACCAAGTCCTGAGCCAAGGAGGCCAGTTTTGGGAAAACAACTCATCTCCCCAACCTCTGAGCGTTTCCCTAACACCACCACGTTCCCGAGGCAGGGCACTCAGCTCATGCATGAATCCCGCAGCCTAAGGAACCAGCGACCTCCGTGCCAGCTGCTCCAGTGCACACACCTGCACCCCTGCCCCTCTCCCCCCACAACCCACACACATCATCGTCAATTCATCGAAGAAAGACCGCTCCCTACCTGAGGGTGGCGCTCTCCCCCTGCCGGACCGTCACGTTGTCCATAGCTTTGGGGAAGGTGGCATCTCCGCTGCGCACGGGCACTCCTGTGGGTACAAGGAACAGCAGCCTGAGAGACACAACCACGAGGCACTTCCAGGGCAGGAACAGGTACCCACAGACCCCCATCCTCGACAGCCACAACTTCCCAGAACTCCGGCAGCGGCGCGGCACACACACACCCCCGGGCGAGCACAGGAAGTGGGTGGGGTGAGGGAGCGAGCTCAGGGACCCAGCAGTGAACTAGCGGCGACCGAGAGGCGCGGGAGGAGAAAAGCGCGCAGACTCCTCTAAGTCTAATATTCCTCCCCCAAATCCGGCCTCGGATAACCAATTTCCACGGAGGACAGCGAAGGGGGCTTCCTCGGTGCTGCTTCGGCCGGGGAAGATGGCCAAGAAAGGGGAAGCGCAAGGCAGGTGCAAAGGTGTGGGCACGTCTCAGGAGTCCCTTCTTCCCGTTAGCAGTTCTGACATGGCACTTTGGAGTGGAGTAAGCACTTTGGTACCAGAAGGGGACAGGGGGTGGGTCAGATCCGGCTCCCCAGAGGTGATCGGCAATTCCTTAGTTCGAACAAGGGGAAATCCAACACTTTCTTTGTAAGTTTCGGAGGAAGGACCGTCGGCAGAAAAACAATCCGTAACAATAGCCAAGATGGAAAGTAGAGCACGCAGGAGGCGGCTCCGCCAAGCTTCGTGCGATCCGAACCCGGGGATCCTGCGGCAGCCTCCCGGTCAACTTCCTCCGAGCCGAAATGAGCGCTGCAGCCGCTGCGATCCGGCCGGTCTCGGCAGGGCCAGGCGCCGCGGCGGCGGCCGAGGCAGGAGCGGCCCGGCTGAGCGCACCGCGGCGGCCCCTCGCTCGCTCGCTCGCTCGCTGGGGAAGGCGAGGCGCAGCAGGCACCGGAGCCGCGCGGACGCCACGCTCAGCGGCCGCCCCCGGCCTCCGCGCCGCCTTCCTCCCGGGAGCAGCCCCGACGCGCGCGGGCCCAGACCGCCGGGGTTGTCATGGCAGCAGCTCCATCACTGACCGCCACTTTCTCCGGGGCTGGCGGCGAGCGAGCGGGCGGACTGCGCGCTCATCCCGGCGGGCGGGCGCGGGGCGCGGGGCGCGGGAGCCCACCTTAACCCCTGCCGCGCCGCGCCCCGGCAGTGCGCCAGCCAAGGCGAGGAGTTTAACCATTTCCCCCCTTGAAGACCTGTCACTTCCAAATTAAGAAGAAAGGCAAAGTTACCACACAGTCTTAATAAGCCCAAGACATCTTAATAAGGGTCACAAACTAATTAACTAGGAAAGGAAAACCCTGCAGCATGCTTGCATGCACCTTTAAAATTACCAGATTAAATCCATTAGCATTTAGAGTAAATTTAGAGTGTTGGAAGGACGCTTTAGAATAATCTAATTTTTATTCAATGGTCAATGCCCACCCCACCAGCCCCCCCAGGAAAGCTACTTTCAAACACCGGAGACTCATCTCCACCATTCTAAACAGAGATCTTCCACACATAAAATAAATGCAAAACCTCAGAAGCCCCTTAGCGTGTGAAACTGGCAAAATCTCATCAAAATTTTGGTCAAGTTTCGACACTAACTTACATTCTTTATTCTTGTTTTGTCGACATTAAAAGATGCTAGCCCTGCAAAAGTGCTCATTCAGATGAATGAGTGTGAGCCACTTGCTTTATTTATACTGCGGGCTCCCAAGTTCCCTGGGTTTCACAGTCTTGCAGAGCTGATTTCATCGTTAAGAGGTGTGTTTTTTGAATTCTTGGGACCCAGGGAAAAACTGGATTTGCCTCAGTTCCTGTCACTTCTCCTCTCTGGCTCTGTGGATCCCTGCATACCTACATTTTAATTTCTCCCTGAAGTCCAGCTCAGACAGAAAGTGCATTCCCCTTCCTGGGCCTGGCCCCTGAGTTAGGGAGAAGTCCCGAGCAGCCCAGTCCACATAGCAGTGCCAACACAAGCATACTCTCTCCTCAAGGAATTCCAGATCTGAGCTCCCTACACTGATCCAGAATCTCCCTGGGGATAGAGAAGAGGCAACCAGCAGTGACTTTGTTTCTTCCCCCCTCAACTTTCTATCAGATCCCACTGGGAAGCTGGTTTTATTCAACAGCTGTTAAATAACAGAAAAATGTTCTTCCCAAAGCCATCTAGCCAACACCAAAAAGATTGAATCATTCTAACTGTAAGAGTCCTGGTGTCAGAGAAGTCCTTACACCTTGCAGGTAATAACCACCACTTACAGGTACATAACACCTGTGTTAGAGATGAAACAAGCATCTTACCCTCCTACTCCCTCCTCTGACTACTTTAGATTGGTAGAATTGGAGGTAGGGTTTGCAGATGTGGGAGCAGATACTCCAGGTCAACAAAGACAGACTGAGCAAACATGCTTTCCCTTTTAATAGTTGATCGTAAAGTGATCAACCAGAAAAGTTGAGCAACTTACACTGAAGATTTCAATTAATCCACCATTAGGGCCATTTTTCCCTCATCTCCGGTGACTTCTGCTGAGATTAAATTCTCAGGGAAACCCATCTGCTACTTTTGGCCCATGGGGACCATTTGATATATAGCACCAGAAAAATCAACTGTCAACTTACGGCTACGACAAATGACTTTACTATCAGTAAAAAAAAATAAAATAAAAAAAGTCATCTGTGGAGAGCAGGAGAGTTTTGTTTATATTTTTGAAAAAAAAAATAAAGAGAAAAACCTATTCTTGCACCAGTCCATTCTTGCAAGACCCTATTTTATGTCCATTTTACAATGGGAAACTTTGGAAATAGTAAGTAAAGAGGAAGATTGTGTTTGCTGATTTATAGTCCACTGAATTTGGGGTTCTTTCCCTAAAGCCGAGGGGTTACCTCTAATCATCCATAGATCTGTTTTACCTGTCCTTCATGCCCCCCCCCACCCCTCTGTGTACACGCATCCTCACCACCTCAGCTGGAAATAATTACAGTAGTGGGGAAGGGAGAGGGATTCGTTCTGGGCTTTGGAGTCATTTCCCTACAGGCTTGGGAATGGCAGGGATGATTCCTTTCATAATAAATTCTAGTCCTGGCTCTTGCGTCTAATTCCCAGGTAGATACAAATGAGCATTAGTTCTTTGCATCTGGGAATGTGGATAATGACAACAACTGGCCTTCCCTAGGGACCTACGTACATGATTAACTCTACAGGAAAATACTTAGAATCCATTTAAGGTGTAAGATGCTTTATTAATACATTTTGCCTGCCACCACTTCATTATTATGACTGGGCAGGAAAATAATTCTTCATAGGGGCTCTTTAAGATGTTCAGTTTATACCAGTCTGCATGCCATTGACAGTCAAACCATCTTTGTCTCTGGCCCTGAAGGGAGAGCGCTGAGCTGCAGCGTCAGGTAGGAAACCCAGCAGAGCTCAGGTAAGGCTCGGGGTGCAGAGAGAAAAATCACTTGCAACCTCTTACCTGCTCTCTGGGCCCAGGGACCCAAACTTTATTCAAAAAATGGAAGTTTAGAAAGTGGTGAAAGACCAGAGATGCCCGCGTAATTAACAAAGCAGAATCCATTTCATTCGAACTCCTTGATGAAGTTGTTTAAATAGATGAAGATCAAAATCAAAATCATATGTCAACTCCCTGCCCATCCTCTAATCCCTAAATATAACCAACACTTAGTGGCTTATCTTGTATCCTGTCTCGTACTTCATAAAAACTGCTGGATTTATTTTATTTTCCCCAGCATATCTGAGTTAATGAAAAAGGGATGACAGTCGAAGCAATTTCATTATTTGTGTTCTTTATAGAAACAACTTCCTTTCTGCCTCCTGGAAAGCAGCATCCTAACAAGCGCCCACCTCCACCTTCTCCTCCCCACCCCCCCACCCCCCCGTCTCCCTCTCCTTCCTCCCTTCCCTCCTGCATACACATATACCGTACACATAAATCAACTTGTCACATCTTGTCTCTGTGCTGACAGCTGTAATTGCTTCAGGTTATAAAAATATCTATAGGACAATGCCTTTCAAGCTCACAGACACACATACACATACACACACCCGCGCGCACGCACATACACACACCCGCGCGCATGCACACACACGCACACACACACACGCTGAGCAAAAGAAAACAATCATACTCCCTTTAATGATCCCTTGACTGCGAAGGAGGGGGAGGTGGGATCTTGCCTTGCAGACCCTGGAGAGCTGGCAGGCAGGTGAGGAGACAGGGGTAGAGAGAGACTTCTGGCAGCAGTAACATCTACACACTAAAGCAGGGTTGGAACAGGAAAGAAATTCTCAGCAAAAGGGAAATTGGCTGCTGTTTTTGTTTTACTCTATGTTACCTACAGTAAGCCAGGGTTAGCTACTAAAGAGCCATGAATATTCTACACACACAAAAGACCAAAAGAAGAGCACTAGCTTAAGAAATGCCAGTTCTGCTTCTCCTTCTCTAAAAAGGCTAAAGGCCCCCCTCTCCTGGTGGAGATTCCAAATAGGAGCGCAGGCAGGAAGATGAGAAATGCAGGGCAGTTAGAGTGGCTTGGCACGGAGCACACATTGAAAAGTTTAATCAGAAAGGGCAGTGTGGATCTGGATAAAGAGCTGCCTCTAGGGGAGCCGGGATGGGCTGGACTTTGGAAAAATACACACTATTCTTTTCCACCTATATGAATATAAGATCAAAATAAAATCATTGTTCATCTGGGCTAGAGTCCAGCATGTTAGGATTTCAACAGATACAGCAAAAGAGCAACTTGAAGAAGGGGAAGAAGCCTCCAAGGAGAAAAAAGGGGTCACGAATAGAGAGAAGAGAAAGGGAAAGCAGGAAAAAGTGGCAAAGGTCAGGCTATCTATGGGCTTTGAAAGCCACGCAACTTTCTAAGAGGTACATGAAGGGGAGAGATGGTCAGAAGAATAATCGGTAGGCAGACGGAAAAGTAAGGGAGAGCACAATGAATGATTGAAATCAAAGTGCCATGAAAGCAAAAGCCAGAGGCCCAAAGGGGAGCATCCCACAAGCCAGGGGTCTTTGGGGCAAAATTTTTCCTTACCTAGGTTTTGGTCATAATAGAATGATATGGTCAGAGGGGACCTTGGAAGATATTCCGTATAACACACTTATTTCCTAAGTGGGGGATTGAACCCAGGAGGGAGAGGTCGTTACCGCGGGGACATAAAGGTCATAACTGGTAAATCAGAGCTAGAACTCAGGATGCCTGGCTCCTTCCCAGTGGAGCTTTCTGCTACAAGTATCAGGTAAGGATACTGCTTGCGAGCTAATGAATAAAATACCTCCTTTGGCTGCTACGTCTGTGGGCAAGAGAGAGAACTACCGAAAAAGTGATACTCTTACTGCTCAGAATACCTCTGGGTATCCAATTATTCAATTGAATTCAGTGTATTCAGTAAACATGGACAGGTAGATTTTGAGCTCTTCTGATGCAGTGGGAATCTCGTTGGAGTTACTGGTACAAAAATGAAACACATAGCCCCTGCCTTTGATTTGCTTATAGCCTAGTGCTGTTAGGTTTGGCAGTGGTCTTATTCTTATTTACATTCATGACTTTTGAGGTTATAATGAACTCAACCCCATGCTCCCTGCAAGCCCTCAAGAACATTCTCAGTGCTAAGAAAACCAAGCTAAAACATACCTCCCCCTTGGAATCCATTTGACCCATTAGCATGCCCAGATTTCCAGGCACTGACCATGGTTTCCCAAGCTTCATTTAAAGTGGCATTAGGAGAGGAGGAGGTAGACTCTAAGATTTATAAATGTAAGTGAGAAACTCATCTGTATAACAAACAGGCATTTAGTGCACTCTGAATGCCAGCTGTGGGCTAGCCAGTGCCCTGAAGCTGTGGGTGACAGAGGCAAAAACAAAATCAACACGAGACTTACCCTCGTAAAGCACACTGTCTAGCAGGCCAGACAGATAGTAAAGAAATAATTTTACAAAACAGTAGATCCAGTTGTGATAAGGAGGAAATCAGAGAATGCATATGACAGAAGGTTCTCATGGAATCTGGAAGATGAGGAAACGTTTCCCCAAGAAATGACTTTAATCGGGGACTTCACTGTGCAGAGATGAAGGGGACGGGTGGTGAGGGCGGGCATCCAGTTGCGGGCAGATAGGACAGAAGCCACACAGCCCAAGACCGGAAGGGACATGGGCAGAAGCTACCTTTCATATTCTCAGGTCGTCCTCGTTTGAACGAATGATGGGTACAGCTGCAGTACCCTGACTGAAAACCCCTAACTCTTCCAACACTCTGCGTTCATTCACTTACTGATGTTTTCAGTACAAATTTATCAATGAAGAATGACCGTGGGCTTTGGACTCAGACAGACCAGAAGTCAAACACTCATCATCTTCATCACTAGCTGTGTGACCTTGACTTTGGGAAAATGACTTCATTTGTGAAATAATGGTCATCGTGGTACCTATCACAAAATGGTGGTGTGATGAGGAAATAAGACAGTAGATATCAGGAGCTCGGCAAAGGCCTACCACACACACGGCAGGGGTGAAAACGCGGGCACCACTGTCCTGGGACCAGCAGGGACAGTGGAGTGCCAGGTGCGATCTTCAGAGAACCCAGGGGCGACCCACTGAGCACAGGCCTGGGAGCACCACCAGCGTACGGATCCTGAGAGGTTTCGTGACAGAGAGAGCAGACACTTCATGCTGAGACGTGGTCATAAAAGGGAAGTAGCTTAGCCTTCAAACCAGGACAGGAAGAGGGTGCCCCTGCAGCTCCCACCAGAGTGTCTCAGCGTCGTCGTTCTACAAAAGTCCACAGGATATAGGCCTGTGGGAAACCGACCGGGCTTGAGAAACGGGCTAGGGCTTGCTCTCCGTGCGGCAGCCTGGGAACTTTGATCTGTCGCGCCCCCGCATATAACTGAAATGTAGTGAAAGAACCTGAAAGACGAGACACCTTCATCCCATCATTAAGTGAGGAATCCGCTCCGACTTCCTTCAACTCCTTCCACTCCTTCCACGAACCTTTATGCCCTTCTTTTTTTTTTTAAGATTTTTTTTTTTTTTTTTTTTTTTTAATGTGACAGAGAGACAGCGAGAGAGGGAACACAGCAGGGGAGTGGGAGAGGAAGAAGCAGGCTCCCAGCAGAGGAGCCCGATGTGGGACTCGATCCCGGAAAGCCGGGATCACGCCCTGAGCCGAAGGCAGACACCCCCTTTATGCCCTTCTTAGTTCCTGTGTGCCTGATGGCTGAATTCAAAGCCTCCTCAGGTCTAGCTCTTAGACTCATCATTTGATGATAATATCCTGTGCTTGCCTCATCTTTCCTAATTCCTACATTGGAACCTCCCGGAACAGGGCTTCAGGATTAGCCTCATGACCTCTGTAGAAGGGAATGAGGGGTCCACGCAGACATCTGTCTACATGCATAGACGGACACCAGTTCCGAGGGTCACAAGATGGAACCCCACCAGAGTTGGGTTGGGGTTTCTCGTAGAGAAAGAGCCCTCTGAATGACAATCTCACCAGCCCCCAACTCGGAACTAACACCCCAAGTTTACTGTCAGAGGAACTTGGCTTGCCTCTACGCCTGAATTATTTTCTCCCCAAACAATTCTCCTTTACTCATTTCTTTCTTTAACCTTTCCTCTGCATTTTCCTTAGTGGTGTTACTCCTTGTTCACCAGCCAAGAACAGCAACAGAAGAGACAAAAATTTGCTCAAAACCATACGGGTTCAGTAGTACTTTTTCCTGGAGGTGACATTTTATGAATACAATTTCATAAACCAAAAGATCTAGGTTCTAGTCTCAACTTGGGCCATCATTAGGTCACCTGAGATAAGGTGCTTTTTTGAATTCTTAGTTTCTTTTTCTGATTTTTTAGTTGTCAATAGAACCAGCATGCTCATGAAATATGGGTCTTTGAGTAGATTTTATGCCTCCTAATGCAGCTAAAGAGGCTCATGACCTCTTAAAATTTAACCCCTAATGTAAGATGGCGGCTCCAAAGTGAGGCTGGAGGGGTCTATGGTATCGCCTGCCACCTGCTGGCTGCATGTAGATGGTCAAGTCGCTTCTACTTCGCTTCTAAAGGAAGAGTTTGGTTTAGGTGACCTCCAAGGGCCCCTCCAACTCTCCTAGCCTATAGTTTTAATGCTTCTTGACACTCTCCTCAAAAGCACTTTATCCTTCATATTCACTTATCAGTCCTTCCTGTGGAGAAAAAGCCCTCCTCCTCATGTCCTTCCACACTCTCCTGCACCAAGGCATGCACTTCACAATTCAGAACGCTGTTTGAACAAAGTAATAAAAAGAGCTGCCCTGCATCTAAGGCAAGCTGATGGCAGAGCCAAGATGATTAAAAGTCTTCAGATAAAGGGTTTCTTTAAGGAAAAGAAAATCCCACAATGCAACCAGCAATGTTAATCTTCAATAAATACGCTGTTAATATTTAACTGGCATTTATTTAAACTTACAGTAACAGTCCTATTAAATCTAAATTAATTGCCCATTTGGGAATCTTCCCCTAAAGCCTAGCTGGGACATGGCTGTCGAGATCATAGTCTATGCTAGGCATCCAGCCATAAAAGAGAATATTTAAGCCATCCTTTTAAGACTAGACTATTAGAATATCATGGTTGGAAGGGTCTTAGAGGTCAACTCAACTAGTAAGTTTTATACCCTGTGTCTTTTGACTTTTGGGGGGCTTATTTTCCCCCATCTTTGCCTGCTGAAGAGCTTATTGCATGTTCCCTTTATCTCTATCCCTCCTCTTCTTTTTATTTTTAATTCCTCTCTCTCACTTTCTTTCCTTTCTGTTAGCAATTTTTTTTCTCTCTCCTGGACTTCATGTATGAGATTCATTCTGCTCTTTTTGTCTCAATCTCTCCTGAGTTTCTTAGGATAACCATTTAGGATACTTAGTAAATACTACTTACACGCATATATATGTATACATGCAAATACATATATAAATGTTATACGTATCTTATGTGTCACAACGACCATTTTATAATAACAGTTGTATATAAAAGACTAAGCTGTGAAATAATCCCTGAGTCACACTGCTTTAGAAGGGGCATCGAGAGTGTAATTGGGTAGAACTGATCTTTGCTATCCCTGAGATCAATCAATATTTTTTATTATAAATGGGGTCCTGGCTGAACTTCTGGGATGTTATTTTGCTTTGATCATAACACATTTACAACATTGCTACATCACACACACACACACACGCACACACACACACGCACACACTCGCTTGCTGGTTTCCGCAAGTGCATTGACTAGCGCAACATGTGGATTAAAAAGAAACGCCTAATCAGATGGGTTAGTGTTCAAGCTGAGTTAACTTGCCTCAAGAAGTGACCTGATGGAGACTAACATAATTCACTTGAAGGTTTCTGAAGGTGTAGGTGCCTGAGTTCAATTTGTGAAGTGCTCACTGTTTGTGGGGGCTGGTGGAGGGGTGGGAGGGAGAGGAATGGAGCTGGGGAAGGACATGGGTAGACAGGGGAATATGGGGACATGGGTGAGGAAAAGGTGGGCAGATTGGAAGCCAACCCACACATTTTTAAGAGGACTAAACGCATTCTGAACTATTTACTATTTAGTATTTACAGAAGCCTGGGTGTCTAACTCGGCTAATTCACAAACCATCCCACTTCCTTTTCCCCTCTTTACTTCAGTTGTTGTCGAGTTCGTCTAAAGACACCACACCATCCATATAGTGTCTTTCATTAAAAAAAAAAAATTTTTTTTAAATCCTCCACATTCAAAGCATATTTATTCTTTATTTTATTTAGTCTTAGAAATTCAAGAGATAATTGAACACATTTCTGTAGGCTTCTGCAGCATCCCGACTTTTACCTTATCTGCCCATCTTTATGCATTACCATTAGGAGTTTGGGGACTTTCACAGGGAGCAATGAAGACTGCAGTGAGAACATGTCATTCCTCCTAACCTGAGCGTGGATGTCGGCTTTCCCTCCTGGAAAGAAATGGTTTCCCTAAACCTTTGCACACCTTCTTCCTCTGGTTTGCCAAAAAGCTCCCCCAAGGGGTGCTTCAGGTAGTGAAATAGTCAGAACCACTTGTGAGTGGTTTGGAAGAGTGGACTTCATTTGTGCCCAGGTAGCATTGAACCTGGGGGGAAAAGAACGGGGAAATGTTTTGAGTGTACATGGGAATAAGGGATAACACGTGAAAATAATTAACCTAAGTTTTCACAACAGTTTTGACAAGGTGTCAAGATCAAAGATGCCTTAAAAACAAAATGGGTAATGAGAAGACGATCTTCTTTTTCAAAGGTAGAGAATTAGCTTAAAGCTAAGGCAAAATCAAGGATAGACTGACGTGCTTCTATATGGAGAGGTATTAATTCTAGATTCCCCAAGGACTACCTGCTGGGACCAACCAAATGTAATATTTTTATCAATGACCTCAAAGGGAATTCATAGAGAACTCGACCAAGTTTGCGGAAGATATTAAATTCCCCTAAGTGATTAAATCTGCAATGGACATGGATGAGATGCAAACAGTCCAAAAGTTGTGTGAGTGTGCAGAGAAGTGGGCAAATGCAATACAACATATTTTAGGAGAAAACATCTAAAGTGTGCTTTTAAGGGGCGCCTGAGTGGCTCAGTCAGTTAGGCCACCAACTCCTAATTTCAGCTCAGGTCATGATCTCAGGGTTGTGAGATGGAGCCCCACATCAGGCTCTGAGCTGGACTTGGACCCTACTTAAGATTCTCTCTCTCCTTCTCCCTTTGCCCCTCTGCTCCACCCCCTATACATAAATGAATGAATGAATGAGTGGATGAATGAATGAATAAATAAAATAAAAAGTGCTCTTCTAAGATGCTGGACTCTGGGCAGTGGAATTAGGAACAGCCATCAGGAGTGTACGGAACATGGATGTTGGCTTTGGCTTGAACGCTGAGCTCTTCAAATTGCTAGGTTCACCTTGGATGATTTTCCTACCTCTCAGAGCCTCAATTTTCTCCTCTATTAAATACGAATATCACCCACCTCATATACTTGCTATGATGGTTAAATGAGATGGTATTTGTAAAGTACCCAGTGAAAACCTGATATTCAGTACAGACGCCACGAAGGGTGGCTAGTGATTATTCTTCCACCCCATTCCTCCAAAAAAGCACGTTGGAAATAGTCATGGCCAGTGGCTCCCAAGCTCTGATCCTTACAACCCATTTTGGGTACTGTGGAATATTGTCTGCAGATAGGGTATTTTGTCAAAGGAAAAAAAAAATGTTGAGTCACACATTTTATGAAAGCTATTAGAAGCACATTGGGGAAAATAGAAACAAAAAAAAAGAGATGTTACCTTTACTCAAAATTACTGGTATAAATTCTTCAAATATTACCTCTAATAGTTATTACTGTAGCTCAGAAATAACAGAGGAATCTCGTGCGCCCGGTTTCTGAAGTCAGACATCGGGAGTCACTTTCAATCTCTTCTCCCTCACTGCTGCCAACTCTCACATAATCCAATCAATCCTTCTCCCTCTCGTGGCGTCTTAACCGAAATATCTTTCCTATCTGGCCACCTAGCTCAACCCCAGCTGTCCAGCCACGGCCTAAGCCATCATCCCTCCTATTGTCTTCTCTAGAATGGTGAGCCTCTCTCTTACATGGATTTCTCTCAGCTGCTCTTGTCAGATCTCTTTCAAGCTAAAAATGGGAAATAAGGTTTTCCTGAAAATCTGACTATGTCACTCTGCTGATTCAATCTTTAGGAGCTCCATGAAGTCATTTGAATAGAGCCCCCTCCTTTTTTTTTTTAAGATTTTATTTATTTATTTATTTATTTATTTATTTATTTATTTAAGAGAGAGAGCACAAGTGGGGGAAGGAGCAGAGGGAGAGGGTCAAGCAGACCCTGCACTGAGCATAGAGCCGGACACGGGGCTTGATCCCATGACCCTGAGATCACGACCTGAGCCGAAATCAAGAGTCAGAAGCTTAACTGTCTGAGCCACCCAGGCGCCCCAAAGCCCCACATCTTTGATGTGGTTTCGAGAACCTCATGACGAGGGCTCAGTTTTCACCTTTCCTCCTGTCACATCCGCCGTTAGAGAGCCGTATCAGTCTTAATTTTAATTTGTTCTTTTTTCGATCTGTCACAGGTTCCTCTTCCTCCACTCTGGGCTTTTGCCCATGATGAATTCCTGTTTAGGATACTGCCCCTGCACATCCCTAGCTAAGTTCTATTCATCCTCCTAAGTTCTAGTCTCCTCCTAAAGACCTGACCGAAGCTGTTCCATTCGCTGAGGGTAAATGCTCATTGCGTCAGTAGCTGTAGCATTCACAATCCTTTTAATCATTTAAACTGTCTTTTCCTCTGTTATATTCCTGAGGCCTAACACAATACTTGGCACTTAATAGGTTTCTGGTAAGTATTCGGTGAAATTCAGCTAATAGTACAGCTGGGAAAATTCTAATTATAAAGATTTTCTGGCAAGAACTGCCACTGAAGAACCAGTAAGAAGATGAAGGTATTTGGTATTCATGAAGTATAAAGATAGGGTGGACGTGACTTAATGACCAAACTCTAGCTAGATATCAAAAAAAAAAAAAAAAAGAAAGAAAGAAAAAAAAAAAAGCACCCCAAGAAATTGAAAGAGGGAAGTTTAAGGATAAAGACAAGCATGTCTGTATAAAAGGTTATTCAGGCAGAAATAGTATCTAAATAGGATAAGAGAAGGCTGGGATGAATTAATGGGTGACAGACGTATACTGGTTTATTAGGTTAGGGGTGTCTGATGTATACCTCTAACCTTTGAAGTAGGATTCCCATGCAAAAGTGCCACTGTCCGAAAGAGGTAACTAGAAGATCTGAATTGATGTGACCTGGGGTGACCTTTCTAATGTCATGTTCCTATCTACTCAGTAATTCTATTGTCCACATTGCCAGAGATCATGAAATTATGCTTGTCCTTCCCCCTGCACACCTTACAGCACACCCATTCGAGCATATTTGTATACACTTGGTAGGAGCATGCTTGAAATGCTGCAGGAAAATGTGTGTGTGGTTTCTGTGCAAAGTGAACCCTGAGCAGGGGAAAGCCTCCTGTGGGCAGAGTTTGTCGGACTGGGGCTGCCTTCTGCTCTCATCCTTCTCTCAAATGGCTATTTCCTCCTTGTCTGACTCCTGACTTCTATTCTTAACAACGTCTTGGGACACCTGCTCCGTCTGCCCTCACTCTGCCCTTGAGCACTGTTTCCCGATGTACTCGGGCAGTTTTCTTGGCTCCCTTGACTCCCTCCTTCTAAAGGCTCAACTTGGCACAACCAGAACTGGGTTACGATATGTGTCTTTAAACTCTTGGTCCCATGGCTTTTGTTCTCCACCCCATCACTTCCCTATGTCAGCCACTTTCCAGGAGATGATGAGGAGCAATCAGTTTTACATACAACTCTTCATTTTTCACTGTAGTGGAAGATCACTGTGACAGCCATCGTCCAAAACAATAGATAATACTCAGGGCTGTGAGCCCAGCTTATGCTCCCCCTGGTTTGCTTCACTATAACTTCATTTGGGAAACTCTGTTAGTCACTTTCTTTTCATGAAGATGCAGCTGAAAAATATGCATGGGGCCCCAGTGCTCCAGAGATACGGGAAGCCCAAAACCAGAACGGCTCTAGAAAAATTTCCCCCAAATCAAGAGTCAAATAAATTTGTTGGAAAGATTGTTTCTAATTGCCCAGCTGGAGTGAAAGCAGCCATCGTCTCACATTTATGCCACGGGTCTGTGCTAGGTAGGTGGTGTGATACAACAGAGACTGTCAGGCTCTTGGTCCAGCCCCCAAGGCCACAGTCTGCTGCAAAGACGAACATTAGAAATAATTGTACAGATAATCAATGAATCACAAGTGGAGTACATATTACAAAGGAAAAGTGCAAGATTACAAGAGAACAGAAAAGTAGACAGTGTCTTATTCATAATCACTCTATCTCAGCACAGAACGAGATAAAATATTGACAATAATAAAACAATGTAAGATGGATGATTGAATGAATAAACATGTAAAAACACCTAGAGTTTAAAGTCTCAATATTTTACCATGAGGCCATTCCTTCCCCTACACAGATATTTTTTTTTTTAAAGATTTTATTTATTTATGTGACAGAGAGACAGCCAGCAAGAGAGGGAACACAGCAGGGGGAGTGGGAAAGGAAGAAGCAGGCTCCCAGTGGAGGAGCCTGATGTGGGACTACGATCCCGGAATGCCGGGATTACGCCCTGAGCCAAAGGCAGACGCTTAAAGACTGCGCTACCCAGGCGTCCCAATACACAGACATTTCTACCAGACCCCTTACTTTCTTCCAAAGGGCAGTACAGTTCCAAGGAACTGGGGTGCACTTTCCATGTTCTTATTATTTATCAGACCAAAATAAGAGAAGCTTATAAATCAGGTTTTATAAATATTTTCAGTGCACTCCTTTTGCTCTTGGGAAAGCTAGCTCACCACACTCATAAAAAATCCACTCTAATCCCTACAACCAATTTATGACCTCCTAGCACACTCCATGCAAGAATAACATTAATAATAATCAGACTATTAGCCAGACTGCTTGGTTTGAACCCGAAAAATTTGAGAAACGATCTTATAAATTATTTTCCAAGGATACTGGCTTTAAGCTTTAACAGGCGCAACTGACTCTGAATTCTGGGAATTGAGCGTAATTACATGGAAATTGACAGGACACAAATGCCAAGAATCCTGTTAACCTTTAAAATCTTGAAAAAACTCTCCTTGTAATTATCTCTTTCCTTTGTCTTAAATGTTACTGATGAATATTTAGAAGCATAAGCAAACATGGAAGTGGTTGGATGGTAGAATCTCGATTGTCGTTTGGAATCCTGGTTTTCCAGGCATTCCATGAAATAAGGAGGCGCTCAATAGAGCCCTTGGAATTTGACTCTTTCCACAAGTTGTTTCCATCTTTGTATTTGCTCTGCTCCAGTTCTCTGCTTATAATTCTCCACGCTGAGTGGTAGCTCCTTTGCATTCGTAATGATAGTGAAAATGTAGGTCTGAGACATTTGGTGTCTAATGCAATTCCTGACCTGTTCTATGTCTTTGGAAAAGTCACTGCACCATTTTAGCGCTTCAGATTTCCTTTCTGTGAAGTGAATATAATGACATTTAGCTCTAACAGCAACAATATTTGCGTAGCACTTTAAACTTTACCGCGGACATTAACATCCCTTATCTCACCTGTGTGCGCACGTCTCCTGCATTTTTTCCTCCTTTCCAGACTCCACCAACCACTGAGGCTGCTATTTTAATTAAATCTTAACTCATCTCTCTCTCCCCAACCCTGCTTCTACCTAAACCGATGCTTTCTCACAGGGACAGGATAGACTCCTTGGGGGGTGGTAAGAAGGTGGTGGGGGGGAGATCAGCTGTCACCATAATTGTGGAGACAGTCCTGCCACTCAGTGCATGGGGGCCAGGGAGGCTGGACACTCAGGGATGCCCAAGACATTCAGTCACAGACGTCGAGTGCCCGCCTGGCACTGACGTGAGTGAAAACTTTTTTTTTTTTTTTTTAATCTAAGCCTAGGCTGTACTCCATTTGCTATATAAACAGAACATTTTTGCAAAGTTTTAATGCTTCCTAATCCTCCAGGAATGAAACTACCTGTAAACTCAGAGAAGAGTGTGCTTTGATTTGTTCATCAGTTTGAACAATCACTGGTTTGAAAAATCGCATGACCAGCAGCACCGCTTCTCATGGGATTTGAGTCACCAATCCTACCCCCCTCCTTTCCGATATTGCAGCCATCACATTCATGGAGAGTCTCTACAGGGACACAGACATCTACACATCATCACATCCTATGATATTGCTGAGCTTAAGGATGTATTTTACACTTATTTGATTATTAATCACTTTCTATTTATTTCTCTCATAGATCCATTTAGCACATTATACAGGCCATTTCTGAAAGTAAGTGTATAGGTAGCTTATTTTTCCATGAACTTAATTTTGCATAGTAATGGGGATATGACAAAATATTTTAAAAATAAGATTTGGGTCAGGAAAAGTAGACAGCACCTGGTATAAATAATTCTGTCCACAAAAGCTAGCTCTGCCTTTCTAAAGTGTAGCTCAGTGACGTTTGTTACCTGTTCAGAAAACTCCGGTGTTTCCCTGCCTACGACATATAGTTCAAGTTCCCAAGTTTGGCAATCACGGCCCTTAGAAGCATCCAAGCCAACTCTCTAGGATTAGTCCTTGTTGCAGCCCCACCTCTACCCTCATCCTTCATCCCTTGACTCTCCAGCTTCTCTATGTATCTCAGATACTTGACTATTCGGCTCTGCCAGAATTCCCTTCCCTTCCGTTCACAGTTTTCTAAATCCCACTCAGACTTCAAGGACCAGTTAAAATTCTATTTCCTTCATGATATGTATATGTATATGTATATGTATATGTATATGTATATGTATATGTATATGTAAATGTATATATATATGTATATATATACACACACACACATATACATATACAAACATACATACATATACACATACATACATATACATATATATGGTATATCCTACATAATTTTTTGTATTATAGTTGACCATATATTTGTCTGAACTCATCTAAGCGCCCTGAAGGCAGGTACCATTTCTTGTTCATTTCATACCACCGCAAGGCATGGCAAAGTATGTGGCCCAGAGTAAGAGTTCATTGCATTGAACTGACCTCTCGGTAAATGAAAGAGATAGACTAGGTACTATTATTTTTATGTCACGCATGAAGAAATTGAGCTCTAAATGAGTTCCGAAAGGTTATTTTATGCAGAGCATCGGATGAGGCATGATGTAGAGGGGAACACGTTATTACCTCCAGCTCACGCAAGGCTCAGATCTACACCTAGAAAAACATCTAGAGAGGCTGGCCTACATTTCCGCTGAAAGAAAACAAAAATTTCCATTTCTAGGTCAGCTCTCCAAAGTAAGTGTTTGGATTTGCATCACTCTATATGCCACTGATGATGGCAAATCTCCTATCTCTTAAAGCCTTGTCACCAAATAGAGCTGCAGGTTTCCCCTTTTTTAAGACTATGCTCCCAACAGAATTCAGCCAGAAATAAGACATGGGTTTCCCAGAAACCTCCTCCCGCTCGCCTGGTGGTGGAAGGGTCAGGCTCCAGCTGCGCTCCCTGGCACAGCTCCAGCCTTGACTAAACCCATCCATCACAGCCGAAGCCTGCCCTTCTCGCACGCTGCTTGAGTTGGGAATGGAAGTGGCCTTTTAACAGAACATTGTCTTAGGATTTTGTGAAGCAAGGCTGACAGAGAAAGGAAGATTCATTCCTGACACCAATCATACTAATATCTGTCACCAAAATGACATTTTCCCTTTAATGATGAAAAATTCATCAGGAAAGAGGGAGGAGAAGGAACAACGTTCATATGCTGCTCTGGTCTGATAGGGAAGAAACCTTTGCTGTTGCAGTGGCTGGTGTGTAATTTGAGGAAATGAGAGAGAGAATGGCCAGTGGGTTTACTGAAGAGGCACGACTGGTGCTTGATTTGGAAAAGAGGGGTGCATCAGATGGATGCCTGTGGGTTAGGCAGTGTCGCTGGCCATCTAATTTCCCACCAGGACTTCTGCCTCCTTTTTCCATAGAACTGCCCCCATTCCTTTCAGGTCCAAGCAGGGGGTCAGTCATGATTTGCAGGGCTGCCAGATACATATTTTACCATATCTGGTTTTGCAAAGCAAGTAGACTTCACAGGAATGCAAAGCTGCTAGCTGTCCCCGAGCCCTCCTTCACACACTCTGTTGATGCCCAGCAGGGCTACAGTGGAGGAATCCAATCTACAAGGCAGGTACCCCGGGCATATCCTGGAGGGCCTGCAGTTGGGGATGACCCATGGGTGGAGGAAAGCACTACAAAGCCAAAACTTTGCAGACTGATCACACACGGGGGCAGGGACTGCGGATAAACGAATTAGGCAAACATATCGCTGGCCGTTGGAAAGAAGCTTCTCTCAGTTGTCTCAGGTGTTCACAGAGGGAAGAGTTCCCAACAAATCCCAGATTTTTATCTACAAGTCCATTGTTTACAAAGTTGCTAGTTGCTGACATCTGTATAGAACACTTTTATTCTCCCCTCCTTTCTTTTCTTCTGGCAGAGGCTGCCTCCCACAGCAGAGGCTAAAAATGCCTGATATTCACTTTCCTGTCTCTCAATTTGCAGCCATGGATGATCGCACCACACAGGAGATGGGCTGCATATCCCTCCCCAACCAAAAAGAAGGAGGTGAATTCTTCCAGACCCCCACCGAACCTGTCTTTGACCATAGTCAGCTCATGGTACACGGGGTGGACAAAGGCGGTCAGCTTAAGGGTTCAGTTAATTGCCACCAAAAGCATCCAAAGTATTACACTCCCATTTAATCAGGAAAAATGTGTCAACTCTACGAGCATGGCACTGTACTCTAGATTCCCTTACTCAGCCCTGAGCTGCTCTCGCTCTGTGTGCACGTGCCGTCTGCTTTCTCCACCGACTTTCTCCGATGCCCTCGCTTTTATAAATACCGGCATACGCAGGCTGGTCAATGCGCCCACAATCATACTACACTAGGATAATTCTAAAGTTTTTATGCTCTTGCAATTCTGTATGCCGTTAATTAACACAACACCCACCCATTAGCTGATCTGCCAGCAAAGCAACTCAGCATCATTATCTTCTTCACAGAAAAGGAAACTGAGTCATTTATGTCCCTATATTTGCACAAGTGCGCTTCTGACTCCCCCTTTCCTCCTCCAACATTCACACTTTCAAATGTATTTTTGACCAGCAGTGATGTGATTTCAAAGGGCCTTCACCCAAACAATCAAGCCCCTGAAGGGGATTTTTAAAGGTTTTTAAAACCTTAACCCCACTACAAATTCCTACCAATAACCAAGACCACACTGTCCACATCCTCAATTTTGAACAAATATGTGGTCCTTCTCTCATGTTCTTGGCTTTTTCTGCCTTCCTGTATCCTTTCAGACAAGGAGGAATCTTCTATCATAGAACTCAAAGGTTCAAAGTGACTTCTAAGCTCCAAAAATGACACTGGAGCTCTGCCTTGGGGGGGAGAAAGGATATGAGAGACTGTTCTCAGGGAAGGAACAGCAGGCGGGCCGGAGAAAAGCTTCCTGTCTGGAGGCAGAAGCGCTGACCTGGTGGACTGAGGCAGCCTGCTGCCCCTGCTGGGGGCCACCTGCGGTGAGAAGTTGCAGCCTTCAGGAGAAAGATACTCTTGCTTCTTGGAGGAGTGGGCTGTCCTGAAGGCAACTGACAGGTCGGGGCAAGGGCAAGGCGCTCTCTGTGGGTCCTGTCCACAGTGTGATCCACTCCCCGAGAGGAGGGTGAACTGACCCTTAAATTGCCAGATAGGACCCTTCGATTGTCTCCATTACTTAAGTGCTCTTGTCCAGAGGATAGGACGTGGGATAGGACGTGGTCACCCTTTGAGACAGCTCTACAGCTAAATGCCCAGTAGAAGCACTGGAGGAATTCCATACCCAGTAGAAAAGGCACGGAGGAGAATAAATGAAGAGGCACCACATACAGACTTCAGTTAGAAACGGGCCAGCATTCCCTGACTGTAAAGGGAATTACACACTGCTCGAGAGAAGCTATGGGATATGTACACATTATTTCTTTTAAGATTTAATTTCTTTATCTAGAGAGAGTGTGCGGGGGCGGGGGGAGGTGGGCAGAGGGAGAGGGGGAGAGAGAGAGAAAGAGAATCCCAAGCAGACTCACAACCCTGAGATCATGACCTGAGCCGAACTCAAGAGTAGACCCTTAACCAACGGAGCCACGCAGGCGCCCCAATATGTACGCATAATTTTAAATCACATACATTGCTTTGTTTATGGAAAGGCTCTTGTTCACTCTTTTTAAAATGGTAAAGAGGATTTCTCTCTGTACAGTTACATTATTGGCAAAATAAATTGTATTTGTCATGTCATTGGATTCTCTCCCAAATACCCTGTCTGGAAAGGCCATTGTGCCCATTTGACAGATGAGTAAACAAAGGATCGTATTTGTAATGGAAGATGACAAAGTACCCATAGCAGAATGGGGAAGAGCTAGGTCTCACATTCAATGTTCTAACTCAAAATTCAAGACTCATTTTAGTTCACTGCAGTTTAATAAATTCAAGAATCTATCTTCCTCCCTTGAGGAGTACTCCCTGTGTCCGGTCTCATGGGGAGTATGAGGGGCACCAGACAGGATAATGGGGATGATTTATGAAGGACAAATGGAAGGCCACATACAACTCAGGAGCAGATAGTACAAGAACCAGAACCATTATTAAGAAGAAGCCCCAGCGAAAGACCGTGATGCAGAGAAAGCAAAGGAAGACAGTCCAGAATGTCTGAGAAATGTGAGAGGCCTGCCATTTATCTCCTGGGTGTCGCTTCTGAGTTTCTGGAAAAGCAGCATTTATTGTCCACAGAACACTAAGCAAGATTTATAGGTGCCACAAGGCTTGGGGAACACGAATCCAGTTCCCACCGTAAAGAGCACCGTGGGGAGGTTTCCCAGGTGGCCACTGGCAGACCCGGCAGGGCCCATCAGGAGGACCAGAGGCCTGTTATCTGCAGCAGGGTTTCCTCAGGATGTAATGGTCAGCCTTCTTGATCTCATGGCAGCCTGTGACCCCCTGAGATACTTGAGATGGCCTTTTTCATTGTAATTCCACACACCGTATCGTTCAGATCACCCTTCCCTCCTTCCCAGGAGTGCAATGTTACGATCTCAAGGCATGGTTCATGCTCCACTCAGTCTGTCAGTGAAACACTCACCCCCAAGGACATGACTCAGATGCCCCCTCTTCCATGGAGTCCCCTCTGCTTACCCCACTAAGAAGTGATCTTCACTTCCAAATTCTTATCATGTTTCATATCTTCCCTAGCACGTAAAACATATTGCCTTGCATTGTACTTGGGTATAAACATATGGCATCTTCCCCACAAAAGGTAAACCCACTGTTAGGACGGTGTGTGTCTTTCATTAGATCCATTTGCTTTAGACCCGAAAAGGCCCATATAAGTCATCTTGATCAATGTCCCCATTTTATAGATGAGGAAACAGAGGTGTGGAGAGCTTACACATTAGAGACAAGTTCACACAGCCAGGCAGATTAGAGATGAAATTCATTTGCACCCTTGGCTTCTTGAACTACTTGCCTGGAATGAGGCCAGAATGAAGGATTGAATGAACCATTCTGAAAACTCCCTGAGACCCGCCATCCCACGGCCGAAGGTGGACACCCAGAGACATAGACCATTGATATTGAATCCTCAAGCCACTTCATTTTAAAGATTACCACTTTTTAAAATTATTATGTTATGTTAGTCACCATACAGTACATCCTTAGTTTTTTATGTAAAGTTCCATGATTCATTGTTTGCATATAACACCCAGTGCACCATGCAATACGTGCCCTCCTTAATACCCATCACTGGGCTATCCCAATCCCCTGCCCCCCTCCCCTCTGAAGCCCTCAGTTTGTTTCCCAAAGTCCATAGTCTCTCGTGGTTCATTCCTTCTTCTGTTTACCCCCCTTCATTCTTCCCTTCCTTTTCCTACCGATCTCCCTTCTATTCTTGCGTTTCCTACCGATCTCCCTTCTATTCTTGCGTTCCATAAATGAGCGAAACCATATGATAATTGTCTTTCTCTGCTTGACTTATTTCACTTAGCATAATCTCCTCCAGACCCGTCCATGTTGCTGCAAATGCTTCAAATGGCTGAGTAATATTCCTTTGTGTATATGGACCACATCTTCTTTATCCATCCATCTGTTGAAGGGCATCTCAGCTCCTTCCACAGTTTAGCTATTGTGGACAATGCTGCTACGAACATTGGGGTGCATATGGCCCTTCTCTTCACTACATCTGTATCTTGGGGGTAAATATCCAGTAGTGCAATTGCTGGATCAAAGGGTAGCTCTATTTTTAACTTTTTGAGGGACCTCCACTGTTTTCCAAAGTGGCTGTACCAACTTGCATTCCCACCAACAGTGTAACCATTTCATTTAGCACACGTCTGCTGCCATCCAAAGGGGTTTTCCTGAGGGCCTCATTCGAGCTTCTTAATAAGCAATTGGGTGGCAATGTTTTTAATCAGCTGACCAGACATGAAAGTTATTCAGATTATTATGCTTTCATACATTAAAAAATATGAACAGAAAATCAATCTAGCACTAATAAAAGATGATTGAAAATTGCTAATGTAAATCAGACAGTGCATTCTGGCTTTACACAAAAACGAAAATTTGTGGCTTTCCTGTATCCTGCACTGTAAACCCCGCACATGGCTCAGCTCCCACCACCTCCCCCTCTGCACTTTTGTTACAGGCAGGCTGCCTCAAGATTAGTGCAGCAACGCCAATTAATTGCAGGAATGAGGAGGCTTTGCATTTAAGGGAACTCACAGCCTGATGCCTGACAGCATTTATAGGCTTGAAATGTCTAGAGGAAGTTCCATTTCCAGGGGGTATAGTGTGGGCCCACAAAGGAGTGAAGGCGCTGAGGGTCAGGGGCGCAGACTGTGTGAGTGTGTGTGTGTGTGTGTGTGTGTGTGTGTGCGTGCGCGCGCGCACGTGTGATGTCTGCATATGTGTGCATGCATGTGCCCGTGTGTACAGCTATGTGCACGCACGTGTGTGAATACAGGTGTGTAGCCAGCAGCCGCCCTTTGAAAGCGCAGCACGGTCCGGGAAGAGGGTGTGGTGAAGAGGGGTAGGGATTGCTTGCTGTAGGATGGATGAGTTTTGCATGTCTGGGAAGGAAGGATCTGTGCCAGCAGGAGAAATGAGACTTGGAGCTCAGGGATTTGGGAAAGGTACGAAATGCATGCTTAAGTAGGATGCTTGGAAGGTGTAGTGAGAGGATTCCTGCAGAGACATCCATCCTTGGTTTTGAAAACAATTTGTCATGCAGAACTGGTGTATTACAGGGCGCTCTTGCCCCGTTGTTTCCCTTCCCGCGCTCCCCCTCTTCTTCATTAAGGCCTTACAGATATGCCTCTTCCTGCCCTCCCCCACTCTGTTTTTCCTTTACTGCCTGGTCTATTTTCGCAGGTGATAGGAAGCAGTGGGGAAGAAGCAGCTTCTCCTAACTGGGAGGACTGGTTCTGGTGATTTCGTTGTTTAGAACCACATCCAGGTCCTGAAACAACTCCCCAGAGGAACATGGTTTCCCCTTGAGGACCTTCTAATGTATTTTTAAAAAAAGCCCACACACTGGGCCATCAAAGTCACATGCGATGTGACAAAGTGGGTAATTATGTTTCACTTAGCACACATCAAAGGAACAAATGGCTAGAGAGTGTGTATGTGTGTGCCCGAGCGTGGGGGAAGGAGGCCTCGCGTGAGGCCGGCCCTGGGTGCAGGCTGGGTGCAGCCCTGGGGCCCCCAGCTAGTCCTCTGGTCCCCTGCCCTTAAAAGGAGTGAGGCCATCAGACTCATTTACATCTGGGAGCTGAAGTGGAATGTGTCTGGCCTTCCTCTTAGGCTCCTTTGTTTGGTTTTCATGGAAACCTGTGTTTATGGGGAAACTCTGAGCATGCTTGCTACAGACAGATGTTTCTGTTCTCTGTCTGTTATCATGTTAAGAATGTTTCTTTTGGGAGAGGAGCTACCTTTTTTTTTTTTTTTCTCTTACACAAATACAAAAGATAGAAAGAAATTATCAACACTTCTAAAATCCAGAGATCCCTCTGGAAGCAGGTGATGCCAAACAGCCTCTGGCAGAGACCCATCACCACTTGGAGCTTGCTGCTACAACTCGAAGAAGGAGGGGCAGAACCAAAGGCACAAATTATGTCCACTGTCCTTGTCACAGATAAAAAAGAGAGAGAGAGAGAGTTAAAGCTGGATGCCGCATCACTGATTCACAGCCCAGGCTTCTCCTTCACCCCCGGACCATTCCCACCCCACCTTCCCTTCCTGCTACTTTCCCCACAGGCTGAAAACTTTGTCACTTTAACATTTAATTATATAAAATCCTGTTCTCTTTACCCCCTGTGGATGAGCAATTGTTCTGCTATTTCTATAAAACGCCACAGGAAATATGAAAATAGGAGGCAGGATTTGGAGCAAGACTGTTCCTGAATGCCTGTGGTTAGCGGCGTCAGAGATGGCTGCGTGGATTTTACATCTGTGACAGGAAAGTGGAAGGGGCGGGGCGGGGGGGGGTTGCCACTGGGCAGGCAGGGAGGGAGGGAGAGAGCAGGCATCACAAGGGAGCCATGCTGGGATGCTACAATGTGACCTTTGACCTGAGGGGACTGAACCTGGGGCTGAACCCAAAGGCGGGCAGCCCCCACCTGTGCCAGGCTCACTGCTTAAGGCAGGAGACCTCGGCTGGCAGATGGGTCAAAAGTGAGTCATAAGCTGGAGGGGAATGACCTGCCCATTTCCCTGCAGTATAAAACAGGCTGGACAATATCTATGGTCTCACTCATTCTTTAATCAGATACATTACTGGGAAGCAATGTTCAGCAATGACTACAAGGTATCTTTCCCTTGTCAAAGTATAAATGTAGCATGTTCCTCTCTTCCTGCACTGGTTTTCCCCTCTGCAAAATGAGGCTAACAATAAGAGTACCACCTTGATATAAAGTGCCAGAACAGTGCTATTGTAATGATCTAATGAGTAAATACAATGTAGCAAACAGGGTGCTAGATACAACCGCTACAATGGTGTATAAGAGCCTGTGTTCACATCCCAGAGAAGACAGACATGTATACAAATTATCAACAGTGTGATAAGAGCTAAGATAGTGATATGTAGGAAGTCTGAGCTTTTGGAGATGAGGATCAAGGGAGTTGGGGAACACTTAGCAGTTGAGATGGGTTTTGTAGGTTTTGTGGGATAGGTAGGAAGTTGCCAGTTGGGGAAGAAGGATCAGATTATTTCTAGCAAAGTACGGAAGAAGAAAGAAATGGAGCTTTGTTTAAAGCTTTTCTTTTTCTTTTAGCAGGCTCCATGCCCAATGTGGGATTTGAACTCACAACCCCGAGTCATATGCCCTCTCAACTGAGCCAACCAAGTGCCTCATCATAGTATGTTTTTAAAAAAGCGAGGTGGGAAATGAAGCTGAAAAGAGTAGTCCTACCTGGCTTGCTGGAGAGTTTGGGTTTCATTTTGTTGGAAATGGGGATACACTGGCGTATTTACAAAAAGGTAGAAGCATGATTCATTTTGAGCTATTTTACCTGCTGTCATACTAATTTTAATACCTCTACCACCATTATGGATTCTTTATATAATACACAAAGTTAATAATCCTCCGCCAGCCGTAAAAACTACAGAACAACACAGATGTCTTGAGCAGCAGTGGATGACTGATTGATGAGATGAGAGGTAAGGAGGGGCCACTGTTAAGAGACCCTTGTAATAGACAGTGTGAGAGCCAATGGAGGGCTCTATCTTTAAGAACAACAGTCTAGAGTGTTAGAATTCCTTCTCACAGCTTCTTCTCTATCCTAGAAAACACCTACATAGCAGAAGATATCTGCCTGTTATCTACCTAATATATGTTCTCCCCATCGTCTTTACTCAACTATCCCTGAGTTGGTTTAGAGTACCAATGGGCCTAAGAAGTACATTCACCAGCCCCTTGCACTGAAGGGCAGTCACATGATGAGATCTGGTCTGTGGTCCGGAAGTAGAAACCTTCCAGAGACATCATGGAGTTGTTCCTCGTCGAGCCTGCCTATCTCTGGACTTCATGCTTTGTAGTTAAGTCTACGAACTTGGGTTTTTATTATCCTTAGTGGAATGCAGTCTCTGATAGCAGGAGGCCCATGTAACATACACTGGTACTAAGGCACAGCTATTTGACATATCAGAAACAAAATCAGTTTCTCTTTGGCACTAGGAAAAAAGAGTCCATGTCTCAACAGTATCCTTGGCATATTAGCAACCTACAACCCAAATTCTTCTCTGTTGTCAGATGTTAATCCTAGATCTCCTGGCAGCCAACAAAGACAAATTTCCCTCAACCCCAAAGGCTCAGCCACCACATGGCTAACCCCAGAGAGAAGGATAGAGTGTCAGTGTTAGAGAGTAAATGTTGACTATCAGAGTTCTGCCAAATCAGTGGGAGCTGAGGATGTGTCTTTCACAAGAAGAAGAAAGGTGACTCTGGATATAACATTCATAGCTTGGTTTCAGGCTGGTCAAGAGGGAAGCAGCCCCCTTGGGGTGGGATGTAAGGATACTGGGGAGATAAAGGAAAGGCTTGGAAGAAGATAACTATGGTTGTAGCCTAAAGTCTTAATAGGGGTGAGGAGAAATGCAGAAAACTGGGGACCAAACAGGGCTGGATTAATAACGGACAGGAGGTAGATCAAAGGACCCAGCTGCCCAATGGGGCTTTGGAATTATATTCGGAGGATTTCATTAGCCAGTCAACCTAACCACTCTAAGCCATGGGTTCACAAGTTGTAAAAGGGAGGTTAATTGTGCCCATTTGCAGCTTTATCCTGAGGATTACATGAGATAATGTACAGGAAAGAGCCTAACACACAAGAGGCACTCTGTAAATGAGATTTCTTAAAAGGAAACCATAGGATCAGAAGCCATTTCCAGGGAGCCCCTCCTCGGGGGGGCATAGAAACCCAGACTGTGGGCCCACATGAGCCCCTTCCTCCTTGCTAGAAAAGTAGAATAGCTAATAGCAAGATTTGGCTCTCCCAGGGTCCTGGCCAGAGCTTTGCAGGAAGGATCTCTCAACATCTCTGAGCTCTTTTTGCCCCTTTGGCTTTGGAGTGCAGAGATCCCATCTGAATCCCCAGTGCAGCCCTGCACCTGGGAAAGGGAAGCAGGCACTGAAACAACAACCCCATAGGGAATCCTTCCCTACTGTGTTGGTGAGAAAGGGGTTCCACGTGAACATCTTTCACTCTATAAACCCAAGAGGCATGCCTAAAAAGGATTCTTTCAGATACAGAGCTCAAATATGAGCAAAAGTAACTCACCCCAGGACTGGTCTGCTCCACCAGCTAAAAAACAGAACCCAGCTGAGAGCAACTAAGAGGCTTCCTTTGCACGGCCCCCGCCGAGGGCAGAGGATCTCCTTGCACCTGGGCAGAGGACAAGTGGAAGAATGTAATGTCTGGGGAATTAGACATGGTCCTGGGACACCCAGCAGCCCTCTCAACCCAGGTGGAAACTTCCCTCCCTGGTAAGCTGGGAGTGTGCAGGTGTGGTTTTATTCGAGACCTCAGTCGTTTGCATAGTGGGGGCAACTAGCACACACGGGTGGGTGGCAGGGATTGAAGGAAAGGAGCATTTAATGAGGGCAGAGTGGACCAACAGGGGGAAAGTCACTTGCCCCTTGGCTCCACTGCACCCTGCTTGTGCCTGGCTTGCCCTCGTGCAACAGTCAAGTTGAAATCGTGCTGGCCAGCAGAGCCAGTGTGGCAAAGAGGCATCTCCTGGGAAAACCACGGACAGTGAAGGAAAGACAGAGAGCCAGGTGTTCCGTCTCTCCAAGGAGTAACCCACTCCTGTTCCCTCCCTGGGTAGGAAAGAATGAAGCCAAGGGTCTTCAGGGTGTCCGGCTTCAGATTCTGAACAATTTTGTCTCTCCGATCTTCAGTGGCCTCGATGTACAGACTTCCTAAGTGGAAAGTTCGCTCGCTCTTGTGCTAGAAATCACAGGTTCTGGGTGCGCAGGGAGCACTACCCCACCAGGGAACTTCTTGTATGAAATTTATCTAGTTGTTCCATAATTTCACAGCAGCCTTCGTACAAAAAGCTCTTTTGTTGTGGTGGTGGCTGATAATGCAATGAGACACCATCCCCTCTGTGAGCTAATGACGTTTGTGGGGAGATGACAGGTGGGTATGAAAATGGAATCGGATGAGGTGGAGGCAGGCTCTGGCTCCGTTCCTTGCTCTTTGCTGTTTCTGCTGCTCCGGCTCCTGAGGAAGAGCGTGGGATGTTATCTATTAGTCTGTGCATCAGAATTTTCATCTAATTTCATAATGAAGATGTTGCTCCATCAGATACAGATGACGTGTCAGCAGAAATGTAGAAGGCCATTTTTATGTGTCAGCGGGTACTCTGCAGGGTCCCCCACCTGCCTGGAAGAGTGTAAAAAGTGCTGTTTGAGGGAACAGCTCTGCCACAGTAGATCGATCGTCAGAGATATGCCAGATCTCTCTTCTCTTTTCCTTACAAGTGATTCCTGTCAGGCTCTAAGCTCTATGAGGGCAGGAGCCCTTCCGGTTCATCACTGTATACCCAGTTCCTGAAACACGGTGAGTGATCAACATAGGTGAATGAATGAATCCCATCGGCCATGCTTCTCGGGCTAACCTATGGTGCTAGTTTTTTTTTTTTTTTTTGAGGTATAATGCATATATAATTCATATATATTTGTTTCCAGTGTACAACGTAATAGTTCAATATCTGTATACAAAGTGAAAATATCACCACAATTAGTCCACTACCTGTATGGCACCCAATTTTTGCAGACGTGCTTACTCCTCAAAACCAAGACCTCCATCAACCCTGGTCCACTTCTGAGGACTTGGTCCTCACATTAGGGTGAGGAATTCCAGAGACTTCACCCCACACTGTGAGTCTCCACATTGACTCAACTCAACTCTTATCTGGCTGGTAAATCTGAGTTTATCTTCTGGAACTTTCTGGGCCTCAGATGCGAGATACTGGCAGGACCTCCCTCATGGTTTGCTGTGAAGATTGAATGATATAATGCATATCGAGGGCTAAGAACAGGATCTGGATCTTGGAAAAACTCAATATAGTAGCTATTCTAAAGTCCTAGAAAGGACTTTAATCTTCTCTCCCTGTATTTGCATGTTTTGTCCCAGGAATCTACTGGGGATATAGTCCCTCCCAGATTAGTCAATCCATCTTTCAAGAGCATGATTCTATCACCAACTCAAGATAAGATTGTTCACCTCCCTCCTTTGTGTCCCCTCTTGCCAAGATTTCTCACACTGTGATCTCTCCTTGGAATCAACTGACTGGTATTTTATTTGGACTCCAAATGTTTGCCAGTGCAAGACCCAAAGACCTTTTATTTCTGGATGATCTACTTCTCACGGATGGTATTTTCTCTAGATATCTGAAGCTAAATGGGCATAATGGTGTAGGAGTTAAGTTCCTTGTCTCCAGAGTGACAAATTTCAGCTCTGCCATTTTCTAGCTAGGAGACCCGGGATGTATTAATAACTTATAACACCTCAGTTTCTTTATCTGTAAAATAGGGACACTGAGAGTATCTAACTCATAGGATTGCTGCAAAGATTAACTGAGTCGATTCCTTCGAAGGGCTTAGAATAGCTCCTGCCACATATTAAGTATTCAATAAATTTTAAATATTATTATTTGTAGCTACCAAATGCCACCGACGCCAACACACAGAAACACGCAGTCATTTAATTATAGGTAAGACTCCTCGTATTTTATGGCATTTGCCTATGAATAGCAACTCATTCCCCTGTACAAAGATGCATGCCCTCTCTCTTCTTTTGTCATGAAAATAAAGTTTACCTTGAAAATCTATCACAGTTCAGCACCTTTGAAGGAAGCACCTTTGAACAGAGACTTTCTGGCACTGGTCTGTCATCTTCTTTCTACCACCTTTCTGCTGCAAAGTGTCAGACACTGAGTGTCTAACATGAGCCAAAGAGAATGTACGCTGACAGGGAGTCCTAAAACTTAGTTCTAGTTTTCAGGAAATGAGTGTATAACACAGAGAAAAGCACTCCTCTCCAGACTTCAGTTCCCTCATCTGCACAATGATGGAGTAGACCAGGTGCGGTGCTGTCTTTGTTCTTTCTCAACCCTGAGACCGTGAATCTGACCATAACTCAGAGGTCTCTGGGAATCTGACTGTGATCTGGACAGGCTCCGGTTCTTGGCACCTTGAGAGGGATTGTGGTTTCTGTTTGGATTTTACGGCATTATGGTGGGGGAGGCTTGCAAGTTCTCTCTCGCCAGTTTTGGAAAGGAGACTGGAGATGTCATGACCTTCGAATATGAAATATTAATGTTTTGACTTTCCCTTTTTAATTATTTGAGATGCACTGTAATTGGCATGAAAAGGTTAGGTGTTGATGTGTAGGACTTGACGAGCAGCGAACAACCAGAGAAATCCCTGATTTCTCATTTATGGGGGCTGCTGGGGCCACTTCCTGGGTGCGAAGCTGAGGAGCACGGGGATTCTTTCCTCTTCCTGGTACTGCCAGCTTTCCTATCCTCTGCAGGAATGTGTACCCAGGATATGCCCACATTTTCTCTCCCTGGCACTATGGCCTCTGTGCCTTCAACACAGACTGGCCCAGACACACGTGATTTTCTGAATTCTTCCATTTCACTCTCTATTTTCTTAGGGGGGAAAAAAAGAAGGAACAAAATGAAGTAGAAACCCTTAACTCTTGTCATCTGCTAATTGCATCAAGCCTAAATTTTTCAACATGGCATTCAAGGATCTTTATAATTAGGCTAAGAATCGCCTGCCTCAGCACCCATCAAAAATTAGCAAAGAATATTTACTCCCTCTTCTTTCTATTCTGCAAATACATACTTCTTCATCTCGGTCGTAAGTTGCCTTTTCCCTCACTTCCCCCAGTACATGCGAAGCTCGGTCCAAAGCCCACTGCCTGTGAGGCCCTCTAGGAATGAAGGGAGCACAACTAAGCTTGCGTGTTGTGAAGTAACTTCTCCATCACGCTCTGATGGTTGGTATTATGAGTCAGCTTGGGGGGGCCACAGCAGCCAGATATGTGGGCAAACATTATTCCAGATGTTTCTGTAAAGGTCGTTTTCAGACAGGGTTAAATCTGTAGATTTTGAGCACAGCAGATTGCCCCCCACAAGGTGGGTGGGTCCTATCCAATTAATGGAAAACTTAAGTAGAAAAACACAAACTTCCCTGGAGAGGAAGAGATTCTGCCAGAAGCTTTTGGACTTGGACGGTAGCATCACCTCTTCCCTGGGTTTCTAGCCTGCTGCCCTGCTCTATTTTAAACTTCCCAGCATCCACAATCACACAAGCCAATTCTTTAAAATAAATCTCACTCTTTCTAATATTATACATTATATATATACATATATACCCATGTGCATATATAAAATATATAAATGTATGCACGCACGAACACACAACATATTGTGCATACACACACATCCCATCCGTTCTGAAACCGTCACGCACGTGTGACATGTGTAGTGTAATGTAGTGTAATGTTACCCTTTCCCTATGGGCAAGACGTTCTCTCGGGCACTTGGTTAGAATGTATCCTGCCTCTGTGAAGCTTCCCTGGATTTCGCCCAATTTTCTAAATCCCAATAGATGTACGTTACCCAAAGAGAAGAAAGCCGTGTGAAATTGTTCCCCTCCCATGATGGAGATGGGTCCTACCCCGCAGCGGTGAGTCCCGCACGGTGTGGCGCGTGTCCTCGGAGTAGCCAGTCACGCCTCAATCCTGTCCCCCTGGGTGGTCTCTCATGGCCACCTATCCTATCGTCCAGCCACCAGCATTGAATGGTACGAAGACAAGGTACTCAGTGATTGGGAAGAAATGAATCATGATTTGAAAATACGACAATGCTAATGTCTTCTTGTTCTTTCCTAAAAGAATGCGGGGAGTGATCGTTCTCTCCTCCAAACTTCCTTAGTGCCTTTTTAAGCTTTTCTTAAGGGGGAGGCCAATGCTCTGGCACATTCTCGCTGCTTGTACACTCCGTTCAGTGTGTCTTTGATACTAGTGTCCACGACTTACTGGCCACTCTATGTCAGAGGCAGTGTGGTTACAAATGTGTAATGAGAGCTCACCATTATTCTTTTAAAAAATTAAGATTTTATTTATTTACTTGAGAGAGAGAGTGAGCACGAGCAAGGGGGAGAGGTAGAGGCAGAGGGAGAAGCAGATTCCCCACTGAGCAGACGGGCCAATGCGGGACTCGAACTCAGGACTCTGGGATCATGACCTGAGCCAAAGGCAGATGCTTAACTAACTGAGCCACCCAGGCGCCCCTCGCCATTATTCTTTAGGTGCGTTTTATTATCTCCAAACTAAAATCCTGCAGAATCAAGTTAATAAGTAAATTACCCACGACTGTATAGTTAATAAGTGACCACTCTAGGATTCACATCCAGGGTTTCTGACTCTAAATGCTTGTACTTTCCATGACTGCAGTGCCTCCTCAAACTCTTGAGAATAAGGATTGTAAAAAAGAAATATTTGCCTATGTTCATGGCTGTTTTAATCTGTCGTAGTAAGTGTTCAGTGTGTGCTAATGAGGACGATCAAATGAGGGGCAAATAACAAACAATTGGGACTCAAATTCAGTCGGACAGCTGAGCAAGTGCCTTCATAGGAGATCAGAAAGTAGTGAAATCAGGGCTGAAAAATACAGGAAATCTGTGTAGGAGAGCAGATCATTGGGAATATACGATTCCTTTCAATAAGAAGGTCCCTGACAAGTCCCATGGAGGCTCATGAAATTTGGTTCATGACTAAGTGTTCACTTTTTATGATTGTACACTTCCTAAGTGTAGACAAGACAAGAAGCAGCAGGAAAAAAGGGCACAATGAGGAGATTCTGAGTATGGAATCTCTTGCAGCAGTGAACTAGGTGGGGATGCCAGATGGCTACCGATTACAAATTTCTACCAGTGATTCAAGTGACCTTTGAATGCCAGAGAGACGGACCTGGCTGAATTAGGGTATAAAAGCAGAGAGCTAGCTTTCAGATGAAAATGGCTAGATCTGAAAAAGACACGTGTAGGTATCATTACAACCCAGTGGTGTCTGGGTCCAAGCTACGTGTCCATAGCCTGTGCCCTGAGATCCATCAGGAGGTAGAGGGCTGGCCCAGAGCACCAGGGCTGGTGTTGCTCTCAGAGGTGTTGGGATCTGGGGAGCTCCGTGGAGTCTAGACCCACGCTTCTATCTAACAATGGTGATCACTGTTGCCACCAATTCATTTCCTAGATGGAAAACAGCAGAAATGATCAGAAATACAGTAAGAACCTCTAGTTTTAAGGATGTCCAGGAAGATGCCAATAAAGCCACCCCATGTAATATAATTCAGTAAGTACTTTTTTCGGGGCGCCTGGGTGGCACAGTCGTTAAGCATCTGCCTTTGGCTCAGGGCGTGATCCCGGCGTTCTGGGATCAAGCCCCGCATCAGGCTCCTCATCTGGGAGCCTGCTTCTTCCTCTCCCACTCCCCCTGCTGTGTTCCCTCTCTCGCTGGCTGTCTCTCTCTCTGTCAGAGACTATGGACTCTGAGAAACAAACTGAGGGCTTCAGAGGGAGGAGGGTGGGGGAATGGGATAGGCTGGTGATGGGTAGTGAGGAGGGCACGTATTGCATGGTGCACTGGGTGTTATACGCAACTAATGAATCATCGAACTTTACATCAGAAACCAGGGATGTACTGTATGGTGACTAACATAATATAATAAAAAAATATTATTATTAAAATTTTTTTTTAAAATCAAATAAATAAAATCTTTAAAAAATTCAGTAAGTACTTTTTAAGCACTTGTCATGTGCTTCCCTTTGTACTAAGTAGGTGCTGATAGAATGGATGGAGAGTTCACAGAATACGTATTGATATCTATAGCCACATCTAGGTATCTATCTCTACGCACACACACACACACACACACACACACACACACACACACAGGTGTGTGTATGTTGGTGTAAGTTAGTCCCCAAATCCAGTAATCTACATACTTTTTTGAAGGTGGAAGGTTTGGGTGGTAGTGGGGGAGAGAGAAACAGAGAAATTACCTGTCTGCTATGGGACAGGCCTCTGTTAGTTCGTTTGCCTGAATCTCACACCATCTGTCAGAGGTAAGCATTATTAGCCTACTTTCTCAGGCTCGGAAAGGCTAAGTTAACACTTCCTCAGTGCCATTCATTCAGCTGTGGAAGAGCTGGAGTTCAAACGAGGTGAGTCCTTTCTTTTTTTTTTCTGTTCCACCTAATACTTATTATTGAGTATTCAAAAAGCACACATTCAAAAGCAGTTAAATAATGACATAATCAGTAATAATTATTAGTGGAATTTCCGCCCCCCCTCCTTCTCCTACTATCCTTTCAGCCTCCAACAGTATCCATTCCCTATTCACCAAATCTGGCTCAGGAGCCCTACATCTTTGCATATGGGATTAGCAGGACTGGACACTGGTCACCATGCCTCGACTGTAGATGCTCCCAGTTTGGGGGGGGGGGGGCAAAAGGAGGAGTGAGACTTGGAGTTAGTCTTTCAGCTGTCGCAAAGGATCAAACACAAGGAATTTATTTCCTGAACAGCCAGGTTAGAAATTAAGTGCTGGAGGCAAAGGAATTTATGTGGATGTCATCCTAGGAATACAGATAATAACCAGAAAGCTCTGGGTTTGCTCCTGTGACCCTTGAATCTGGCAGGAATTCTTCCCAATGTCTACTCTCATGCTTCTGTCCCTGGCACCTGGCACTGGACTCCACCGTCCAGAGCCCTGGGCAGGAAACTCTGTGTGAGGAGCTTTTCTGCTAATCGGCAGCCTGAATGTTCTGTTCTTCAGCTTGAGGCTATTGCTTCTTGCCCAGGACCTGCCAAGCAAATGAATAATTCCCTTCCCTTATTTGCATTGTTTCCTTGAAGGTATTTATAGCCTGTGATCATCTGCCCCCTGAATCCTCTCCTTCTCTAGACTGTAATTTAGTGTTAGACACAGGTCCGTTAGCCGTGGAACTGAGCGAGCCCAGGAGCTCCATAAGAGTGGAGGCTCCACAAGGCTTCAGCAGTAATTTGAGAAAGGGTGGAGGAAATGTCACCCCAGAATTGCTACTCTTGGTTGTCTTTATGGAGAGTTCTATGATTTGTCTGCTGGGTTAGAAAAGATTTAGATATTTGCCCAGATGGCTCTGTGTGTGTGTGTGTGTGTGTGTGTGTACACATGTGTGTGTGCGTGTACACGTGTGTGTATGTGTGCGTGTGTGCTGTGCATGGTGGAGGAGGATGGAGAAACCAAGTAAAAGAGGGAAGTTGATTTTTCTGTGTCTCCTGTCTCTACCTCTCTGGTCCACTATGGCTCTATTCTACTCTTGTTATTCTTGAAGGTGGCAAAACCAGAAAGCAAAGAAAAACAGAAAATAAACAAACCATAAACACTAGGCACCCAAACACAAAAATCCTAAAACAGCCCTTGTAACACAGATCACTCAGCTTTCCAAGATTCTAAGGCCACAGACCACTGAAACACAAAGAAGACTATATATGGAATCCAGGGAGGAGAAAGGAATTTGGGACAACTACTTAAGACTGCAGGAAAAGAGCTACAGCTTGAGCAAAGGATCTTTTTGGAAGTTTATCCATAAGACCCAGGGTAGCTGGATTCAGCTCTTCCTGTGATTCAGAAAGCGAAAAATAAAATAAGCATTTCTCAAATAAATTTTTTTTGAAAAAATAATATCGAGAATATTTTGAATTTGAAGCCTGCCATGTCCTTCCAAAGCATTGCAACTATACTAAGCTGACAGGTCAGAATATTTCCCATTCCCACCTTGCTGAAACCCTCTATTTTGCCCTATGTTGCTAAACGAACTCCACCAACCTTACTTCGGTTTAGGTGCAGGAGTGCTAAAGATTGGGCTTGGGAGAGGGGCATGGCATTAAGACAACTTCGACTTTAGACGTTTTCATGTTTCCAGGAAGGGTTTTTTCCCACACAGTGGGCCAGCTACTACCTGACCAAGGAATCCAGTTTAACATCTGCAGGAGTGGGGCGTGGTGGATATGTCTTCCTGACGGCGGTGCTATTTCTGTGAGAGTCCTGCCAAGAATACCTGGTCGTAAACAAAGGTGAGACAGACCCAGGTTCGGAGCCACCCTATAGAACGAAAGGTCCAGATACACTGGACGTCCCACAAGCACATGGAAGACCAAAGGCCAAGGAATGACTCCAGACTGAAGCAGACTGTGAGTTAAGACGCCTGAATTACAGGGGTGTTACTGGAAAAGATCCTCGGCCAGGAAGGAAAGAGAGACTTTGTTAGGACAGTTGGCAATACAGAATGGGTTCCGTGGATTGGAAGGTTGGGTTGACATCATACTGATTTCCTGATTGGGAGGTTTATATGTCAGTAAGGAAGATAGAATTCTTATTTGGGGGAGGTAAACACTGCAGTATTTAGGGTGATGGGGCCTCCGTTCAAGCAAAGAGCTCTCTCTCCTTCTTTCTTGGTTTTAAGAGACTCCAAACCCAGAAGGAAGGAGTTTAAAAGGAGAAGTCTACGGATCAATCAAAACGGTCAAGTACGCCAACTCGGGTCTGGTCCCCACTTCTGCTTACTTCCTCTTGAGCCCTTTTCCTTTCTTTGGCTCTAGCCATGGCCTTCTATGTCCTTCTTACAGGATGTTTCAACTGTCTGTTTCATAACCCCCAATCTCTCTGATAATGAGTTTTCCTTCTGAGGATACTAGAACCTAATAGGGAACACTTGAAAAGGAAATGTCTTCAAGGCTCAAAGGAATCAATCTTCACACAGAGAATTTTTGGCACTTGAAGTAGATGGGGAAGCTCTGACATGCCTCACATGACAGGTGTCGTGAGAACCTCGCCATTTGGGAAGAGGCTAGCCCTTCCCTGGGGACCCCGAGTTTTCCCAAACGACCTGTGCAGTGCTGAGCATTCTCTGGACATCTCCATACCCCTTACTCAAAAGGATACTATTCCCCTTTGGTGCCAAAGATAGTTTGACATAGAGGATGGAATCTCTTTAAGTAAAATTCCACAACAGAGCATTAGAAAGATGTGATAAAATATACAAGAGTTATTAAATATTGTCATCAAGATGAGTAATAAATCAGACATTTTAAGGTTTCTGATTATAAATTCCATCTATTCTGTAAGCGTTTAAAGAAAGAGAAATGGAGACCCAGCAGAGATTTTAGCATGCCCGTTACAGGTATATTTCACTCGCAGCGCCCCCGGGAGGAAGCACAGAGGGACCCCTTCAGGGCCGGGAGGTATGAGCCCCCGTGTCTCTGGGACTCCGTGGGCGCAATCTGTGGCAAGTCAGAACATTCCCGTGAGGTTTTTGTGAGTCAAAAATCCTGGCAGATTCCTTCTGGAAGCGAATTTGAAGACAGCCTACCCCTCCAACGCCCCGGACTGAACCAACAAAGAAGCAACGCGAGAGTCTGTATGGGTCCTGGCAGGCAGCACGGAAAAATGCAGAGCCTTAACAGGGGAGATCCTTAACAGGAACTTTCTGCAAGAGTGGCCATTGTAGATCAGGGCTTAGGTACAATTTCAGTACAGCAAGTACCAGTTCAATAAAAATTATACTTTGTGTTCATAGAGCACTTTACAGTTTACACATGCCATGTCGTTAAATCTTACACTACCCCTCCGGCACAGCCACCGTTATTTTCATTCTAAAGACAGAGAAAATGAGAATGTCTCCCTCATCAACCCAGGTCTTTCTCAGCTCCTGCTCATGCCGCAGTCCTGAGTAAATACCTCTTTAAGCGTGGTCTGCTGTATGGAGAGAAGACGAAAACGCAGTTTCCCAACACTCTCCATGGCAGGATTTGACCTGCTTTTGGCTTAGGAATGCCTCCTAAGTTATTCTCCTACCAGATTTCTCTAATTACGTATTGCTTAGCCTAGGATGATAATTAATTGGTCTCTTCATGATCACGCGTTGGGTGAGTAATAGGGCCAGACACCTGAGGACAGGCTGGAAACTAGAGATTGGGTGTGGTAATCCACGTGCCAGAGAGTCGGAACATGGCGAGAGGGGCGTGGAGCATACCCGAGTGGGCCTCTGGGCGTGCACCCGGCAGCCGGTCGAGTTCCTGGGACCCTATCGTAAGCTTGCGCAGCAGTGGTTAGCCTACCGGGGCCGCAGCTGTTGACCCAACAACGTGTGTGCACTCACATATATGCGTGCAGGCCCCCATGCAGACAGGAGCACAAGTGTGCATCCTTGTACAACACTCACACTGTTTATTAGGCTCTGGGGAGTGTTGACTTTTGGAGAAAGACCAGATAAATCACTTTGGAGAGGGACAAAAGGAAAACAATATGATAAAGAAAAAAAAAATCTACTTTTCCCCCTTCAAATGCCACAAGAAAATGTCAAGGAAATCGCTTTGCTGGAAATAACAGAGAAGTTCAAAACTAAATTGTCAAGTGTCACTTCCGTGGCCTGACTCTCCCTTGCACACAGGGCTCCTCTTCCCCTGCCTATTAGCTGTCTTAATGCCTCTGCCATCAGTTACCCCTCAGGATGCCACTTCTTGGTGCTCTCAAAAAGGATGAACCAAAACAATAGCCCTTGGAAAGCCTTTCGCTACGTGGAAAGAGAATAAACAAAAGGACAAGGAAACGAGTGGGTAAGAGATCTTTCTCTGCCAGCTGGCCATATCGGGAACAATGTCCATTGGAGACCAAGTATGAGAGGTTTATCCTCATTTCTGATGACATCATCATCAGAGGGCTTTATTAAAAGATTAATTGTGCAAGGCTATGTACAGTTCCCTGTAAATAGGAAAGTTTAAGTGATACTTCTGCCTTCTTGTAACTTAAAATCCATCACATATTTCATGGTCCTACAGAAAGGTTTCTTGAGTTACTTTCTATTCTACCTCTGTTACAACAGCAAACACAACAGTGCTTGGATTAGGGACATGAAACAAGAAGCTGTTTCTATTATCTGGATTCATTCATGTATTTATTCATTCACTCAAAATTCCAAAATCAATTCAGAGGATACTGGATTACATTTCAGGTCCTTGACTGGGTTCTAGAGGCAGCAATGGGCAAACCACAGATCCTGCCTTTAGGGAACGCACAGACCACTATAAGCTGGGATATTCAATCATTTTTCCTTTTGAAGTGCAGGAAGACACAATTCTCACATAAAATATTTCTAGGAAGACTAATATGAAACCAATAAAGCAGGGTTTTCAGTTAAGTGGGGAACAGTGGATGGTGAGGAGAAGATTCTTAGAGAGAATACTAATCCCAGGTTAAGTGTGGTGAAATCAGGCTGAGGGGGATTTGGCAATTTTTCCAAGTCATGGTTGGCAGGTAGAGAGAGCATCCAGGATGTGACACTAATTCTGTTGGAGCTCAAATCCCTACTCTCACCATTTTTCCAGCTGTTGTCCCACTGGGTCCTAAGATACCAAGAGTCACCAGGAGACAGAATCTCCCTCTCACCTCACTGAGTTTATCCTTCGCAGCATTGGCTAGTATCAGAGTTTTCTCTGATCATAATTCACAACTGGTTTTCTCATTCCTGAAGCTCTATCCCTGGAACAGAAAATTCAAACTGGAACTGACAATAGGTTTAGGCGGTTTAAAAGGAATGGGAAAGATGTAACCAACACAGAGAGAGAGAGAGAGAGAGAGAGAGAGAGACCTTGCATTAAACCAACTGGTAGACCTGGGTTGAGAATGTCCAAGAAGTAGCAAAGTAGTCAAGGTTTAACCACACCCCCCAGAATCAGGGTCTCCAGGATGTACCTATTATAGTTAAGAGACTGGATCCGTTAAATGCACAGAACTCTAGACTTAAAATGGTGTCATATGATGCTTCGCCATATTTCTTTAATGAAGAACATCATCCTGTTATTTTGTTACTGTCATTGTTGTTTTGTTTTTAATACAGGCAATTGGAAAACTAAGCATTGTGATGAAAATAATTCATCTTGAAAGAAATCACTTAAAATCAGAATGAAAAACATGATTCTATGCAGTATGCCACATGCCATAGCTTCACAGCCCTCATTCTCTGTCTGCTGGACTGCCACTCAAAGTGACTGACACCATTTGTGTGCAAAGGAAAGGTAGTGGGCCACATTTTTCCCAACTCACATAAACTGTGAGACCCTCGGTAAGACCAAGAAGGCCTTATCTCTGTTTGCTTTTCACACTGAAGCAACCACCAAAGCATGATACTAAACACTCTATTGCTGCTTTTAAATTTAACTCAATACTCAATGATTCGATAACTTAATTCTTCAACCAAATTTTAATGGTATTAACTTTCAATATAGTCAGCTATCCACTGATGGCGGAATGCAAGTCACCAGATTGCATGTGTTCTTAAATACTACAATTGCATTTTATACTCGTTATATGCATCAACCCCATTCTTCCAACTACACCTGCACGCTGTCATGTTGATATGCCAACTCCATTGGATGCTTTTTTTCACATTTTCTGAAATTGACATAGAAAACCAGAGAATGATAAGTAACTCTTCGGCAATCTGAACAGGAAGGCTGTCATGAGGAGAACCGATGAACATAGATCGTGGCTGAACAAGCCAATATGTGAGGCAGCCACTGGCCCTTTCAGGGAATCAAGACAAATGAAAGGAGGGAGAAGCACACTGAGAAATTGACAAATCTGGGCACTCCTGAGTGTGTCAATATCTAAAACTTCTTGCGCATAATCTTTCTGAAACTTTTCACCCAAAAGCCAGATACTGCTGAGCCCCAGGAAACTGTAATGAAGGACTTCCTCAAGGTTAGTGAAAGCCTGGCCCGAGTACCTGAGTTCTGCTACCTCACCTGTTTGTGAATAATTTGGGCCAGATCTGTCTGAATCTACTGAACTCGTGCTGGAGGATGTCTGGGATTTGGCGGCACTGCACCCGGTGGAGAATGATTGGGTCATAAGACGTCTTAGGTGCACTAAAACGCAATCCAGTAGCGCGAAAGAATGAATGGAGCTTGTGAACATGCCAAGGGAGTTCTGCATGTGTACCCAGCACATCTTCATGAAGAGCGCTGAAATCCCTTAAAGGCACTGACAGTTTTTCCCAGTTTTAGGACTGAAATTGGCTGAACCTCTTCATTCTTAATTGGGAGAAACTGCAGGAGCTTCGGGGAAACAAGAGGAAAAAGACAAGGTACATGATGAGAAAGGAAGGACCTAGGGGACCAGTAGTTGCAGATGCAGAGAGAAAAAGCAGAAAGTCTCCCCCAGAGAACCGGGGGCAGGAGGGTCTCCAGGAGCAGGGAAGGGTAGATGCGCTCCGGAGGGCTGGGTGGGGAGAGTGAACAGCTGACAGGAGCAATACTGTCACCCTGTGTCTCCTTGGATTAATTGGAAGAGAATAAGCCCACAATGCAAAGTATTCATACTGATAAACTATTTATGCAAGTTTATACAAATCAATTAATAAACATATCAGAGGCAACAATGTATAAACAATATTTCATGGCTAATAGCTTTAGTTTCATCATCGAAATATAAAAACCCATTATAACAATATCCAGTCCTGCTGTGTCTGCCCGCCTCTGATACCTCCACTTTCTCAGAAGTCACTCATTGCCTCAGTGGCTTTATTTATTTACTCATAATTTATATTCCACCTACTTAGAAAAAAGGGTCTGAGACAGCTTGCAATGTTAAAATATATATAAAGCAGAATAGCTAAAAATGAAAACAGGAACACAAGCCTGTAAAAATGAACAAGGAAAGAAATGTATCAGGCACCACCTGGGCCGGGCAACTGAGCCCTAAATTTAGCTCCTAGCTGTGAACGCTAAGAGGGACAACGTGTGTTGGTTTCAATGTTCTCTCTGATTAAAACAGAAGCAAACCAGCTCACATGATCACACAAAGCCTTTCCTGGTAGTGTTTAGCATGTGAGGCCACAGAGAATAAACGAATCATATTTTTGGCTGCAGTTTTATTAAATATATAACAATGCTTTCAGACGGGCTTTCTTACATCTGCTCCGTACGGATGGCAGCTTGCAGATTCCGTATTTAGGCTAGGTCAGGTCCCTAAGTAGGTCCAATCATAGCACCTTCTACCATGCCCAGCACAGTGGTTCTGAATCAGGGATGCTTTTGAAGCATGGATCTTAGTTTCCATCTCAAATATTATGATTCAGTGGGGTTCAGTGGGATGGGTCACTCAAAGATATGGTCAATAAAATTAAATACTGAGCAGTCCCCACAGGTCATTTCTGATGTTCATTCCTGATTGGGAAGCACTATACTCTGGGCTGAGAGAGTTTTAGTTCAGTCATTTTCTCTCTGAGAACTGGCTTCTAAATTTTGCAGGTTGGCATCTTTTTATCAGAACTCCCTTACTTTGAAAGTTCAAGGGAGATAGAATGTCATGAACCTTGGAAATGGTAATGTAGCTCCTGTCTTGGTGGGGAGGGGAGAGCAATCCCACTCAAAGCTACAAGGAAGCATTGCTTAAAGAAGAGAACGAACTGTCTCCCAACCTGGTGTCAGATCCGGTGCTAAGCTCCACGGAAGCCAACTGGGACTTGCTCATCAACCAAGCAAAGGAAAGACTTCCACACCTACTCAGAGGAGAGAAACTGGCATTCAGAGGACACCTAATATTCACCAGACGCCATTCATTGCCAGACTTTCCCCACCTAAACTTCACTTAATGAGCCGCAAGGAAAGAGCATGCTTATCCCATTTTGCTAATGAAGAAACAAAGGTTCAGAAAAATTAAAGTAAAAACAAAATCAAATAGGAAGTAACTGGTAAGACCAGGATTCGACTCAGCTCAGTCTACATCCAAAGCCCATCTGCTCTTTTTCTACTGTGACTTCACCTTGGAACTATTTTTTTTTTTCCTTCCCTTAGGCCTTTGCCTTTTCAAGAGTGCAGTTAAATGGACAAATTCAAAGCAAAGGTTCTATAGTCAGAATTCCCAGGCTTATTTCTTGGCCTCAACTCTTGAAGGTTGGGGGCACCAGTCAAGCTATCAACACTTTGCATGCCTTAGTTTTCTCATTGTGTGCGATTGGGATGTGCTCTGTAGAATTTTGATATGAATTAAATGACTCATATTGCACATGGTCAGTAATTAGTAAATGCCTGCTGATTTTTTTTTTAAGAATTATTTATTTAGGGGCGCCTGGGTGGCACAGCGGTCAAGCGTCTGCCTTCGGCTCAGGGCGTGATCCCGGCGTTGTGGGATCGAGCCCCACATCAGGCTCCTCTGCTATGAGCCTGCTTCTTCCTGTCCCATTCCCCCTGCTTGTGTTCCCCCTCTCGCTGGCTGTCTCTATCTCTGTTGAATAAATAAATAAAATCTTTAAAAAAAAAAAGATTTATTTATTTATTTGGGAGAGAGAGAAAGGGGGGAAAGAGTGAGCGCGTGTGCACATGCGAGCTGGGGGGAGGGGCAGAGAGGGAGAAAGAATCTGAAGCAGACTCCACACTCAGCTGAGTGTGAGGCACAACGCTGGGCTTGATCCCACAACCGCAAGATCATGACCTGAGCCCCAAACCAAGAGTCAGTCACTTAGCGGACTGAGCCACCCAGACTCCCCTAAATGCCTGCTGATTTAAAACTCTAGCAGCAATGGTATTGCTTGGGGTCTAGGAGAGATGAGTGAGAACCAACCTGTGCTCCCTTTGTAGTAATGGTCCAGAGCTGGATGGGCCAAAGTGCAGCCATAAGGACCACCCATATCCCATCAGGAATTCTGGGAGCTATTTTGGACAAGGAAGGACAGGGACAGAGGGAAGGGATAAGACAACAGCGGCAGACTTGAGATCCACAACTAAGTCTTCTAAATTATCACTAAAGGTTTCTTCTGTTTCTAGAAGTCTATAGTCTTACAACGAATAAAATAAAATGAGAACATAAATTTTTAGAAATAGCATTCGGGAGGCTGAAAGCTGGCATCAGCTAAGTCATGTGAAATAATTTTAAGTCTTATTTTGTCCAAAAGACGAGCAAAGAAAGGACAGGCCAACTTCTCGGGGAAGCTAGAGAATGTGTTAACAGATGTCAGAGACAGCACAACATCTCAACTCCAGCTTTGTTTCCATATCGACGTCAAAGGAGAAATCCTCAAGCTCTGAAGGGTAGAAAGAGTAATGTTAACGTTACACAGTGAGCGATAGACCTGGGAAGGCCTTTCTTTGAAACAATGGTTTTTCAGATTAGTTGTGGGAGAGGTGGGCTGGCCATAGTTTTCTGCCTGGCCCCAATGTCCCTAGTACCTCTTACAGCCAATACGGACGGGAAAGGGCCCAGAGCTAGACCTGCCTGCCACTAGGGGGCAGTGCAGAAATTGAAAAACATACTGATCTGCACTAAAGCCCACAATAAAGGGCTGAGAAAACTAAAGGCGGACTCTGGGAGCGATTGCTCATGGTCATAGGACTAGTCAGAGGAAAAGACAGGGGTCTCTTGTCTTCCATTTCCGAGCTGGGGGAAAGACCACCATAAACTGCTTTGAACTGAAGCTTAGTTAAAAAAAAAAAAAAGCATAGAAGAGCACATTTTTGTGTCCGTTTACCCACAACCCTTATTGCGTTTCTATGCACACTAATAGTGGGGAAAGGAGAAGGTGAGTCACCTTCAAGGTACGGGTTAGGTACCTGGGAACCACACTGTGTATAAAGGGCAAATTACCGAAGAGCTGTCTGGGTGAAAGGCCTGGAGAGTTCAGCGTAGGAAAAGGATATTTCAGGACAGCTTCACGAAGTAGCAGCATAAGACAGAGAGATCTGAGGAGATGGGGGCATTGGGAAATGAAATCAAAGAAAAAATTTTGGGTGTCTGGGTGGCTCAGTTCGTTAAGCGGCTGACCCTTGGTTTCTGCTCAGGTGGTGATCTCATGGCTGTAGGATGGAGCCCAGTGTGGGCTCTGAGCTCAGCCAGGAGTCCTCTTGAGATTCTCTCCTGCCTCTCTTGGCACCTGCTAGCTCTCTCTCTCTCATTCTCTCTCTCTCTCACATGGATAAATTTTTTTTAAAAAAATGACACATTTTTTAAAAAGGACAAATTAAAAAGAAGAAGAACAGTCACAAAGGTGGAGAGACAAACAAAGCTCAGGGTGTCCAAGGGAAATGGGGAGGAGCTCCAAGTGGCTCTCAGAGGAGCAGAGCAAAAGAGGTACCGCAGTGGGGGCTGGGAAGGGATGTTGTTTCCAGACCGAGGCCAGGCTAGGGACTCTCGGCTGGATTTCACAGCTGGTGCTGGAGACACTGAAGAGTCTGGGCCAGCTGATGTGACCAGAGCTGTGCGCGGGGCAGACTGGCCTGGTGGCGGCTGGGAGGGGGATGGGAGCCAGAGACAGTGTCTGCAAACCTCACTGCTTAGGAGAGGGTTCAAGGAGCAGGCATGTGAGGTAGTAAGGACTTAGCTGGAGGGAAAGGAAGGAGAGATGGAAGAGGTGCTCTGATACAACTTGGCCCCAATAGCAACAGTGGGGTAGAGTGAGGGACACATCAGGGAGCTCTAAGGTTCCATCAGACTGGGAAGTTCTAATTCTAGGTGGGGTGCGGGAGCCCATAATCATAGACAGAAGCAAATAAGCTATTGCTCAGATGCAAACTGCAATTCAATCAATTAGTCAAAACAACACAGGCTCCGTAGTGAAAAAAAGAGAAGTCTTAGGTATGTTCAGGGTTTGCTAGCTGTCCATGCAGATGGGGTGTGATCTGCCCTTAACTCCCGCATTCAACAGGATAATTACTTCGGAGAGGTCTCCAGCAAACCCACAGCCTCGCCTCTTCCAATCTTGTACCTACAGCACCATCTGCTGGTGTGGGCCCCTGTGGCCTGTGGTCATGCACAAAAATCCTCATTTTGTGCCCTCAAAACTACCTCACCACACTCCGTTCCTTGCAATGCACGCACGTGTGCACACACACACACAAGCATGCATACTCACATACACAGATGCACACATATAGACACACAGATAGGCACATACAGAGACACATATACACACAGATGCGTACAGATATACCCAGATGCACATAAAGGCACCACAGGTGTGCACAGACACACCCATGTAGACACATGCGTGTACACAAGCTGCAAACACGCAGCTTCCCCGCTCTAGCCTGGGTGGCCTCCCTGACAGTTCCTCCCACTCTGCATTCTGGGAGACCCTGGAGTCTGCTCCCCTGCAGGCCCTGGAGTTTACGTGGAACCCCACTCCATCCCCAGCCCGGCTGCAAAGTGCAAACGACAGACTGGTAGGACGGTAATATTTGCGAGGACAAACAGTTGGACATCTGAAAAGTTAATTTGCTGGTTAATTTACTTGCAGACTGCTAATTGATCCTGCAGTTCCCTCCTACCCTCTGCTTCCTAGTCCAGGAGACCCAGAAGGAAGGAGACTGGCCCTCTTTCCCCATCTGTGTCCTGCTCTCCATCTTGGCAGCAGCACACGGTGTCCTACTCCCATTCCAGAAGAATCAGGAACACAACCTGGTGCCTCCAAAAACATTTCTTATTAACCTACTTTCCCTAAAGATATCAGTTTGTAGAAAGAATCCCAAGTTCAAATGGATTTTATTTTTAAACCAGAAAAATCACGACACTGTAATGAAAATAAGCACTTTCCTAACCTTTTAAGGAAAATACCATTCCCTGCCGCATCTCTTAATAGCTGACTCCTGGCAGTAGCCTAAATGATGAATCCACCAACCTGTTTAAAATGTAAGGGAGGTTATTTCAAAAGTAATCCGAGGGTGTTTCTGACTGCAAATGCAAATTCCTTTGTCAGCGGTCTCCGGTGCCATGGAGGGCTCAGGTATTTTTAGTCCACACAGACTTGCATGGGAGAAACATACATATACACACGACATTAATGCAAGGTGGGTACTTAGCTCTGAATATTCATTCCTTTGGCATTTTGGAGATCTGAAAGGAAAAGTAGACCCGTCCCTGCAGACAAATGCGCCCGGGTCCCTGGTGCCCTGCTCCATGGGTTTATGCCAGGATTTGAGTCTCCTGGTACCCCCACTGAGAAATGGGCTCTGCTTGTCACCATAGATTGGCCTGGAAGCTCTGAAGCACCAGCCAGCAACCTACTGGTGATCCTGAGGGGTGCTGCCCCTCACCCCCAGGAGGCATTCATGTTTCTGCTTTGTTTTTGCCCTTGTGAATACGGGAGGAGACTGAATAGAAAAAGAATGAAAAGGTGTGTGTGTGTATAAGGAGCAGAGAGACAATGGAGGAGGAGCTGGCCCCACCAGGGCAGGCCAAGCATAGGAAGATGAGCATGACCATACCAAGGCTCTGCTAGTACGTGTTTGTTTGTTTGGTTGTTTTAACCAGCAGCAGGGAAGTGTTAGGATGACTAAGCAAAGTATCGGGATTACCTTGGGAATAGCTTTGGAGCTAATGACCCCCTTAGTCCATTGTAAGTACAACATATTCAGGATTTTTCTGGATACTCCCAATTTCAAATAGCTGTTTGTAATATACTCACAAGTCCATTCTAACTTAGTAAAGCATGTATTCCAATTTTTGTTTGGGGTGACATAGGAAAACATGCTTTGGAGTCAACAGACCTGCCTTGCACATTGGCTTTTGCCCTGTTCAGCTGTGTGACCTTGGGTAAGTCACGTACTCTTTCTGAGCCTCAGCATTCTTATTCAAAAATGGAGACACTAGTACCTGCTTCCCAGTCATGTACGTAATCAAGCAGAGTAAATGAAGTGTGTGGCTGTCTGTCTCCCTGCTTAGCCAGAAAAAGCTGGGTGATAGAAGGGAAAGCCCCAGAACCCGGTACCCCAACATGGAATGGCACTCCCAGCGGCAGATCCTGTCGAGGAGAGCCCAGCGAAGAAATAGACCAGCTGTCCTGTGTCTCAAGCTCAGGGACTGCTAGGATCAGACGATCTTGGATTGTGAAAGCCCAGCCACCTTGAGGACAAGGCAGAACTGAGACCAGAGCATGGAAATTAGCAAGAGGCAGATGTCAGCTCAACACTGGGAGAGACATTCTGGCTATGAGAGCTGCCCAACAAAGGACCCGGAGGTAACAAGCTCCCTGTCACCAGTTGTGTTCAAACAAAGCCAGGTAATCCTGGTCAGAGATGGCATGTAGGGAAACTCTTTGATGCAGTGGAAGGCCCAACTATATCAAAATCAAAATTGAATGTTCTCCCGATGCTAAGTCTTTGTTTCTGTGAAAGAGAAAGAGAGTATTGCTACTCCTATTCTCCCTTGAAACCTACACTCTGGAAGTCCCCGGTCCCTGCTGGAGGCAAAGAAATAATAGGAAGCCTCCAGTGTTTCAGAGCCTTGCACTGGGACCATTAAGCAATCCTTTTAGAGCAGGAGGAAGAGTGAGACTGAGAGTCAGGTTTAAAATGATAATTAGCTTTTGTTATAGTCTTAATTGAAACTGGTTAGTCCAAAGAGAGGCTCTCTTGGGTCAGTGCTGCCCATCCACTCTCCAGCAGCATTAGAACGATGCCAGCACGTGACAAAACTCTAGTGACTGGAACGCTGCCTTGGGCAAAAGCATGATCTGACTCTTTCCTGATGGACTCTGTCCTCATCAATCTATTTTGTCTTTCACTGGATTGATTTTCCCTTTCCCTCCTTTTCTTCCCTAACTGCTTACACTTTGAGAAGGATACATACCATTCTAAACTCTGTAGTCCTCCCATGGCTTGTATTCAGGGTGATTTTCTGCTTGACCTATCTAACTCCCCAGCTGTCACTTTTCTTTCCCTCCTTCGTTCCTTCCTTCCATTCTTGCCTCTTCTCTGTCTTTCCTGCCCCTCTGATTTCCCAAACTAGGTGCACCATCACAAACTGAGGAGCCCCATGCATTTTATTCCAGATTTTACCTGCCCCATTCCTCAAGGGACCCCAGACTCATCAGGTTCGCTCTCAGGGCCTGCCCTGGTTTCTCTGAAATGTGACTGTGTCAGGTCATAGTAGAACTAGCTCCAGTTTAACTGACCCAGTAAATTGATATATTAAACAAGAATGTATCAGAATGTTTCCCACGAGCTCTGGCCAGCCCTCCCAGGCAATGGGGCAGCCTGGGCTCGTGTTCATGAACAACAGGAGTTCACGGATGAGTCCATGAGTTCATGGAGAGTCGGTGAAGCTAATGGGTGGCTGAGTGACTTCAATCATCTCTTCCTGAATATAACTCAGTGCTTCCTTGGGACTCTCTGAGTTCATGGATGGTTTTCTAAGGAGGAGAAAGCAGACAGGGATAGGAGGGGGGAGACAGCAGAGCGGGAGCTCATGGTGCCCTGTGTCCTGGATTTGTGGGAGTCAGACAGGAAGGTGCCTTCAAAGTTGTGGTCAATGCAGGCTGAGCTTAGAAAAAGAGAAAGAGAAAACCCCTCCCTTGTGCCATCATTAATCTGCAGCCCTTGGTTTTTACGTTGGTTTTTATTTCTGCTGCTCCAAGCCTAGATTGCTGAGAGTCGGTGAAGCTAATGAGTGGCTGAGTGACTTCAATCATCACTTCCTGAATATAACTCAGTGCTTCCTTGGGACTCTCTGAATAGGCCTAGCTTGCTGCACAATGAGCCCATAGGACTCCAAGAGCATCTACTAACATTAGGTTTGAGATAAAAGACAAGAGCCTCCAGGCACCAGGAAGCAAAAATGGAAACATCAAGAGCATGTGAGTGAAATCCTTCTCAGAGGCTGCAGGCTTTGAGGAGCCCAAGTATAGCAAAGGGAAATCACTGTCTGGGATTCAGAGACAAACCTGCCTGTCTATACCCTCCTTTCCTCAGGGCTTGACTGGCCCCCTTCAAGACACATTATGACAGCCTCCATCTGCCAGGGCACCATTTACAGGAGAAACATGGTTTTATAAATGGAGGAGGCCGATATGGTAGAGAAAAATGAGTACTATTTTGGAGTCTAGAGACCCTGGGTGAAGTATGGGTTGTTTTCTTACTAACTCCCTGGAGAAAGGCTCCTCAGGTCCCTCATCTTAGAAGGGAAAAGCTCCGTGTCATGACCTCAATGTACCTTCCAGCTCTGAAATTCTAAAATCCTATACAGATATTTGTGAAACACAGAGGATGAGCATTGCAGGTTTCCCTTCTCCTCCCAGAAGGACTTGAGAGATTGTCTCTATAAATTTTAATTAATTCAGCTAGGTTCATGCTTAAACCTTAAGACAAACATCTAATAACTTATATTGCTAGATGTGGAGCCATCTTGCCTTAAAATAGAAAACCAGTTTGCAGTTCCATACAAGTGGAATAGTCATGGCCTTGGCCTTGAAAGGCCTCCAAAACTCTGGTGTGAGCAAACACCTGAATGTCAGGACAAGGTTTGGAACTAGAGACTTAGATATGGATGCATCTTTTTAAAAATAAAATCACCTTCATAAAAAAAACCCTTAATACGTAATCAAATGGCTGTACAGTTCAGAGTGTGGGTTTGTGTCCATTCCCAAGATGAGTTCTGTCTATGACACCTCAATAAATACGTGGAATGGACAAATACATGAGTGAATCAGTGAACCTGGTACCTGAAACATAAGCTTCCTGGAGAGAAGACTGCCACAAAGTTGCCCTGCTCTGTTGAAGACACTTCTAGGTACGAGGAAGTTATTCTCTTCTTGGTAACTTTTTAATTTTTTTTCCTTAGTGGGGAGGCAGGTCGGTTAGCAATTACTGCCTTAAGTCAGACCCAAATTTGACTTTGAGTTCCCTGCATCCTCAGCTGCAGTTCAGGTGGAAATGCATATCCCCCGGGGCGCCTGGGTGGCACAGTCGTTGGGTGTCTGCCTTCGGCTCAGGGCGTGATCCCGGAATTCCGGGATCGAGACCCACGTCAGGCTTCTCCGCTATGAGCCTGCTTCTTCCTCTCCCACTCCCCCTGCTTGTGTTCCCTCTCTCGCTGGCTGTCTCTCTCTGTCAAATAAATAAATAAAATCTTTAAAAAAAAATGCATCTCCCTTCCTCCATACATTCTTCTCTCCTTAGCAGCTCCCATGCCTGCCCACGTTATCCGAATCTGAAAATCCCGAGATCAATGGATAACTGACTTTGCAATACACATGCTCCACACCCCCCTGCAAAGTTCCTTCTAGATTTATCTTCAGAATCATACTGTATTTAGGCTGATTCTAAACCTAACCCTTGAGTCCTTGAGCCCACACTAACCACAGCCAATGAGGAGAAAGGTGAGTGAAATGTGTCATCTGGCCTTTGAGAACGGGCTCCAGATATGCAGAGGGGGACACTGAAAAGCTTCCCATAGCCATGAGCCTTCGCGAAGTGTGAACATCTCCTAACGTGAAGGCAGGACTAACTAGCATCCAGTCGTCTCAAGCTCTCCGTGCGGCAATGATCTGTGCCAGGCCAGTAACTGCATGCAGCTGTGTGGCCCACAACACCTTTTTTTTTTTTTTTTTTTTTTTTTTGCATTCTAAGACATATTCATTAGTGAAATATCAGAAACCTCAGGGGCAGCATGTGCTTCTAATTCATTTTCCAATTGTATAATGAGCCAGAAGTGAAATTTTTAGGGTGAATTTAATTGACCTTTACAGCAACATCAGGCAGATTGGCTTAAATGCTATTAAAGCAAAATGTAACCCGGTGAGACTTTCTGGAAGGTTATTGGAAAATCTATCAAGTTGTTTTTTCTTAATTTTCATCAAGAAAGGAAAAGATGGAGGGAGGACATAGAAGGATGAGCAGACAGAGAGAAGAAAAGAGATTGAAAACAAGAGTGAGATGGGCAGAGAGGGATGAGAGAATGAAGTCGGAGAGGGACAGCAGAGCTCTCACAACTGAGGGATTATGTTTTAATATAGAAAAGAAGGTTTGAAAACGTGTAGTTATGTTACAGGTCACATTGGTATGAAGTATTTCCAGCACCTGGGGATAGAACAGCATAGGCGGGGCGCCTGGGTGGCACAGTCCTTAAGCGTCTGCCTTCGGCTCAGGGCGTGATCCCGGGTTTCTGGGATCGAGCCCCACATCAGGCTTCTCTGCTAGGAGCCTGCTTCTTCCTCTCCCACTCCCCCTGCTTGTGTTCCCTCTCTCGCTGGCTGTCTCTCTCTGTCAAAATAAATAAATAAAATCTTTAAAAAAAAAAAAAAAGAACAGCATAGGCTTCCCTTTGCTAACATTTGGGTGTTGTGTTCGGGCCCTCTCTAGCACTACTGGGGTCCTCTTTCTGGCTTTCTTGCCCCTTCACCAAAAGACATGCTCATTCTCAGTCATAAGGTACCCATGTGGGAAGCCAGAAAGCCAGGCATAGGGCTAAAGAAATCCTCAAGTACAAGATCATACCCTTCGGGAAGGCATTGACAGTCGATGGCCAGGGTGCAAAAGCCCACGGCGAATTGGGATCAACTCTAGATCATGTCCGATCAGAGGGAAATGGCCAGTGCACTAGGTGAGACGCCGGGTGTCCTCAGAATCAGCATCGGCTGATTCACCATTGACATTATCATGGCCTCTGGCACTCTGGCCTTGCTCGTGATTACAAAGCCAGTAAGATGTGGGGAGAGAAATGTGCGTCCATGAAGAGTATGAAAATCAGGCAATGCATGCAGCTCGATCAACACGTTCTCCAAGAGAGAAACGGTAAGAACTCAGGAGGTGGGCAAAGTGGACAGCCTGGGATCTGGCACAGAGGTCCAAGGCTCATGGCGTGTGTGAGGGAGAGAAGCTGAGGTTGAACAAAAGACAGGGGGAAGGCACAGCCTCCCTGGAGTTCACACGGGATCATCGGTAGCAAGGTGAATTACACAGACCACAGGGCTCTTAATTAACTTCCTACCCTGGGTAGGACTGGCTAGAAAATCACACAGGGCTGAGCCAACAAGTGGAAAACAGTGCTGTTAGCTAGGGAAGAGAAGAGCCGTCTCTGCAGAAAGGAGTTGACACAGCAGGTCTGAGGCTGCTGCTTTAGAAAGGCCGGCTTGCAAGGCTGGCTCTTGACTGATGTCAGGGAACTTGGATTTTAGAAGGTTCCTACTATTTTATAACTAAGTATAAATATGATAAACATGATTCTTTGTGCCTAGACTGTTTGTGCATACAATGTGGTTTCTTCTGGACACCTTATTTCCTTCTGGGAGTCTGGGATTTTAGAATGCTAGGCAGAGGGTGCCTCCATGGCCAGCCCCCAGTTAAGACCCTGGGTGCTGAGTCTGTAATGATTTTCCCTGGGCAGAAACATCACTTATTTCCGGTGAACAGTGAGCTCTGTGTAACTCTTTATGGGACAAAGACAGCATGGGGAAGCCTCGTGTGGATTGCCCTGTGTCTTTGTCTCATATGATTTGGCTGTGGATTTTACCACATTTCTGTAATAAATCTTACATAGGAATACAAATATATGCTAAGTCCTCTGAGTCTTCTTAGGGAATCTCCAAATGTGAGGTGGTCTGGGGGACCCCCGATGCATCCTCTCTCAATGAAAACTTTCCAGCTTGTTCTTACCCTGCTCTCAATCCTGAATCTCATATCTGCTTCTGAGATTTCTTTTTGACACTGATGGAGGCTACAGATATGAGCCATGGCCCAATATAGATGCATCTCCCCCAGCAGTGACTAAGCTCTCTCAGTGCTCAGAGGACTCTAATAGATATTGCAGTTACTCATATATAAGAAACACATGTTTTTTTCTTGCCCAGGAACCGACAGAGGAATGGGGAGTGGGGAGGAGGTGAGAAAGGAGGGGCAAAATGCCCTTACTAATCAGAACAATCTTTAATAGTCTCAGAAAAAAAAAGAGAAAGAGAACAAAATAAAAGAGAAAGGAGATTTCTGGAATGGAAATGCAAAAGGTCTCAGAGTCTATCTTTATTACCATGATGAACAACAGTGTCCTCTTTGATACTGTTCGTTGAGCACTTACAGTGCACCAGGCATGTGCAAAGCTCTTCATATATATGGATTTCAGGTGAAATTTATAATGGGATGTGATAGGTGACAGGCAATAGTATCCCTTTTATTTTTTAGGTGATGAAACGGAGAGAAAGAGAGTTTAAATAATGTGCCCAGCTCAGAACTGGTAAGTGATGGAATCAAGACCCCATCCAGATGTGTTCTTCAGGAAGACAAGTTAAGTCTCCGACATAGTGACATCCTTACACTCAGTATTATTAGACCAGTGAAATATGGATCACAAAGGGGAAAGATAATGCAGAACATGACTCCTAAGGGGACTCTCTGAAAAGAACAAGAGGCAGCCTTACCTCTCATTGTCCCTTCACACACCTGAGTTCCTAAGAGCACATGTGGAGAGAGCCTCTGAGATACCAAGAAATTTCCCCAGATTTTCAGTCCTTTATACAATTTTAAAGAAATAGAGAGCTTTCTTGAAACCTTAATTTTCAAATGTTTTGGCTTTTTAAATTTTTTATATGTTTTATGTTTTATCTTTCCTACTGGTCAGGATTGTAAATACATAGGGCATTTTCAAAGTCAGCACAAAATATTTATTAAATGGTGAACTGTACGAATATATTTTGTATCCCTTGAAAAGGATACCTGGCACCAGGAAGGCACCTAACTTGTTTGTCAGATGGATGGAAGGATGGATGTATAGATGAACAGATGGATGGATGGGTGGGAGGATGGGTGGCTGTGTGGATGGATGGACAGATGGATGGATAGATGGATGGATGGATGGATGGATGGACTGATGGATGCTGAACATGAAAACAGACTTTGAGAAATTGAAACCATTTCCTAGGAGTGGAAGTGTGGCAAACCCCTGACTGGATAAAGTTGTGATCATTATGTTCCTGGTTTTCTGGACTAAGAATAAATTAAATTAGAGAACTAAAGTTGCTCTTAACTGTCCCGTCCCTTTCTATGCTTAACATCCCTGAAGTACTCCACCTGGAAGCAGGGGTGGAGAAACGATGTAACAGAGGAGTGGGACTGTCTGGATTGCTGCAAATTTCTCTTGACTTCGGGATTTCCAAGGAAGAATTAAGCCCTACAAAAAGCTCGCTGGTCTTTCACCCTCCCAGTTCATGTTTCAGAAAGGAAGATTCAAGCATGTGGGTTCCCATCTGCTAGGACTCACCTTTCTATAGAGTCTGCTGAAGCAAAATCAGGGAGCCAAGATGTCAGTTTAGGTGAGAACAAAGCATGTGCAACTGCTCTCGTCTCCCTTGCAGAACTCTTCTCACTTAACTCAATATCCTATTTTTATATGGTTGTAGCCCACCTGTGCACAGGAGCCTCCTTGGTCCCATGAACTGTGACCATTTATGCATTTATGGATTTATCCAACAAATGCTGAACTCCTCACACAGGCCAGCTTCTTTTGTAAGTAATAGAGACACAATGATGACTCAGACAGGATCCCTCTCTGCTTGTAACCCAGTGTGAGAAACAGATAAATAATTCAATAACGGCAAAACGGTGTGTCTAAAGGCATGTGTGTGTGAGGAAGGAAGGGTGGGGAGGGAAAGAGGATGGGATGAGAGAAAGAGTGAGCTCTACTTATTTTGGAAGGTTCACAAACTTGTTGGCATACTAACTGGTGGACGCATGACCAAGAAAGAGAAATGAAAAACCGTACCAGATAGAGAAAAGCATGTGCGGGCAGGTGGGAATTAACATCCTAGGAAAATGTAATCACATGTACGAAAATCACAAAACAGTTTGTGTAGCCGGAATCCCTCAGGGCTCGGTATGGTAAAAGGTAGGCTGGGAAGAAAGATGAGGAGTAGGGAGCGGGAAAGTTGGAGAGTAGGGACGAGCAATATAGATGGAAGAGTTGTCAGGAACCAGACAACAAAGGGCCTTTTACAGTACACAGAGGAGTCAGGCCTCTTCCCTGCAGATGATGGGAAGGCATTGGAATAACTTGATCAGATTTCTGTTTTAAAAAGGTCATCTAGCAGGAGGGTGGAGGCTGCCTGGAGGTGGGCGAGCCAGGAGATAAGAGACTGATTAGGAGACTATAACGCTGTCCAGACAAGAGAAAAGAGGCCAGGATTCAGGTTTTATCAATGGGAATCAAAAAGACTTACATTTGCGATGTCATTTAGTGAGGGCAGGGAGAGGGAGGAATCCTGACCGGTTTTCAAATTTCTCAGTTTTCCCTGCCTCAGTTTTTTCCTTACCCTACAGGAGTTATAAAGAATAAAACAAGTTCCTACCCTCAGGACAGAGCATGCAAACATGCAGAGACAACAGCAGAGACTCCTATGAAGGCAGAGACTCTTAAGTACCACGGAGAAGGAGATGGGATTGCTTCCAGCTGCCCTCATCACACACAGGATGCTGTTTGTAGAGCAGAGAGATGGGTAGCCCTGAGACGGGCCCACAGGGAGGGGATGGCCCAGGAGCCGGGTGGCAAAGGACGCAGCAGTGGGGATCAAGGCGTGTTCTGAACCTGGTATAAAATAACTTTGGGAGACAATGTATACATGGGAATTATGGAAGATAAACATGAACTAATAGAAGGTGAAGGAATTTAAATGACAGGTTAAAGAGTTAGAACTTTCTTATCTGGGACAGTGTTTCCTAAATCTGTGCTGTGAAAGGCCTGTGTTGAAGGAGACATTTGTAACTGCTTTGTGAAATGAGAGGATTGCGGTTAAATCCAGTTTGGAAAATGCTGAATTAAACCAAGTTTAACAGGTTCCATTACTGATGGACTTCTTAGATACTTGAATATTATGTACAAAGAAGAAGAAAGAGGATCAAAAGCGACAGAGAAATATCAAAGGAAAAAAGCCCAGGACTGGAAATCCATTGGTCAATTCTAGTCCCAGTTGTTCAGATGTGTGACCCGGAGCAAGCCACTAAAGCCTGTCTGGGCTTTAAGGCTCTCTTCTATAAAATGGGCCATCAGACTGGGTGGGTGACTTAACATGTGGAGAATTCTCCACATTAGAGCCTCTGAAGATGCTGGTGCTTATTTTCGGTGTCTCAAATATATATAATATATTAAAATATACATTCTATATCATATTATATGTTATATACAATATGATATACACGTGGATACATTTATCTCTAAAGGGCAGTTGAACCCAAATAAAATGTGTCTTTTATTTTGGCTGGAATCACAGAAACTCAGCATGGTAATCCTGGATAGTTTTTATAGTCGATCATAGAGTCTGTGTGTGAAAGGAATTTGTTTTTTGTTCATCATTTAATTTCTGGCATCTAGCACAACACTGGGGGCACAGTGACTTAATAAATAGTTGTTCAGTTTATGAATGAATGCTCATCAGTCACTTTGCATGGCAAAAAAAATGTGTGTGTATATACTTTTATTTAAAGGAGAAAATGAGCTACTGCTGAATATAAATTTAGGGAGACATTCTTGAAAATGGTGTCATGGGGATTTTAAAAAAATGAGTATTACTTGTTGAAAAATTTGGAGACGGTTGGTATGGATAATCTCTAAATGTCTCTTAATTATGAAATTATACGATACACGATTTTTTTTGAGGCCTAGAAAAACATCACTGTATTTGATGTTTCCAAGAACATTGCTACGCTTCCAGAAATGGAGAGTCTGTAGTAACAGTGAGACGTGGGACAACTTGGCAGTGAAGCTACTATGGAGTGAATAGATGACCAGGAAACTGAGGCTGTTGACACGTGTTCCTTATTGTGTTCACTAATGGGAGTACCAGGGCACCTGATGCAGTGTGGTACCCTACAGGGGCACAATAAGTATGCTCTGACTGTCCCAGGAGCCCAAAGTTTCATTCCTGCCATTCATTAGGCAACCACCATCTGTCAGGAATGGGGAGCTGGCAGTGAACACTATAGACCATTTTGTACATAATTCAATTAAACAATATTTCATGAACATCTATTGGGAGTCAGATACTAAACTAGCTACTAAGGATGAAAGGATGAGTAAGGCACAGTCAGCTTCCCCAAGGAGGTTAAAAGTCATGGAAGACGGTGAGGGTCTTAAATGTGTAGGCAGCATAGAGATCTCCCAAGAGAGAAGAAATCAGTGGAGAGACCCACTGTATTTGCTATTAGGGAATTTGGGCCATCCTGGAGGAAGACCTTTAAGTAGTATTGTTAGAATGGAGGTTAAAAGTAACAATGGAAGGTAAGAAAATGAAGACCAGCAAATATACGTAGCTATCTAAGGAGACTTGGCATAGCAAGAAAAAGAAAAAGTAGTTTGAAGGTAGTTTGAAGCATGGCAGTGTCAAAATTAAGGTTGGTTTTGTTTTTGTTTTTGTTTTTTCTCATCTACTTGGTTTCATTTTATTTTTTGTTAGAATGAGAAGGATCTGAGCTTGTTGGTAGGGAGTAGGGAGTTTAAAATGTGAAAATTGTCAACCGGACTGAACATACAGAGATGTTCAGTCCTCCACCGCTTCTGAAGTTGGTACGGAGGGCCAGAGTTACTTTCCTTCACATCAATATTTCAGCATTATGGATGTATCCAAAATAACCTAGTTTCCCTTAGCAACTCATTCCATTCACTTTCTTTTAACCTCTTGAGATTGTTAGCCTGTACCATGGCTCAGAGTTACAAGTTTCATGTACTTACTGCCTGCTGGGTAAAGAAGTACTTCATTTTAATTGCTCTAAATTTACCATTTCTAAGCTGCACATGGTGCCTCTTGATTCTGATGATCTAGAATTGCCAACTCATCTGTGCTCCGGGCCCAACACCATGGCTGGCTGGCTCTCCGTCTTGCTCCCGAGCCTCCTTCCCTGACCACGGGCAGCACATTGGCTCCCACTGCTCGAATTTCCACTCTCGCTCTCCCCTGACATGTTCTCTCCGTGGCAGCTACAATGGACTTTAACAAACGGAAATCATGTCGCCATACTGCTCAGAATTAAGGAAAACACAAGTCCCAATTTACCTGTGACATTCACAGGTCAGGTGTAATTATTAAGGGTGCTCCATTCACCTTCAAAGGCAATCCCATTGGACAATAAATTAAATGCCCACTCTATTTTAAAACCTCCAATATCTCTCCATTGCTATTAAAATATAGTCCAAACTCCAAAGATCCTGGTGGGATCTCTTCCCTTTATCACCCTGAACTCATCTGTACCGTCTCCTCCACTCACTGTGTGGGAGCCACATTGGCCCTCTCTTTCCCCCTGTATGCTGAGCCCATGCTGATGTCAAGACTGGAGCACTTGATGTTTCCTCTGCAAAGAATACAGTTCCTTCTGTGTCTTGTGTGTGGTACTGGATTTTTCTCTCCCTTCATGTCTGCATTCAAATACCACAACCTCAGAAAGGCCTTCCCTGACCGCACCAGGGGTAATCCCCTCCCCAAGCAATCATAGTACTATCTGTAGCATCTCTACGGAGCTCATGAGTGACAGGCATCATCGTTTTTTTCTATATTTGCTTTGTATTGCAGTAACTTTTCACTCAGACGATAACTCCCTAAGGGAAGGACCTAATGTGCGTGTTCATCTCTATGTACTCGGCACCACTCATACCTAAGGCACCGTTGCCACAGACAGGTCAGAGACCCTCTCCATACTTATAGCTGGGATCCTCACAGGCTTTAAAGATGGCAGCCAACCCGAAAACACATATCTGACTCAGAGATGACTTCAGGTGTGAGATTCTTTTATTATTATTAATGCTTTATTTGGGAGCCTGAAAGAGTTATCACAACGTGTCACGATGTGCCTGGATTGCTTTTCTAACTTACTACACGCATCTGCCCTGGACCCTTCCATTGTCTAATTTTTATTACTGGCACTTCTACATAATTCCAGGAGAAAAGAATATATTACTTACTCAATATGGGACTGTGTAAATCATTCATATCTTGTGTCATTATACACAGTGTAGGAGTGTATAAATCAATCATCATAGAAACAACAGTTGATGATGACATAGTTTTCAAAAGAACCTGCTTCAGAACATCTTTTTAAAGAAGGGCAAAGAATTATTACATCTACTAATGGATGAAAGAAGTAACGTTCAGAATGGCTCAATTACTTCTTCAAGATCACTTAGTGCTCACGCTGAGACGATAGGTCAGGTTCTCTGACTCCTACCATGGTTCTTGAAATGGGCTCCATGCACAGGTAGTGTAGACAGTTGTCCAAATATTTGCTCCAAGTATAGCAGGGCAAATACTGTAAAGACTTTACACAGAAGCATCATACAATTGTGTGAAAACACGATTTAGGAAAGAGAACAATTTTCCAGGCGGTCCGCACAGGGCTTGGCACCACTTTGTTCTGTCACGCACAACATCCTTCCAAGGGGAAACATCCCTCAGCTCTAAGTATACCTCAAGCATCACATGTAATTTCTTTACTTATTTGCTTATTTGTTTCTGTATTAATTATCATTAGTTCAGGGGCCTTATTATCCCCATCGGCACCTGGCTAGCTTTAGCGTATGGAGTCAGTTAGTGAGTCACCACAGGACTCTGAGGACCCCTGAAGACAGAACAATATTGATGGGTCGGAAGTCAGAACCAATTTAGAGCAGTGCTTCTCAAACTTCAGTATTTGAGGGGGTTTGTTAAAATGCAGATTGCTGTGGTCTCCGATTCAGTGGATCAAGGGGCAGAGCCTCGAATTCGCATTTCTGACACATTCCCAGGTAATGCTGGGGCCTCCTAGCTACCTAGGGGTGAGTGGATGAGGACGGCGGGGCACCCTGTGAGAGCGACTTGTTGAGAATCTGAGATGTTGGCAATAAGATGACCACCTGTCCCTGTTTGTCTGAGACTGAGGGAAATGAGATATTCGGTGCTAAAACTGGGGAAGTCTTGAGTAGTGCGGGGCAAACCTGCATAAACTGGGCGCCCTAAGGGTAGTAAAGACAGGATATTATGGAAATGCCATGAAGGAGGCAATTAAGGGGTAGATTACCCAGTTTGTATCAAAGCAAGAGGGTGGTAGAAAGGAATGGTCTGCTTATGAGTATTTCTTGACATAAAATACACACTCCTTAAGAGCAGGACCATTCTTTATTCTCCTCTTGTTACTAGCATCTAGCATAGTTTAGGCATACAGTAGGTACTCTCAAAATGTTTGTGGACGGATTATCTGCCTGAATATTCAAATGAGTGGATGAGTGAATGGCTACATAGATAGGTGGTAGATGAATGGGTGGGGGGATGGATGGTTGAATGGGTGAATGAATGGATGGATGGAGGTAAACCCTGTCTATTTCCCAGGTATATTCCAAGGTAAGTTTGTCTACTCCAGCCATTAAATCAAAGATTCTAGGGTGTGTGGGCTTATATCCAGGTAGGGGGAAAAGATCTGCTCCCGACCCAACAGGGGCTGCCTTTGAACACGATTCCGTGAGTATCCTCTCGGCAGGGTGGGACAGGGCAGTGGCAGGGCGTTCCATCTGCCAGCCTAGCTCTTTCCTCAAACCTTGCTCACGTCTCTGCTCCCTAAGGAACCTTCCCAAACCTAGGAAAACGAACAGTTCAGTGAGGATAAAAAGAGAAATAGTTAAAACTGAAATGTAAAGTTCTCTGTTTTAGAAAAATTAAGGGTGTGAGAGCCTCTGTTGTAGTAAATGTTTGGTATGTTCAGAAAGTAAATACAGTCAGCGAACAGGCAGGAGATTAAGGTGACAGGGAGAGCAGTTTTGAGCCCCGTTAGATATTAATTTCCCATAGATCATCTGTCCGTCCTCTCCTTGTTTGAAGTTCCCAAGGCTGGAGGCTTCAAAGCACACACCGACTGCCATTTGCACACAGCTCATGGCTCCGTGGGGAGCCGCCTCAGCAGGTTATAACACTCTGTCCCTGCAGGAGCCTTCCCCACACTCCCTCTCTGTCAGTGGCTGCCTTTTTCTCCATTCCAGAACATCAAGGACAATTCTATCAGCAAGTCTAGCAGCTGGTAATAAAGCCAGCTCATCCCCAACATGGTGCGTGTCCCAGGCCCCGGCTCCAGGCAGGCAAATTGATTTAGGAGATGAAATGCAAAGTGACCTAAGCCTTCCTCACAACTCTCGCCAAGAAGAGAACTTTTTCTTCCTTCTTGCCTCTTTCTTCCCCTTCTTCGCTCTTCCTCTTCCTTTTTCCCCCTTTTATTTTACCTAGGTTTTGAGTAATATATGGGCCATTATTGCATCCATCATTTGACAGAGTTATTTTTAATTATGAATTTATAGCTGTTCCCTGCTGGGGATGGATGGTTCCTGGCCTCGAGCAGATCACTGCCTGATAGGACAAGAATGACAACATGTCTTAAATGACGCTCTACTAGAGACTCCTATAGGGAAAAGTGACACAAAAGAGGGACTCTGAACTCTGTTACCAAGTGCAAGGGAAGCTTCACAGAAGTGGAAGGATTTCTCCTGAACTCACCTTCACCAGGCACCAGACACTGCACGTTTTTGTTTTGTTTCATTTTTTGTTTTGTTTTTGTTTTTTGTTTTTGTTTTGTTTTGTTTTGTTTTAACTCAGCAAAGGAGTTTGCAGAAACCAGTAATCCTAGTGATATGGTGGGAAACACCAGCCCTCTCTCATGAATTTGGAAGTGTCATTCTTTGCATTTGCTGAAGGATAATACCACATTAAATGGAAATGTTAGCCAAAAAAAATAACAATAATAAAACTAGTTTTCCCATTAGAAAGAGGACTGGGTTTTGAACACGGCGTCATTTAATCACTAAGGTTTCCAGTTTCGTAACTGTGAAAGGCAGGTGCTGGTCTGTGTATCCTCCGACCCCCTCTGCTGCCTGATCTTTGACAGATCGATGGTACTGAGGACTTTATTGCTATATGGAATCAAAGAATTTGAACCTTTGGATCTCTGCGATAGCTTTTACTATCATTTAATAATTTCTTTAGATCCATTTGACATCAACAATTATATACAACCTGCACTCAAAATACTCTCTTTGGGACTTTGCAAAGCAACCAAATGACCGTGGTGAAATTTGGCTCCCCTTGGATCACAACAAGTAACAACTCAGCTGCTTAGGTGTAGACACTCAGGAGGGCCCATGCTCACACGCTGACAGTATCAAGACAGCTGTGGAATGGATGACAGCCTGCAAAGATGGGAAGACAAAGCAGGAGGGCAGAGAGGACATCTCCGTACATACACACCACTGCTCGGTAAATAAATCTGTTCAAAGAAGTTTGAGAAATGACCTGCTACCTATTCTTCTAATCAAGAAATCCTATGGGTCAGTGCCCTCCCCTCGGCCCACACCTGAATTAAAGATGGTGCGGTTTGTTTATAGTAATTCCCCACCAGGTCATTTATCGACTCAACAATCCCAGCGAAATCCAATGGCACAGCCTGGCCTGCTGACCTCTGTTTCAGCATTGATCGTTGCCACTCACCTCATTAGACCATTCTCCTCAGCATCAACTACCTACCCAAAGGAATGCAGCTAATCCTTTGTTTGTTTGTTTCTTGGTTTTAAGTGAATCAAAATCAGTGACTTCATACTTGGAAGGACGAACCAAACTTCCATGTCAAGGAAAGAAAACCTACTTTGGCCTCGCTACTCTGTGTCTGCCTAGTAGAAATGCACACTCTGTAGGGTCAAGGAGAAAGGGTGACTCGTTAGTCTATAGTCAGACTTGCTGGCCTCAGAGCCAAGTGAAAGTGGGAAAGAAAAGAGTGCTAGCTTTCTTTTTCTTGAGGTTGTAGTGGACTAGTGTCCACTACTAGCTGCTAGGATACGGATACAATCTAATGAAGGGATTCAGGGAATGCTCATTGTCTATTATTAATAGTGCAGCGGTGCTTTATTTCAAACAATCTGATTGCTTAATCCAAATACCCAAAGCTACAACTGTGAATGTGAAAGAGTGTGTCACCTGTCAATGGAATGATTTCAAGTGTTTACATGCTCACTAATATTAGCAAGCCATTAAAGCTAATCCTGGGCATTAGCTTACTGTTAATGGTCACTGTAACCTGTACTTAGCATCCTGAGTGCAGACCACATGCCTCTAGATCAGAGGTCTTAACTGGCATTCAAAGATGAGTTTTAGCTGATCTATAGTTGTCTCTGAAACATGATGCAATATGTTTTTATCAGTGAGGATTTGTCAGGGAAGGGTCATTGTCCTCAACATAACCAAATAACTACTTGACCCCAAAGTCTACCAGAGGAACAACTGCTCTAAATTACGATCTTTCCTGAGAAGAGGGTCTGTGTCTCTATCTCCCTCTAAATTCTTAATTTGTCAAGTACTCGGCTTTGTGTGAAATATACCATGGGTGAACAAAATGACTGGGCTTAAAAACCTAGCTATATTGAGTTCATTTAGTCTCATATAATTATTCTTGTTGGAAGGAATGATTATACCCCTATTTTGTAGATGAGAAAACTGAAGTTTTCTAAGCAGTGAAATAAATTGTATAAGAAAAGTCAGCAATTTGGCAAAGGCACCCTTTCCTGGAAACATTGAAAAGTAATATAATAAGGTAGTGACTCAACGCTTCTTAGTTTAATAAGAAAAAAAAAAAAACACAACAGTGCTGAAACGTCACAATGCACTGTGATGTAATTAAAAGAAAAGACTCAAAGGAGAAGATCTGGGTTCTAGTCCTGGCTCTGAAATTTCCTAGAATTGCGATCTAAGGTCAATCTGATTGATGCCTTCAGAGCTAGGACGAGAACCATGAGTGATAACAGATATGAAAGCTCTTTGTAAAATGTAAAGACTATATAAATGTTAGTTATTCATAGTATCTTGAAAATAAGTACGTACATCAAAGGTCAGAGGGAAGTGGATTTCTTCAAGAAGCATCCAAAGGAAGGCTGATATAAAACATGAATGTTTCATGGGATGCATGCATTCTCTGTAATAACAGCCATCGTGACCTAGCCCACAGCCTTGCAGGCAGCTGAAGGCTACATTACTATTGATATTATCACATCATCAGGAAAGTGACTTTCATGTAGATAAAAAAGGATTCCAAATAGCCACAGTTTAACCTTATTAGAGGCGAAGAAAATGGATCGACTGTTTAATAAAAACAATCAGAAAACTTCAACTTGAGAGTTACTGCTGCTTGGGGGATTCCATGTCTTAATCTATAGTTATTATTTTATTTGTTTAGCTGAAATCCAAGGGGAAAGACAAAAGTAGGCTTGCATGGAGGAAAATACACTTGGGTGAGATTAAGAAAAAATATATATTCAAGATATCTTGTATTTTTATACCAGATTTATATCTGAAGTTCAGAACCCCTGAACAAAATTCCACTCAATGACACAACACATCTATATGATACTTGGAAAACCCATTACAAAAGGAGAAAATAATGAATAGAGAGAAAAACTGTTCATTTGTCCATGTTACTAATATACAGTAGACATCTCCTGTGCATTGTAGTCAGGCTCCAAGATGGTCCCAATAACCTTCTCCCCCTCCCCCCAACATTTATGCCCTTAGGTAAATCCCACCCCTTTCAGTGTCGGCTGGACCTAGTAACTTGCTTCTAACAGAATACAGCAAAAGTTGTGTGATGCCGTCACTCTCTAACATTAGATTGTAAAAGTTGGTGACTTCCATCTCGCTTGCATTCTGTCTTTTTTTATCTTGCTCGCTCCCTCCGATGAAATGAGGCGCCGTGCTGGGAGCCGCCATATGGAGAGGACCATGTGGCAAGAACCTGAGGGCAGGCTCTAACCAATAGTCCAGGAGGAAATGAATCGTGCCAACAGCTATGTGAGTGAGCTTGAAAACGATCCACCCCCGGTAGACTTAACATGACTCTAGCTCTAGCAGACACCTTGATATCAGTCTGATGATAGATTCAGAGCCAGAGGATTCAGCTAAGCTGTGCCCAGACTCCTGACCCAGAACAATTGGCAAATAAGAAAATAAATGCCCGTTGCTTTAAGCCACTAAACTTTGGAGTCATTTGCTGCACAACCATAGATAATTAATTCACAGGTAACTGATTGTACCAGGTACTGCAATGAGTACTCAGTAAAATTGTGCAGACTCATAATATTTTTAATGTTTTAACTTAACTGATGTTTTCTCCTGAAGTTACGGCAAAACTTGTGTAACTCGTGAATCTGCCAGTACCTACTTCCTGGCTCTGAACCCACTCAGGGTGTCTGTCATCCACAGAGTAACATCAAAACTCATTACCGTTGTACAAAGTTGGCCATGACTAACTCCTACCTCTCTCTCCAGGTCCTTCTCACACCACTCCATAATCACACTTTGCATTTCGGCAACACTGAGGTGTCTGTGCTCCCATTTACAAGACTTTTTTTTTTTTTTTTTCAAATTCATGCCTTAAGTCTGAACCTTCTGTGCAGCTGATCTTTCCTCACCCATCTCCTTAACTCTATTTCTATATATAAGAAATGTATAGATCAATTAGGAGCCTGCTAGGGCACTAGCTTCTCCAAAAAGGTTTCCCTGATCCCCATAGTTTGAGTTAGGTGGCAGTCCTCTGTGTGTCCCTACAACCTTGGGCTTATTGGTGTCATTACATGCATTGGATTGAGAGCAGCTGTAGGCCTCTGTGTCTGTCTTCAACCCTGAACTCCTTAACAATGGGTCTCTATGCCTTATTCATCATGTATCCTTCTCATCTCTCACGCTGCAGCTGTGATAGAACACCTTCTGGATGGATAAAAGAAGGGACGAATGGCATCTCTCTAAGCATATTTAGAGTAAAATAAATGCAATCCCAAGCTAAGCCACTGAACTAACCTTAAAGCGCACTGTGGGTGTTAGGGAGGGAAAATTTTTCTCTTACCCTTCAAGATTCTTCTAGCTGGTGTAAGATCAAATTGGCATGAGGCAGATTAACAGGAGAAAATGAGATTTAATTATGTACATACAGGGAATCCACACAGATGTAAAATTCCAGACAGTCAGGCAAAATGAAGTATATATGTCATCTTGAACCAAGGAGAAGGGGCAGGTGTCTGGGACTTCAAAGGGAAGAAATACAATTTACAGGAAGATGAAAAAGAGTAAATGTTTGGTAAATAAATTTTTGCTGGGCCATTTAGAAACAGTGGCACATAGAGGACTCTGATCAAGCAGGCTGTGCTAGGTTCCTCCCTGTCTACCATACCTGGTTCATAACATGATATAGTTATCTATGGTGATAACTCCCTTTCCGGAGCAGGTCCTCCATCTAAATTCTTTCAGGCAGTTGCGGGTTGAGGGAAGTCAAAATTTCTAACTGGGCCTTTTTCCTTCTTGAGTTTGTTTGCAGCTCAAAATAATCTACATGATAAAGTGGTACGGTTTGAGGTGGTCTGCCCGTGGCCCCTACATTGATAAGGGTCAGGTTGGGGCTATCATCACAAAGGAGATAGAATGAAGTGCAACATGACTGGCAACTAGGCAATTCACAGAGGAGTTTGTACATTCTCGTACCTGGACAACTGTTTGTACTATAGGATTTCCATTTTGTCATAAGAAAATTGGTCAGTCAGGAATTCCTACTCAGGCATTCTTGTGCTATCAGTTGGCTAACTTGTTTGTGATAGGGAGCCTCAGTTATTGAATTTATATGGCTTCAATACGAAAGAATTCTATAAATTGGGATCACCAAGAACCATACTGACTGGCTAATATAGATTGTAGATGGTAGGTATTAACTGGGTCACGGCATTGTGTCCTACATCCTGACTCATAAGACAAATAAATAGTATAGTTTTAGAGTTAGAAGCAACTTCATAAATGAGGTCTGGACTACTCTTCTAAGTTTATAGGAATAATAGTTTAAGTGCCTATCCCCTGTATATGGTACGCTTTCTATGGAAGCCAATGCAATCAGGAGACAGCAGGCTGCTATTGGAGGAAGGTTGTATAGTAGACAACAGCAAAACCCTTACCTAAAGAAAAGAACAACAGTGATGAGTGTAGGAAAATGCCTCCCAATTAAGTGATAAGGAAATGCAAATAGAAGATATTGTTCAAAATAACTTTAAATCTTGGGGCATCTGGGTGGCTAAGTCAGTTAAGCATCCCACTCTTGATTTCAGCTCAGGTCATGATCTCAGGGTCCTGGGATCAACAGAATTCTGCACATTTCCACTGAATTCTCCTCCTGAACGTTATCTCATCTTGTTTTACTATTATTATCATTATTAGCAATGACAGGTATCCATATATAAAATTATATAAATTTAAAAATTGCAATATACAATAATAGCTAATATTCACTGAATAATCACTAGACTTCAGAGACCAAACTAAATGCTTTATTATTTAATTTCACAGTAACCCAGTATGATGAACATTATTATTATTTCTATTTTATAGACAAGAAAAGCAAGATTAGAACACAGTAGTAGTGTGTCTAGGGCCCCTACCAAATGCAAGATGAAGACTTGAAATTAGACCTGTGATCACAGAACCCAAAACTTTAAGTATCATGTTATGACCAAGTTCCTACTTTGTTGCTTTTATACCAGACTCTTAGTACTAAGTCCTTAGTCCTTTCCCAGTGCAGGTTTTGCTAAACTGTCTAATTCTTGCTTGCTTCAACTCTGGTCCCATGCCTTGCCCATCCTTACTTCATTTTCTATGTTCCCCCCAGAATAAAAAGGTTTCTGTCACTGAGGCCTAAACCAGTGACTTGGGCCCTGTCCCCTACCCGAGAGCTAATGCGACTTCTGCCTCAGCTGAGCCTTAGATTCAGACTTGTTCCCAGGCTCTTCAGAGGCTCTCCAGAGACTTGCCTAGCTGGATGATTATAGAACCCTTGGCTGACAAATTAGAGTAAAATTAAAGAATACATGTTCTTTTTTATTCTTTAAAAGATTTATTTACTTAGAGAGAGAGAGCAGGGGCTGGACGGGAAGAGGGAGAAAGAGAGAGAATCTGAAGCCAACTCCGAGAGTGGAGTCTGGTGCTCTGGGGCTCAGTCTCGGACCCTGAGATCACGACCCGACCCAAACCAAGAGTCGGATGCTTAACCGACTGTGCCACCCAGGCACCCCGAGAATGCGTGTTGTTTTCAAATACTCAGACTATTTACTATTTAGGCTGCAGAGCAAGTCAGAACTTACATAAATAGATAGATATAAACATAAATATATGAATTTTTAACTCATGGATCTAATATGAAATAACAAAAATCAAAGAAGAAATAAAAATAAAAATTCAGAAATATTTTTAAATTTAAAAAAAACTAAATTTAAAAAATTATAATTAAATCTTAAATGTCTAAATGCGTAAGGTACAGCTACAATAACACAATACTAACAGGAGATTTAAAATAAAAAAAAAGATTGAAAATTAATGAGTCAATCCTCTAATGAGTATAGTTAGAAAAGAGCAATGAGTAAACCCTAAAATATATAGAATAAAGTCAGTGTTAAAAATAAGAGGAGAAACTAGTGAAATAGAAACTAAATACAAATCTTGTTGGATTAATAGATTTGAAAAGTGATTCTCTGAAAAGAACGACAAAACTCCTTAGCCTCTGTTAACGTAGGTTAAGAAAAAACTAGAGAAGGGGCGCCTGGGTGGCACAGCGGTTAAGCGTCTGCCTTCGGCTCAGGGCGTGATCCCGGCGTTGTGGGATCGAGCCCCACATCAGGCTCCTCCGCTATGAGCCTGCTTCTTCCTCTCCCACTCCCCCTGCTTGTGTTCCCTCTCTCGCTGGCTGTCTCTATGTCTGTAATATAAATAAATAAAATCTTAAAAAAAAAAAAGAAAAAACTAGAGAAAAGCACAAATATGCAATCCTATATGATAATAAATTCTGGAGAATTTTCAATTAACTGGAAGAAACTTAACTGGTAAATTTGAAAACACATAATTAGAAACTGACTAAAAACATGGAAAATCAAATTAGACATGATGTTTAAAACAAAACATTATCAGAAGTTAAAAAATCTAATAACCACCGTTAGGCACTGAATAATTTACAGGTGAGTTCTAACAAAAATGCAATAAACTGATAACTTAAAAGTTAAGCAAACTGTGCCCGAGAGGTACGAAGAGGAAATGGTTTCCAGATTACTGTTGAGCTGCAACAGTCTTGATACCCAAACCAGAAGAGGATGGTATCAGAAATGGAAACTTATAGTTCATTTTCACCTACAGAGAGGCAAAATCTAGAGATGTCTTTTTAAAAAAATGACCAAGTTGTTTTATCCTAGGAATGCAAATGTGGAGTAATTTTAGAAAATGTATTACTGTACTAGGTCACATGAATGAATTTGCCTCTGATGTTGGAAGGATGATGTCTAACAAGATTTCTGAAGCTTTAATGGGCATATGTGCATCTGGGGATCTTGTTAAATGCAGATTCTGATTTAGTGGGGCTGGGTTGGACCTGACGGTCTTCATTTCTAACAAGCTCCCTGGTGACCCTGATGCTCCTGGCCTGTAGATTCCCTTTGAGAAGCAACTGGTTTTGACCCACTGGTTTTGAAGGAGTAGATTTCTATTTTAGTCAAGAACATCTCCCCACCCCATTCTAGAGCACCATCTTGTCAAGCTCTCTGAATTTTTGTGTTAGGTATTCTCCTCGAACCGGGCTTTGGGCTACAGCTACGTGACGAACTTCTGAAATGGTTGGTCACCTTTGAGGGGAAAAACCCCAGTATCATTCATTTCAATAAATGCAGGACAATTATTTAATAAAATGTGACACATTCATGATAGAGACTCAGAGGAAATGATGTATCTAAGGAACGTCCTTAACATGAAAAAGAGAATTTACTAAAAATGTATAACAAACATCTTATTTAATAGTGAAAGTATTAGAAGCGATTACTGTAAGTCAGGTTCAAAGCAAGGATGCTCATTCCCGTGCCTCCAGTTCATCAGCGAACTGGAGGTCAGAGCACAGAGAGACAATGCAATGATATAAAGATAATAAGACATAGAAAACAAACTGCCTTGTAATGATTTCTAATGATAGGATTATCTATGTGGAAAAGCCAAGTAGATCAAAAGATTAATTAGAATTAAGATGTCAGTTTAGAAAAGTTGCTGAATATAAGATCAATATAGAAATATGAAGTAAATTTTTAAAGACAAGCTGCACACAAATAAAAATAATTATTTAGTGGAGACACCATTTATAACGGCAACAAAAATAGAATTTGTGGAAATGACTGTACAAAGCATAGGTAAAAGACTTACAGCAAAAACTATAAGATTTTATTGAAAACCAACCAAATGAACCCTAAAGAAATGAAAACATATTGCATGTTCATGGCTGGAAAAAAACTCAACATCATAGGCATGTCAAGTCGCACCAACTTATTCTGTAAGTTTAATTTAGTACAACTGAGGTTAAAATCCCTCAGAGAAGTTTGCACGATGCTAGACATTAATTTTAGGAGGATGAATAAAGAGTCAGGAATGACTAAGATGAATCTGAAAAGCAAGATGGTAAGACTCATTGTACTAGATGGCAAGACTCATTGTACTAGATGGCAAGACTCATTGTACTAGATGGCAAGACTCATTTCAGAGCTACAACAATAATTAAAGCATTGTGGTTTGTTTTCGAGAATAGACAAGAAGATGAGTAGAGCAGGATAAAAACCCCAAACAGACCACATTATTTGGAAACTGGACTTAGGAAAGAAATAACATTGCAGGTTCTGGAGGAATCAGTAAATGTTGCTGGGATCCCTTTCTCAACCACACACAAAAATCAACTACAGGCAGATAAAACAGCCAAATATGAAAAGCAAAGCTTTGTTATTTTTAGAATACAAATATGAGAGAGTATTTTCATGTGCTTTTGGTGGAAAATTATTTTTTATGCAAACACATACACACACATAAATAAAAATATGATTACAGTTAATTAAAAGAAAAAGAAAAACACCTCCTATACCCCCACTTCCCCAAAATCATAAAGTGGAAGTTCAAGTCACACACTGGGAGAAAAAATTGGAATCCCAATGCATGTAACTATACAAGAATTGGTATTCAAAGTATGAAAAAAAAAATTAAAAACCTGCCAACCAAACCATGAGAGACTCTTAACTCTTAGGAAACAAACTGAGGAGTGCTGGAGGGGAGGTGGGTAGGAGATGGGGTAACTGGGTGATGGGCATTAAGGAGGGCAGTTGATGTAACGAGCACTGGGTCTTACATGCAACTGATGGATCACTAAATTCTACCTCTGAAACTAATAATATAGCATATGTTAACTAAATTGAATTTAAATAAAGAATTTTTAAAAAACTACCAAGAAAGAAAAAAAGAAAGAAAAAAGGCAGTTCAGTAAGAGGAAAACCAAATGACCAATATGTATTTTAAAAGATCGTCAACCACACTAGCGATCAGGAAAATACAAATTAACACAAAAATAAGATATCATTATCCACTGAGCAGACTGCCTTATTTCATTGCCCCTGTGAGACTGGAAACTGGTAAAACCATTTATGGAGCAATTAGGCAATATCTGGAAATTTTGAAGAAGGTGTTCTTACTACACCCAGGAATTCCCTCACAAGTATACAAGGAACCATGTACATGAATGTTTACTGCAGCATTGTGTGTGATAATTGGAAACAATCTAATTGTGTTGCAATAATAGACAGCCTAAACAGTGGTATATTCATAAAATGGGACACTACGCTGGAATCTAAATGGATGAAATATGTATGTGATATTGATATGAGATATATATATAGTCATATGTATATAAAATCATATGTCTATATAATCAAAAGGAATAAATCAAATAAAACAAACAGGAACAAAACAAAAGGAATAAATCAAATAAAACAAATAAATCAGGGGCGCCTGGGTGGCTCAGCCATTAAGTGTCTGCCTTCGGTTCAGGTCATGATCCCAGGGTCCTGGGATCCAGCCCCGCATCGGGCTCCCTGCTGGGCGGGAAGCCTGCTTCCCCCTTTCCCACTTCTCTTGCTTGTGTTCCCTCTCTCGCTATCTCTCTTTGTCAAATAAATAAATAAAATCTTTAAAAAAAAAAGAAAGGAAAGAAACAAATCAAATCTCAGAAACATAAAATTACATAAGCAAGGCAAATAACTAGACAGATATAACCAGATTGAGATTACTTATAAAAGTTTGAGATCAAGGGCACCTGGGTGGCTCAGTCATTAAAGTGTCTGCCTTCGGCTCAGGGCGTGATCCCAGCGTTATGGGATCGAGCCCCACATCAGGCTCCTCCGCTGGGAGCCTGCTTCTTCCTCTCCCACTCCCCCTGCTGTGTTCCCTCTCTCGCTGGCTGTCTCTCTGTCACATAAATAAATAAAATCTTAAAAAAAAAAAAGTTTGAGATCAAGGAGGACGGTATCCTATTTTATTTACACACACAAATGCATTAGAATTAGGGAAAATCCCACTAAATTCATAATCATCGGCAGCTCTGGGGAGGGAAGAAAGGAGTGAGGAGAAGAGAAGTGAAGTAGAATAAACAGGGTGATTCAGTTTGACTGTGATGTTTTATTTCTCTAACAAAGAAGCCTACATGGGCCAAAATGTTAAGATGCGAGAAAGATGAGGAGTTAGTACATTTCGTGTTTTATTACTCATCGTTTTTCTATATATTTGGAGTACCCATATTATAAATGTTGATAATAATTTTAATAGTATTTGCCTTAAAATGTATGCAAATTTTCTCATTCAATTGTTAACATAGTCAATTAATGTCCTTCTTTTACAGCATCTTTTAAAAAGATCGGTTCCCGGTGAGTTTTGTGTTTCTTCTGGATGAGCATGCTTGGTCGATGATGGTCATCTTTAGGTCACCTCCAGGTGTCAGCAGATCTGTGGACCCTATTGCGTGGCAGTCTCCTGATTCTCAGGGCTCTACTTACCACGCTCATTTTCTTAACTCCAGTTAATTGTGAGAAATGAAACAGAAGTCACAGCTTGCAAAACTTTACATAACTCACAGAACTGATAAACTCTATGAAACCATGGGGCACCTGGGTGGCTCAGTTGGTTGGGCAACCGACTTTTGGTTTCGGGTCCTGATCTCATGGTTTGTGGGACTGGCCCACTGTCAGGATCCTTGCTCAGTGGGGACTCTGCTTGAGACTCTCTTTCTCTGTCCCTCCCCCCATTCGTGCTTGTGCTCTCTCTCTCTTTAAAATGAATTTTTAAAAAGAAAAACAAAACAACAACAACAACAAAACCAACTCTATGAAACCATGACGTGCAACACAGACAATCTAAACTCAAATTTTTAATACCAGCTTATTCAGATCCTTATGTTACAAAATAAGACCATAGAATAGACCAAACTGATTCCCATGATTTCCCATGGAGTCATTTGTTCCAAAGAAAAATCTACTAACTTGTTCTGGCAACTCGACTGGTTTATGAAATCCAACCAATCCCTGCTCAGTCCCCGCTCACTAACTTCTGCCCTGAAACCACCCCATGGCTAAATCCAGCCCCAAGAGCCTTGTAAAGTGCTCTTTCCTAACTTCTCAACCTTCTGAGATTCTTCAAAGTGTTGCTTTCTCTTGCTTAGCAGGTGGAATTAACCCAGGCTTCCCTGGCCATCTTTAAATGGAAATTCAACAATAGTGTGAGAACAAATGGAGTTTGCCCTGTCCAATGTAGCCCCTGTACACTGGTCACTCAGCAGCTCTTGCCACTTTTCTCCAACATCATGCCCCCTGCTCTGGGCTTACTAAACAACTCACAGATTTCTGAACCCGGTATGTTCTTTCATTTCCCAGTTCCTTGCCCCTTCCTCTCCTTCAGCTGAATACGCTTCCTTTTTTTTTTTCCACACTGACTCTCATTCATTCTTTACTCCTTCCAACTGGGCACTCCTCACTGCTCCCTCTACCTGAGGGGGTCAACGTCCAGTTGAGCTCCCCTAGCATTTTGTGCTTTCCTATCTTACAGCGTTTATGATGCCTATAGCTCCATTTTCTGTTTTCTCATCTGTTTGTCCCTCTCTATCAGCAGTTTTCTTCTTTGCATAGCCTAGGAACTGGAAAAATGTTGACTTATTGGTATGGGGTTTGGCCCGAGTATCTGGCTTGTTAAAAGCACCCGTCATTCTAATGTGCAGCTAATGCTGGAAATTCCTGCATTCGCTGATGAGCTCTTCGAATGTAGAAGTTATCTTATTTGCCTTTGTAGCATTCACACCTAGCACAGTGATGGACGCTTAATGAATATTATTGAGTAAATGGAAGGTAACTATGGACAACGACTTTCTAATTCTGATGTGAAATACCCCACCAGCTTGCTGTGTCACTATATTTGGCAACAGCATTTGGCAGAAATTCCCAAAACAATGAATATAACTCAATTATAGAGTTACTACAATTTGTTATAGTTATTGATTTCCTATTTCAGTCTCTCTTGCTGCAGGACAATGCGTTCTTTGAAGGGAGGGACTACATCCTATTCATTTTTATATCTCCAGAGCCAAGAGTAGTTCATGAACTAGGAAGTGTCTCAAAAACTTGTACTTAACTTATTTAACTGACCATAAATTGAATGAGCTGAATTTAAATTACTCATCAAAAGACTCAAGAGGGCCTCGTATTGCTGGACAACCATACCATCTCACTGGTTCATTCACTGCCCCACTCCCCCAAGATGATCATTTCACAGGTTCTCCTCTCTTCTTCAACCTCTAACACTTTCCTCTGTCATCCTCAGACTCGCCTCATGACCTCACTTCGTACTTCATTAAGAAAAATTAAAACTTTTCAGAAGAGCATGTCCGTAGACTCACCACTCCCCTCCTTTACCTGCCACATCAGTACCCACTGGGCATCCAACGAATACCAGATCCCACTCCATCTGATGTACCCAAAGACACCATTCATCTGTACCCGATGCTGTCTTCCACACATCATTTTCTATCTCTTGTGGATCATTCCCATCAGCATATAAACACACTGTTGTGTATTCCATTTTTTTAAAGATTTTATTTATTTATTTATTCGACAGAGATAGAGACAGCCAGCGAGAGAGGGAACACAAGCAGGGGGAGTGGGAGAGGAAGAAGCAGGCTCATAGCGGAGGAGCCTGATGTGGGGCTCGATCCCATAATGCCGGGATCATGCCCTGAGCCGAAGGCAAACGCTTAACCGCTGTGCCACCCAGGCGCCCCATCCATTTTTAAAAAGCTTTTTATTTAAACTTACTTCTCCTATTATTTCTTTTCTCTTCTCTAGAGGGGAAAAAAAAAAAAAAACTCCTCAAAAATAGTTGTGTATTTCATTGTTTCCTATTTATCTCTTCCTATTCTCTCTTAAATTCTCTTCATTCAGGCTTTTGCTCTCATTACCTATCAGATACAGTTCTCAAGGTTGTTGTTGAAGTCCCTGTCCAAATCTAATGGTCACTTCTCAGGCATCATCTAACTGGACCAACCATTTAATCACTCCACCCTCCATGATACACTTTCTTCACGTAGTGTTCACATTCTTGGTTTTTCTCCTGTCTGGCTGGTTGTTCCTTTATAGTCTCTTTCTCTATGTCTTCATTTCCTCCCTGACTACTTAATATTGGAGTACTCAAGGGCTCAATCTTTAGCCTTTTTTTCTATCCTCATCTACTTCCTTGGGGATCTCATTTGGCCCCATGGCCTTAGATGATTTCCATACGCCAACAACTTCCAAATTTAGATGTCCGAAGCAAATCTGAACTAGAGTGGTGAATATTAGTTGCCTGCTGTTCAACTCCACCTGAACTCAACTTCTTTAAAGTGGAACTCCTTATCTGATCTTCCAAACACCATCCTCTCACAGTCTTTACCATCTCAACTGATGGCAACCCTTCCTTCCAGCTCTTTAGGCCAGAAGCTTTCCAATCATACCTGCCTCCTTCCTTTCTCTCACACTCCAAACTCAGTCCATCAGGAAATCATGTTTTTCTACCTTGGAAATATATCCAAAAATGAATCACTTCTCAATGGCTTCAGTGCTATCACCTTGGCCTGGGCCACCACTATCGTTATTATTGGTTACTCCAGGAGTTCTCTTTACTGTTCCCCCTACATCTACACTTGTCCATGCCTATCCAAGTCTAGTTTCAACACCGCAGCCAAAAAAGTCTTGATTTTTTTAAAATGTAAATTCTATGCAAAACTATGCCGTGGCTGTCCATTTCTCTCATGGTAAAAGGCTTTGTCCTTTGAATGACCTACAAGTCTCTCCTTTTCTAGCTTCCAGTTATCTTTTTACCTTCACTCTTACAATATCCCTGGGCTCACTTAATTTTAGCCACTGACTATTTTGCTACTCACTGAGCATGCCCAGCATGCTCCTTTGGGCTTTTCCACTGGATGATTCCTTACTTGGGCCATTCTTTTCCCTGATGTCCACATGATTCATTTCCTTGTATCCTTCAAATATTTGCTCTAATGTCATTTAATAAATGATGCCTTCTCTGAATACCCTTTCAAAACTACAAACTTCTTCAGGCCTAAAACTCCCAATCCTTAACCCTTTTCTGTTTTTGTTCTGTGTCAGTACTTCTCAGCTTAACACATACGCTATGATTCACCTGCTTATTCCCTTACCATTTACTGTTTGTCCATTCTCCATCTTGAGACTCTAAAGCCAAAGAGGGCAGGAATATTTGTTTTATTCATGGACTTACACAAAGCACTTAGAAGAGTGCTTGGCACATAATAGGTGCTCACTAGATATTGCTGAATGAATGAATAATGGATTTCTTTTTTTAATTCTGGAAAACCCATTTCAAAACTCAAGCCCTTCTTTTTTATGCATCCAGTTTCAGTATGTTCTACTGGACCAATGTGAGCATATATTTTGTATTGAAGTATGTGTGTATGCACATACGTCGATACATACACCCACACAATCAGAAATTTTTAACCTGCTTCCACCTGTTACATCTTTTCACATTGACCACTTTCCTATTAACCATTGTCCCTGACGCAGAAGGGCAATGTAGAATTGCTACAATGTAGAAAAAGACTTTTTATACACGATCTCCAATCCTCACAACATTGAAGGGTAGATATAATTATTCCAACTTTAAATATGCAGAAAATGAAGTTCAGAGTGACTACTAATTTGTAGCACAACTAATCAGAGTCAGGGTTTGATTCCCGTGTTTTTCAGTGTAAAGCCATTGCTCTGATCTACCGTCTGCTGCCCCCATAAAAATGCAGAATACAAACGAGGCCAGACTCTAAATTTTACTATTTCTGTATTTCCCACCGGTGCTTAACACAGTATGGGACACTCCTTCAGGATCTCCTACGTCCTGAATGTCTAGATGTGAACACGGACAACGGAGCCCACCTTCCTGGATCGGTGGTCACTGAGCATGCTCAAAGTCCGGTGCAGCCCATGCCCCGCCCACTGCAGCCGCAGTGCTGGAACCAGGTCATCCTTCCCACTACCTGATGTAAAAATAAATAAATAACTGTGAAAAAAATCCAATCTCCGTTTGGAGGCACTAAATCCCCTCTCCTTTCCAGATGGCTGGGAGATTTCTCCCAGGTGGTAAATATATTATTAAGAACTCATTTCACCGTGAAATTGACTATTCAAAACACAGACAGAAGTTAATATATTAGGACAACCTGTCTGAAAACGCGCGTTAGAGAAAATTTATTTTTGTTTAATATAAAACCTGGTATTATACACGACCTCTTTCTAGCTCAGGCAGTTAAAGTCATCCCCAGTTAGAACATGTGTTCCAATGCCAGGAGCGCCACCACCAAGAGTCACATCGCCCGGCGTAGATCACCCCTCCCGCTGTGGAGCCTTACATCACGGCAGTTAATGATCACCAGTCTCATATAACATTCTACGTAGCCCTTGGGTGCACAGTAGCTTTTTCAATCAAGGAGCTGGCGCCAGGTAAAAATCCTTAGCTGGGTTTGTTCTAGGATGGCCTTCAGACTAATGATTCAGGATCACCCAGGCCAAATGCGACCGAAAAATTATCATTACATGGGGGTGATCTGTTTCTTCATTAGAAAAACTGTATCAATGAAGAAACAGAAAAAAGACTTTCAGAAAAGACCCAACCGGACGTGAATCTACTAAGTATTCATTCATTCATGCGTTGTTGATTCAGTCTTTGATAGCTAGGCTGATTTCTTAGATTACAAAAACAATTACTCGAGCAGATTACAGTCTATCAGTGAACACCTACATTATAATAAGAACAGTGTTTTAGTATTTGCACAGTCTGTTAAAAAACCTAATTTGCAGGGGGCGCCTGGGTAGCGCAGTCATTAAGCGTCTGCCTTCGGCTCAGGGCATGATCCCGGTGTTCCGGGATCCAGTCCCACATCGGGCTCCTCGGCTGGGAGCCTGCTTCTTCCTCTCCCACTCCCCCTGCTTGTGTTCCCTCTCTCGCTGGCTGTCTCTCTGTCACATAAATAAATAAAATCTTTAAAAAAAAAAAACACCTAATTTACAGAGTTGCTAACTACTTAAGTGAGGGGGTGAAGGTCAGAGGAGTAACAGAGGAAGTACCTTTCTGAATAATCTTGGAGGGTTGAACTTCGTAGAAGCCTGTGTGGAAATGTTTATGCATGAAGGGACCCCCACCTACCTTGATCTTGACACCAACATGACTCAAAAAATACCTATTCTTTCNNTACAAGAGCTTTCTCATGTTAATATATACATACTTTTCTCTGTACTCTGACACTTTTTGAGTTTTGTCAGTAAGCTCAAGTTTAAAAATAAAGTGTAAAATATTTCATAGCTTATATGTAAGCAATACATGGGTTATCCTCAAGCCTCACAATTGATTGTCTTTTTTTTTTTTTAAGGATTCCTTCAGGAGAGACAGATTTATTACTAATCACACAGTGAATTTGTTACACATCACTAGTAGCAAAACTAAACTGACACCTAAATAATGTCTATTAAAGAATTTCTTAATTTAGTCAATTATTTTGATCCAACTAATTACTCACTTAAATAAGAATTCATTCAAACAACTGCCTAGACTCCTTAAAAAAAAAGTTCCAAAGTAATTAGTAAACCAGTAATTAATAATCCCTTGAGGAATGGAACCATTTTTCACATATTTAAAGTAAACAAAACATCCTTCATTGGATAACTGACTTCTTCAGTGACTTAAAAAGTCCAGCCACTCATAAAATGGAAAGAACCAGAAAGGGGAGATCATGCTCATTGAAAAAACATTTTCAGTAAGTTTGAATTTCCAGGCTTGGATAAATTGCCTACTAGTATAGACACTAAAAATAACTTATTTATGTAATTTAGAAAACATTAATTCATCTCTTCATTCACACATCAAGCACTCACTGTCAACTTAGTAAGTTCTAGGCGCTGTGCTGCACGATGACATATAAAACTGAGAAAAATTTCCTTGACAATTCTTTTAATTCATTCACTATTTAGGTCCAAGAATATTTAAGTGAGGTTTATAAAGATGAAAAGGAAAGAATTCTGCCCTAGGGAAGCTCTCAATCTAGTTGACAGAATTAGAATTCCATGCGAAATCTTGGAAAACAGAAGAAGAACCGGCAGATGGAAGGTGAAAAATATCCTAAGCATTTTTAAGGAAAGTTTTTATTGAAATATAAGATACATATAAAAAATGAGACATCATAAGTGTGCAGCATAAATATTAACACAATAAACATAACTGTGTTACTATCACAGGTACCTATCCTCAGAAAGCTCTCTCCTGACCCCTCCCCACCTCCACTCTCCAAACATTATTCTGACTTCTATCTGCAGGTTGGTTTGACTACTTTTACATTCTATATAAACAGAATCACTTCTTATGCATTCTTCGGTGTCTGGCTTCCTTTGCTCAACATTGTATTTGTGAAATTCATCCATGTTGTGTATAGTTTGTCAGTTTCAGTATTTTACAGTATTCCATTGGATAAATATATCCCAATTCATATATCCATTGGACTGTTCACATTTGAGTTGCTTCTCATTTGAGGCTAAAACAAATAGAGCAGCTAGGAAGAAACATTTTTGTAGAATGTCTTTGGGGGCATGGTTATATCATCCATGCATGGGAATCAATGCTGGGAAGAATAATGTCAGATTCTGCAGTTAACACTGCTAAGTAATCTTCCAATATGTTTGTACCAATTTAGACTCCCAACATCAATGTAGGAGAGTTCTAGCTTCTCTACACCCTCACTAGCACTTGGTATTGTCAGTCTTTTTCATATTAGTCATTCTGATGGATATACAGTAATATACCATTGCGGTTTTAATTCACATTTTCCTAATGATTGATGGGGTCTGCCTCCTTAACAAATTATTGGTCATTTTAGGGGCACCTGAGTGGCACAGCGCTTAAGCGTCTGCCTTCGGCTCAGGGCGTGATCCCGGCGTTATGGGATCGAGCCCCACATCAGGCTCCTCCGCTATGAGCCTGCTTCTTCCTCTCCCACTCCCCCTGCTTGTGTTCCCTCTCTTTCTGGCTGTCTCTCTCTCTGTCAAATAAATAAATAAAATCTTAAAAAAAAAATATTGGTCATTTTGTAAAATACCTATTTAAATCTTTGGGCATTTCTACTGGATGTCTATCTTTTTTTTTTATTTTTAGGAGTTATTTATACATTCTAGAGGTAATTCTTGTCAGTTATATATACTGTGAATATCCTAACTGCTCAGACCAGGTTACTTAAAATCAATCCTAGCACCATTCTAGATGGCATATGTCATCACTGCAAAGTCACACATGCGTACATATATTTGGCAGCTTTCATTCACCCTTCAGAATGGTTAGTGCGGGACTTGTATGTTATACTTTGTACTAACACTTGGATCTTAAAAATAGGAAATGGCTCCAGATCTGAGCCCAAAGAGAAAGTCTAAGTAAAAGGGAATGGGTATCTACTATCCCTAGAATCTCTTATTCTTCTTACAATACAATTAATCTCCAGATTAGGAATCTCCTTAAGGGTGGGGAATTTTGCAGATCTTGTTTACTGCAGTATTCCTCAGCATTGAGAACAATACTGAGCACATAGTAAGAGTGTAAAAGTTGTTTATTGAATGAAATAATGACCAGGGTCACAATGGCATTGACTTGTCTCAGAGGATTTTAGCTGCTTAATACCTATTAATAATGATCATCGAACCCCCCTTCCTGGTTAGATACTAAAGAAACAAATGTTTAGGTAATATATCTAATGGGAGACAGTATCACAATATGATTTAAATCATGGGCTATAAAGCATTTTTGCTTTATATTGCTTTATTTTGTAAATATTATTACTATTTTTCTATTATTTTGCTTTATATTGTAGCACTAAGTAGCTGTGCGACCTGGGCTAAATTATATAACCTCTCTGTGCCCCATGTGTAGGGTACATATAATAATAGTACTTATCCCACTAAGTTGCTGTGCAGATGAAATAAATTAATACATGTGAATTATTTCAGGGAAGCTTGGTCTACACGAAGAGCTCACTCAGTAACAGTGATGATGACGATGGCAGTAACAACAGCGTGATGTTGACGCTGAAGATCCTAATAGAAGCTCTGTGTGGTCAGACCACACCTGTGTTACTCAAAGCTATAACCTCACGCACAGTGCCTGCCCATAGTTGACGGAATGAAAGATGAATGAGCAATTACTTCGAGGCAGAAACCATACATTTTCTCCAACATGTGGCCTATAGGTCATAATTAGGGCCATGGGTGTGCAAGAAAGTGAGAATGAGAGAAGACAGAGTGGGAAGGGAGGAGTCCCTCAACGTGAGCCTTAAGGAATTTTGACCTTGAAAAGCTTGCTCAAGGAGAATGTGTCGGTGGGCTCTGAGCCCCCCACTCGGAGTAGCACAAAGACAGAGAAATAAAGAGATGAAACAGGGGCCAATAAACAAAGGCAAGGCAGAGAACATCAAGATAAAAATGAGAATCCGTATACCTAATGTTCTCCTGACCTCACCCCATCCCCATGCCACGAAGCTACACAAGCTTTCTGGAACTTAGATCAATCCCGAGAAGAAAGGGAGAAAACAACAGGGTGGGAAAGGGAACAGGGGAGTTTATAAAACTGCTGAGAAAAACCTTGGAGATAATTAGATGATTTCTGTCATTGAGCAAAATGGAGTCTTATGAAACAGAAATTGAGTTATTATAGGGAGAAAAAGGAAGTTACCTTTTTTGTATAACAAATGTTGTGGCCTTGAATGTCGCACCACTTTTACCTGCTTGGGTGCACGGTTGACCTTTGAGCAACATGGGTTTGTACTACACAGGTCCACCTCTATGTGGACTTTTTGATAAATACAGTACAGTATTGCAAATGTATTTCCTCTTTATGATTTTTTAATAACATTTTATTTTTTCTAGCTTACTTTATTGTAAGAATACGGCATATAACACAACTTACAACATTTGTGTTAATCAACTGTGTTACTGGTCAACAGTAGGCTATTAGAATTTACGGGAAGTTTTGGGGAAGTCAGAAAGTTATACTTGGGTTTTTGATTGTGTGAGGGTCAGCCCCCCCGACCCCCACATTGTTCACAAGTCCTTCCACCTCAGAGCTCCTTCCTTTAGGATACAGGCATTAGCAGAAAAAATGGTGGGTTAGGAGCAAGAACCAACTAAGAACTTACTGTGTGTTCATTTCACTGAATGTTATTTTAAAAGACCTCAAGTCACAATTAATGCTCGTTTACAGACACCTTCTGGCTCACATGTAAAGCTAGAGATGTCCTCAGTCTCATAAACTGGCTCTATCCATGCAGAGAAAAAAAAAGCAAAACTATTTTATGGGTGTTAACTAAAATTCCAGTTTTACCATCTCATGAATATTTTGGTCAATCTATGAACAATAGCTAATTAGTCCATACTTAGTAAAGGGAAAATCTCATTATAACAAATACCTTATAATGGACAGCCTAAATTATATTTTAAAATTACTTTATCATTGGATAGCACTTGATTTTCCAGGAGTGTTGTCATATGTGTATGCACTCATATATGTACATAATGTGTATATGTGTGTGTGAGAGTGCACATGTGCATATGAGTGTGTTTACATGCACACATGCATGTAGGCATGCACTTCCCTCAACTGATCCCCAAGGCAACCCTGAGAATGAGTTACTATTATTTTCCTTGCCTTACAGCTAGGGAAGCCAGGGCTGGGAAAGTCTTAGGAACTCATCTGGTAAGTGACAGGTCAAGAACTCTGATACCAGATCCTGTTCTAAGTTTCCCTCTGCTAGATGGCCTCCTATCCAGACTGAGGGCAGTGTCAAGATTAATCTCCGTAGGCCATCAGGATTTATCACAACCAAATTTGTCCTGTGTCGTGATTAAAAATAAAGCTCATAGTAAATTCTTAACTTCTAGTGAGTCTACAGAATCATGTTTCTTTTTTACTATCAAAGAACAAGCATACAGGTCAAATCCTCCTTAGGGCATCCATGTTTCTTTCCTTAAAAGTGAGGTTTCTGTGTAATGATTGCTTTGCCAAACACCACATGCTTAGTCCCCTGGCAGTTTAGTCTGAATCTGGTCTCTCAGACTCTGACATTGAGTTAGCAGGTGAAAAAATTATTCTGAACTCATGAGTAAAAAGAAGCAGCAGCATGCATACATATGACCTCTGTTTTTTTTTTATTTCCTCCTCTAACATCTAGAATTTGATGTGTTTGTACTTGTGTTCGAGTGTGTGTGGCTTGTTTGACCGGTGACTTGAGAGTTGGAGTAGGTTTTGAAACAAAGTGCTTTCCCTTTTGTCATGCATCTGGTATGCAGAAGAATCTTCCTCTGGAGCAGAATTGACTAATATTGGCTTTTCACATATATATGTACCTGGAAATCAGACCTCTCTGCTCTCTACCTTCAGTATGTAAATTAATTTTGGGATCCTTTATGTTTTCATGAATATTTAAGAGACTTCTATGAACCCTGAGATAATCTGAACACGGAGCTGGTCTGAGAGTAGTCAAGTAAAATTCATTCTCTTTAATTCAGAGTGAGAGTGTCTGCGACCTAATTTTTACTGAAAAGCCATGGTATGAATATAATTCCAGAATGCTCTCCTCTGGAGTTCAAGGTGTGACTTCCCCAGGGAATGTTATTTGCTACATAAGCTGTGAGTGCTCCTGAGAAGTTTACACATTTATAAATTTGAGAGCAGGGAGTTTGCACTGTGTAGAAACTGCCCGGAGTCCAGACCTCCTGAAAACTTGTGGAAGTCACCAGATTGGGACAGGGACTCTCGTTAGAGTTCATACAAAGTCCAGCCTGGGCCTGGTGTGTGTGCACGGCATGGGGTTGGGTTCAGTGTTCTGCTTTGCCATTTCCCAACCGTGTGGATTTGAGCATATCCTCTAATCCCATGGCAGTTTTCTTATCAGGGTGGGACTAGTGCTTCCTCATGACCATGCTTAACCTTCAAAGGAGGTCAGTTTATTAATATGTTTTCTAATCAATTGCAAAACATAACAACTTTGGTCATTTATTAATTTTTCATACATATACATGAGCCCTTCATGTAGTAGCTTGGAAGCTACTGTTTTCAAAGAAATAAGGAAAATGGTTTCCTTTGAGATAATAGAGAGGGTCAGATCCGTGTTCTGGGAGATCTCATCACTAGCATCACCAGCATCTAGATCTAAGTAGAGGGATCATTAAGGAGGTTGCATAACTTTGACCTTTGGACATAAGCATGCGTGTTTGTGTAGAAATAGAGACAAAGAGAGACAGAGGTGGTCATGGTAAAGTGGTCATCATGAGGCTAAAATAAATGTTTTTGCCAGCTTCAACTTTTTATGGTTAATGGCATTGAATAAATAGTTTCAAATATGAAAGTGAGCTTCAGATATTCCAGTACTACAGAGGTTAATAGACACTGGAGTAATCAGAAGAACAGAGGGAAAAAAATCCCAGGCGTAATAAAGGTTGAATGAATTAATTTGGCATTGAGAGATGGTATTAAATATGTGAAAAGAAAAGACATTTGATGATTAGAATCAGATGCTAGTAACAGTGGTGTTGGTGGTGCTGATGGTGATGGTGGTAGTGACAGTGGTGGTGGTGGTGGTGGCAGTGGTGGTAACAGTAGAGGTGATGATGGTGGTAGAAGTGATGGTGATGTTAAGAGTGGTCATGGTGATGATAGTGGTAGTGATGGTGGAGGTGATGGTAGTGATGACGGTGGTGGAGGTGTTGGTGATGGTGATGGCAGCGATGGTAGAGGTGATGGTGGTAATTGGGGTGAAGGTAGTGGTGGTGATATTCACACAAGCAATAATAACAGCTGACATTTATTGACCATTTGGTACAGGCAAAGCTGTGATAAATGCTTTGCATGAATTCTTTCATTTAGATCTCAAAACAGTCCTGTGAGGTAAAGGCTTTTACTCCCTTCAGTTTCCACATGAGGAAAATGAGGCATGGAGGATTTAATGCTTTTCAAGGTCACATAGCTATGTGTTGAGAAAGAAATTTGATCCCAGGCCATTTGACTCCAGAGTGATAAACATAACTATTTTGCAATTCTTCCCCGAAAAGGCAGAAAAGTGAGGAATGAATACTGAGATCTTTTTTTTTTTTTTCCAAAAAGAAACTGGTTTATGTGCCAAAGCCTGAAATGGGAGTTCCACGAAGTCTTATCACCTAATGGTGCTAGGAGAGAGTTTAAGTAGAGATGAGCATAATCTTAAGATTGGAAAGAGGATGGACTTTGAAAATTAGGGAAGCAACTATTTATAACATTTGGTCATTTTGTTGGACTATGGCAAGCTAAGTTCAGTAAGGACATCAGGTATCTATAACTTACCTACCTGTACATAACTCGAACTTCAAGATGACCACTTAATGTGAAAATAGATTCTTGTTTTCACTCTTAGCTGACCTATGAAGTTTGGGTTGTGCTGTGAACTCACTGTGAAAGAAAGTGACAAAGGGGAAGTCCAAGTTTTCAGATTTTGAAGGAAACAACAGGCTATTGAAAATGGGTCATAAGGGACAAAATGAAATGCAGGTTGTTTCTAACAGCAATAGGATAGCCAGGAATTGATGGGCATAATTTCTGAATCCACCTAGCCACCTTCCTCCTCTTCTTCTTGCCCTTCTAAGTCCTTTCTCCACAATACAGCCAGAGTGACCCTTCACTACCCCATTGTGTGCAACCCACAAGAGCACCCTGCTGCCCTTTCCCACCTCTCCCAGGAATGAATGGCCCTCAACTCTTTGCATGTCCAGGCCCATTGGATTTTTAAAAATCTCTGGTTGTATTGACCCAAAGTCTCCATATAAGCTTTTTATTTCCCATCACAGCACTTTACCTTTTATCTTTTTGGCACTTTTCCAACATACAATTACATTTATGTGTCAGTTTTGCTTGCTATTTATTTGCTATCTTTTCCAAGTAAACATGAGGAATAATGAAGGTGATTACATCTTTAATCCATCAATGTATACCTGGAGCCTGCTACAAAAAAAAGTACTAAAAATGTTTGTCGAGTGAATGAAGGAGAAAATAAATGCATGCACGAGTGAAAGAACAAACACACTCCTGGTGAGGACTACCTTCTCCTGTGAACTAGAAGGACAGAGACTCTCAGACTTCCTCTGCACATGGGCTAGTCAAAATGCGACTCTTCCATACTATGGAAGTGCAGAAACTTCACACCCGGGTTTGCTATCTTACTACTCCTAGAGCAAAGACTGCAATTCTGGGGCTCCTATTACAATAACTCTAGAACACAGACTCTGGCTATTTGCAATTAACATACATTCTCTTACACCCTCCCCAAAGGGACTACTGGGACTGAACCCCTAACCACCCTGGTTTTTGTCTCTTTTCACCTCTGTCATTACCAAAGTGAAAAGACCCATCCCCACCCACCCCTGACACCACTGGTCTTTCTCCTCTATCTCCTATTCTTCTCTTATCCATCCAGCTTTCCACTGTCCTATCTAGAATATTTCCTCCATAAATTTTTCAGGATTTTGTGGCCAATTCCTTAATGTAGCTGACTGCACAAACTGGCTAAATTCGGCTATCTCCTGAGGACACTGCTTTCTTTTCAAACTTAGCTTTGTATTTTCTCCAGCTGTCACTTGCTTCAGTGTCGGCAGGTGTGGAGGCGTCCTTCCTGCTTATCATTGCCCCTTCCATACAACTACTTATTTATTTTTTTGTTAAAATTGCCCCTTTGAGGCTCATGCCATTTGAGTTTAGAAGCTGCATAATTTATTCAAAATCCTGACTTCTCCATTCTTGACCTACTAAAAATCAATAACCCTTTTCCCTACTCCACCTCAAGGATCTGCTCTCATAGAGATCACAATCTTTGTCACAATCTGTAACTGACCTACTTTATAAATTGACTTAAGTTTCTACTCTTTTGCCATAACATCCTACCATCCAATTTTTTAAATGACTTCCAATGAAAAAATTCTTAAAACCCACTGAGATCTTGATACTATACTTATTATATATTATATTTATATTGAAATATTATGTTGAGATCCCTCTATTTTCCCCCCAACATTAGCATTCTCTCTTTCCACATTTTCTCCTAAATTGTTTGGATTCCATGGCCCTTCTTGTCAATTATATCCTTGCCAATATCTCCAACTCCCACAACCCTGTTTCCTTTGCACCTTTCTTGCATTTTGCATTGGGTAGGAATCTAAACATATGTTTATCCATGCTTGCCTCTGAGCAGCCAAGTATGGCTGGAGATTATTACACAGTAGGGCAGATAGATCTCTGTACAAATACATCATCACTGATTTCTAGTGAATACCCATTAATGCTTGGAAATCTTCCTGTTACTCTGTCGGACTTGCATTCCAACTAGCTCCCATTCTCAACTTCCTGCTATTTTACTTGTATAATCAGATGAGATAAAGTGCTAAGTAGACCTTTTCCAATTTTTCAGAATTTATCAACCATTGCCTCCCCCACATTATCAGTTCGGATAAATGGCTGTTGGGGTGCCAATCACCTCCTGAAGGGTTTGACTAGAAGGTTTCTGCTCTGGAATCCCTCTGTCCTAATACAGAAGGCTAGAAAGGAGCATTTTTGAAGAAAGTACTATTTGTGAGGAACAGGAAAAGCAAGGAGAATGCCTCTTGACTTACTCTCTTTTCTCGAGTGGAAGAGGATTGCTGCAAAAAAATTTCATGAAATCAATGGCTATCTGTAAGAATGAAATCAGTCTGACAGCTGTCACCCAGTTAATAGTCTGTTGAGCTGCAAGGCTCACTGACCTGACTTGTATTACTGAGATGGGTAGATGAGCACTAAGAAGAAATGGAATGGCGAAGGACCAGAGAAGGAGATCACAGACTATACTTTCAAGTTCCTGAGGGTCCCTGAAACTTACATGTGACGTATCTAACAGTGTCCATAGGACATGAGGGAGGGGGAGGGATGAGATTGTGTGGTTGAGGCTTGCTGGGGACTTCACTGATTTGGAGCAAAGAGCCTAGAGTAACTGAACAAAGTGATGAGTTGCCACCAGCTGAGGGTCAGCTGGAAGATGCAGTTGATTCCTGGTCTTGAAGGACTAATGTCAGCTAGGGAAGTTACTTTGAGACCCCACCAGCTGGACTATAGGGTTCTCTATATATCTTTCCTGAGTCTATAAATAATAAGCAAAGTGAGTAGTTAAGACCCACAACTTGGAGTGTAAGCAACCCTCTTTGGTCAGAGATTGCCCTTTACTTTTTTTTTCCTAGTTTTATTTAGCTATAAGCTATTGAGTTATATCGACATGCAACACTGTGCACGTTTAAGGTGTACAAAGTGCTGATTTGATACATTTGTATATTGCAAAATGATCACCATCATAGCATTAGTTAACACTAATCTTGTAGTTTTTAATGTACAGTATTTCACCTCCTCAATTAAATTTATTCCTACGTATTTTATTGTTTTTGATACTATTATGAATAGAATTGTTTTCTTTCTTTCTTCAGATATTTTGCAGCTATTGTAGAAATGCAATTGATTCCTGTATGTTAATATTATTTCCTGCAACTTGACTAAATGGTTCACTAGTTCTAACAAGCTTTTGATAAAATATTTAGGAATTTTGTATATAAGATAATATCATCTGCAAGCAAAGACAGTTTTACTTATCTCTGATTTGGATGTCTTCTATTTTTCTCTCTTGCCGAATTGCTCTGGCTAGGATTTCCAGTACTAGGCTGTGAACAGAAGTGGAGAGAGTGGGCACCCTTGTCTTGTTCTTGATCTTAAGAGAATGGCTTTCAACTTTTAACCATTGAGTATGATGTTAGTTGTGGGTTTGTAATACATAGATTTTATTATGTTGAGATATGTTCCTTCCATACTCAATTTGTTGAGGGTTTTTTTTTTTTTATCACAAAGGGATGTTATATACTGCCAATGCTGTCTTTTTCGCATTTATTGAGATGATCATATGATATTTATCTTTCATTCTATTGATGTGGTGTATCACATTTATTAATTTGCATATGTTGAATCACCTTTTCATCCCAGGGATAAATCCTACCTGAATGTGGTGTATCACCCTTTTAATGTGCTGTTGAATTTGGTTTGCTAGTATTCTGTTGAAATGTTTTGAATTTATATTCATCAGGGATATTGGTCTATAGTTTTATCTTGTAGTATCCTTATCAGGCTTTGGTGTCGGGGTAATACTGGCCTTATAAAATGAATTTCTCCTCCTCAAATTTTTGGAAGAGTTTGACAAGTGTTGGTGTTAAGTTTTTAAACTTTAATAGAATTCACCAGTGAAACCATGTGGTCCTGGGCTTTTCTTTGTTCGGAGACTTTTGATTACTGATTCATCTCTTTACTCTTTATTGTTCTGTTCAGATTTTCTATTTCTTCATGATTCAGTCTTGGTACGTTGTATGCTTCCAGGGTTTTATCCATTTCTTCTAGGTTACTCAATTTGTTGGCATAGAATTGCTCATAGTAGTGTCTTATCACCTTTCAATCTTTTTTTTTTTTTTGCTATCATATATAATGTCTCTTCTTTCATTTCTGATTTTCTATTGGTATCTTCTTTCTTTTCTTCTTAGTCCAGCTAAAGGTTTGCCAATTTCATTTATCTCTTTAAAAAAACCCACAAAACTCAGTTCTTACTTTTGTTGGTCTTTTCTGTTTTTCTGGTCTCTGTTTCATTTATGCTGTTCTAATCTTTGCCATTCCCTTCCTTCTGCTAACTCTGGGCTAAGCCTGTTCTTCTTTTTCTTGTTCTTTGACTTGTAAGGTTAGGCTGTTTATTTGAGATCTTCATTTTTTTCTGAGTGCAGGCAGTTATTGCTATAAAATTCTCTCTTAAAACTGCTTAGGCAGACTAGTTTGGGTTTTGGTAGGTTCTGTTTCCATTTTTGTTTGTTTCAATATTTTTAAAGTTAATTCTTTAACCCACTGATTGATTGGGAGTGCTTGTTTAATTTCCACCTATGTGTGGACTTTCCAGCCTTTTTCCTGTTATTGATTTCCAGTTCTGCACCATTGTGGTTGGAAGAGAGATTTGATATGATTTCAATTTTCTTGAATTTGCTAAGACTTGCTTTGTGACCTATTATATGATATTTTTTGGAGAATGTTCCATGTGCATTTGAGAAGAATGTGTTTTCTGTTGCTGTTAGACAGAGTGTTCTGTACCTGCCTGTTATACTCATTTGATCTAAAGTTGGAATAAAATCCAACATGTCTTTGTTGATTTTCTGTCTGGATAATCTATGCATTGTTGAAAGTAGAGTATCAAAGTCCCTACTATTATTGTCAATTGTCTATTTCTCCCTTCAGGTCTGATAATAATTGTTTAATATACTTAGATGCTCAGACATTGGGTGCATATATATTTATAATTGTTATATCTTCTTGATGGATTGACTGCTTTATCATTATATTACAACCTTTGCTGCTTGTTACCATTTTTGGCTTAAAGCCTATGTTGTCTTATGTAAGTATAGCTACCCTTGCTCTCTTTTGGTTTCCCTTTTCAGGGAATATCTTTCCTTATCCCTTCACTTTGAGCCTAAGTGTGTCCTTAAAGATGAAATTAGTCAGGAAAAGGAAATGACTTTCCTTTTCCATTTGTTTCCTTCTTTGCATGAATGTCGCCTATCCAAGGAAGACCAAAGGGTTTAAGGAGTGAGTGAGTAGACCGTATCTAGAGGTCTATTACATTCTGAGCCATTCAAACCAAAATATGAATTTTTATGGTGAAGCATAATTGAATAAAATGTGAAATTACAACATTAAACCAGACTGGACAAGTTCTAAAATTTTAATTCATTGAATTGTTATGGACTAAAACAGATAGTATCAAGAATCCTTAATGGCCATAGGAGAAAGGTGATTTTATTTTTCAGAAAAGTGGCAGAAGTTACTAGAAAACCATTTTCTGTTTATGCTAGAACTGAGTAGAGCCACTATCATACCTATATTAAAACACATTCCCTTTTTCTTCCATACTGTTATAATGTGGGAGTTATCGCTCCTCTTAGCTAAACTCAGTCTCTCTCTCTCTCTCTCTCTCTCTCTCTCTCTCTTATTTCACTTGTCCTTATCCCTTCCTGCTTTCCCCAGAACCTGATAATGTTGATTTTGCGTTCACTCTTTCACGTCAGTAGTTGCTCTCTATATCAGCCTTTAAACATAATCTTTCTTCAGAATCTTTCACTTGACTCTCTACATCCTACATTGATAGCCCATTTCTCTTCTTGTTTTCACGGTTAAGCAAATTGTCAAAAGAATTGCATACATTTTATCCATTGCTTCTCTTGTCATTTACTTCTCATCCCACCACAGTAACTATTGTCTTGTGGTACCATGCTAAGGCTTCAATGAATTTTGTGTTATGAATCCAATGGGCACCTCTTCTGTCCCCAACCTCCTTATGTCAATTAACATTTTTTTAAGAATAATTTTTTATTATGTTATGTTAGTCACCATACAGTATATCCTTAGTTTTTGACGTAGTGTTTCGTGATTCATTATTTGCGTATAACACCCAGTGCACCATGCAGTATGTGCCCTCCTTAATACTCATCACCAGCCTATCTCAGTCCCCCATCCCCCTCCTCTCTGAAATGCTCAGTTTGTTTCCCAGAGTCCACGGTCTTTCATGGTTCATTCCCCCTTCTGTTTGCCCCCCTCCATCCTTCCCTTCCTTCTCCTACTGATCTTCCTGCAATTTCTTATGTTCCATAATTGAGTGAAACCATATGATAATTGTCTTTCTCTGCTTGACTTATTTCACTTAGCATAATCTCCTCCAGAAATAATACCTATTCTCCTGAAGCTGTTTCAAAAAATAGAAACAGAAGGAAAACTATCAAACTCATTCTATGAGGCCAGTATTACCTTGATCCCCAAACCAGGCAAAGACCCCATCAAAAAGGAGAATTACAGACCGATTTCCCTGATGAATATGGATGCCAAAATTCTCAACAAGATCCCAGCTAATAGGATCCAACAGTACATTAAAAGGATTATCCATAATGACCAAGCGGGATTCATCCCTGGGATGCAAGGTGGTTCAAGATTCACAAATCGATCAGTGTGATAGATCATATCAACAAGAAAAGAGTCAAGAACCATATGAACCTCTCCGTTGATGCAGAAAAAGCATTTGACAAAATACAGCATCCTTTCCTGATTAAAATCCTTCAGAGTGTAGGGATAGAAGGTACATTCCTCAATTTCATAAAAACCATCTATGAAAAGCCTACAGCGAATATCATTCTCAATGGAGAAAAGCTGAAAGCCTTTCCCTTAAGATCAGGAACATGACAAGGATGTCTACTCTCGCCATTCTTATTCAACATAGTACTAGAAGTCCTTACAACAGCAATCAAACAACAAAAAGGGATAAAAGGTGTCCAAACTGGCAAAGAAGAAGTCAAACTGTCTCTCTTTGCAGATGACATGATACTGTATATGGAAAACCCAAAAGACTCCACCCACAAATTACTAGAACTTACAGAGCAATTCAGTAATGTGGTGGGATACAGAATCAATGCTCAGAAATCAGTTGCATTTCTATACATGAACAATGAGACTGAAGAAAGAGAAATTAGGGAATCCATTCCATTTACAATAGCACCAAAATCATACGTTATCTCGGAATTAACTTAACCAGAGACATAAAGGATCTATATTCTAGAAACTACAAATCACTCTTGAAAAACATTGAAGAAGACACAAAAAGATGGAAAAATATTCCATGCTCATGGATAGGAAGAATAAACATAGTTAAAATGTCTATGCTACCCAGAGCAATCTACACTTTCAATGCCATCCCGATCTAAACACCGATGACATTTTTCAAAGAACTGGAACAAACAGCCCTTAAATTTGTGTGGAACCAGAAAAGGCCCCGAATCGCCAAGGGATTGTTGAAAAGGAAAAACAAAGCTGGGGGCATCACGTTGCCAGATTTCGAGCTGTACTACAAAGCTGTGATCACAAAGACAGCATGGTACTGGCACAAAAACAGACACATAGACCAATGGAACAGAATAGAGAACCCAGAAAAGGACCCTTGGCTCTTTCGACAACTAATCTTTGACAAAGCAGGAAAAAACATCCAGGGGAAAAAAGACAGTCTCTTCAATAAATGGTGCTTGGAAAATTGGACAGCTATGTCAATTAACATTTTATATTGTTAACTACTCCCCTTTTTTTTTGGGCATACTTTCCTCCTTTGACTTGTCTACCTGCTTTTCTCCTACTTCTCTGGCCACCCCTCTTCGGCAGCCCTTTTTTTTTTTTTCTTTTTAAAGATTTTGTTTATTTATTTGATAGAGAGAGAGACAGCCAGCCAGAGAGGGAACACAAGCAGGGGGAGTGGGAGAGGAAGAAGCAGAATCCCAGCGGAGGAGCCCGATGTGGGGCTTTATCCCAGGACTCCAGGATCACACCCTGAGCCGAAGGCAGATGCTTAACGACTGAGACACCCAGGCGCCCCTCCTCTTCTACAGGCTTATTACTCTCTTATTGGCCTTTAGAACCGAAGTTCATCAAAGCATATACCTAGACCTTTTCTATTTTATACTACCCTCTTCCTAAGACATTTTATTTATATGCATGTTTTAATCTATGAGTTAACATAGAAAACAATCATTCCCCAGTTTATATCTAGCCTAGACCTCTTGCTGAGCTATAGGAGGCTCCAGCAACATACTCAACATCTCCTCTGGCTTATTTCAAAGGGTCTTTATATTCTATGTAGCCAAGGCTAAATTCAAGATTTTCCTTCCTAAGTATGGTCCTGTGCCGCTAAATGACACTGCCTTCCATCTAGCTGTCATCCTTGACCCTATCCTCCTCTACCACCCAAATCTATCATGGGGTCCCTTGATTTTACCTATTAAGCATCACCCTAATCTATTAATTTCTCTCCCTTTCCCTCTCTCCTTCCTGCTACACCCTAGTCCATCATTTCTCACTCAGATGACTGCAACAGTTTCCAAAGGATCCATCCACACCCAACATTTCTGGGATGAATCCTACATGGAGAAGTAGGGAGACCTTTTTGAAATGCAGATTCGACCATCACACTTTGCTCAAAATCTTAGGATAAAGAGCCACGTCCCTAACATGACCTATCAGTCCTCAAATAAGTCAAAGACAAAAAGTGCCAACCTGGCTTGCCTCCCCTCCCCCACCCTATTCATATACTAAAGACTTAACCTCTAATAATTCAGAACATTAACCTACTTGGAAAAAAGGTCTTTGTAGTTGTGGTTAGTTAAGTTAGGATGAGGTCACACTGGGGCGCCTGGGTGGCTCAGTTAGTTAAACCATCTGTCTTCGGCTCAGGTCATGATACCAGGTCCTGTGATCGAGCCCCACATCAGACTCCCTGTTCAGTGGGGAGCTTGCTTCTCCCTCTGCCTCTGTTCCTGCCCCCTCTGTCAAATGAACAAATAAAATCTTAAAAAAAAAAAAAACTCTTAAAAAAAAAAAAAAGGATAAGGTCGTACTAAATTAGGGTGGGCCCCTGGTCTAATATGATTGGTGGTTTTACAAAAAGGAAAGATGTAGACACGGACACAGCCACAGGGAGAATGCCATGACCATGTAGAGATCAAGACAGATATTAACATGATGCTTCCACAACCAAAGAACACCAGAGATGTCCAGCCAACTGCCAGAACCTACGGGAGAGGATTAAAACAGATTTTTGCTCACAGCCCATATAAGAAACCAAACCTACGGTCACTGTGATCTCAAACTTTTGGCTTCCAGAATTGTGAAACAATACATTTCTGTTATTCTAAGCCACCCAGCATGTGTGATACTTTATTATCAACCCTGTCCAACTAATCCACACACCATGTTCCTCCTCGCTCTTCCTTCTGCTGGGACTTGCATTTCTCCTACAACAGAGCTTTATCCATGCCCTTCCTTCTGTCTGGAACGCTTTCCCTCTCTCTTTTACTTTGCTAACTCCGAATAATTCCCTGGTTCTCTTACCAGTTGAGGAAAGGCACCCCTGAGGAAGACCACAGCCTGAGTAAGTTTCATTTAGTATTCAACTTGTTTCAGTGTATAATTGTGCTTCATTCACATCAAACCTTGACTAGAAGAAGACCCGTCACAGTGTAGGCAAGCAAAAATGATTTGCTCTTGGAGTGAATGAATGAATGCTTACATCATAAATACATATTCTGGATTAATTTAAATGCAAGCCCAGGCAGAATTAATTGCTTACTCTTCTATAGTCTCCTAGTGGTTTATGATTTCCACAATTACAGAATTGGCCACATTACCTTCTATTCATTTATCTTAGGTGTCTATCTCATACTCTGTCACCCCCTTGAGACTCTGACTTCTTTGAGCCTTAGATTCCCAAACCTACCACCAATCCAAAATCGAGTGAGCACTCACCAAATATTTGTGGAACTGAATTATGTAGAAATTATAGGGAACAACGAACTGCAAAGCGCTTAACAAACGTAACAGATAATTATTACCAAATGACTTGAATTATTTTCCTCTACACGAAGAAGTTTTTAAAATTTGCTGCTCCTGGTAAGTAAAATTATGCCTGGTAAATTCTTCTGTTCAGCCTCAAGCTTATGTGGAAGGAAATTAAATGTCTCTTCCTCAGATTCATTTATAACTCACTCCTCAGCTGATGTGCTCTACAATGCCTTTTGAGAATTCTTTTCAATTCTCTTTATCCTCTTATCCTCCCTCCTGCCTTAGATGTTTGTAACCCAGGGGAAAACAAAGCACTTAAATGCAAGTAACACTGTAATCATACACAGCGTTGAATTGCACAAGGAACAAACAGAAACTAGAAAGTCTTCCACTTAATCTCACATCTCCGTGACTCGCACTCTTGTAGTCGGACATTGTAAATGTAAACATAGGCTAAAGTAACACACTTTTATGTTAGGGTTAGCCATTGAAATCCACTTAGTTTCAGTTGAGCTAATATAACCGTAAGTACCTCTCTAACTCAAAGTTGTTTTTTTATGATAAGAAAATGCTCTTTTCAATTAAGCAAGGATAACAGTAATACTAATTTACATTTCTACATTTCCTTTTACCCAGGTTTCCCAAGGCACTTTAAAAGTCTGTATTCTGTGATATTAAGATCAAGCAAGAAGTATTATCTCTAGTTAACGGAGAACAGAAGTAGATACTTGTTAATTAGAACTCGTCACAGGTCATCCTGGTGGTTTATAACAAATGCCTTCCTTCGACCAAGATGTAATGTGCGTGTCCTGTGGACCCGATGAGCTAAATCTGTTTAGAATTTAGTTTCTCCCACTTCTAATTTCATACTCAACTAATGTCTTGGCCGTTTAATCTTCCTCTGAAGAGCAAACCCAGGAGATTTAGATCAATTCAAAGAAGTTGGGAGTGACTGCAGGGTAAGAATCTGTTTGGATTCTGCTCTGCCTCCTGTGGCCAAGTTTTCTTTTATCCAATGTCGGAAAAGAAAATCACCCTTTAATCAATGAGGAATATCCATGGATTCAGGAAGCCCTGTGATTATCACCATGAGTGCAACTCACCTCCCAAGTAATATCATTTCTTCCCCATTCCTGACATGAACTTTGAGGTGCTTCTGTGAAAGCCAGACTCCTATTGGATTAAAGACCCAGTTCATTTGTTTCCTTTCAGTATTAAAAATAAAAAAGAAAAGTAAAGAGAAAGCTACTGCTCTCTGCCTAAATGGATATTGCTTATTAGTCTTTACATAGAGATTTTCTTGTGTATGTGGCTCTCCTTTAATTTTTTTTTTTTTTTTGAGAGAGAGAGAGCGTGAGTGCAGGGGGACGGGCAGAAGGAGAGAGAGAATCTCAAGCAGGCTCCATGCTCAGTAAAGAGCCCAAGGTGGGCTTGATCTCAGGTCCCTGAGATCATGACCTGAGCAGAAATCTAGGGCCTCGCTTAACTGACTGAGCCACGCTGATGCTCCCTGTGACTTTCTTTGAAAACTGCCTTTCTTTTGGAAAGCAAATCAGCCCTTCAATTTAAAAATCCACCTTGGGGTGCCTGGATGGCTCCCTTGGCTAAGTGTCCAATTCTTGGTCTCGGGTCTGGTCTTGATCTCATGGTGGTGAGTTAGAGCCCCTCATTGGGCTCCATGCTGGGTGTGGAGCCTACTTAAAAAATAAAAAATAGGGGTGCCTGGGTGGCACAGCGGTTAAGCGTCTGCCTTCAGCTCAGGGCGTGATCCCGGTGTTCTGGGATCGAGCCCCACATCAGGCTCCTCTGCTAGGAACCTGCTTCTTCCTCTCCCACTCCCCCTGCTTGTGTTTCCTCTCTTGCTGGCTGTCTGTCTCTGTCAAATAAATGAATAAAATCTTTAAAAATATAAAAAATAAAAAAATAAAAAATAAAAATCCATCTCCTCCCCCACTTTAGTTGCCTTGATTTCCTTTCCTATCTGCCCTTCCTATGGAATAAGGTATCATTAAGCTAGCGGAAGGCAGTGAGCCCTCACTCAGATACTGGCGTGCGTCTGAACCGCACACAGAAGTAACACGTGACGTTGACACTATGAAAAACGATTCATCTGAGAGTCTTCCACTCCCCTTCCCTTTATCAGTTACTCATTCAAGACACTGAAACCAGCTGTTACGAGGGGCTGATATTTGCTTTGCAAAAGAAGAAAAGCTCCTTCTGTACACACATTCTTATTCTTCCTACTGATTCGAGTCTTAATAGTATTTGACAGGTTGGTAATTTGTTTTTTTTTTTTTAAACCATAATTCATTTAGTACCGTTCTGCTTTGTTATCGTACATTTTACACATTGGTGCACAGAAAACATTGTTTTTTTACAATTCTACTCCTTGCAGTTATCATTCATTCAAAAGGGCTGCATGAGAGTCACTGGGGACAGGAGATGCCAGGGGGCCCAGACATGGAAGAAAATGAGGAGATGGTGAGAAGAGCATCAAGGAAGGAGGAGCTGGAGACAGAAGCAAAGACAGAAGGGGGTCATTAACTGGGGCGACAACTGCATGAGGAAACAATACCTGTGAGGAAGGAAACAACAGAAAAGCACCACAACTCTATGGCCTGCAGATACGGTGGACTCTGGCCCACCCTCTCGCCCACCTCTGAAGGGATCAGAGAGATGTCTCATCATCCTGTTTTTGCTGAGAGAGGCAGGAACTGGCTCCTGAACCTTCCACAGCACATTCAGGTGGGGGAAGAGGATCAAGGGAGGAGCCTCACATGCACATATCGGAGATTTCTGTCTTTACGGAAACTGGTTCTACTTGCTTCCTTGGGGTAAGAATGGGGGTAGGTCTATGGGGCGCCTGGGTGGCACAGCGGTTAAGCGTCTGCCTTCGGCTCAGGGCGTGATCCCAGCATTCTGGGATCGAGCCCCACATCAGGCTCCTCCGCTGGGAGCCTGCCTCTTCCTCTCCCACTCCCCCTGCTTGTGTTCCCTCTCTCGCTGGCTGTCTCTCTCTCTGTCAAATAAATAAATAAAATCTTAAAAAAAAAAAAAAGAAAAATATGTAAAAGCAAGCACAGAAGCTCAGAACAACCAGCCAGCTTCAGTCATTGGGGTGGGTAACTCCAATCCCCAGAGAAATGGGGCACAGAGCAGGCCCGATGTCCATGTGGGGAACTCCTTTTGCCACTTGGAATCTCAGGCGGCTTTTCCTCTCCATAGAGCACTGTGCTGCTTTGGGTGGTGGGAAGGGTTCCAGAAACAGAGACATAATGCGGGAAAGACAGAAGGGACAGAGACAGAAGATGGAGAGCTCAGATCCAGCGGATAAATGAGAGGAGGGGCCCTTGTTAATCTCACCAGGCTGTTGTGGTTGAAAGGACCCACTTTGCTCCCAAGCAGCCGCTTATGTTATTATTTCTCTCAGCGGGTTTCAAGCTGCCTGCAATTCTCTGTTAGTTAATAAGAAAAGTGAGAGATGCAACAATTGCTTTTGCTTGGCTGGCTTGTAAAGGCTTTGTCACTCAAAAATGGAACAAAGGCCCTAATAACACCCTGTGCCGCAAAGGCAAGTGTCAGGGAACAGACCAAAATCAATTATCTGGGTGAAATTCAGAGACAGGAGGAACCGCACACACGCACACAGGAGCCTCCACACCACATAATCCCATTAACAGGGTGCCGCTGCTCTCACGGGAGGGCAGAGCCACGCAGTAAAATTATAATTAAAAGTAAATAAAGGGAAACGAGCCCCTGGTGCCTTCTGTCACGGCCCTGAATGTGAACGTGGTCCCAGCAGATGCTGGCACGGCTCTCGAGGGGCTCCCGTGTGGGGCAAGCTTGGAAAATGGGTTGAACTCGGCTTGCGGGGTAATCCTGCTTGTTAGTGACGTTTAGTAACAGGGTAAGGGATTTGGCAGGCGGTTGTGGTGTCCTGGGAGCCTAGAAAAATGTTCCTGACACTGGATATGGACCGCTTTGGAGATTGTCTACGTACATCTCTCTTGCTAAATAAATATTTAGGGAAATATGTGGTGCGAAATGAGTGAATGAATGAATGAATGAATGAACATGACAGCAGCATATATAGGTGAAGGGTCCATTAGAGTTTTCCTTAAAGCAACACATAAGAATCATCTAGGACATATTTTATAAATTCTGTAGTCCAGACTTGGCTCACATCAAGTAAATTAAAATTTCTGGGGAGTTGAACCCTATCTTCAGTGGGTTTATGTGCTTTTCCAGATGACTCTAAATGTGTAGCCAGTGTTGCAAACCTTTAACCTCGGTTGTCCCTTACAGTCTTCTTTGGTTGGATTTACAGGTTTTTGCCACGAACTTATATAGTACAAGGCGTAGCCAGAAGGCAATTAGGGCAAGTGGAATCTGATCTCACCCCCACCAACAACTGATTTTGTGTCTTTTGGCAGATAACCTAAACTTTCTGAATCTCAGTGTCTTTGTCTATTAAAAAACGGGGGGATCTGTTAACTAGATAACTTTACAGTCCCTTTGAACTTGACAGCTCTATGAGCTTGAAACTCCATGACCCAGAACTCATGTGGAACAATCAACACAATGTTAACTGAGTGCCTTTTCTGCGTGCTTGATCCCTGTGGGGAGATCAAAGATGTACATCTAATAAGAGGGAGAGATAGGACCCTGTAATTCCTGTGATCGTGTGCATAGAGGCTACACAGACAATGTTAAATGTGGATGAGTGGAGGAGACCAAGTGCTGTAGCAGTACACTCTGACACTATGATTATTTCCCCTCCAGCATCTCCAGCTACTGACAATGCCTAACGCAGAAGCACTGGCTGAATGATTGAATGAATGAATGAATGAATGAATGGCACCTCTGATGGGTAAATCAAAGAGCAGCTTGCCTTTGGAAATTGAGTATTTCTGCCTCACTAGCTAGTAAATACTCACCCTCCTCACCCTTCCCAAGAGGCAAACTGCTGCATGAATTGTGCTCAATGGTTCCTAATATCCCAACCCAGCTCTACAAGTCCAAGGAATTCTATCAGTACGCAAATGCATGGCTTCAGAGCCAAGAGGGGTATGGTTTCTCCTTCAGGAAGGATATGCTTGCACCTAGTGAGATTTTAGTCTATGTCAGTAGGTAGAGATCCTTCAGGTTCCTTGAAAAAAATGTCTTGAATTTCATTTAAATGCATTTCACCCACTTACTAAAGTTAGTAGGAGAGGGTTTGGGTTGAAATCAGGCAGGTCAGGGGTAGTGGGAGCCCCTCTGCAGAGATCTCAACAGAAAAGAAGAAAGCCATTTTGAATTAATTCCCTGAAAATCATGGTAAAGGACCCACTGCTGCAGGAAGGTAGGTTCTGAAGCAGGGAGGAAGATTCCAGGTCACTGTGCCTCTCAGACTCCTTCCGCTGATGCCTCTTGGGTGCAAAAACCTGCTAATGCGTTAGAGGAAAGAAAGTGCAGAGTGTTCGTTGTAAACACTGGCCTATCATTTTCAGTGTGGTTGGTGATGAAAAATCTCTTTGGAAGAAAGCACAATCAAGAGGATTCACCCTTATTTGCAAAGACAGTAAGTGGTACAATTCAAATCCAGCATTACTAGCTGGCAGAGGCCCATCCACTATACTCCCACTGCTCAGGCCCTGTGAGTTTAGGAAAAGATCCAGAAGTTCCTCAGTATAAACCAATGACAAAAAGAGGCAGTGCTGAGTGTCAGGTCGGTGTATGCAAGGGCTGGTGGCTACTGCTCATTGGAATCGTGCGGCCAACACCTTGGTGCTAGACAGTGAACTAATTCAGAAAAGTAGGGCCATGGGGGTGGAAGGAGGCGGGCAGGGCCCATCATCAGTGCAGATCGTCAGCACCCACTTCCAGAACAATCTTTGTAAAGACCCAAGTGCATGTTGCACATAGAATGCTGAGGATTCCTGGGATATTCAGATTGGCTCCCTGCCTCTTTAGGTCATTGGCTAAGAGACGACAGAGCAGCCACAAATCCTACATGGCAATTCTGCTAAAAGAGCTGCTCCTGAGATGCCTAGTAGGAGTCAAGTCTAGTTTGAGGTCAGGCTGAGGCCAGTCTCCTAATCTTAATAAAACCAAAGACTGAGAGAAGCAGTTTCAGGATCAAGTGTTTGTTTTTAAAAGTCAGCTCCAGTTTGTTTCCCAGAGTCCATAGTCTCTCATGGTTCTGGGAAACAAGCTGAGGGCGTCAGAGGGGAGGGGGGTGGGGGAATGGGATAGACTGGTGATGGGTAGTAATGAGGGCACGTATTGCACGGAGCACTGGGTGTTATACGCAACTAATGAATCATGGAACTTTACATCAAAAACTAGGGGTGTACTGTATGATGACTAACATAATATAATAAAAATATTATTAAAAAAATAAAAATAAAATAAATATCAGCTCCATCCATTAAATTCTCACTCTCCCTAAATCCCTGAAGATGATTTTATATTTTAAGCAGATCTGTTCTATGTGAAATAATTCTTGGTCTTAAATGTCATAGATATACCCTGAGGTCATATTGCTTGGGGTGCTGTAGTAATGAATCAGATACATTATTAATACACAAGTACAATGACACACTTGAGTCTTTCAGGGAAATTCACACAGGTATACAGAGTACTCAGAACAGCCTGGATGTGAATGCAAAGAAGGCCTGAGGAATTCAGATGGAGACTCACCTCAATGTACTGAAATTAAAACCTAAAACAATAAACCCAGCAAGACCAAAATTAGGTGATGTATCCTCACGGGCTCCTGGGTTTCAAAATGCCCACACAACATGCAGGCCAAATAAGAAATATCTAGAAATAGGGGCGCCTGGGTGGCACAGCGGTTAAGCGTCTGCCTTCGGCTCAGGGCGTGATCCCGGCGTTATGGGATCGAGCCCCACGTCAGGCTCCTCCGCTATGAGCCTGCTTCTTCCTCTCCCACTCCCCCTGCTTGTGTTCCCTCTCTCGCTGGCTGTCTCTATCTCTGTCAAATAAACAAATAAAAAAAAAATCTTTAAAAAAAAAAAAGAAATATCTAGAAATAGATGTTGTGCCATGGGGGGGCGGGTATTGTTAAACATCTCAGGGAGGGTTAGGTGAAATATTTGGAAGTTGCAGATACACTCAGAAACCCAATCAGATTACATAAAACTAGATAGCACAAAATCCACATCATCTAATTAATTAGATGCATCTTCTATGCACCTTCTATGTTTTAGGAGATGCGAAGGATGGACCCTTGGCGCAGAAACTCAACTCTAAGCGTTTAAGCTGAAAAGAGCCCCAAATGGTGCATGGCCTTGTTTTGTTCTGCATAGATCTCCCTTCAGAAGCACAGACTTCTAATACCCTTAACCTCTAGACCCTCTAATGTGGTATGGCAAAATGCCAGCTCAATCGATCTAGGGTTGCATGATTTGGGGGTAAACCTCCGTGACTCACCTGTCATTGATGAATTGAACTAAATATTCTTCAAACCCCTTTTGTAGTTTCACATCCAGTAAAATTATTTCCCCACCCAGAAGTCAACTACTTTTGTCTTTATATTAACAAAACCTCTAAAATATGAGGTATCCAAGGGACACGTGGATGGCTCAGTTTGTTAAGCGTCTGCCTTCAGCTCAGGGAATGATCCCAGGGTCCTGGGATTGGAGCCCAGCACAGGGCTCCCTGTTCAGTGGGGAGCTTGCTTCTCCCTCTCCTTCTGACCCTCCCCTTGAATCATGCTCTCTCCTGCTCGCTCTGCTTTCTCTCTCTCAAATAAATAAATAAATAAATAAATAAATAAATAATCTTTTTTAAAAAATGGGGTATCCAAGAAGAGATATACCACCAGATTTTGTAAAAATATCAACTTTCTCTTTCCAGGACTTCAAAAAAACCTATCATTCTAGATAATCTTGGGGACGACTGTCTGCTGTTTGAGGAGTACCGGGGCTGAGGGACAGACACTGTCCATTCCGTGACACTGTACAAATATCAAATGATTTGAGATCAGTGTATCGAGATGCATTTATGATGAGTGACTAAGCTTCAGATGTTTCCCTCGGTGGATTCACTTGGTGTGATCCAGAATAAATCCTCTTCTGCTTCTGTGTCTCTGGCTTTAGCCTTAGTTGTTACGTAATCCGCAAATGTAGAATTTTCCAGCCACTAATGAGAGCACTTCACATTTAGAAATAGGAAAGCTTTCTGAATGGTAAATAAAGGAGGAGAAAAGAGAAGATAATTCAGTTGGGTTCTTAAAATGTTGAAACGGAAACAATTGCCTCTTTTCCAGATCTCTGTCCCCATTCCTAATGACTGGCTTCCCCAGTGCACAGACCCCCACAGCCTGCATCTCCAAGGCTCAGAGCCACTGCAGCCCAGCCTGCCCACATGCTGGAATCTGCTCCTGCCACCCGAAAGGAAGCAAGATTAAAGGCTTAATCCTCCTGCAAAGCTTCTTAAGCATCTCTGTCAGGGTGCTTACTCAACCTGCCTCTGGAAAATATCCCAATTTAGGCCCTTCTGCTGACTGTCAAGTTGAGAGAAACGAGAGCCTGGATCCTGATCAGGAGAGGGGCTGCGGAGACAGACGGGTGGCAGGAAATCACATGGTGTGGAGGAAAACCAAGCCATTCACTTTTCTTTGAGGATAGGTTCTCACTTCCACTCCCAGGACAATTTTGATTTTATCCTTGGTCTTGGCTTTGTGTCCCCATCTCAAAAGGATTCTTCAGAAGTATTTAAAACATTTTTTTAAAGAATTCTACCAATATGTATTGAGCACCTACTGTGTTCCAGGTACTGGGCTAGGAGATTGCTATGAGCAAGAGAGATGATGCTTGCTGTCAGGGAGCACAGCCCAATAAGGGACAGAGCCAGTGTGATAAGCACCCACAATAGAATGTAATATGGTAAGTGCTGCGATCGGGGGGTTGAAAAGCTACGGGAGCATGTAAGTGGGTCATAGGGCAGAGTACAGTTGGGTTGGAAAGCTTCCCAGAAAGAAGTCATATTTAAGCTCTAAACCAACAGATAAATTGTGGGTAGCCAGTGTATGCATAAAGGTGGGGGATAAGGGGACAAGAGAGTAGCAATAGGTAACAAAGAGGGCATCGGGGCTGAAGGGTCATGAAGGTTAAGAGGATCCTTCTCAGCCCATTAGAGTTCAGGCTTGATCCCATCCAGAGGGCAATAGAAAAACTGTGGACTAAGGAGAGAAGCCATATTTCCGTTTTACCAGATGTCTGATTGCTGAGTAGAGAACACACTGATGAAGTGTAGAAATGAAGGAGGACCCTCAGAAGCCACTACCCATAGTGTGCTGGTGTGGAAGATGGCAGCATCGCTATGGAGAGGTGGGTGGTCTTGAGAGACATTTGGGAGGTGGGATTGTCAGGGCTTACTTGGCAGTTGTCTGGATGTCATGGAAGAGAAAGGAATCAAGAGGAGAGTTCAGGTTTCTAAACCGGAAACAAGATGCAGCAACGCAGAACAAGGGGCAGCTGTGGAAGCCATACAGTACACGAGCAGTACACGAGGCCCCAACGTTCAGTGCAGAGTAAGAGGCAAGAACCCAGATTGGTTTTAAATGGGGGTGTGTCTCACTTCCCCATTTTATTTTGGAATTTAATTTTATTTTTCTCACATTTTCTTTTCATTGGATTGAAAGCAGGTCCAAGTTTAGGAGTACCTCTTAGGATCCAAGCCATTGATAAATTTTTGGCTTTTTTCAGCAAGGACTGGGGAAGAATGAAAATGTACCACCATCTGAAGTTGCACTGGAGGGTTCTGGAACCTTTGTTTTCACATGCAATGCAAACGTGTGATAAGAACATATTTTCGTGCGCTCGCAATCTGGTCTAGCAGAGAACCAGGCGGGGGAGGCACCTAGAGGGAGGGAGGCTGAAGGAGGAGAGCCAGGTGTGAGCGTTCGTTGCAGCTTTGTTAATGATCTGGAAGGGGAAGTAAACTGCACATTCATGAAGTTTTCAGCTGAGTAGCAAAAAAGGAAACACCAGGGAAAATTGCAAAATAATTGGAGTAAAACCCAAGTGGCAAGGAGAGAATAGGAATGATGCGTACCCACTTTTGTGTTGGTGATTTATTACAGTGGGACCACATCCTTTCTGAAGAGAGATGAGAAGACTGCTCTGTTAGGGTTACAGAAGGTACATTAGCTCCATAAAGGTACCGTGTTGTGGTTCATTCAATGTTTCATTAGGTGTTAAATGACAGATAATAATAATAATATTAATCATATGTGGCTAACATTTATTTAACTCCTATTGTGTGTTTGACACCAAGCTAAGCACATTAGCTCTTTTAATATTCAATGACCTCTATGAAGGAAGCTGTGTTACGCATGAGGGGGATGAAGGCTAGGGAGTGAGTGACTCATCCAAGATCTTATGACTACTCCGTGGCAAAGATGAAATCAGAACCCTGGTCTCTGTGATCCCAGAGGTTCTGGTCCTAACCACTACCTTCCACTGCCAATAGCAACATCAAAGTAATACTGCGACCAAATCCTTAGAAGAATAAAGGATTATTGTGTAGAGCTGAAGGAAGCAAAAGAGGATAACATTATTTTGATTTTATTGGTGAAAATCCATGAAACTCTATATAAGTGAGCTATTGGTAACAATACTTCCCAGCTTCCCATTTGTAAAATTTACCCGTAGAATACTCCTACACGTTCTTCCAGATAAAGGTCAAACACCTCTTCTGCAGAGCGTCCCAGAATCTGGCAAAGGCCATAAATTCCTCTGCGCTCTAGAACCCCAGGCCCTTCTTTATAAAAATTCAGTTTATGGTGTGTCGACGATCATTCTATAAATACAGAAACAGATATATACACACGCACATACACACATACATACATAACTATATACATTTATGTATATATAATACACAGATATGTATGTTTATTTACACACATGTATGTATGTCTTCCTCATTAGTTTATGAAGATGTTTATATTATTCATCTTTGTGTTCCTATCGCCTAGCAAAGTGCCTTGAACTTAAGAGGTTCTCAATAAATATGTTTTGAAGGAATGAAAGAATGATTGGATGATAAAGTATGGATGCTATTAACTAACATATAAAATTAATTTGCTGTCATGATAACAATCATCTGGTATTGGAGAAGTACACAAAAACATTAAACTGAATTGACAAATATGTTTGGAAAATCCTAAGTTCTAAGTATTATGTGCTTAATTATAAGAAATGAGCGTCATGAAAGGCATAGCTTTAATGATATTACTACTGTCGACGTCTCTTTCTAACCACACAACTGACAATCATATCCAAAAATAAGACCCAGCGTATTAAAGGCAAATATACAGGCCAAATCTAAAACATCATCACATGTACCAAAGGAAACTTTGGGGGTCATGACCCACACCACTTAAACAGGAGTGTAGCCAGGCTTTTCAGGATACTGATTGTTTCTTTAAACTTCTCTCTTGACTGCTCCTTTTCAAGTGCCTCTGCGTTCTTGCATCATACTACTTGCATATCCTTGAATTTTCCACTTTCTCACTCTGGACACATATACACTATTTTTTCCTGGGTAAAATCTTCCTTTTCCACATTGCTTTGCTATCTTGAGTCTTGATTCAGACGCTAATTCCTCCGAGAAGTCTTCCCCATTTATCTGACAGTCATCCCCTCTCCCTTTGCCCCATGGAGATATTCCCGTGCAGCCCCAGGGCAGCCATGATGATGCACTGTTAGGAGTCCCCCCCACCCACTCTAACCTAGTGTCTGCTTTGTTTCTGTGTCTCCATCCCTAGCATGATTCCCCAGGGTGTGTTGCACAGAGGAGAAAACAGGAAAGAAGGGGTGGGGGAAGGGAGAGAGGAAGGAAGGGCAGCCAGGCAAACTCTAATGCTCTACTTTTGTTTTTCTAACGTAGCGGACACATGTGAAGTGCTCTTCAACCAGCACACCTTGGCCTGGGAGTCTATCCTCATGGTTGAATGTTTAGCTGGAGTTGATCCAAACATCATTGTTTGTACAAAGGATAAATCAATTCCCCATTCTCATATATAATAGACATTAGCCGTCACATGATAATGGCAGCCTTATTAGAGGAAAAAGAAAGAGACGGATAAAAAACAAACACACACACATGCAGAGAGAGAGAGAGAGAGAGAGATGAATTCTCTTCCTGGCACAGGGCAGAGAGAACCATGAGAAAGCAAGAGCCTGGAGAGGCAAATGGAGTTTTATAAGTCAGTGTTTCAGTCTTTCACATTGTTCCTGTGCAAGCACTTTGAGGTTGTTAGGGATGCGTAGATGCCATGGAGTGTTTCAGGTTGCTAACAACCTCCGTGCAGCTGAATTTCATACCAGCAGCACCGTGTACTGTAAACACTTGATCCGGGGTCGGTATGGTGACTTTTTTGAAAACCTTATAAAAGATGTAGATTATCTCAGGGCTAAAAGGTGAAAAATAATTATACCTCTAAAGTCCATTGCAAATTCCAGATGCTTCCACAGCTGTATTTTAATATTCCAATACTAGGACAAGAGTGAGCTTGCTATTGCCTCTTATCTTCCCCTCACATACCAGTGCTGTCAATGCCATTGGCAATTTTACATGTAAATGAGCCCATCCATCACTCCTTACTTTGCAGCAACTCACTTCTAAGCCTGCCATAGAGTTACACCATTAAATCTCCCTGCTTTACAATATACATCATGACATATTTGACATCAATCAGCTGTGTCAGCCTGCTCACTGTAAACCATAAACTTGCTCCACATCCCTCTCTGCACGGGGTGATTAAACCTGCTTGGGGTAGCTTCCTGATTACAGTGATAAATGGTGATTCATTTCCCACTCACTCTTCCTCCACCTGTTTCTCGCCTCTGCCCCAAGCTCCTCATGCCTGCCTGTTGGAGGAGGCAGTGGTCAGTGGAAAGTGTGCACGGGAATGCATATTTGTACGTTTGGGTTAAAATCCTGACTTTGGCAATCATTGCTTGGCTCTGGGTTGTGGCTTTGCTATTTTAAAATGAGGATGAGAAGCTACATCCTTTGCCAGTCTTATAAGGACAAAAGAGATGAGTACGTACAGTTCTTCTAAGGACAACCCTCCTGCTTAGAAGAGAGAGACAGACCAGGAGAGTAATTCTCAATTCCCAGTGATAGATGCTCACCACATGCCCATCAGACCCCTAGATACAACGTGTAATATCTGCCAGGTTACCTCTAACTACATCCCATTCCTATTCAAGAAATCATATCAGAATTCATTGTGAGTGAAAATGACATTATTATAAGTATAACCTTGAATCTGTTCTAATTGATTGTTTTAAGTAGTTCATTTGCAAACTTCAGTACTTTATTATTGGAAATAACAAATTACTTGTGACATGCCGGGATATTGCATTATACCATACAGCTGATTGCAACACACCAGGGTATCATGACACTCCAGCTGAAATCCACTAGACTAGATGATAGCCATGCTTTTTTTTTTTTTTTCCCCGGCAGGGAAATCCAAGACAGTTTCAGCAATATGAAGAGATACTCCACTGAACTGACTAGGCAATCCATCTGATCACTCTGAAAGTCCTTTTGCCCTTCCTTCTGTTGAGCCTGACATAACAGCTACTGCTCCTACCTCCTGGCACATGGACCAAGCCATCTGCTGACCAGTGGAAGCAGCCTCGGTCATGTGTGCACTCCAGAATAGCTCTGAGGCAATAAATCAGAGGCTCTTTGGAACCAACAAAACACACAGTAGTAAGCATTCTTTATCCACAATTACCCCATTTCAGCCACAGACGTAGGACTTCCCACCTGCCACTCGGTCCACTTTCTAACAGTCTGGCTGCTGAGGTGCCCTTTTTTCTTATGATCTCGTTCATCTCCTGAGTCCTCAGTGGCTTGTCCAGACCAGGGAGTGCAAACCCATCTAGAAGGACCAGAGTGGTGGGTTGGGCTATTGAGGATAGCCACAGACTAGATTCAATGTCAGAACACTTTGAAGATGCCCACGAAAACGTCAGGACATCTTTGGGGTGGGTGGCAGGGGATTGAAGAGAAACATAAGGGAACATGGAGACATGGGGAAAGGGAGTAATTCTGTTGGCGGGTTCTGCTGATCACATAAGTAAAGGGAGGGGGTGGGCAGAGAGAGGGAGGGAGGAGAAGCAGAAAGCGTAGGAGGGGGAGAAAAGGAACAAAAGCAGAAAGTTAGCTTCTTGCTTTCATTCTTGGGACATCCAGAGTAATGAACCCTCTTTCCAGAGAAGATGAATGGGCAGCTGTAGAGATTATGAGTGAGGTTTTATTGCAGATCAATAAATCTGTGTCACAGATGCCCATCTGGAGGGAGTTTTAATTTAAAGGAAAG
>NW_024424008.1:37466010-37585604 GCF_017311325.1 Ursus maritimus
GATGAGCTCACAACGACAATAAATCAAAAGTTGTGTATTCACGTATGCATTAACCTTCTATCAAAACATACTCCCGCGTCAAGGCAGGAGTTTGGAAACAAAGCTGGGAGGTGATTTGGAAGGACAGCCCCGGAGCCCTAGAGCTCGCCTACCTTGGGACACAGTCAGAGAAGCGACTGTGGGAATTGTGGGTTGTCACCAGACTACAGCTGCCTCAGCTAAGAATTGGGGACAGTTGTCCAAAAAAGAGAATGATTTCACAGCAACCGAACAGAAATAACAGCTGACGAGAAAGGGAGTGAGGGCATATTTAGGAAATCCTGAAACCTGTGTTCAAACACAAGTTCAAGTGCGGGGTGTAACTCAGAAACCGACCGCACTGGTGCCCACCATTTATCGTTTCTCCTCCCTGCACAGTCCCCCAGTCTGCAGTAATGTCCTGCACAAGGCCACTGCAGTGAGTGGCTGCTTCAGAAGGCTCGGTCATGAACTCCTGGCAGCAAATCCCTTGGGACAGGTGACAGTGGCACTGCAACTTGAAGAAGCAAATCAGACATGGACAGTATTAATCAGCTACCACGCTGTCCTAAGAAAGCTGGCGGCGTAGGGAGGAGAGCCACTTATTTGCTAACTTACAACTGCCATCATTGTTGCCCATTGGTCTAAGTGACTGCGCTATTCTTTCAAAGACTTCTATAGAAATTGGGGAAGGAACTAAAGAAGTTAAGCATTGACGGTCTATCAGCAAATCCATGAATATCTCTCTGCAGACATGTTACAGATGTACAAATGTGCATGTGTGCACAGTAAAGCAAAGGCATCCACTTATATATGTATGCACTAATTCCTTTCTTTTCTAGAACATAGTGTGTTAGACATCCCAACTCATACTAACACCTCTAGGTAGATGTAAGAAACTTATATTCTGGATGAGAAAATTGAGACCCAGAAGGATTAAAAAGCTAGGATTCAAAAAAAAAAAAAAAAAAAAAAAAAAAAAAAAAAAAAAAAAAGCTAGGATTCCAGTCCATATTTCTCGGACCCCACTGGCTACTTCTTTCCTTCTATCCCACTAACCTCTTCCCGTGTATGGTGTGTGTGCATGTGTGTGTGTGTGTGTACATATGCACACTTCTATAGACCTGACTCCTTCCTCCCTTTCTAATCTAGTTCTTAATGTGCTGCCTCCTGTGTGTGCCGCTGCCAGTGATGACTTAATACAGGCTTCCATGTGCAAAAGCTTTACCACAGCCGGGAATACCCCCTCCTTGCTCCTTTCATGCTAGTACACCCAGCTCGTGACTCTGGCACCTTCCCTGATGCACACCAGCTCCACTCAACACAGCTGATTCTTCTCGGTTTCCTTCCTCATACATATCTCTCTACCAGAGCACTTTTTCCCTTTATTTAACCTATTTTTATAAGTATGATTTCTTTGTGTTCACAGTTCACAGGGACAATGCCTTCTATATACGTACTTACATCAAGCTTAGTAGCTCCTAGTGGGTGACCCATAGTGGGTGCCTTATAAATGTTTACTGAAGGCGGCTGGAAGAATATATGTCACTAATGAGGTTTGAATTCTGATCAAGCGAACGGATACATTTAACAACAGAAGCGAGAAGAGAACTCCAGTCGCTGAAGACTTATAACTGGACCACCCATCTCTGATTATCATTAGGAACCTGTGCACACACCATGAACCCTCTTGACTTACCGCCATCATCTTTTCTAAGCCACAACACATATCCACTCAGAAACAGAGATATTTCCATGAGGTCAGCTGATAAATCCCATCCCAAAGATAAGTAAAGTGAGTCATAGAGAGAGCCTGGCTGGGCTCTCATGATCCAGTCAACTGAGCATCCAAAGGGAACCCTAAGCTTTTGAATCATTCTAGCCTAACCTTCGTTCACTGATCCAAATAAAATTCAAGGAATGATGTCTGCAAAGTGTTTGTCTACTTGGCTGAACACATTGAAAGTGATAGTTTTAAGAAAGATTGATATTATTATTATTGTTGTTGTTATTATTATTATTGTTATTATTATTATTATGTTGAGAAAGATAGAGCAAGAGCAGGGAGTGGGGCAGAAGAAGAAGGAGAGAGAATCCCAAACAGACTCCACACTTAGGGCAGAGCCCGATGCAGGGCTCGATCTCACAATCCTGAGATCATGGCCTGAGTCGAAATCCAGAGTTGTGCACTTAACCAGCTGGGCCACCCAGGTGCTCCGGAAAGATTGATATTATTAATAACCTTCCACATATCAATTTATCCTATGTGAAGATAATATCTAATAATAATAATATCTAAAGATATTCCTTATGTAAATAGCTTCATCTACAATCATATCAGAAGGGTATAAAAGGAGAAAATATGAAGCAGAAAACTTTGGTAATAATAACAAAAGCAATAACAAATATTTATTAAATAATGCCTAATATGTGTCAGACACTTTTTTAGGTACTGGGAATATAGAGCTGAGTGAGACAAAATGCTCGCACTCGGGGCACCTGTGTTCCACATCTTCTACGAACAACAGCCACTAATATTTATTGCAAACTTTGTGGGGGCCAGGCAGCCTTTTCAGCATTGTGCAGCACAGAGAATTTCAGGCACTTGTGTAAGGACACAAAGGGGACAGCCAGACTGAATCCGGAGCCCAGCCTGCTAAGTCTTCCCACATCTCTCCTGTTTGTTTTCTTTCTATTCTGAGCCCTGTTTTCCTGTTTGGAGAGAACTTTCCCTGGATTTTGAGGTAGCCTTGTACAAGTGCCCCCTGTCACCAGTGTTGCCACTGCAGTCACACTGCAGCCAGGATGGCTTTCCAGAACGGGCAGTGCCCATCTTCAACCATCTTCAAAGGCTCCCCATCATATATCAAGTCAAGTTCCTGCTCCCACACACGGCATTCATGGTCCTTAATGATCTGGCCAAACTGAAATTTCACGCTTCATCCTGCATTCATTCCTTCTATGGCTCCTTCAAGTCACGGGCTTGGGGGCAGAAGGGCCCTCTTCCTCCTTCGTGCTCCTGGACTTCTACTTTGCCCAGACTGGTCCCTTCTCTTCTTAGTTTATGGCTGCCCTGTGTTTCTTTCCAAGAACTGCCTACACATCACTTTTCCTGTGAGTACCATTCTACAGCCTTCAACTTCACCCATCCTAGAATTCTATTTATTAACTGCATTCACTGTGGGCTCACAGCACTTTCCTACATCTCCATTACAGTATTTATTTCCTAACAAGTATTTAGGAGTGGTTTATGCATTTTTCTCCTCCATCAAAGTTTGTGAACTTAAAAGCAGAGACTGTGTAATTCATCTTATAATCCCAGCAGTGCTTAGCACCATGCCTAGTACATAATAAGATTTTAATAAATATTAGTTAAATTGGTTTTTTTTATCCTATTCTCAAAGAGTCTATCATATCTGGGAAATGGCTGATGTGGTTTGGTGTGTGTGTGGAGCTCTAGACCAGGGAACATGGAATCTGGAATCTACTCCTTGCTCTGCCAGTAGTTTGCTGTGTGACATCAGGCAAATTCCTTGTCCTCTCTCTGTCTCATTACCTCATCTAAAATAATAGGACAGCACTAGATAATATGAATTCAACTATGTTACACTGTAAAATCCCCGTATTCTTCACATGTCCAATAAACGTATCGAGCATTTTTTATATCCCAGATACCCTAAATTAGGCTTTGCGGATGTGGAAAAAAGACAAACTCTGAAATCAAGAACTTCACATGTGGTTCTCATATCAACTTTGCAATCCAGCCAAAGTAATTATTACCAACCTTGCTCTCTTTATCAAGAGAAAACTAAAATTCTGAGACCTTTGGGTTTAATGATTACCAGACATTATTAAGATTCTGAGGCATAATAGTTGAAAGCATGTAAACAACTCTTTATAATTTTCCCCATAGTTGAGAACAAAGTTCTTCAAAGATTTTTCACTTAGATTTACAGAAAGCTCAATTTACCAGGTAATCTAATTTATTTCATTGACCACCTTTGATAAGAATGTTGTGAAGTCGATGCCATTTCTTTTTTTTATGCTTAAAAAGATATATAAGAGGGGCGCCTGGGTGGCACAGTCGTTAAGCGTCTGCCTTCGGCTCAGGGCGTGATCCCGGTGTTCCGGGATCGAGCCCCACATCAGGCTCCTCCGCTATGAGCCTGTTTCTTCCTCTCCCACTCCCCCTGCTTGTGTTCCCTCTCTCGCTGGCTGTCTCTATCTCTGTCAAATAAATAAATAAAATCTTAAAAAAAAAGATATATAAGAGGTAATCCTTACAAAAAGAATGACAATATTTTTGTTAAAGACACTAAATTGCAATGATGGATGGCTAATCAGATTTTCCCACAGAAATACGTAGGTTACATTCTTTTTCAAAGGTGTGATGTCCAACATTTTATAGGTGTGACCATAAATACCATCTATAATTTTGTGCAAATAAAAAAAACCTATATTCTTTTAGAAGCATCAAGCTTTCTAAAAGAATTTGTTCCATTAAATTCAACAAATAGTCTAAACTAAGTTACATAACGGGCTCTGAGAGTTACTGCTGGGAGAGAAATGTGAAAAAGATCCTTTTCTTCCACTGGGAGCTTTGTTCTATCATTGACAAGAAGAAAATGATATGAATGTCTATGCTAAAAGTCATAAAATGAGAAGAGCCTTAAGGAAGGAAGGACACGTATTAACACTTATTTTTATCATTTGCTGTGTTCTAGGAGCAATCACAAGTATCAGTATCCTCGAAAGGGGATTGGAAGTACTAAGCAGTGTAGAGTAAACTTTTAAAGAGTTAATGAATAAAGTTCTATTTGTCTGAGTCCAAATCCAAATGCCAGTCTGATCATTGCAAACCATGTTCTTTCCATGTTTTGGAGTTTACACACACATAGGTACACACCCTCATATGTATATTGAGTAAAAAGAGATCAAAGAAGGCTTCTCGTGGGAGAAGGTATTTACACTGAGCTTTGTTAAGGTTGGGCAGAATTTTGGTATGTGAATAAGGGAGGATAGACACCGGCTGGAAGGACCAGAGGGAAAGCAAAGAGGAAATCACAGTTACGCTTGTGTGATAACAAACATACAGATTGATTGGGGGGGGCTGTCATTGAGCCCATGTTTATTCTATGTTGGGTGCTGGGGATATAAAGACAAATAAGATGGCCAAGGTGGTCCCAGCCTGATAGAAGCAGATGGTGTAACACAGAGATACACACGATGCTGTGAGAGTACAGAGAAGGGAGTGGCTAACACTGCCAAGTTGGGTGAAAGAAGACTTTGCTGAGAATGTAATCCTCACAGGGAGTTTTAGAAAATGATAAAGCATTTGTCAAGGTGGAGAAGATGGAGTGAGGTTGTGTGGATGGGGGAGCGGGGTGATAATCTGGGCAGAGGAAACAACATAATCAAATTCGGAGGCATCACCCAGTGCCGTCTGTTCAAGAAATGCCTAGCTGTCCGGTGCATGCAGAGATGGGAGGCAAGGGCCTGAGGTGGACAGAGCACGCACACGAAAAGTACTGAGTGTTCAGCTCATAAGTTTGGCTTAACGACCTTCACTCATGCCTGAAAAAAGAATTTGGATTTAACTTTTCTGGCATAAAGGTATCATTAATGGCTTCTGGATAGGGAGTGTGTCAGGGTCAGAGCTATGCTTTGGGAAGATTCACGTAGCAGAGATATGAAGGGTAGAGACAGAAGGGACAGAGATTAATTAGTTGGTTGTTCTGATAGTTCCAGTGAGAAGTGATGACATAATAAACTCGAGTGGAGGTGGTGGAGATGGAAAGGAGAGGTGTGAAGTTATAAAGTTAGGAGCAACAGATCAATAGACCTGAGAGACAGATTTTATGTAGGGGCCAGGGAGAGAGAGCGGGTGATACCCCTTAAGCAATTATAAATGCGGAATTGGATTTTGAGATAGGAGTCAAGGCTAGAGACAGATTTAGGCTTCATTCCCACAGAGGTGATAATTGGACAGTGGGAGGTGATAAGAACGCCAAGGAAGAGAGTATAGAGAAAGAAAGAAAAGAGAAGAGAAGAAAAGAGCCAGGGATCAAACCCTGGAGAACACTTTGCTTGGGAGGTAAAGAAAGTCAGAGGGGCCAAGCAGGGGGCAGGGAACAAGTGGCCCCAGAATCAGGGGAAGGCCAGGAAGGCCAGCTTCAGAGAGGAGCAGTAGACGGCCGGAGTGAAATGTTGCAGAAGCGAGTAGTATGCTCTGAGATTCAGCTAATGTGTTTGATTAGTAAGTCGGTGATAAACCAGAAAAGAATAGTTGGAAAAGAGTATAATGAGGAGAAAACAGGTGGCAAAGTATGAAGTTGCCTGAGGACGATGGTAGCCACCACGTACGCCGTGTACCCTCGCGAAGTTTGCCAGTGAGAGGAAGGAAACTATCCCACAAATGAAGCCCACCCCCCTGCCAGCCAGAGCAGGGAAAGCTATTTAAATTTGTCTTGTTGGGGCACCCAGGTGGCTCAGTCTTCAAGCATCTGCCTTCGGCTCAGGGCGTGATCCCAGGGTCCTGGGATCGAGCCCCACATCGGGCTCCCTGCTCCGCTGGGAGCCTGCCTCTTCCTCTCCCACTCCCCCTGCTGGTGTTCCCTCTCTTGCTGGCTGTCTCTCTCTGTCAAATAAATAAATAAAATCTTTAAAAAAATAAAGTAAAATAAATTTGTCTTGTTTGCTGCTTTGCAAATTTATGAAGTGTTTGGAAACTCAGGCTATCGGGTAAATCAAGTGTTAGAGTGATTGGCGCAGATCAGTGATTGGTGCCCGTCCTGCCAGGCCGGAGTTGGGTCTGCATCTGCCCTAATGCTCCCACCCCCGTGGGCGGCACATTGGACTCTCAAAACCAGCGAAAGATATTGCACGACAGAATGATAAACCTCAATCAATAATCCGATGAGCAATTTATAAAGTGGGGGAAATAACACTGTGTTTTTGTTTCCTCCTGTCTTTTCTTCCTTCCTTGGGCTATTAGTTAGCCAGACGAAGTGCAGGGAGGAAGGAAGCAGGGCACTCACATGGCACAGGAAACCAGCCACTGCTTCCCGCACTCCAGACACACAGGCACAATTGACAACTGATGAGTAGATCGTGAGCAGAGCCCCACATGATGCAAGGGGGAGCTGCTCAGCCGTGCGCCCTCACAGCCCAGGCCCCCACCCTGCACTTGTCCAGCAGTGTCAACACACTGCTGTGACACCCAGGCCTCCAGTGCACTCATTCGTACCCTCTACCTGAAGGTACCCCACCCCTGCTGGGTGCAGGGATGAAGGCGATGCGGGGGCTGATGAATTCTGAGGGAGAATAACCAGCAACAGATACAACGCCAAGTAGCTGAAATGCTGCTTTCATGCAAATGGCCATAAATGAAGAGAGGCAGGACTGGGAAGGAGGGAAAGAAACAAGGAAAAGCTGAATTAATTCTAAATGGGAGATTTTTTTTTCTGAGTGGCATTAGCCACTATTGAGGAAACTGAATAGGCTTTCTCCCCACATTTATTAAATTTCTATGATTCTCTAATTTAGGACCCCTTTCTTTTCAATGGAAAGACTGAGACTCTGGTGCATTTCAAATGAGAGGATCTCTGTTACCTATTTATCGTCATGCTCACAATGATTCCTTGAGAGAAGGGGGGAGATGAGGGGAGCCTTCCTTGAGGGAGAAACACGAGGTGTAGCAGGAGGTCTGTGTGGGCCACGCAGGACAGGATGTGTTGGCTTGGATCTGGGAGGATGTGCCCAGCTCCAACTTACGCAAAGGGAGCGAGGGAAAGTCAGAAGACGTCAGAGAGTGTCATGGAAGGAGCACTGGATCTGTAGGAAGGAGGCCTTATTCTAATGCCACCGTTCATTGCCTATGTCATCTAACCTTGGTTTCCCCATTTACGATATTGCATTATAAATAGTCCACCTCCCTTCTGTACTGTGAGAATAAAATGGGATAAAAACATAAAAACGCGCATGAAAAACATGGTAAGAATAGCTCTATATAAATACAAGATGCTAATATGCTTAAAGAGGAAAAGAATGTCTGTTGGTAAGAATATTTAAAAAAAATGAAATGACTCCATCCTAGTGCAAAACTGCCAAGTCTCTAAGTGGGTCTCTAAGTGGGTCTCTAAGTGGGCAATGAGGCTTTAGTGGGGGGAAATCTGTTGTTCTGAGGTTCCAGCCGGAGTGGACAAGGAGAAGGAGCGGGTGTGCTACATTCAGCTGCTAGCCTGTTCCCTGGCTCAGAGAGGACGTAGACCTCTTAGCTGGGTGCTTTGCCCACCTGCCGCGGCAACTCTCAGTCTGCATTGAACCAACGGAGCTGCCCTATATTCAGAAAGGCAAATACATTCTACCTGTATCTGCTATGTCCGGACTTAAAATCTCAAGTAGAGAAAAAGTCATTTCTCTCTATCTTTTTTTTTTCTTTTTCTCCTTGACTTGGTAAAAGTAGTTCACATGGATCGCACTGGATTTGATCTGATGCAGAGGTGACTCACTGCTTGTTGTGTAAAAGTGCTAATCTTCCCCCAACCACTTCTGAATTCTTTAATTCCTCTGACACATTAATTCTAACCCCAGCATAGCATGCCCCAACATCCCTGAGAATCCCAGAACAGAAATTATAGCAATTTCCTATAACTGGAATCAAATTCCAAGGTTGGAAAGCATGGGCCACGTCCTGCCATTAATTCAAACATCCATGTGAAAGATTATGGTGGGCAGCTGTGATTCCATTAAAGGGGGCAATTTCAACTCCATTTCCTTGATAAACAGACACAAGCTCGCCCCTAAATTGGGCTCGATAGATTTGATTAGGGTAGAGTTTTTGGAGGTTGTGGTTTCTGCATGAAAATTGCTGTTTGATGTGCAAGGCCAAATTGCACTTGAAATCTCCTTGCATCCGTACAGGGGGGAGAAGGAAGAGGATAGAACACCTAGCCAATTGCTATCATCCAAGCAGCAGGGGAGTCAAGCTGTTGTATTCAAAATCTCTGTTAGGTATGCAGCCAGTGTGTGCTGCAGAAAGCATGCTACGCTCAGGGGAACCTATGATTAAAAGCAGCAAAACCAAATGTTATTCAAACAAAGCAAAATGTACCCATCCAATTTCTTTAGCCCACATGAATTTTTTGCAGGGAGAAGGAATGGTATGTGGACTCCTTCGGGGACACCTGTGGGCCCACGTTTCAGAATTTCCACTGAGAACCTGGGGACCAGGGAAGGATAGAAGTTGAAGTTCATAGCTTTAAAGCACATTCTCCCAGCACAAACACAGAAGGATAGGCTAAATAGCAGCTAGCTTGCTTGTCTTCAGTAAATGAGAAACACTACCTCTTTAGGTCAGCTCCACCAGTTAGACATCGGGGGTTGTAATTCCTTCCACAAACACTGTTGTGAAATTCTCAAAGTCACAAGTCCTTCTGTTGGTAAATCCGTTTGCTTCTTCGGTGTAAGCACTCACAGGAGCACGTGAATTCCTTTGCTGTTGCCTGTTCTGCCTGGCCTGGTGCCAAGTGAACAGGGAATTAAGCTTTATAGAGGACTTAGGATGTGCCAAGATCCACTCTAAGTACTTCGTGTACATCACCCCCATTAAATCCACACATAGCCTTGGAGGTGACTACTGTTTCCCCATTCTCAAATAAAGGTAATAAGTTTCATAAAAGTTTAAAAAATGGCCAGATTTTTTTTTAAGATTTAATTTTTATTTATTGGAGAGAGGGAGAGAGATAGTGAGAGAAAGCACGAGCAGGGGCGCGGGAGGGAGAAGCAGACCCCCACCCCCACCCCTCCCAGCCCCCTGCTGAGCAGGGAGCCCGATGTGAGGCTAGATCCCAGGACTCTAGGATCATGACCTGAGTAGAAAAGCAGATGCTTAACAAACTGAACCACCCAGGTGCCCCAGTGGTCAAGATCTTACAAGTGGCAGGAGGTAGACTAGGCTGTAAGCTAAAATCACCCGGAACCACTGTCCGAATTCACCCATCATAGGGGACTGCAGCCAGAGCTGACTGAGGGCGTGAAGGACCCCAGTGGGGAAAGAGGATGCACCGAGTCAGTACCAGAATGGTTCCAATCCTTGACAGAAGATCAGAGCTTGAAGGATAGAGTCAGTATGAAGACTGAGAAAGGATGAAACCAATACATGTTTTAAATTGCTGGGATTTAGCATTATATAAAGCAATCATCAAATCAGCCTCCATTAAAGAAAAAAATGGATCGTCAAGTGCTTGTTGAAAAGCTTCTGTGTTAGAGCTATATTAGAAAATAAAGAAAGGACCCCTGGTGACACAGGGGCTCCATGTACCCTCTGCCACTTGCAAAAATGCTCTGCACTGTATCCTTTGGGACTTGGACAAACCTAGAAATTTATTAAACATCATCTTCTTGGATATGACAGTAGGTTTTAATGGAACCACTATGGTACCCCAAAACACAGCTATTCAAGATTCCAGATCCCATCCATGTGTCCACTTTAAAGCATTGCTTTTTTCTTTTTTAATCCTACAGCACTGTCTCCATATATCAGGATGCCCAACCCAGATGTTTAATAAAATCTACTCCAACCATAGTTTTGAAACTTTGCTGTGGTGTTCCCCATCCTCCTGAACCATCACTCACCTACCTATTCAAACAAAGCTCCCAGAAGGGGCTTTCGGTATGGATCAAACACTTTATTAAGAATATCAGAATCTACTTTGCCAATCTAGCAACTGAGCCAGACTCACACTGATTCTCTATTTCTTTTCTCCTCCCTCTTCATAGGTATGCTCCCGCGCCCACCTCAGAGAAGGACTGACAATCCACTTGGAACTACTGCTTTGGTCAGCTGTCCCAAGATTCAAAACTCCAGAATCTCTCTCTCCACCCTCGGCACACAGAGAGAAAGTGAATCTCCACTGAGCCAGGAGGTAACAGGCTGGTCTCCAGACCTGAAGACCTGGCTTCCGTGCAGTCTTTAATAGCCAATAACTGGCACTCGTCTTCTCCAACCTCGCCTTCTTAATGAATCGTATCCTATATACAGCCCATATATCTGAAGATATAGAATACATACATACATACATACATACATACATACACAAAGCCTTTTTGGATCTGAATTGTGTATCTAGAGTGTTCCTTCTCAATGGAAGGTGCAAAGATGCTCATGGCTCAGATTAGGAACTACTGACATGGTCACTGGAGCCATGCCACTGCTCTGTGCAGAGTAGAACACCACAGCCTGACTCGGCACATCAGCACGGGGCAGCTTGAAGGATACTCTCCATCTAGAGTCATATGGGATGTTAGTCGTGACTGGGCTTAGAATGGGGTTGGGGTTGAAGTATAGTGTACGTAGCCAATTTGTCTGAATAGTTGAATATTCTTAATAGATTATAAAGGGTGTGAGGTATTGGCAATTTTTCCCTCTGCTCTTTTTACTGTTTTAGAATTTTAATCAACAATTAATTGAACAAATATTTGCCTGGGGCTAATTTCAGTGAACATAGAGTTGATTAATATAGACATGATTTCTGCTCTCATTGAACTTAATGGTCTAGTAGGGGAGAGATCATTGAACAAGTAGTTAGAAGTTCATTGGGTATTACCATCTGCTTCCTGAAAGCATCTGAATAACCCAAGGCAGGTGCAAGTACAGATGGTCATTTCCCATCTACAGGGAAGGAGATTGCAGACACCCTGAATGACCCATAATAATATCTCAAAACCCATAAAGGCAGAGATGAGCTGTCCACATCATATCTGATATTCGCACATGAGCAGAAATGGACAATGAGCACATCACTGTTTTATGGATGTAGATCAATAGGCCTTATACTGTTTGAGGTCAAATAACAAAGGAGGTTTATTGCCTCTCTTTTTAAATTTGGAAACCCTTAAAATCAGCACCAACCATAGTACCTAGCACATAGTAAGTGTTCATTAAACAGTTGTTAAGCAAATCAATTGAAAGATTGCTATCTGCTCTCAAATAATCAGGCCTTGGACTCATCACTCTTGCCAGCTTATTACCTTGCCCTTCTTCTGGTGGAAGCTAGGCTGTAGGAAGGCAAATGCAATGAAGTGTTTGGAAGAGCCTCCCTCTCCTTCCTGCATTTAGATGCTGCTCCCCAGCAGAGACATGAAAAGAAATCGCACCTCTGTACAGGTCCTCTGAGATCTCCATGATAACAGGAGCCACCGGGAAGTGGGATAAAGAAATGCGAGGAGAACCCGCAGGCTGCAGCCTGTACATACACATGAATCATCAAGATGAGGACCACAGGACCACTTTATAGCAAATCTTCAGTTAATTTATTTAACCCCGCCGCCCATTATTACTCCCCTTTTCTTGTTTAGGTCTTGTATCAATATGCTTGGCTAATTTTTTTTCTGTCCAGCTGCCAACCTTGGGCAGGAGAACATCTGGTGTATCCCCAAAGGGCATTAGCCCATTAAGAAAGGCAAATTGATTTTTAAAAATTTCATAAATCAGCAGTCAAATGAAAAATGTCATTTTAAATTACAAACACATCCAAGTTGAATGGGTGGCTGCTATTGTGCACAATTGGACTTATTTATGATTGTTTAATATTTGTTGGGGGGACATTGTAATTTTAATTGTGTGATACAAGGTGAGATAATTATTTACTGGTGCTGACATGGAACTGCCAATAATTACTTAATATCTGTTGGAAATTATTCAACAGTTTTTAATTAGTGGTACATACTAAAGTGATTGTTATTTTCCAGTGAATATAAAAATCCATCCATGAGAAAAACACCTGGGACTGACATTAGTAATTGTTCTAAAATACATTATTGATTTATACAGATTATCATACTGTGTTATTACCTCTCAGTATTTGAGGGTTTCTTGCCAACATCAGCAAAAGAACAAAAAAGTAAGCAACGACTAACTCTCATAGTAGGCCATTAACCAAAGGAAAGGCATTCATTTGAACAAGTCCCACTTGCCTCGTATTCTCAGATTCTGGGATAAACAAATATGTTGCCATAGGGATACATCAATGCTATTTGTCCAGTGCATCTCTTCCTTTCAATTGTAAATTCCTTGAGGGCAGGAACCAGTCTTTTTTTTTTTAAAGCTTACTGTGTCACGTCCTCCCTTACGGGATCACACTTACAGCAAATGTTCTATCAAACTGTGTGGATGAAGATGTGGAGCAGAGATAGTCGTTCATCTGTACAACATTCCTTTCCCAGTTTTGTTGTTATTCTTTTGTTCATCCTCGCAAACCACAAAGAAAAAAAAATGAAAAAATGATCTCACGGTCTTCTAATAAATGGTCTTAAGTCATTTACTTGGTGTAAAGATTACTCAGGAACAACATTACTTTCTAAACACATTATTCTGAATCTTTTTTTATGTAAAAAGCATTTAATTAGAATTACATTATTAGAGCCTGTTAAGTATTTCCTTAGTTGTTCATTAAACAATGAAGTGCTTTAACAAGAGAAAGCAAAAGGAAGAAAGATATATCTATTTAATCATCTGCTAAATATTTTCGATGACTTGCTAAGGGTCACTTCCAACTATTTGTAAGGGTAATAAATTCAACTCCTCCTACCCTGACTTGTTAATGCCACTCTGTCTGAGAGGAAGGGGGAGAGGGACTCATCCTCCCTATAAGACAAGGCACAATGCATGGGGCGCCTGGGTGGCGCAGTCCTTAAGCGTCTGCCTTCAGCTCAGGGCGTGATCCCAGCGTTCTGGGATCGAGTCCCACGTCAGGCTCCTCCGCTAGGAGCCTGCTACTTTCTCTCCCACTCCCCCTGCTTGTGTTCCCTCTCTCGCTGGCTGTCTCTGTCAAATAAATAAATAAAATCTTAAAAAAAAAAAAAAGACAAGGCACAATGCAGACAATGGGCCATGTGTTCCAGGGAGGCCAAGTGTTACCAAGCCTTTCCTCCTGGGGTTGGTTCTAGCTAACTCCAGCTCCATGCTCTCACCTCATCCAATGATGCCATGTGTTCCAGGGAGGCCATGTGTTCCAGGGAGGCCAAGTGTTACCAAGCCTTTCCTCCTGGGGTTGGTTCTAGCTAACTCCAGCTCCAGGCTCTCACCTCATCCAATGATGCCAGTCATCCCACATCACTTGTCAGCTCCTGTGTCTCTCAGCCCCAAAGGCACCCTCTCTGTTCTGCCTTGTGATGCAGAGGCTGGGATTCTATAAACTACATTTCTTCTGAGCCAGTTGGCTTTGTGTTGGGTTTCTCAGCAAGGTCATAAACAAAGGATGGAAGACAGAAAAGGGGAAGGGGACTTGCTCCTTCCTGTTGGCTTGCTCTTCCATCAGCACTGCTTCAGCAATGGCCTTTCACCCAGAAGAATAAGAAGTATTTATTCCCAAGAACAGCTGGTTCTGTTTCCAGCTTCCTTCCACAGTCCCCAACCCAGCTCGTTGTTCCCTGTCATGGGAACCAGCATGGGTGGGGTCAATGTCCCCTCCCGGAAGGTAGCTACCAGCTCGGCTTGGCCCCTCCAACATGCTCCTGGGATACAGAAGCCGCCAGGTGGCACCTCTCCTTGGGAGGCTGGCCCCGGCTCTGTAGGCCTTTTTTCAATTTTTCCAACAGGTCCTAAAACTTCCGATTTCTGACAATCCTAACTTCTTCTCCATGTTCTGCCAGCCCTGGCGGGGCTTCAGTCTATTCTTCTGTCCTTTTCCATCTTCCCACACCTTTTTGTCCAATTCCCTCTATTAGATGATCTCTGGTGAAATAATTGGTGTGGGTTTTCTTACCCAGCACCGATTGCGGCACCTCTCTCCACAAGTGCTGGTTCGTGGCCTTGGCTCATGACGTCCTCTCACCCTGAAATACCTTTTCCCCTTCTTCACATGTGGAATGTCGGCTCAATTCTCATGATGCATGTCAGGCGTCACCTACTCCAAATATGTCACCCTTTCACGCTAGGCTGCACATCCCCTCTCTACATTCTCAGAGCACCCTGTAAATTCTTGTGACTGTGACCATTGTTCTATCACTGTGATCTTTTTATGGCTCTGCGTCCCCAGTCAGTTGTCGCCCCTCCACTTGTGGCACTGCTGCAACGTGGGTCACTGTCCCTCCCACACCTCAGACCATGCCCTGTGTACAGAAGAAATATCAGAAATGTCTGCTGTTTGCCCTGAACTAATGTGAACCATCACTACATTGGCCTAAAAGTGAACTGAACTCCTAAGACCATCTCATGCCTCTGCACTGGTGGGACCGTGATTCTCATCTCTACAATACCGGATGGACATGTCTTTGCTGTATTCTGACAGTGCAGTGTTTTGCTATAAAAAAGAGTCATTAAAAAGGAGGATAAAAGACAGCTTCGAGATGACCTGGTATCATTTCTTCCAGTTATTTATTAAGTATTTGATCTTATACCAATAGTCTTTCTAAAACACCACTATTCCTTTCTTTTTTTTTTTTTTTAAAGATCTTATTTTATTTATTCGACAGAGATGGAGACAGCCAGCGAGAGAGGGAACACAAGCAGGGGGAGTGGGAGAGGAAGAAGCAGGCTCATAGCAGAGGAGCCTGATGTGGGGCTCGATCCCACAATGCCGGGACCACGCCCTGAGCGGAAGGCAGACGCTTAACCGCTGTGCCACCCAGGCGCCCCCACTATTCCTTTCTTAAGTGATGCTAACAAAGTGTCTAATAACTATAATATCTGCCACTTAGTGAGCATACACTAGGAGCTCCTGGATACTGTACTAGCTTATTAAATTCTAACAATGATCCTATGAGGAAGACATTATCATCCTATTTTGCACATGGAAGAAAACAGTGATGCTGAGAAGGTGGGACTAGGGTGCGGTGAGTGAGCAAAATTTAAGGGGGTGACAAGAAACTCAGTAATCAACACACCTATGTTAATATATTTTAAAAATCAAATACAATAATCGATAAACAACTATGAAAAGTTTAAATAAAGAGTTCAATATGGCAGCACTGCTGTTTCTGTTATTCGCACAAGGAGGCACATCGGGTAAGACGTGGAGTTGAAATGCAAATTCAGATTCCCTTAGCTCCAAAGCCTCAATTATCCACCACTTACACACGGCTGGAGGACCATACTATGTCTCTCTAGAGGACATTACCGATGCTAGCTTTCTGAGCTGTGCTTTTTATTCAATGTAGTGCCATCCAGGTAGGGGCTTTCAGAGAACATGAACTTTTTCATGTATCATACAGAACTTGATTTCTCTAAATTCTACGCTAACTATGGTTTTAGATGTCATGCATTCTAGGGCTAAAAGATCCAGTTTTGATGATATACATACTACTTATTCATGCATGAATTCATTCATTCATTCATTTAGCCAATAGTCCTCTAATACCTATTTTGTATTCCATCTATTGCCATTCCTTATTCAAGTACTTGTGGAATTCAGTAAATGGATTGGTTAAAAAGTAGCAAGAAATGAAATTCTGTCATTCTTTAGATAACTCCTAAGGAATAAAATAGTAAATTATGAATGAGACATAAAGATAGAATATTTGTGCCGTAGTTTATTAATTTATACGAGAGAGCATGAAGATCTGGTGACTTCTTTAGCTCATGGCTATTGCAAAAATACTACCTGAGTTCTGGAACTCGGAGGATCACTGAGTTAAAGGATTATCCCTTTTCCTCTGTTGCCTTATTGTAAAGTAGTCCATAACAAAATAATGACCTGGGTGCTAATGACTGGTTTGTACCCAAACGTCAGTGGGATTACCTACAGATGCCGATAGGGAGGGACCCTCCCCAGCCAGAGTTGCCAAAGAGACCCAGAACACTGGTGGAGGTACTGGGAAGGCAGCAGCAGCTGCACATGCCACCATGCTTCACGCCTACAACCCTCTTCTTCCCTTTTGGACAGTCAGCATCCACTTGCCTGGAGATTTCCGTGGTCTGAGGAGATTCCACCCAGCAAATATTTGTAGATGGTTATCCTCTCTGTCCCACAGTCACAACTCAGACAAATGATAAATATTGAGGTCTTTTAATCTTATCTCACAAGTCAATCCCTCCAGCCTTCTTATCATTCTTGTTGCTCTATGGCAAGAACCTTCACATTTGTCTACCTCTCTGATACAGAAATGACGGCAAGTAGAGCCCCATAGAGCAGCTGGTAGGTAGAACTTGACCTCAGCCCACGTTCTGATGCTCAGACCAATGCAAGGGCCACAAAACTGCATCTCTGCTCTAGGAATCTTCTGCCAGGATCTCTTCCCAGAACACCAGTTGTCATTAAAAAAAAGAGTGGAAGCAGGATACATGATGTATACGGTTCAGGTAAAACAGGGATTTAAACTGGTCTAAAAGAAGCTTCTGTCCTGGGCTTGCAAAATCCAGCCTTTTACAGAGCACTGGAAGGTACTTTATAGACTCAAATCAGACTGACCCAGGATGGAAACACCGGTGTTATGGTTTCGAGAAATTGTTTAATATCTTTGCTACTCAGTTTTTAAATCTGTAAAATGGAGGTAATCCTTCTTATTTCTGAGGTTGCTTCAAGTTAAAAGAGATAGCATAGCAAAGTATGAGGCACAGCATCTGGCATTCATTTATTCAGCCATTAAGCAATGTACATTGAGTCCCTAGTGTGAGCCAGATATTAGGTTCTGGGGTTAGAGCCTTAAAAAGACAGATAACCATTCATTTCATGAAGTTTATCACATTCTTAACATAGTTATTATCATCATTATCATTAATAATACTATTTAAAGAAGAGGCAGCAGCCAAACAGTGGACGCATTACCATTATTAGTAGTATGAAAACCATCCCACAAATACAGCAGGCTCCATATGAACCTCTCAGTCTCTATTCATAGGTAGCTCTCAGTGCTTGGCAATTTCTGTGATGGAGATGGGAAATGAAAGTACTGGAAAGTCCTTCTAAGCAGGTTGGCAATTCTCACTAAGGAGAGGTCCCAGGGCCTTCCTTTTAATAGGACTGTCTCCACTCAACTTCCAGATGTACATTTGTCTAACTGCGCTCTGGGGAATCCAATCCAGACTATTCCATTTTACAGTAGAGATCAGCGCTAGTAAGAGAAATTAAGCAATTTAATGAAAGTAAATATGATTCTTTCTACGTGTGTACCTACCAAACAGATATTTGATGAGATCTACAGAAAACAAGCCATTTTTATAGCCTAATCTTTCTTCTTACATATCAAATCAACTGCCTTAATGCTTACTCTTTTTAACTTGAAAAGAAAATGAAAGCAATACCAATTTAAAGAGCAAGGGCCACAGATGGTCATTCAGAAAGAGCAGGGTGGGGGCGCCTGGGTGGCACAGTGGTTAAGTGTCTGCCTTCGGCTCAGGGCGTGATCCCGGCGTTCTGGGATCGAGCCCCACATCAGGCTCTTCTGCTGTGAGCCTGCTTCTTCCTCTCCCACTCCCCCTGCTTGTGTTACCTCTCTCGCTGGCTGTATCTCTCTGTGTCAAATAAATAAATAAAATCTTTAAAAAAAAAAAAAAAGAGCAGGGTGAAGATGGTGTGTCCGTTTGTCAAGGATGTCTTATCTGCATCCTTTATGGCGTCGGATGTCACAAGAAGCAGCAAAGATGCTAATGACAGCTGGAGGTGGTGGTCAGAGAGAGGGAGCTTTACACAGAGATGGTGGCAGCACTATAGAGAAGTGAAGAACTTGAACTCTAGAGTGGTAGTTGGGAGATCAAGTGCCTGGATTATCATGGGACTCAAACAACCAAGTGTAGAGTTAGAACTTGGGCTTGAAATGATGCCAACTTAATCCAGTTGGGCAGGGCTGGTGATCCACCACCAGAAATAAGCCAGGACCTAGAAGACCAGAAATCCAAGAAAACATACTACGATCAGAGGACTCTGTAGGGAGAGGGGCAGACCTCAAGACCAGGATTTGAACTCATATGAGGACACAAAGTAGCTGCATTACCTTCCATGACATTCTCTGTTTGTTGATTTCTTTTTTTGTTTGTCTGAGTTTTCTTTGTTGTTTTTTTTTGCTAGGATGCTGAGTATGGTTAAACCCTTTCCACTGCATTAAAATGTCATTTTCTTCTAAAAGGATTTGAATGTCATTTATAACAGAAAGGATCAAGGTAAGGGGATTAGTCATGCCCCAAATACAGACAGCTGGGTCCCTTTTCTTCCCATAACAATTATTAGGTACCAATAATAAATGGCCTAGGAGGTGCCAGGCACTGGTTCTACATACATTCACTTTAAGCCTTATGACAAACAGCCCTTGAGATAGACATTGGTGTTTCTAATTTTAGGTGAGTAACCTGAGGTTCCGTGAGATTAAATAACTTGCCTCAAATTAAACAACCAATTAAACTTGGATCTCCATGTCAATCTCTGGCTCCAAACCCATATTTGGCAATGTTTCACCCTCTGAAGTTCTCTTCAGTTAATACTTGACTCATGCAGTTACTCCCTGATGCGTTCATTCCTTAGTCATCCAACAAATATTTATCAAGCACAGTACACATTCTGCATTGAATGTTGTATATAGAATTCAGGTTGTCATTGCAAAAATCATCTAGGCTGTTGGAAGTCTGGGTAATGGTCACTCTTAAGGGGTGGGCGATGACTGCAAAATAGTGTCAGATAGATTCATATATGTTGCAAAGTTGTGTTGCTTGATCTTGATGCTATTTACAATATGGGTGTTCAGTTTGGGAAATTTGTGAACTTGTCTACTTATGATATGTAGGCTTTTCCGTATGTACACATCTATGTATGTATATGCACACATACACATAAATGACAACTAGAAGTATAAACACACCCACATACATGTAAACAAGCAAAAATCATATTGTCCTTGACTTTAGAAAAATCATACTATACTGAATAAAAGATAATAGCTCTTCCTTTACCAGAATAACTGAGAGTACTCTTTTCATATGGGTGGTGGGCATTGTTTACGGTTTTATATACTTTCCTACTACTTTGCTCTGTGACATTATTACATACTTACATAGAGTAAATAGGATGAAGCTAGCCTTGACTTCCTCTTCCTTGTTAAAATAGTTGTGCAAAAATCACTGGACTTGGGAGAGAAAGCCTTGGTTTTACTGTTGTTCTTTACCAATTTGCAAATTTAGGCATTGCACTAAACACTTTGAACCTGTTTTCACAGAGTAACACCCACAACCCAGGGTGATTTCAAGGATCAAATGTGTTTGGAAAACTTTAAGGAGCTACTACTAATTAGCAGTTCTTGCTGCTGCTGCTGCTGCTGCTTCTTGCATTCTGGGTTTAATCGAGATGGCTCCAAAGAGATTTCTGAACGGTTAAAACAAATTTGGAAAAATCGTGACCTGAATGCTCTTTTTCTAGCTTTATTTCTAACTTTCATCTGCTTCTCTTGAGCCATGTGTCTGAGACCAAAGGGCAGTCTGATGCAAGCAACTCTGCTGGAATTACTATAAAGAGAATTTCTGTAGGACTCTCTCTCCTGTCCTATAAGCTGAAAAAGAGCTAGAAATTACTTTCAGAGAATCTTTGTCCAAACCAGAAAGTGGCAGACCTTGGGACAAGACTATCTCACAGTAGTCCGTAGGATCCTAGATGAGATCAATTTCTCAACATCTGCCTGGTTTGAATGGCCTAGTTCTCCCAGCACCTCAAGAAGCCTAGAAGGAGCAAACAGATGGGCTGAGTCCTCCTTGCTCCTGGGGCCAGGAGGGTAACAGGAAGTGGGATGTGGGGGGAGGGCTTCACTATGTCTATTCCACTGATCCCCAGCAGGAGAGACCACTTCACTTCCCACCACCTATTTAGTAATTTCTCAATGTGACCAGAATCCTAATTTATTTACAAAGAAAAATATCTATATGAGGGAGACAAGCAGTTAGAGAATCAGAGTCTGTCAAAACAAAGCAAGCACATACTCGACAAAATACAGCGTCTGAGGATGACAAATTATAAAATAAACAAACATATATATATATATATAGAGAGAGAGAGATTTAAATGCAGCACATAAGTATTTATGCAATAAAAACATCTGAATAATTAATCAACCCAAAAATTCTATAGTTGAATGGAAAGAGGAAACACCACAGTTGAGACCCAAATTAGTTGCCTGGAATGTCAGGGGCAAAGTATTAGCTCAAAGCGCATATTACAAGGATAAAGAGATGGTAATCATTAGAGTAGACACAGGAGTTTAATATGTAAATAAACAAGTGTTAAATATGGGGGAAACAACCAAGAAGAGAGATGCACAATCTGAGCAAATAATAGAAGAAAATTTGGGGGAAGAGAGGATAGACCTGAGTCTGAATATTAAATGGATTTCTTCCGTTTCCGGCTAGACCAATACGTAAAACACACACCTCAACATATTGCCATAAAATTCCAGAATTCTATATAAATATATTATCTTATAAACTCCTACATAGAGAGAACAAGTGGCTTACAGAAGAAAAAGAATCAGGCTGGCATTGAACTCATCGGCAGCCCAGGAAGCTGGAAGACAATGACGTAATGTCCCAGATGACTGAGAGAAACGACTGCAGTATTCGAATCCTATGCTCAGTCAGGATTTCATTCACCTGTCAGAGCAAAAGAAAGATATGGAGACTAGGCAATAATTTAGAAACAGCTTCAGGCATATAGCCCATCTGAAGGAAATACTCAAGAACAACTCAGAGCAAAGAAGGGATGAGGCAGAACAGAGGCTGCAAGGTGGGGAGGACAAGAGAAGGGAACCAGAGATGAGAAATGAGCACTTGCCTGTGTTTCTCCCAAAGCGAATAAGGAGAGCTCGCCCAAGAACATACTTAAACACACCCTTGTAAAGGAAGGCATGCACTTAAAAAGAAATGATAAAAATTGTCCAGAATGCTGCACCCAAACCTAGATCTTTAAGTGGGGGGAAAAGAAACTGGGAGAAGTAAGCTAAAAATTATCAAAGATTTGATGTGAGGTAATGGGGAGGAGGAAGGAAATCTTTCCATTTCTAACTGGGGAGGATTCAGAGATTGGAATTGGTAGAAAAACAGAGAATTTTGTGAACAAAAGTCAAACTTAATGGGGAGATTATACGGTTGACCCTTGAACAACACAGGTTTGAACTGCTTGGGGCCACTTACAGGTGGATTTTTTTGCAGTACAGCACTGTGAATTTATTTCCTTTCCCTTACAATTTTCTTAATAATATTTTCTTTTCTCTAGCTTACTTTGTTGTAAGAATACAGTATAGAATACCTATAGCATTCAAAAGATGTGTGTTAATCAACTGTTTAGGTTATCAGTAAGGCTTCTGGTCGACAGTCGCTACGTTTGTGGGGAGTCATAACTTATATGTTGGGGGTTGGTGTCACTAACCCTTGTGCTGTTCAAGGGTTAACTGTATTTTACACTGTTTTCAGATAATAGGTAAATATATGTCCAATTGTGTCAGCAGAAAAGACTATAAGCATTAATAATATAGAATGTAATTTCTAAAAAAAAACAAAGTGGGGAACCATAGAATGAAGAATGATTGAGATGTGGTAGATATCAGTCTATACATACCATACAATATACAGTCAATTATATAAAACAAAATTATCCAAAAACCCTACAAAACTATCCAAATTCAAGAACTTGATAAAAATAATTATAATGAGGGGGGATGCCTGGGTGGCTCAGTCAGTTAAGTTTACGCATTTGGCTCAGGTCATGAGCACCACATCTGGCTCCTTGCTCAGCAGAGAGTCTTCTGCTTCTCCCTCTCCCTCTGCCTGCTTCTCCCCTGCTTGCACTTTCTCTCTCTTTGTTAAATAAATAAATAAATAAATAAATAAATAAATAAATAAACAAATATCTTTAAAAAATAGTTGTAATAGGAAACAGTAATGCAACTTTCTTAGAATTTGGCATCTTTAGTAGACAAAAAACAATAATAAGAAGATAGAAGAACTTAAGAATAGAGTCAGTAAAACTAGCATCAGATACAATCTTTCATTATTATATGCTATATTTAGATAGTATTAATTTATGAATATACAAGGGATAGTTCATTTGTTTTTTCTTTCCCTGGAGTACAAAGAAACTTAAATACATTTTAAAAATTAAAGATTTTATGGGCAATGTTCTCTGACCAAAATTCCTTAAATTAAAAATAAATATTAAATGCACGTTGCAGAATCTTTACTTAGAAAATAAGAAATATGTCCCAGATCATCTTTGGGTCCGAAAAAGGATATTAGAAGTTATCAAGTAAGAAAAATAAATTAAAATATTTCATATAAAGTCCATGAAACACGAGGAAACATTTATTGTATCCTTAATTGTCTTTATTACTAATTAAGATGATGAAAAATGGATGAACTAAATACTCATCTTAAGAAATTAGATAAAGAACAACAAAACAAGCAAACAAACCTAGAAAGAAAGGTTTAATAGAGAGGAAATCAAGAATTAATTAAAATCAAACAAACAAATACAAAAGAGAAGGGAAAAATTCCCAACCCAGTTCACTGAAGAGTCTTTTGTGAGCCTGATTAAGAAGAAAACAGAAAACAAATACAGAAACAATTAGGAGAGAAGATAAAGAAGAAGAAAAGAGAAAAACAAATACTGACTTTATACAGATTAAAATATATTAAGAAATACTACCTGAACCTCAATCATAACAGCAAAATGCAAATTTACAATAATTCATCTTAGAAGTAGAAACCCCAGGGACGCCTGGGTGGCTCAGTCAGTTGAGCGTGTGACTCTTGATTTCAGCTCGGGTCATGATCTCAGACTCCTGGGGTGGAGCTCCACATTGGGGTCTGTGCTCAGCATGGAGTCTTCTTGTCACTCTCCCTCTGCTCCTCCCTGCTCTCTCTCCCTTTCAAATAAGTAAATAAGTAAAACTTTAAAAAAAAGTAGAAACCCCAGACAAATCAAACATCTGTCCTATCTATCTATCTATCTATCTATCTATCTATCTATCTGAGAGAGAGTGAGCAGGTGGGGGGAGAGACAGAGGGAGAGGGAGAGAAAGAATCATAAACAGGTTCCATGCTCAGAATGGAGTCCCCATGACCTGAGCTGAAATCAAGAGTTGGACGCTTAACTGATTGAACCATCCAGGTGCCCTATATCTGCCATTTTTAATAGGAATTGGGACCAGATTGGTTCACAGTCAAAGATTAACTAACCTTTAAATTCTGATGATACTTGAAATATTCTGGCCATAGAAGAAATTAAACTTTCAACTTTGTCTTATAAATCCAGTATTACATAAATAAGAAGACCTAATAAAAATACTATAAATCAATTTCATTCTCATATATCAACATAAATATCTCATTAAAATGTTAACATCAGGATTGAAAAATTAACTATAAGAAAAGATGACTTTATCCCAGGTGTGGGGCAACTCTAAGCAAAACTGAAATAGTGTCTCCTGGGTGCCTCAGTCAGTTATACTCCTGACTCTTGATTTCATCTCAGGTCATGACCTCAGTGTTGTGAGACTGAGCCCCACATGGAGCGCTGTGACTGGCTCTGGTCTGAGTGTGAAGCCTGCTTAAGATTCTCTCTCTCCCTCTCTCTCTGCCCCCTCCCCTCTCTAAAAAAATAAAAATAAAAAACAAAGTCATCTTTAAAGCTAAAATAGAATCAAGAGATTACCATAAATTAGAATTGGTTGGGAGCTATTTCAATTCAGGATCTTTAAAAAATAATGTCTCTGCTTTAATGAGTATGGATTCTGTGATTAATCAGAGATTTGGTTTTAGGTATCAAAGACAAAGACAATGAAGTACAGATTTAGTAATGTTGTTGTTTACGCAGTGACATATATATGGATGTTTACAGACATCCAGAGTTTAGATAATTCTATTTACATAATTCCTTCTCATTAAAAAGAACACATAAGGGCACCTGGATGGTTTAGTGGGTTAAGTGTCTGACTCTTGATTTGGGGTCAGGTCATGATCTCAGGGTTGTGAGATTGAGCCCTGCATAGGGTTCTGCATTCAGTGCAGAGTCTGCTTGGCATTCCCTCTCTCCCTCTCCCTCTGCCCCTCCCCTCCCCAACCCTGCTCTCTCTTTAGAATAAATAAATAAATCTTTAAAAAAATAAAGAGAACATATAACAAAGTTCAGTCTATTGACAGTATTAATTAAACTTGCCTCTAACTCAATGGACAAGAATAGTGTATGGCCAACAGACTGTATTCTACCAATGCCTCTTTAGACTTTTATCTGGACTCTATCGCCAACCATTAGTGATGAAGAAATAACCTCCTGCAGGTGCAATCTGTAATTTAAATTCTATCAGTTGGAACTGGCCTTTTACATATTATCTAGTTCTCTTTTCATATTTAAATAACATAAGTCTAAAAAATCAATCTTGTCTTTGTATGTTTCAAGCTCTTTAAGAGTGTTGTACTTGTTTTGTTAAAAATTCCTTACAGTGCTTATTACTATTTCTTGATCTTGTTGGTATCTTGGGGGGGTTGGTGCTCAGTAATCATCTAGGATATTAAATAATGCTGAATAAAATTGCTAACTTCCTCCGGTCACTTTTTGATTATAACCATGTTTATTCTCAAGAAGAATCTGAACCTGAATGTCTTAGCATCACTTTTACAAAAATTGCAAATGCTACATTTGCAAGACATTCATGAGCACAGATATGGTAAAACATATGTAACCCCAATGCACAGGTGAAGTTTTCAACTCACCTGGTAGCTTACTCATCTTGGCAAGTGCATCAAGATGCCGTGTGTCTAAAAGATATTCCCCAGTGTTAAAACTAAGTTCCTTTGATGGACTAGGAGGTCAGCTGTAAGACTTCTCTTAAAATTTTTCAAGCTAAAGCCATTTTATCCATGTTGTGTAAAACTTTGAGGTCTTAACCAAACACGTGCTTAAGTAGTTTAGGAGACAGAAAGCTCTTCCCTGAAGAAAATGCTGGCTCTACCTGAAAGAAATCCTGCTGTCCCCACCTGTTCTAAAGTGCACTAGCCTTCTGCCTGTCTCCTCAGCTTTCACAGCAGAATGACATCTTCCTTCCCATCTGGTGTGGAAAGCATATGGCCATCACAGCAACATAGGATGCCCTCACTACAGGTACCTGTTAGAGGATTCAGTCATTCGTTGTCTGATCCCTGGCCTCAACCAGAGGCGCTCCTAATACAGTTGAAATTTACGGAAAGCTGTTTAATAAGCATATGAACTACTTTTTTTTCTTTTATTTTCTCCTTTGCTATTACCACTGTATTAAGTTAGATGATCAGAAAGCAATGCCTTAACCTTGTGTCACAAATCGACCATCTTTATCAGGTGTCCATCTTAGTACCACCTCCCACCTCTTGGGCACGGGGATAGTGTCTTTGTGCAGAGTTGCTGACTTTTTAAAAATTCTCTTGACAATACCATTTACCTCGTTACCAAAAGTTCATTGTCCCCATAATAAATTCTGTCTTGAGTTCTACTCCAGGAACACATTTTCTATCAGAAAATCGGCGTGCTTTCCTTCAGTGGAAAAGGATAATTAAGTGATATGACATAATTTCTTTGTTAGCCTTAGTTGCCAAAGGCTCAATTGTAAAATTAGCTTTCCTGGGTATCTGGATGAATCAACTGTCTCATTTTTGAGACTATTTCTGGTCTGTTTTTATCTCCCTCTCATTTCACACTATGTTTCACTTGTTAAAATTCATATAATCTTGGTTTTCGCTTCTGATCCAGCATTGGCCTCACCACATTTCAGGTGCTCTCAGTCTGTAAGTGGTTGGCTTGCCTGGACCCCACCTGCCACACTGGCCACAGCCTTACATAACAAGACGAGAGAACTGCTCAGATCAGGTCCAGCAAGGACAATGAAGAAAATTGTAAATCTTGATTCCAATGCAAAGGCTGACCATCTGCAGTTTTTGTTTTTTTGCGTTTAATGATGAATTAAGTATGTTTCTGGATAAAGAACATCTCCATGTATATACACAGTAAGGGAGAGTTAAAGGACTAGTTTTTGGAGGTCCTGATTATATTTGGTAGAGCTGACTAGGTTGCTTGCAGAGTATTTATACGAGTTTACTATATATGCAATGGAAGTGGGAAAAATAATCCTTTCATTTGTTCATTTTAATGAAAATATTAATAAATGAGTTTGAAGAGAGAATTTGGAAAGACCAAAAAGAGAAATTTTAAGCCATTTGTAAATTCACTTTTAAATCAACTTTAAATAGATATATTTTGCATATGATAAGATGGGACCATTTAAAGTGCACAGTTCAATGAGTTTTGACAATTATATACACTCATGTAGCTACCACCACAGTCAAGCTTTAAAACATTTCTACAACCTCCCCAAATTAGCTCATATTCTTTTCCAGTGTATGTCACCAACTCTCTCTCACTCTCCTTCTGACCGTGATGCCAGGGACCTCAGCCTTCCTTTTTTTCACTATAACTTGGTTTTGACCATTCTAGAACTTCATATGATTTGAATTATATAATGTGTTGTCTTTTATGTCTAACTTCTTTAGCTTGGGATAATGTTTTTTAGGATCCATACTTTCCGTTTGATGTATCAAAGTTTTCTTGTCATTACTCAATGGAATTCCAACTTGTGGTTATAATACAAATTTTTTATCCAATCACTTTCTGATGGATATTTAGATTATAACCAGTGTAGGCCTATTTTGAATAAAGTTGCTCTGAACTTTTGTGTGCAAGTCTTTATCTTGGGTAAATGCTTAGAGATTGGTAGGTCATATATTAAGTATTTGTTTAATTTTATGAGAAAATATCAAATTGTTTTCCAAAATGACTATACAATTTTACATTCTTACCGTCAATACAAAAGAGTCCCACCTATTCACACATCATCATTAACATGTTATTTTTCACGCAATTGAAATTACATCCTTTCTAGAAGGTAGGAAGCTACTCACTGTGATTTTAATTTGCATTTACTTGATGACTTGCTCTGTATTGAGTATCTTTTCATGGGACTTTTCATTGGCATTTCATAAATCTTCTTTTGTGAAGGATTTGTTTAAACATTTTGCCCATTAAATAAATTGAGTTATTTGACTTCTTACTATTGAGATGTAAGATTGGTTTATAGATTATGGATACAAGTCATTTGTTATAGACATACACGAAGAATATTTTCTTCTAATTTGTGGTTTGCCTTGCCATTCTCCTACTCTTTCAAAGAGTAAAATATTTCAATTTGATGAAGTTCAACTCAATAATTTTTCCCTTTTGATTGGTACTTTCTGTTCCAGATCTAGGGAATATTTATGTATCCCAAGGTCACAAATATTTCCTCCTATTTTTTTCCTAGAAATGTTATAGTCTCTGTCCTTACATTTAGATTGATGATTCATTTTGAGTTAAGTTGTGTGCATGATATAAGGTTTTGAATGGATTTTTTCCATATGGACATCTAGTTTATTTAGTACCATACATTGAAAAGGCATCCTCTCCCCCCACTTGATTTCCATGATATCTTTGCTGAAAATCAACGGATTTTCAGGGAAAAGCAAATAAAAACACAATGAGATATTGCCTCTCACCCATCAGAATGGTTATAAAAAACAAGAGATAATACATGCTAGTGAGGATGTGGAGAAAAAGGATCCCTGTGCAATGTTGATGTGAGTACAGCCACTATGGAAAATGGAGGTTCCTCAAAAACTTAAAAATATTAACTATCTTATGATCCAGTAATTCCATTTTTCAGTATGTATCCAAAGGAGATGAAATCACTGTCTTGAAGAAATACCTGCACTTCCATACTGTGAATAGCATTACTCACAATAGCCAAGACATAGAAATAATCTAAGTGTTCACCATGGATGAATGGATAAAGAAGATGCAGTGTATATATATACACAATGGAATATTATTCAGCTCTCAGAAAGAAGGAAATCCTCCCATTTGCTAAGTAAAATAATCCAGCCGGCCAGAGAAAGACCATGTTCTTACCTATGTGTGGACTCTGAAAACATTGAGAACATAGAAATAAAAAATAGAATGGTGGTTGCCGTGAGCCAAGGGGTGGGGAAATGGGGAGATGTTGGTCAAAGAGTACAAACTCTCAGTAGTAAGTTTTGGGGATCTAATGAACAGCAAGGTGACTATAGTTATCAATACTCTAAAGCACACCTAAAATTTGCTGTAAGAATGGAGCTTTAGCGATCTCAACACCACCACAACAAAATGGAAATTATGTAAAGGATGTATCAATTAACCTTATTGTGGTAAATATTTTGATATATATATACATACATATATATATATATGTGTGTGTGTGTATATATATATATATATATATATCATCACATTGTACATCTCAATAAACCTGGAAAACTTATTCTTAAATATTTCATGTTTTTTGATGTCACTGTAAATGGAATTTCTTAAAATTGAATTTTCTAATTCATTTCTCATTCATTGCTAATGTACAGAAATAAACTTTATTTCTTTTCTTTTCTAAAAGATTGTATTTATTTATTTGCCAGAGAGAGAATGAGAATGAGAGCAAGAGAGAGAGAGAGAGCACAAGCAGAGGGAGCAGCAGGCAGAGAGAGAAGCCAGCTCCCCACTGAGCAAGGAGCTCGATTTGCAAATGGATCCCAGGACACTGAGACTATGATCCCAGGACCCTGAGACTATGACCTGAGCTGAAGGCAGACACTTAACCACCTGGGCCACCCAGGTGTCCCTAAATTTGGTTTCTATACATTGACCTTGTATCATACAACTTTGCTATTTTCACATTAGCACTAGTGTTTTTTGTGTATTCCTTCATATTTTCTAAGTGTGTAACCATGTCAACTGTGAATTTGGACAATTGACATCTTTCTTTCTAATCTGTATAAAGTTTATTCTTTTTCTTATATTGTTGCACTAGGTAGGACCTTCAGCTCAAAAACAAATAGGAGTGAGAGCAGACATTCTTTCCTTGTTCTCAATCTTATGGAATAACATTATTCTTTCCCCACTATGATGATAGCTATAGGTTTTCTGTGGATGGCCATTGTCAGTTTGAGAAAGTTACCTCTTGACTTAGTTTGCTGAGAGCTTTTATCATAAATAGATGTTGAATTTTATCAAATGCCTTTTCTGCATCTACTGACTTTTTTATCCTTTATTTTGTTTTTAAGAAGAGTTATACTGATTTTCAAATGTTAAACCAGCCTTGCACTCTTAAGTAGTATTAAAATCCACTGGTCATTTGCTGCCACATGGACGGCACTGGAGGAGATAATGCTAAGTGAAATAAATCAAGCAGAGAAAGACAATTATCATATGGTTTCTCTCATCTATGGAACATAAGAACTAGGAAGATCGGTAGAAGGCTAAAGAAAGGGGGTAATCAGAAGGGGGAATGAAGCATGAGAGACTATGGACTCTGAGAAACAAACTGAGGGCTTCAGAGGGGAGGGGGGTGGGGGAATGGGATAGGCTGGTGATGGGTAGTAAGGAGGGCACGTATTGCATGGTGCACTGGGTATTATACGCAACTAATGAATCATCGAACTTTACATCAAAAAAATTAAATTAAAAAAATTTAAATAAATAAATAAATAAAATAAATAAATAAAACACTGGTCATAATGAATTAATATTTTCATTTCAGGATTCAATTTGCTAATATGTTGTCAAGGACTTTTGTGCCTATTTGTGATTGTGGTTTATAGGTTTCTGTTTATCTTGTAATTTCTTTACTTCTGTTATCAGTGAAATGCTGGCCTTATAAAATTTCTTACTTCTCTATTTCCTGAAATTCTTTCTATAGGTTTGGTATCATTTCTTCCTTAACTATTTGGTGCAATTAACCAGTGAAGCCATGTAGGCCTTGAGTTTTCTCTGTGGCTAAAGGAAACTATGCATTTAATTTCTTTATATATAAGGCTATTCAGATTTTCTACTTATTCTTTTTTTTTATTCAGACTTATGTGTTTATTTGAAAAAGAGAAAGAGCAAATGAGGGAGCAGGGGGAGGGGCAGAGGGAGAGGAAGAGAGAGAATCCTAAGCAGACTCCCCAGTGAGTGAAGAGCCTGACACAGGGTTTGATCTCATGACCCTGAGATCATGACCTGAGCTGAAATCAAGAGTATCAGTAACAAGCTGAGCAAACCAGGCGCCCCAGATTTTCACTTATCCTTGTGACAGTTTGGGTAATTTTTTTTTCAAGGAATGTTTCCATTTCTCCAAAGTTGTTGAATTTATTGGCATACAGTTTTTATTATAAATCCTTACTATCCATTTGATGTCTGTAGGAGCTGTAGTAATACACCCTCTTTCATCTTTCTTTTGGTAATTGTCTTCTTTATATTATACGGATCACTCTTTTCATAAATAAAAATTTCTTAAAAATAAAGTTAATTTGCAGGTGCCTGGATGGCTCAGTAGGTTAAGCGACTGCCTTAGGCTCAGGTCATGATCCTGGAATCCCAGGATCAAGTCTGCATGGGCTTCCTGCTGAGCAGGGAGTCTGCTTATCCCTCTGACCTTCCCCCCTCTTGTGCTCCCTCTCTCTCTCACTCTCTCTCTCCTTCTCTCTCTCTCAAATAAATAAATAAATAAAATCTTTAAAAAATAAAGTTAATTTTCTTGATCTTTAAAGAACAGACTTTTGGTTTCATTTATTTTCTGTATAGTTTTCCACCTGCCCTCTTCACTGAATACCACACACGTCCAATATGATCTCTCCTCTCCAGCTGGTCAGAACTCAAATTATTTCCTAGTTCTTTTTGAGTTCTAGGAATTATCCAACTTACAAATCCCTTCTAGCCCTCTTCCTGGCTACATACATGTTCACTCTATGCATGTGCCCCTTAGTATTCACCAAGAAAGTCATGGGGACTCCTGTGTTGATTTCCACGGCTCTTTTTCTTCATGTACCTTCCTCCTCCCTGTCTCCTCAACTGCACTGACCACTGATCTCTATGTATTAAACTAAGTAAGAATGATGTGCTTCCAGAAGGTGCTTCTAGGCTGAGAGCTGAGAGGATCACAGAGTTTACCTCATCTGTTCTCATTTATTCAGGGATTACAGTAGTCACCGATTGTTGTCCGATATCTTAAAAACATTGATTCATATATTATGTGCCATTTTCTAGTTTTTACAGCAGGAGTATTCTGATACTAATTAATCTTTCATGGCCAGAAGCAATATTCTAGAAGCTTCTTTATGTTTGTTTTTTGTAATATTTTATTAATTAATTCAACAGAACCTTATTAAGCATTTGTTACATTGCCAAGCATTTAACAGTTATAAATTAACATAAAATATAACATATTTAGATTGGGTTCGTATATCATCATGTTCTTTTTTTTTTCATTTATCCCAACTGATATTTACTAAATGTGCTATTTCTTCAAATTAAAATATTTATGCAGCTTAGAAAATGATTAGGTTTTGTATGTATATTGTTCTCAATTGGCATGGTATATTTTTACAGGACACAAATTCTCCTTAGGTAAGAGTTATTCTCTTTGCTTTAATTCTTTCATTTCTTTGTTCTTCATCTTTTAATTTTGAAAGGAAAAAACATTCCCAAATGTGTTCTCTGCATCACTGATTAAATTTTAGATTGCTATTTCTGTCCTATACTCCTTCTCTTGAATTTTACTTTCCTTAAATATTTCTTGATATAATGGAACTCTCTTTTTAACTCAATCTGCTGTTACATCATCTTCTATTTTATTGCTTTTTCCACAGAGCTAGTGAATTCTTTTTTTGCCTTTATGGAAATTATATATAAGATACTCTCTAAAGTTGTTTTGTTTCCTGTAGTATAAGTTTTTTTTTTTTTAATTGTGTTTCCTCCCTCACATCTTGGGTATAATCATATTCATCTTGTAAGTACAACAAAGACTCTACCAAATCTTTTCAAAAGTCTCTTATGGTTATTACTTCATTCTTTGTATTTATTCATGAAAGAGAAGGTATAGGAGAGTTGATGGAGATGTGGATTTTCCTCCTGGCTGGCATCACTTTCCACCTAGGAGCAGTCAGAAGCCTCATATCAGAATCTACAAGGCTGCCAGGTGTGACTAGCTTATTCCAAAACTTTTATTATTGGATATAGGTAGTACATATTGTATATAATGTATATGTATTCTATATATGTATTTTCTAAGTATTATTTTAATAAGGTAGAAGAGGAAAAATCAAGTTCTGGTAGACATCTTGATTCTTTTTTTTTTTTTTAAAGATTTTATTTATTTATGTGACAGAGAGATAGCCAGCGAGAGAGGGAACACAAGCAGGGGGAGTGGGAGAGGAGGAAGCAGGCTCCCAGCGGAGGAGCCTGATGTGGGGCTCGATCCCACAACGCCGGGATCACGCCCTGAGCCAAAGGCAGACGCTTAAGGACTGAGCCACCCAGGCGCCCCGACATCTTGATTGTAATGTCTTAAAAATTCTAGAGGAAAACATTGAACAGAAATCACTCATTCACTCATAACTTCAGATACACCCTCCAAGTCCCTGACCTGCAAAGTAACGACCCTGACTTTTCTAGTGACCTAGAAGTGATCCAGACTTTTCTAGGGTCCCAGAGACCCATATATCCACTAAACATCTTTGGCTCAATTCCATAGGCATCTAAAACTCAGTATATCCAAAATAAAACTCCTTTCTCCCGTATCTCCTACATTTGAAAACGACCACTTCATCCACATTGTTGTATGAACCAGACACTTGAGGTTCATTTTAAACAACTCAGTGTCCCCAGTCTGTTGTTCAAATTCTAGGCACTTTGTCTCCTTAAAATCTGTTTTACTTGTCTATTCCTCTCTGTATTCACTGTCCCTACTTTGTTCCCCTGCCTGAAGTGTTAGGATAATGTTCTAACTGGTTCCTCTGTTTTCCGCCACATGTGTCTTTCATCATCCTTCCTGTTGCTTCTAGTGTTTTTTTCCTAAAAGATAGGTCTGGTTGTGTTACCACCCACCTTAAAATATTTTAAGATCTTCCCTTTATCTAAAGGATAGTGTCCAGACTCGCCAGAATCAAGAGACTCTAAGCCATAAAAGTAGCTCTGATTCACCTGAGAATGTGGTTAAAACACAGATTCTGATTTGGTAGATAGAGGTGGGGCCTGAGATTTTGCAATTGTGGCAAGTTTCTGGGTGCTGCCCATGCTGCCACCCATAGGACCACTTTTGGTAGCACATCTAAGATGTCTTTCTGTTCAGACTTCTCTCTAGACTCATCTTCGTTTCTCCCTCCTCCGCTGCAGCCTTATCCTTTTCACTTACTTGACTCTTTAAAGTGCCTAGAAAAACATCTCTGTGTGATTAGCCATAGACCTTTTCCATTCAGAATGCTCTTCTCTCCCATTGCCACCTGAAGAACATCTATTCCTCTTTAGCACTTACCTCAAGCTGTATTTTATAACAGAATCTTTCCTTGAGCCCTCCATCCCACAGGAAGACTTATTTTACTCATTTCCTATTCTTCGTGCCTGGCTGTGCCAGTACGAGCAACTCCTAGGGCACTATGTGTTAAGAATGTGATCTGTTCTCAACAGATTTTGTTTGTATACCTAGTTTCTTGACTAGTCTATAATACTTCAAGGGCAGAGACTGTGTGGTATCACTGGTACCTAGCACACCATCTGTCATCTTTCAAGTTCTAAATAAACAGCTTTTATAAGAATGTATGAATATATAATGAAATAGAAGAATAAATTGAACATTAATTTGAAATTTTATTTATGGTTGTATTAACTTTCTATCGATGCATAAGACATTATCACAGACTTAGCAGAATCTGCCTAGGCTGAAATCACGGTGTCAGCCAGGGCTGTGATCTCAACTGAGGCTCTGAGTTCTCTTCTGAGCTCACTGGCTATGGCAGAATGCATTTCCTGTACTGTAGGAGAGAGGCACCCATGTTCTTGCTAGTTATCAGCTCCTAGAAGCTCACTGGATCTTTGGCACATAGCCCTTATGGGTCATTCACAGCAATGTTGTTTGCTTTCTTCCAGGCCAAGAGGAACACATCGGTCTGACTTCCTATCCCTCTCTGGTCTTCTCTGATGGAAACTGTTATAACACAATGTAATCAAATTTGCCACATAGCATACCCTAACCAAGGGAGCGATAATAGACTATCTCATCAGATTCATAGGTCCTGCCCTCACTCAAAGATGGAGGATTACACAGGCATGTACACCAGAGGGTGAGAATCTGGGAGGCCATCTTTGAATTCTCCCTATCACAGTAGTTGACTGTAAAACTTGAGGTGTTCACAACAAGTTTGGGAAAATGGGAAAAGAAGCCAATATTGAAGACGAGGATAAAATGAGACTTAAATGTATATATAATCAAGATATGAGTTTTACTATCATGATATGCTAATACCGGATTTTAAAAAATTATGTGGTTGAATTCTTGATTTTATACATTACTATAAAATTTAAGGACCTTGAAATTGGTGGTAGAAGCAGCATGCCTGATTATAGCTGAATGATCTGTCTTCTACCTTAGAACTGCCTTCTATTGCAAGCCATCGCAAACAAACATCAACCCCCCAGCCTTCGAATAGTGAAGTGTATGAAAAGGGACTTCGCCGAGGAATTAAGTCTGATCAGTCACTCTTAAATTTCTTGCTCAACTTTATCAACTCCAAAAAGAATCTTAAACTTCCAGTTTAAAAGAATGTAGCTGATGGCTTTTGAAGTAAGACTGGCAGCTTATCTTTTTGCAAAGCATAAGTATGCACGGAGCCAGCTGCATTAACTTCAGTTTAACCTTCTGGAAAGCCAATCACCACTAGCATGGCAGATTTTAGCTCCTTGTAGAGAGTATCTGTAGCTTTCCTACAAATCCATGTGGATCCTGGGATTTGAATGACAGGTGCTTAATGTTACTGAACATACCAGGTTTACCTTCTCATCTCCCGCATTGAATGGGATTAAACTTCCGAGCTGTGACAGGTGATGTAATGACAGTATTATCAGTTTTTAAATTTTTTAGCACTTGCTCACTCATGGCTTATTCCCCTGGGACAGTTCTTCTCTTCTCCTGAAATCCACCAATGATCTATTTATCATAATTCAATGTATTCATCCATCACCATGCAAACATAATTGGGTCAAACAGTTTTGCTCATAGGTAAAAACTCCCACAGGCAATTATCAATTCCCTTTATGATTAATGTAAAAATGATGGCGTTCCTATTAATGGAAGTGCATGCGGGAGCATTCACAGTCATACTCTGTAGATAAACTTTGTCATTACACTAATACAAAGTAAAAATTCCTGAAGCACCAAGGAACTTGGTAGCACCTGTAATATCTGAGCATGTCAATTTGCCAGGAAATTAGAGTGAACTCACAGTATTACAAACAATACTTTGGGGAACCATTTTTGCAAAAATGAGACTGAAGTTTTTATTTTCACTTTTTTTTAATGCCACAATCTGAAGCAAGAACACAGAACTGGAGAGCACCCTGGGCAGAGCAGGCATCTACTTCAAACTACTCCAAAGAATGGCAGGCATGAGAGAAGACCTCATACTTCATGTTTCAGTGAAGACTGATGCCAGAATTGCATTTGGGAAAGGATTTGCTCATAAAAAATCAAGTACGGGAATTCATGGTTTATGTATTTCAAAACCTAAAAAGAACAACAACAAAAACCCCTGTATCATGAGGATCAATTAGAATCCCGTTGTTCATGAAAAGGTCTTCGTTGACAGTGCTGTGCTTGTGTGTGTGTTTTCTTCACAAAGCCATGTTTCTCCTTGATGTTGTCTTCCCAAACCAAGTTGTCGAACCCTACCTCTAGAGGGTATTGTTGAAAATGCTATATTTAATACATATATACTACAATATATGATATCAATGTAATACTTATGTACGTAAGTATAGGAGTACATGTACTTAAACGTATATGTCACGTAATATATACATACGTTTAAAGGATGTTTACTTTCCCTCTATAGAACTTAATTTCTGGGGCGCCTGGGTGGCACAGCGGTTAAGCGTCTGCCTTCGGCTCAGGGCGTGATCCCGGCGTTCTGGGATCGAGCCCCACATCAGGCTCTTCCGCTAGGAGCCTGCTTCTTCCTCTCCCACTCCCCCTGCTTGTGTTCCCTCTCTCGCTGGCTGTCTCTATCTCTGTCGAATAAATACATAAAATCTTTTAAAAAAAAAAAAGAACTTAATTTCTTCTAAAACCTTTCTCCACGTATGGCAGAAGCAGCCTCTGCTACCAAAAATTTGTGATTAACCTTTCGTACTGTACTGTTGTCGCCGGGATGTGGCTGCCCAGATGGAGACCACATTTCCAGTCTCCTCACGCTTCAGTGCAGCCGTTCGCTGAGTTCCAGCAAACCTGAACTTAAGTAATAAGGACTATTACTAAGTTGATCCACAACCCCCCTCCCTATTCCTTCCTCTGCCACCTGGAGGCTGAAGACTTGGAGGCCCAAAGGCCTTGGAGTCACAGGACAGAAGGGACCTGGATGCCTACATCATTATGTGGCAGAAAGCCACCCTTCCACGATCTAGGAATACCTACATTGGAATGGATAGGAAGGAAAAATAACTTTCATTTTGTTATGCCATTAAAATGCGGGGATTTGTTTGATGCGACAACTAACATGACCTGAACCAATACAAAATTCAAGGCCTTGAAGTAGATGTTGCTATAAAAAAAAAAAATCTAAACTCTCTGACAGGAACTTAGCAGTTTTGTGGTAGGCAGTGAGGAGACAGATCTAGCAAGCTGGAAGTCCCTGCTTGCTGTAGTGAAACATTTGGTAAAACTGTCACCCTTGTTAGCGTGGAAGGCAGACCAAGTGTCTACTGAGCCTGTGCATCTCGGGAAAGTGGTTGGAATGAGCCAGAATGCTAGCATATGTTGATCTTCCCTTGCTGTGTTTGGCAAGGTATTTCAAGAAAGAGTGAGCTAGTTTGCAGACAGAAAGAAACAGAATAAAAGTATCAGGAATTTGGAGTCATGCAGGTTTGAAACTGCTTCTAGAGGACAAACAATGTAAAATAAGACTTTAAAAGCCTTTGAGTCACAAAGGCCCATTAAAACTTCTCAATTAAACAAAGTGGCAGGGCCCTGGGGCTGAGACCAGATTAAGAGTGGGGTTTCCACCCATGGCCTGTTGTTGCATATAGTTTCAAGGCACAACCATTACCTTGATAAAGAGAGGCATAGTGGAGAAAAAAAGAAGGCACCACTACTGTTCTAGAAAGGAACTTTTTTTTAAGCATGATTCCCAACCCATGGAATTTGCTGGAAACACATTGAGCAGTGTGGATTATCGTTGTCTCAAAGTACTTACTCCGTCCTTACTAACACAGTCTCAAATTATCACTTGTTATATATAACTCCCATCACGACTTGCACTGGCTCAGTATCAAGTTCACATCACCCTGGCTTATCTAGCACAGAAGCCTTCATTTTGCTATAGGCATTGTGTGGACTGAAATTCCCACATTCCTATATAGCCTAAATTCAAAGCTCCTAGAGGAAAAAGGCCAAGTAAATGTAACTCTCTTTAGGGTGTGTCTAAATTAGACAGAGCTGCAGTGTGTAACGCGTATCAAGTGTTGACTATTCTTTTGGAAGGGAGGAGATAGTTGGAACGGGTATCTGGAAGAGATGTTCCCTAAATTCATACTTTCAGGAGGTGTCAGTGGAGGAAAGATGAAAATCACGGGGGTAAATGTTTTCCTTTGGGGATTTATCAAGTAAGGAAAATGAAAAAGAAAACCTTTTCAGTTTTGTTGATGCTTGCTGTCTAAAAATCGCCAAAATTTCATTTCATCTTTGCCTGGCGGAGAAGCTCACCTCCAGGGAGGAAACACGTGATCTTTCTCCTTGTTAAGCAAGTGCTGTACACAGCAAAAAGCACCCTGATATTAAACCATAAACCAAGTGAACTAATAAATAAAAGTGCCAGCCGCAGTTGAGCAGTAATGCTCCGTATCTAACATTTTCAGGGGACAGGCCCCATGCAAAGTGTTTTTACGTGTTTTGTTTTGTTTTGTTTTTTTCTAGGAAGCAGCTGACTGTTCAATAAAGCATAGATTAGCTTTACAGCTAATCTGTAGGAGCCTTGCACTGAGTTACAATCCAGGGACTAGAATGGCAGCCATGGTGAGGCTTACAGCAAATGGGGAAAGACTGCACCTATGTCTAACTTCCAGAAAAACAAAACTCCGAGAGAGATGTGCATCGCTAAGCCTTGTGAACTGGCAGGGAAGTGAGAGGAAGAGAAAGGGAAAGGGGACACACATACTCATTTTCTGCTGAGTCACCACAAGATCTATCCAGTGGGCTGAGCTCCTCTCAGCAGTTTGGAAATCTGAGTCTGCTGTAAAAGCCACAGGCATCCTAGGAAGGAAGTGGCCCACAACAGCACTCGGGTCATTAACGGTGCACTCAGACTGAACGCTGATGCAAAATTATCTTCACCTTAAGTTTAATGCATTCCTGGAAACCACAAGAAGAACAGCTCTGAGGAATATCCCTAATGGCAAGTGTTAGAAAAAAAACTTGTTACGATTCTTGGCGACCACACAATTACCTAAAACAGAGACAGAAAATTGCATTTGGAGCCAAAAATATAACCTCCTCATTTATCCTGCATGCCATGAATTCATCTGTGGCAAGTAGATGCTCTCTTGGCCTACCTGGAGTGATACAAAGAGGAGAAGACTATTCCAGAAAGCAGAAGGTGGGGAAATGTTTGTTCTTGTGCCAAAAAAAAAAAAAAAAAAAAAGTTCAGTGACTTTTGAAATGAATTCTCCAGCTCCTTAAGAAAGTGTGTGTCGTTGCGTGAAAAGTCAAGGGTTAGTGTGAGTGATAAGAATGGACATCCCCAAGGGGAGACAGAAATGGGGAGAAGGAAGAAATGAAGAAGCACATCTGTGTCCTCCCTAGGATGCTGCTGTGGAAGAAGAAATTGAGGTTGTAAGGGGCAAAAATCAGCGCCTGAGGGGTAAGAAGCTTAATAAAAGTTACTGAGATAAAGGAAAGCTCTTGGAACCGAGGGGTTGCCCACTGACACTTAGGAAGAATTCACTGACGATTAAGTACGCCAAGCCTGGTGGAAGGCTTCCGAGCAATTTTGGAAAAACGGAAGAAGGCAAAGTCTATGACACCATGGGTATTGACTGTTCTGTTTAAAAATGGCGCAACAGGAGATGTCAGACATTGGAGTTTCCTAGCGCTATTGAGTCCAGGCTTTAACGCACTTGTGGGAATTGTGCTGCGAGTCCAGGGGTCGTCGTTGACAGAATGATACACGAGAATCGAAACCATGTAATAAAAAGGAGGAAGATCACACAGCCCCTATTCCCCTGAAATGAAGAAGCAAGGCATACTGAAGGTGGAACACAATCAGGTTATACCACTCTCGGATAAGGACTTTGTATTGGACAAGACAGCGTGTGACTTAGCGTTGCTAAAGTTATGAGTTTGAGTGACCACATTAGCCGTGTGAGAATGGAGAGAGTCGGAAAGAAGAGGCAAATCTCTGGAGACAAGGTAAGGAGGTCCACTCAACTATTTGCTGCTTGCATTTACAACATTACATTTCCGATTTTTAAAACAATGCATAGATATGAGACCAATGCCAAGGAAAGGGATACAGGAAATGCTGGACAACAGCACATATGTGGGACTTTAGCGACGTGGGAAACCAAGTGAAAGTAACTCCACTGCTTTCCCCATGGAAACGTGCGTAAATATCACTGTGAAATGGTTTTATTAAGAAAGAACTAAACTGAACATAGGCAGCCCATCCTTTATTTTTTTTTAAGATTTTATTTATTTATTTGAGAGAGAGAGATGGGAGGGCACGAGCAGGGGGGCAGGGGGAGAGGGAGAAGCAGAATCCCCGCTGAGCAGGGAGACTGACATGGGGCTCCATCCCAGGACCCTGGGATCATGACCTGAGCTGAAGGCAGACGCTTAACCCACTGAGCCACCTAGGCACCCGACAACCCACCCTTTAGATCCCAGGCAACTGGCAACCAACCCTTTAGATCTATCAGTGTACCCGCTCTTCTGCAAACATATCTTGGATGATATCACAACAATAAACATCTCTCCCCTTTGTCTGGCAAATCTCTACTCTTCCTTTTAGTCTCCTCTCAACTATCACCTCTTCTCTATAACATGCCCACCTCTTCCCAGGTACAGATAACTCTCCCCTTCTCTCCAGTCCCCTGGTGTTTGGTATAAATGCCATCTGTGAGTTTTCTCTTGTTGCAGAACAACTTTCCACAAAATTGGCACCTAAAACAACACAAATTTATTATCTTATGGTTCCCATGGGTCAGGAGTCCTTATGTTTTAGCCAGGTGGTCTGCTCAGGATCTTATAATGCTGAGGTGGGGGACTCAGCCGGCCATATTGGCATCTAGAGGCTCAATTAGGGAATGACCACTTTCAAGCTTTCTCATATCGCTGGGAGAATTATTTCCTTGTGACTGACTGAAAGACTGAGTCTTGTTTTCTTGTTGGCTGTCAACTAGGGATCACTTTCAGGTCCTAGAGTCTGTCCTCAGGTTCTAGGCCATGACTACAGTCCTGTGGTCCCTTCCATAGGCTGCTTTCTTCCAGGCCAGCCAGCAGGAGGGCATTTCTCTGACACTCCACTGTATCTTGATGGACTGGCCTGATTAGATCAATCGCATCCAGAATAATCTCCCTTCTGATTAATTCAAAGTCAATTGATTAATAACCTAATCACAGGGGTAGTATTCCATTATATTTATTGACCCCACATACCCTCAAGGGGAGGAAAATATACTCAGTATATATACAGATGGGAGGAGAAACATGGGGGTCATCTCAGAATCCTGCCTACCATGCTCTATAAACTGTCAAGATGGGGTATAATAATCACATATATAATGACTAGGATATAAATAATATTATAATACATATTATATAATCACAATTATATTATAAATCATTGTATATATGTGTTATATATAAGTATATAATGTATATATATTTATATAATATAATACATATATTATTGTATAGACACACACACACACACACACACACACACACACACACAATCTGCCCTGGAGCAGAGATTATGCCTTTTCCAAATCAGTATCACCAACAACTAGCATGATACCAAAAATCTAGTGGACATTAATAACTACTTTTAAATTAAATGCCTATAGGAAAACAATATAAAAACAAACATCAGCAAAAGTTGGGTTTGGTTTGAGAAGACATTATGAGAAATAGATTTGGAAATGGCATAGGAAGGTAGAGAATCGAAAGAAAAAGATAGTTTCCTGGAGAATATGGAAGATACCTGGCAATGTGTCCACTTTAGCCCTCACCTTTCACCCCAGACTTCTTCATAAAGCCTGCACTATTAATAAAACATGCACTATTTTACACCACCACCAACAGAATTATCAAATTTCTTATGATATTCTCAAAATCAAGGAGAAAGAGCATAACTCCCTTAAAAAGGCAGGGATCAGGGGCCATAGTCTCTCCCAGTCCAAGTTTTAAGGCACTTCCATGGGGCAGAAGTGGGGCTACAGAGAGGATGGTAGTGTCCAAGCTCAAAGCGAGGAAAGGCACCTCTCCACACAAGTGTGTGTGCAGAAGGTGCTGGAGATGGCTGCATCTGGGATAGTCACCTGCATAGAAAAGTTCCATTTGACACCTGAAGAGCTCAGGTTGCCCACTCCATGAGTCCACCAGAATAAGGAGTCCCCCATCTTGAAAATATTGATACTTCTGACTGAATTACAAGGAAATTATGAAAGAGTATGGGCTTGGGCCCAAAGGAGGCCTAATAACTTCAGGTTAAACTGCTACCACGGTTAATTGGGTGATGAAGATGATAAAAGGCTCAGAACATGTCCCATTCGGTGCTGACACATATCCCTGGGAAGACTGTAGTCTTAGCCTAGATGGATTCTGGGGAAGTCATGACCGAAGCCTTGGCATCTTGGTATCTTCATTTCTAACCGTGTCATCTACGTAGTGGATGTTGCTCAAAGCTTGAACCCTGAGTCTTTCACATCCAACAGTAAGCTTACAGAATCACGTAAAGACCAAACTGCATTTTCCTATAATCATAAACAAGAGTAACATAATTGATAAAAGTCATGTGGAGAAAGGGGAACCTTCTTACACTGTTGGTGGGAATGCAAGTTGGTACAGTCACTTTGGAAAACAGTGTGGAGGTCCCTCAAAAAGTTAAAAATTGAGCTACCCTATGACCCAGCAATTGCACTACTGGGTATTTACCCCAAAGATACAGACGTAGTGAAGAGAAGGGTCATATGCACCCCAATGTTCATAGCAGCATTGTCCACAATAGCTAAATTGTGGAAGGAGCCGAGATGCCTTTCAACAGACGAATGGATAAAGATGTGGTCCATATATACAATGGAATATTACTCAGCCATCAGAAAGAATGATTACCCAACATTTGCAGCAACATGGATAGGACTGGAGGAGATTACGCTAAGTGAAACAAGTCAAGCAGAGAAAGACAGTTATCATATGGTTTCACTCATTTATGGAACATAAGAAATAGCAGGAAGATCGGTAGAAGAAGGAAGGGAAGAATGAAGGGGGGGTAAACAGAAGAGGGAATGAACCACGAGAGACTATGGACTCTGGGAAACAAACTGAGGGCTTCAGAGGGGAGGGGGGTAGGGGATTGGGACAGACCAGTGATGGGTATTAAGGAGGGCACGTATTGCATGGTGCACTGGGTGTTATACGCAAACAATGAATCATGGAACACTACATCAAAAACTAAGGATGTACTGTATGGTGACTAACATAACACAATTAAAAATTTTTTTGAAAAGTCATACAGTGAGATAGATCCAGTGTTTTGACAATTCTGAAGATGGCTTTTATCAAGAAACCACTTTTTTTATTACCAGCCTTGTTCTATGTGCTTTATAGGTTGGGGTGGTGGATTTTTCCAGTTTAATCAGAGTGGGGGGTCCTTCGTTTTGCTTGTGACATGCTTCAGAGGACCTCTTCATGTGAGTCGCCAGGGCTACGAGAAATGTGAAGGAAGCTTCATCCAAATCTAAGCATCCACAAAAGCCAGAGTTCAGGACACAGAACAACACCACAAAGAACAACGGTGCCACCCGCAAAAAGCTATGGACTTTGAGTACAGGGAGAGCCACAGACGGTGTGTCTTCAATGACAGTCCCTTCTGACCTAATCCCGACTCAAGAAACATGGGCTGAAGAACATAAGGCAGCAGGCAGTGACGCTCGTCATACTGACCGTGAGCCTGCAGAGCAAAGTTGTGAAGGGCCAGTGTTGCCGGTCGTCCCAGGGATCGATGGCAAAGCACTGGGAAAGAAACAATGGACAGGAGACGTCAGGAAGCTCCAATTCAGTTTCATGAAGCTCAGAATTTTGAGATTTCGGCATGCGGAAGCTATTGTGTCCGCCCACATGCTACTGGCTTAATTTAGCAGACATTCCTTACGAGGGAAATCTCATGACCAATAAAGCCAGGGCTCAGGAGCGGCCACAGCCCTGGAGCCTACAAAGCAACACTTAATTCTGATGAGACTTGCCTAAGAACTCATGCAGAGAAAGCTGCACTGACTGTCCTTAGAAGCCTGAGACAGTGTTTTATCGCTTGGAACTCAGTGCTTCTGCTGCTGATGGCAGAGAGGCCCTGCTGGGTTGACCACATCGCATCTGCAAAGATGGGCTGGGCCAACGGATACATCCCCTCATCTTCCCTTCAACCTTAATGCCCTGAGTTCTCCACCTCCAGTAGAAAAGGAGGAGGGAAATAGAAGTCTGAGCCTGCTCAGCACTGGCCATATGGTCTCCCCTCTCAGGGAAGGGGCCAAACAGGTGACTGGTTAGTTGGGTAAACGATATAATTAAAAACAGGTGAATAAACAAAAGAGCAACGTGCACTATTTGGACCTGGTCTCACCTTCTTACTTCTGTAAGGATACATGAGTGAACTCACACTTCTGTAACACCCTCCCCACTGGCCTTTCCCCCTAGGGGAGGAGAGATCTATCTGACTGGTCAGCCTGGGAGACTTCCTGAGCATGTGTGCTGTGGTGGGACTGGGGCCCCAGGATGCATCATCTGCCTCCACCATGCTGGGAAAAGCCCCTTAGTTAGTGAGAGGCCTGAGGTGTCGGATTGCTGGTCTACCTGGACTGGAGGGACCTCTGACTTCTTGGCATATTTCTCAACTGGTTCAGAATCTGCAAGGCAGGGGCGCCTGGGTGGCACAGCGGTTAAAGCGTCTGCCTTCGGCTCAGGGCGTGATCCCGGCGTTATGGGATCGAGCCCCACATCAGGCTCCTCCGCTATGAGCCTGCTTCTTCCTCTCCCACTCCCCCTGCTTGTGTTCCCTCTCTGGCTGGCTGTCTCTGTCGAATAAATAAATAAAATCTTTAAAAGAAAAAAAAAGAATATGCAAGGCAGACATGTGATTAATGCTCCCATCCCCCAGCCTTCCCTCATGAACAGGTAGCTAGAACATAGCATCTGTAACCCAAGGCCTTGATTGTAGTCACTGGCTGTCACCTTGAGCATTGTTACTTCTCACCAATGCTCTGAATCTCTGTTGCCTCATTTGTAAAAAAGAGCCGGTAAAATTCTTTCCACAGGCAGGGTTGTAGAGCCACTACAGGAAAGCATTATCCTAATGCCGATAATTAATGAACTCAACATATTTTGATCTCCCAGGGGAAAAAAAAAAAAAAAGGAAACAGTAAATGCCTTAGAGATACCAGAAGCTAGTTACTGAGCAACACTTATTTTTCTTCTTTGTTCTTTAATTTCCTTCTTTCTTGCCTCCTTCCTTGTCTTGTTTTTACATGGGAGTTTCTCCACTAGCATTTTCACAGAGGCATAAAGCTTGAGGAGGATTTGAGTGCTTTTCTTCCTAATTGAAAGAATAGTTTCAGTAGAAGACTTTTCACCTTAAAAAACTAAAAATATCAAATCATTGGAGAATAAAATACAAACCGATGGGATGGAAAAAAAAAAAGGATAGGAGATTCAGAGATGGGTGTGAAATGTTAAATCTGGGAAACTTTAAGAGAGGATTTCTATGAGAACTGCAACAGAAAAGTTGCCATTAAATGCTTAATTTTAGGTCGTTCTCATAGGAACTGCCTGGAGAATGTGACATATGCCCGGTCTTTGTACTTCTCGACCTATGCCAATGTTTAACAACTTTTTCAGATATCAAGACCTTATCAGGACCCTCCACTTCCTCTGTGAAGATTTGCATTTATTTGATGAAATCAGTAGCACTTAAATGAGCTATATTATTAAATATAACAAAACTTCACACTTTCAAAAATAATACAAAAATATCTAGGTCATATTATTTATTTAGTCCACACTGATCTAGGGGTCTGGGTCCCACAGAGTGGGAATCATGATTTACTCTCTACTGGTGCTATTAGAACCATAAACACTTTCACTGCAACTACAAATAATAATAATAATAATAATAATAATAGTTCACATATTCAGGAATTACTAAGCACTTTACTTGGATTACCCTGTTTAATTCTTACAACAATCCCATCAGGTCAGATTGTTGAACTCCCTTTGGAGATGAGGGACCAAGGTCCCCCCAAAAGGTAAGTAATTTGCCCTTGAACAGAGATTAGGAGCCCAGGCCAATTGATTCTGGAGCTTGAATTTTTTACCCTTACATACTATTTACTGCCTTGCCTGTAGTTCCCAGCCCAAAAGAAAATACATACAAGTGATTTCTACTTAATTACATTAGTTGATAATTTAAAAATAAAATAAAGGGGCGATGACTATTGAGGAAGACAGGGTTATGGTAACAAATCCACTGGGAAAAGGGAGAGTAATATTCCCATGACAGTGAATTGAGAAAAAAAAAAGTGGGGATGAGGAAGGGGACAAAGAGGACTGGATCTGAATATTGATGCTCCCTGTTATTCATGTGGCAGTGACTGAAATGTGATGTGTAGGAATGAAAGCATCCGACTGAAAAGGAAAATAGTCAATGGAAAGGAGAAAGACCACATTGCTCTATGTAAGTAACTTATATTTTTAAGCTCACACACATATATAAGCCAAGAAAGGAAAATCCTTCAATAAAATAATAATTGGAGGACAGGTGGAATGATGGAAGTTTGTTCTGATTTCTTTGGTGGTAAGTGTACAAACAAGAGGTGCTCTTGGCAGAAGGGGAGCCTGCCCTGTGCCCCCTGGAAGTGTAGCTCTTCTGGGTCCCAGAGTTCCCAGTCTAATGTCAGTTTGGAACAACAACCCTGGCTTTCCTCACATTGATGGAACAAAGCAGGACTCTCTCCCACCCCCTCTCAAGTGTGTCTGATTCTGCTGCTTTTTCCTTGACACACTCAGCCCTTGGCTGACCACCGTATTGTCCTGCTATGTTCCCAGGTCCTGGCTCCCAAACATACCTCCATCCACGTCTAAACTTTTCAAGATAGGTTCTGTGTCCTAGCTTGGACATTCACTAATACTCCTCAGGAGAAAATGCAATCTCCCTTCCTTCCCATTATACATGAACTATTTGAACCCCAAAGGGATGTATGACCACACAAAGACAGACAGTCATCCTTCCCATAAGTTGCAGGTCCTGTGCCAGGGGTGGGACTGTGAACAAGCCAGACCCAGCACCTGGCTTCATAAAGTTTACACCTTAGTGAAGGACACACTGCAAAACCCAAATGATCAGAAAAATAAAATAACTTCAGGGATAGTACCTACATAGTACATAGCTGTACATGAAACATATAAGATGCTTGTTAATGAATAGGAAGACATGGGGCCCAGGTTAATTTAGATAAGGCTTTTAGGGGAAATGATACATAAGTAAAGATTTATAGGATGAGATGATAGAAAGCGTTCCAGGCGTAGGCAACTTGACTGCAATCGCCTGAGAGAAACGAACGTGGAGCCTGGCGCAGTCAGAGAAGGTCTGGGGCCTGGCAGATGATGGAGAATGGCAAGAGACAAGGTCAGATCACATAGATATTTAGATTCAGGGCCTGGCAAGAGGCTGAGAGTCATGGAAGGCCATTGGAGGGTCTAAAAGTAGCAATAATGGCACGGATTTGCATTTTCTGATGATTAGATACACAGCTCTACAGAGAATGGCCCCGAGAGGTGGAGGAGGGGAAGGAGTTCTTTGGTTCCCCAGAGGGAGGAGGTGCTCACAGGGCTTCTTCTTTCTGCAGCTGAGGGTTATGCACCTGGAAGGAACGTGGAGTGTAACTGAAGGACCCGTGCTGTGGAAATGATCTGGCTGTGCTCACTACCAATGAGCTGGTAGGACTCTGACCCATTTCTTAACCTCTCTGTGTCTTGATTTCCTCAACTCAGAGATAACAATCGCCCTTACCTTTTAGGGCGGCTGTGATGATTAATCAGATAATGCAGGAAAGGAAGGCAGTGTGCAGTGATCTCCGGCTCCATGTTACCTCTGTAACTGTGTCAGTGATTTTGGGGGGCTCTGGGAGGGAGGGAGCTCCTGGTCATGAGCCAAGAAGGCAAGAACAAGGTAATTCATAATAAGCTGCAGCTTGGAGGCAGGTTTTCCCTCTTAATCTCATTTGACCGATGGCTCAAAAACAATAGCTACCCATAGGCATCGACCACAGACCTGGTCATTTGCACCCATTATTTTATCTCATTCACACACAGTCTTGCTGTTAGCTATTGTGTTCCTCCTCTTTGATATGAGGAAAATGTGGTCCAAAAGAGCTAGCTAACTTGCTCAAGGTCACCTAGTTAGTGGCAGAGCCAGAATTGAAGCCAAATCTGTCTCTTTCCAAACCCCATGCTCTTTCTACCAAAATGGCGTATCCACAGCACACACCTGAATCCCAAACACATGTCAGGTTCTCAGGATTCTGCGGCATCTGTCTCTCAGCACCGGGTAGCCGGTGTATGGAAGGTCCCCAGGTAACCTAGGGAAGAAAGAAATCTGCCCACTCCAAGCCTTATAAAAAAGGACAGAACAGACCCGTTCCATCTGGTATTCCATAAAGCACAGCCTTGCCAGGTAAAGTCTGGAAATGAGGTTGTACCCACTGCTGAGTACCAAATGTTATATAGCTAATTAACCACAGAGATTTGGGAAGGAACCCATTAAAGAGACCAAATACAGCATGAAGAAAAAAGCAAATGGTAATGTTGCTGCTTATTACCGTTATTGCCATTAATATTAATATTAATACTATTATTTAGTTGTATTATTATGCTGCTATATCATTATTATTGCTGTCTCCCAGCATCTTCTGCATAAATCTATCACCAAATGTTTTAGAGGTTTAATATCGTTATAGTTATGTAATTAAACAAATAGAAATAATAGTTGCAGAATTGCAGAGTTACATAATTATTGCTCCACAATGGAAACAATAAATAAAACTTACTTGCCTCCATAGCAGTTACATTAACAACAATAGAAACACTGAAGGCTGAAGCTGAAGAATTATGTAATGCTGACATAATTAAATAATAAATTATCCTAGAACTACGGGGACATGCGCTATATAAAGCAGCTTACAGAATGGAAGAAAAAAGGAAACCATTAAGCAATACCAGAAAAAAAAGAAAAGAAAAGATTTGTCTATGGATACTAGGGAAAGCCACATGGGCCCAGAATGAGCAACTCTGGCGTTTGTAGTATGAAGACACTTCCGCTTCGCATTCTAGATGCAGACATGTGCGTGGATTTCTATCAACCCCAGCACACAGAGTAATTTGTCTAAAGCTATAAGTCACTTGGATAATATAATCCCCTTAACTGAACAGTTACCACATGTGATACACATTTAATCTCTGTGTTTTAAATTATCTCAAAATGTAGCTTCAGTCTTGGCTAATATTATACAACTACTCTTCAGCGACTTGCATTGACTCAATGACTACTGTACACACAGGAGAGGAAGCTTGCCAGAGGTTAAGAACGATACTCTTCTGAAAACTGAGATTATTGAAACACACAATCCTCATATCATGATGTTTCTTTGGTTGTGTTATCACAATGTTAACATACTCAAATATTTGGAAAGACAAAGATGTTTAATGTTAAATCAAATACCAGATGACTGACTGACTTGCTAATCTTTTTATCCCAAAGTTTTGCAGTTAGGTTGCCTCAATTTTATTTTTAAAAAAAGGAGGGTGTGTGTTTATTGAGGTCTAGTGTGAGGGGCAGCATTATACCTGAGGATATAAAAATGGGCACCTGCTTTAAAGACTGAGTTCAGATTGGGAAGCCAGTGTATAGCAACACATTTTGCACTCTGAATCCACCTGTCTCCCCGGTGTCAGCAGATCGAACCCATCGTTGGAATGAATGGCACGATGGGATGTTTCTGGAATGCCAGCAGCATGCGGTATGAATAAGCACATAGCATCGCTCAGCAGTGACAATGGGGAGGCAGAAGGCTCCTGTCCAGAGCCAGCAGGGAACAGAGTCGTAGTCTGCCAGCCTCTCTGTAATTCACATTTCAAGGAGGCTCTCACTTCTCCATCAGGCCTGTTCTGAGCGCAGCCAGGTTGGGCCATTATCATAATGGGGTCACCTGGGAGTCTGGGAATAGACAGGGGAGCAGTCTATTGGGGAGAACTAATTGACTCCTGTCTCATTACTTGGCTCAGCTTGACAGGCAAACTTAGTGATGGGAAAAGGACAGCCTCAGAAGAGGACCGTGCCAAGGAGGGGCCGAGAGGCCACCGCACCTGCTGGGCCTGAGGGAGTGTAAGTGGACTGCCCAGTGTCAGCCCCACAAATTCAGGTTGTAATTTTCCAACATGCAGCTCTGGCTTGCCCCTGGCCTACAGGGAAACTATGCTGCCCATCTGTCTGTGTTTGTGAGCTAGCGTGATGAAGGACACTCAGAATTCAGACCCTTTTGGCATTACTTTGTCCCATCCCCCACTATCTCACCTTTAAATCCTATGATTAAGATCCTTTGTACCCTTCCCCAGAGGAAGGTGAGAGTAGAGCTTTGTCTAGGTGAGCAGGGTAAGTTTCCATTATCCTGGGACTGCAGAAACTTTTACAAGGCCTTGAGGAATTACCATTGTTACCCTGAGCCACATGGGAACCTATGCGAAGCCTGTCTGGTTTCCTCAGTGACTACTGCGGGGGCTCCTAGAGGCACTGTGGGTTTGTTCAATGTCCCAGGGCTTCAAAAGTAAACACACTTGGTGTATTAGTTGGCTCAGACAGTCATCATAAACACCATAGCCTGGGTGGCTTAAACAACAGACATTTATTCATTCAAGTTCTGGAAGCTGGAGTCCTAGATCAGGGTGCCAGCACAGTCAGGTTCTGGCAAGAGCCCCCCTCCCGGTTTGCAGAAGGCTGCCTTCTTGTTTTCCTTGCATGACCTTTCCTCCCTGACATGGATAGAGAGGGAGAGAGAGATCTCTTTCTCTCCCTCTCTTCCTCTTCTGATAAGGCTACGAATTCCATCATGAGGGCCCCACCCTCATAGCCTCATCTAACCCTAATTGCCCCCCAAAGGCTCCATCTCCAAAACCATCATAGTGGAGATTAGGGCTCCAACACATGGATTTGGGGGGACACAAACATTCAATCCACAGAACACGTGGGTGTGAATTCCAGCTTCCTCTTTCTATTAGGTGTGGATCCTACATGACTTCGATGCCTGAAATCTCAGTTGCCTCACCTATTTAATGTGGCTAGCAATACCCACTAAGTTGGACCACTGTGATGAGTAGAGGGGTTAATGCAGAAAAAAGCCTCTGGCACATAAAAAGTATTAAAAACTACCAGTTTTGTTCCCTCCGTCATGCCTCTTTCAAGGAGTCTCTGATTGATGGTAGCATCTCTGTCCTCAAGACTTCTGTCCTACCCCATCCCATGTGGAGAATGTCTCCTTTTTGAGATGCTGTCCATCCTGATGAGTTGGGCTGGGTTGCACCCTTCTTTCTTGGGAAGCCACAACAGAAATAAGAATTATCCCCTAGGAGCCAGGAGGGTGCATCCTCTCTTGGGGGGGTCCCACTGCAGAGGAGGGCACTGTCAGAGGGCTCTAGAAGACATGCGGAGGTCATTTTCCATCATCATGATCTCTCAGAACCAGGTGTCCTCAGCCTGTTTACTATCCTGTGTGTCCTATTCCTGGGGCCCCTCTTGCCTCAATTCAAAGTCTCAGTGTCTGTGTCGCCAAGTCCCATTACATGGCCCAGTTTCCATGAGCTTTTTCCTGGATATGGAATCCCCTGGCCCTTGCTTCCCAGCCCCCAGACACCACTATTCTCTCATCAGGGTTATCTCTATTAGCTGTTGCCAACGTCATTGCATTGAAACAGTGCAATGTTAGACACTTCCCCTGACTAACGTCTTTGTACTGAGCAGGGGAATCAGAACGGAACAGATGTTTTAAGGACTCCATAAATCCGTGAAGATAAAAAACCACCCACCCAGCACTTTTTAACAATGCGCCATGCTGATGAACCAGCATATCGGAAATACCAAAATAAATATAAAATCCCCCTGAAGCCTCAGAATAAATCTTAGGGTTTTTTTTTTTTTTCTCTTTTTCCCCCCTTATAACATACACCAGACATCATTTTTAATACTCGGTGAAGACCCACAACTGGGAACAGAAGTCTATAAAAACGCGGCTGCTTCCCTCTGAAGTGACCCAATGATCAACCACAATGTGCGTGAATCACCCTCCAATTGCTTCCTGCAAAACTCATTTCACTCTCCCCCAGAACCTTCTCCCTCTCCCACCACATCCAGTGGTGTCATGTTTCCTCTCATAACTCCTTGCTGAATTCCAATGAGGTTTTCTAATTAGCCTAATTAATTTTCTGCCCAACTTAATAAGACTGTCTCTGGTTCAGAAATAATTGGACTTCCCAAACACCATTTTCCCTCCCTCTGTTTCTCAGTGGTGAGTTGTGAGCCAACCTCCTTTAATAATTCAAAATTAGCTTCTGTTTTTCAGATGATGGGTTCATGTTCAGAGAGTTATTTAGTTTTTTCATTAACACTCTGACATCACCTTCTCCCTCCTATAAAGAATACCTAAAAAAGCACTAAAAATAAAAATGAAACTTGGATCCTTTCATGGAGAGATGAATCCATTGGGATCAAGGTTTGGATAGATTCTTGCTTCCTGTCATATCAATTTCAGGAAGGTAATTTAGTGACCTGGATGATGTATATTCTTTCCCAGAAAGTTTGGTAACAGCTAGGAAAATAAGCTCTAACAAGCCCAAGGATTAACATCACAAGAAAGATCTTAAATACATTTAGGCACTGGCCTCTAATTCAAGAGCAGTCTTCTTTTTGATTTCTTACAATTTTTTTTATAATGGTTGTGAATTTGTTACAATAGGCAAATGAAATGTTGTTCAATACATCAGCATGTGTTCTCCAAACAAATGAGTCAGAAATAAAAGGAGGCAAGGGGTAAAGAAAGAAATGTTGGTAAGCCAATGAAAATGCCCATGTTCCAGTGCATATTTGAATAAGATCTGCAAAGCTGTGTAAATTGAATACTGTCTTCTGTTTGCTCTCAGGTTCCAGAATGCCGGGCAATCTTAGCCTATACAGTATTGGTTTTGCAGCCCCAGGAATACTTCACTTGGAACCATGAAGATGGAATTATTTTCTCATTCCCTAAAAAGCCTGAAGCATTTTTGAGAGAACTCATAAATATGCCAATGAACAGTACCAGGGAATAAAGAGCAGAGTAAAAATGTTGCTTCCAATCCTTCTCTTTGTACCAGAGTGGCACATCTGTGAACCTTCTTGTTATGGCTGCCATGTTCCAAGTAGACTAATAAAGGTGTGAAGGTTTCCAAAGAATGTATTCCAAACAATAGCTATAATGGTACAGCCCTGCTCTTCTCTTTGCATTATGTTCAGCTAAACTTTTCAAAAACGAAATACCTGAACTTATGAAGTTTGGTTCCTTACGTCAGTGAAGATGGGTGAATCATTTATGTTCCAATAGTCATTACTTTTATAGTAGGACTCATCTAGGCAGATAGATGTTTTAAGACAGTATGATTCTGAAAACTCCAAATGTACGAAACTGGTAAATTTGGGGATAACAATCTCCTTCTGAAAAGAGTTTCACTCTCTGTCTCTCTGTCTCTCTCTTTAAAAGAGCTCTGTGGACATTGTTTTGAAGACTGTATTTTGTAGTGAATGTGAAGTGCGACTCAATTTTTTCAAATGTAAATAAGATTCAATTTCCTGCAAATGTCCAGAAATTATATTACAAGCCCACATCATCAGAGTTTGCTACAACTAGCTACTGGGGGGGGGAGGACTGAGTTGGATTAAGAAGTTTACTCTCAACGATGAAAGTGGAAAGAATGGTACCATTTGTATCTCTATATTTAAATGAAGCTTATTCTTAGCCACCCAAGTGGAACAATGTAAAACCGTATAAAGTAGTCTATATAGGACTTAAAAATCTTAGGCTTTCCTGCTTATTGCTTAAGTAAGACCAGTTGCTTCAGCAGACTTCAGCAATGTCCAGTGACTAGCTGGGGCTCTTGGAACTATGACCCATTTAAACTCCTAAACTATTCAGTGGGGATCTGTTTAAAATTTTAAGACGGTAGAATAGTATAAACATTAAATGCTTTATCCACATTTCACCCCCTAGAATATACATTGTCGTGACTATTTTTATTTTTATTTATTTATTTATTTATTTATTTATTTATTTATTTATTATTTTTTCGACAGAGATAGAGACAGCCATCAAGAGAGGGAACACAAGCAGGGGGAGTGGGAGAGGAAGAAGCAGGCTCAACAGCAGAGGAGCCTGATGTGGGGCTCGATCCCATAACGCCGGGATCACGCCCTGAGCCAAAGGCAGACGCTTAACCGCTGTGCCACCCAGGCACACCTGTCGTGACTATTTTAAAAAAAATAACCTTTGCCATTGAATATTGGGGTGGGTTTCTTTTCTCAACGTAGGTACATTTTTACTACTCTTTGTCCTACTGCCCCTGGTCTGGTTAAGTTCCTCCGTAATATAATTGAATGACTTTGAGTCCCGGTTTTGCCTGAATACCTTAGAGATAAGCTCCTCCTAAGCAAACAAAACATCAAACATAACAGCAATAATCACATGGTGATTTCACTTGAAGCCACTCTAGTGGAAGTCCAGACATCAAGCACCAGCATTGCTTCCATCTTGCCTGAGCGAAGCTGAGTATCACTCGTCACAGAGCATTGACTACGGAGCTAGCCCATTTTCAGAGCACTAGAAGAACAGGAAGACCGTCTTCACCCAAGTCTCCTTCCATTCACGTTTGCCTTGACCGCACAGCTACACTGATCACCGCTGATGTAGCCACCCTATTAAGATGGTGTGACAGGCAGAAATACTCTGGGACAACGGCACGTCCAGGCACATCACTCAGGGGCCAGTCAGGCAGAATGCATACAGGGCAGAACTCTACCAGAAAGACTTTCGTACTGGGAGCTAGTTATCCAGTTGTTGGAAAAGGGAAAGAGAAGCTGATGAAGCATCCTGCAGGTTAGCAACAAAGGAAGCATCTACCAGGTCTAGGACTGAAGGGTCAAAGAAAGATATGATGTTCCCAGGGCCAAGAGCTCGGGGAAATAATGACCTAGGAGAGTGGCCCAAAGATGGCCTGCCCCCGCTGAAGGCATTAGCTTTCACTCTGGGCTCTCAGGTGGCATTCCATGCCCCCACTCCAAGCTTCACTACCAGCCAAGATTTTATGGATCATAAAATTGCCAGGTCCCCTTTTTAAACATAGCCCCTGGTTCTGCTTGAATGACCTCCTGCAGCAGTGAACTGCATAGCAGATAAAGAAGCATTTTCTTTTAATGGCTGGGAATTTACTGGCCATAAATTTCACTGAGTGCCCTCAGGTCTATGTGTTATTGTCAGGTAAAGTAAGTAAGGGGAGTAAGCAGTTTTCACTATCCCCTGGAACAGCTTTCTGCTTCTCTTCCTAAAATAAAATAATCTCCTATTGTAGCAACTCTTTAACATGAGGGGGTCCCCCTCCACCCAGGCTCTTCAGAGTAGATCGAGACCTCTCCCTGTTTCTCTTCAACTCCACACCTCCTTCCTTCTCTCAAAAAGGATTAGCAGGCGGTGAAAAGGACATCTCATTCTCTGTCCTACTGCCACTGCTACACCACCTACCTTTCACAAACAGAGTGTGGGACACTGATGGTGATAATCAAGATGACAGTCCAGCTTCCCTTTTAGAAATACACTTACTGCCAACAACATGCTGTCCTTGCCTCGGGTTCAGGCACCACAATGTTAGTGTTTCTGGAAGTCCAGACGCTGACCCCTACTAGCCAAACACGGCAGCAGAAGGAAAGGAAACCGTCCTCTTGATTAGGAATGACAAACGCCTAATTCTCCTCTTGCCACTCCTCAAATAAAACGGAATGAGATGTTACTATCCTCATTTAGCAGAGATGTTAATTAAATAGCTTGGCCAAACTCTCCGAATGAGTTGGGAAGCAAAGTTGGGATCAGAATCAAGGTCTGACTCACTACGAAATCCACATTATTTTTGCTACATAGTATTGATTCCAATTTTCCATGTGAGTGGCATCATAAAATGCAAAACATGCTCTAAAGAAAATCTTTCCACATACGCATTCGAACATTTTGGTGATAATACGGTATGCTGGACGAGCTGCTAGGTTTAGAAAATAAAAACACAGGACACCTCGTTAAATTTGAAATACAGATGAGCAACAATAAATATTTTTAGCATAAGTATGTCCCAAATATTGTCTGGGGCATGCTTATACTAAATTGATGTGTTATTTGTCATAAACTGAAATGTAGCTGGTCATTCTGTTGTTGTTGTTGTTGTTGTTGTTGTTGTTGTTGTTGTTGTTTTGGCAACCCTAAATGTAATCTATCTGTATCTTAACTCCTTGAGCTGTCAGGTTCACTTTGCTGTGACAAACTGAAAATCCTGTCAAAGAAAACTTAATTGTTTTCTCCTCTGTCATCATTGCCAGTCTCCACTCCCCAGCCTTGCAGGGATTTCTCCTAGGCCAAAAGCGAAACTTCTATGACCATTTAAATTTGATATTCCCTGATGTGTCTAACTGAGCTCTTCACCTAACTTTTTCAAGGCATTATACGTACATATACATATATGTGGATATATACATGAGATGTATCCGTTTAGGAGTGTGGCTCAATGAGCTTTGCTCAATGTATCCATCTGTGTAACCACCACTCCAATCAAGATAGAGAGCATTTTCATCACCACAGGAAGTTACCTCACACCCTTAGCAGTCAACCCCATGTCCCTCCAGCCCTGGACACACACTGCTCTGCTTTTTGTCATTATAGATTAGTTTTTCTTTTCCTATAATTTTATACAAATGGAATCGTAGAGTTGTACCATCTGTGCTCTTCTGTATCTGTCTTCTTTGGCTCAGCACAATCATTTGAGATCCATCCATGCTGTTGCCTGCATTAATAGTTCATTCTTATTAATTGTTGAGTTATAGTCCATAATATGGGATTCACCATAATTTGTTTAGCCATCCATCCGTTGGTGGGCACGGATTGTTTCCAGGTTTGACTAATATAAACAAAGCCACCATCAACATTCATGTACAAGTCTTTGCACAAACACATCACTTTATTTCTCTCAGATAATCCCAAGGACTGAAATGACAGGGTGATATGGTGGTTATGTGTTTAACTTTATGAGGAATTGCCATGATAATATTCAGAGTGGTTCTAGTTCTCTACATTCCTACCATTGCCGTTTGATAGTTCCAGTTGTTCCACATCTTGGCCAACACCTACTTATGGTCAACTTTTTAAAAAAATTTTTAAGTATTAGTCATTATAATAGGTGTGATATTTCATAGTGCTTTTGGTCTGCATTTCCCTGAGATCAACTGAGTTTTAAAATACTCAGAAAAATAAAGTTAATGGCTTCACCATTCATTTAGCGATTCTTTGAGCATTTATTCTTTTTGGGGAGTGGGCAGAATATTCGCTCTAGGCAGTGAGGATAAAATGGGAACAACAGCCGCAGACATGATCCCTTGCTACATGACGCCGATAATCTAGTATGTGAGGAAACATTAAGCAAACATTGGTGAATATGTATCTAGAAGTATAAATACCCCCTGTGTGCTAATAGAGGCCACGCAACTTAGATCAGAAAGTGAGAACTGAACCGTCTGGAAGAATATTTGACATATCCTGAAGGGTGAGTAGGATGCGGAGAGGCAGTGATATTGGGGAGTGGGGAAGTCTTTTGGACGGAGGGAAGGATGTATTTGAAGACCACTAGATGGAAAGGACTGAAAAAAAGCCCATGTGGCTGAGAACACAGAGGCAGCAAGGAGTGGCACATGAAGAGAATGCAGAGGTTGGCCGGGCTCGCAGCAGGAGAACTCTCCAGATCATGGAAATGATTCTCTGGTCCTAAGTGGAGTAGAAATTCACTGGTAAGGGAATAAGAAGAGCATTAGCTAATGAATGCTTTTCCAAACTCACCCCGACTCCAGTGATGGGAAAGATTTGAATGAGTCTCTAAGGAATGAGGAGAGAGATGCTAGCCCGTGGCTGTCACTGTGGTTGAAGCAGGTGGCCGGGATGTGGGCTTTGGTGGACAGAGAGGAAATGGAAGATCTCATCATGAATCTTGGAGGGGAAATCCATGGGATTGGTGATGACTCAGATGACAGGACTGCAAGAGAGGGAGGCCGGGAGGCTACTGGGTCCCTGCGTGAGCAGTTAGGCTGATGGAGGTACCAACGAACTATAACCGTCACAGTAACTTGTACGAAAAGCCGGAGTGGCAACCTACAAGGAAGGAGGTGATAATCTTGTTGCCAGAGTAACAATTCTCCTGACTGCAAAAATAAAGACAGTAAAAATACACGAGTATGTGGCAATGTGCATGTGACTTCACTGAACGTCTTAAGGGTCTCTATCTAACTAGTCACTGAGCGAGATTCGGGGCCACCACATACAGATGAGCTGACTGTCCGGCTTGAACAACCATGTCTAACAGCCCTGGGCAAACTTGGCAACACCTAGTCTCATAAATAAAAGATAAAGATGTTTCTGTCAAGAAGAAATGCAAGATAGGTATTCTGAAAGATAAAATTAGGGAGAATTGGGACCATAAGGTAATTGGTGCCTTTTCTCTGTCACATTTAAGCAGGTACCTAATGGCTTGTCACCTAAGTGGAAACTTAGGTAAACAAACCACAGAGCAAGTGGCCACAGGACAGTTCGCCCAGCTTTCTTTCAGTGGGCATTCATGGGGCCACTCCCCCAGGACACATCCCTGCCTAAACGTGACAGACAGACACAGAGACATTGGTCACTCAGTCTCTGCCCTGTAGAGCTGACAGGAAAGAAGTCTAGTGGTCCTGCAGTTAGAACAATGACCATGTGGAGAGGTACGTGCTTGAGCCAATGCGGGTCCTTGGGGCCTAAGGCATCCAAAGCAGGGCCTCCGTTGAACAAGCCAAATTCCTTCAACTGGGAAAAGAAAGAAAAGAATGATTTCCCTATAGGGTTAACTCTGTGCAATCAATAAGAATAGCTTTTCTGCTCATTGCCTCTTTTGGATGCTCAGTGTGCCAGACGGTACCCAGGGCTGAGCACTTCGTGAGCTCTATGCCATTTGCTCCACAGAACAATCCTGGGAGGTGGATGTCATTGTCTTTCTTTTACAACATGCTAGGACACTGGCTGAAACGCATCACATTCTTGGGGAGTGGCCTGCTGGGATTCAAACCTCAGTCCGTGCGACCTGTAAGCTGATGACTCGTACGGCTGGGGATGAGTTTATTCAGAACAAATTTTCAGTGGGCACGAAGTTGGCTGCATCTATTACATGCTCTCCAGCACCCACGTCTGCTTCAACTATTGATCTATTTAATGCCCAAAAAGGGCTCATTCAGGTGCCACGTTTGTAGAACCGAGTGCTAAAGACATACGCTGCTCTCTGTCCCTTAGTCTTGGTCCAAACAACACAGGAGACAGGCCACAGAGGCGGGCCCAAGAAAAAAGCCAAGCCAGGGCCCCTCTGATGCCAAAGACCCCATGCTGCTGGCGGAGTTTTTCCGCATCATGCTGTGGCACCCCACAGCACGCACGGCCCCCACACTTCGTGTCGAGAGCCCAGTCTCCACAGGAAGCAGAGAGAGAGAGGTAGTGCTGTGTGGTCCCCTCCCATCTGTTTTGCAGAGGAGAGTGATTCTGAAAAAGCACATCAGATTAAATAAATTAAAAGAATTGCACCCCTCTGGGAACATTCTCAAAACAGAAAGTCATTTGAACCGATGTACGATTCACTCACAGCCTCTCTCCTTATAGGAAATGAATACAATCAAAATAAAAATCACTCCTCACTCTGTATAGTAAGAGGCAGTAGACGGGCACAGGGAGAGAGGGAGGAGGGGAGCAGGTCACAGAAGACACAGTGTTTACAAAGCCATTAAAGGAGAATGAATAGATCTAGTCTAGTCCCAAAAGGCAAAGAAATGTGAATTTTCACATATAAATAGAAAACGTTTAGAATGTTATTAATTCAAGACCGAGCTCCTAATGCCTCTGGATGATAGCTGTGTCTGGGCGTCTGGTTAGCTGCAGTGACCCCTGCTGGTAAGAGTCTTTTCCTGCTGCTGCTCTAGGCCTCTATTCTCCGAATGTTGAATGGTTCCGGGGACTACCAAGGAAGCTCGGGTCCACATTTATATACTAGGTAGTGCACACCCTGAACACCTAATCGAGACTCCCTATGTTACCTGGAACCTACTGCAGTATGTGCCCCATAGTAAACCCTTAACAAAGCTGCTTGAGTGACTGCATGACCACACATACACAACTCTACCATAGAACTGAACACATTTGACTCCCAGCACCTTAATCTTGCATGACCAGCAGCATTGAAATGTCTCAAACCCAATCAATGGATTCTTCTAAGAAAGATGTATCAGGTAAGACCAAAGTCACCGTGACAGGTGACAGGTGCCATGGGGTGCCCGGCGAGCCCAGCGGGAGGCCCGTCCTGTCATCTGTCAGGGTGACACAGTGGTAAGGTGTGGCTGTGTCCTGGTGGAGACATCCTTGAGGTCACAGGATGATGAAGAGCTTGCCAGATGAAGAAATAAGGGAGGGGGATTCTATACAAAGAGAACAGAAAATCAGGGACACAGACATGAAAAGTGCATAGGGCTTTCGGGAAATTGACTTGGCGTCCTTGGAGGTTGCAATGAGAGGTAGGACTGGCGGTAGGTCAGTTTGAGAGGTCATATGAGAAAGAATCATCTTTATTTTGATGAAAAGTTTGAGATTATCCTATGGTCCAAGGTGGCCGGGGTGGGGAGTGGTTGCCCAGTTACATTTAGGTTTGACATGGCTCATGTTGCATTTTATAGACAGAGCCCTGGTATGATTGTGGAAGATGATTTCAGGGGTGAGGACCAGATGACCAGAGGCAGACAGTCCAGCTATGAAGCTACTGAGTGTAGTAGAAACATGAGGAGTTTCACTGAGCCATCAGTGCCTGCAGAGCAAGGAGAAGGCTGAGGGAGAAAGGTGTCGGAGGGACAGTCGGGCTTGTCCACCGTGTAAGAAGGGCAGGCCAGGAAGTGGTGCCAGCTCCTGGCACAGAAGTCTGCGCCCGCTGTGGCAGAAGGCCCCAGACAGGAGCATCGGCTTTGCAGAGAAACTCAGAAAAAGATGCCGAGGTGGGGGTGCTGGGAAGTTATTCAGATGATATCTTGACGTAGGAGTTCTTAGCTCACAGGAGCTTTGTCGGCATTAATAGTTTTGGGAGTTGTCAGTTTATAGATTGCACTACGAAAAAGTACATTTTCCATCTGTGCCTTAGTTTCCCTCTGGCATATTTATATAAAAAGCAAACTGCTCCTTAGGGATGCAGTGGCTTCCAAGAAATGATTATAATAATCATTTCATATTTGTATAATGTTTCACAATGAAGTCGGTATCTCATCTCGGTCCTTACCACGACCCTACAGGTTAGATATCTTTACCCCAAGTTTACAGGTAATGAAACTGAGTGTTGAAGATTAAGCAGCTTGGCTGAAACTACAGCAAGTCAGTAAGTGACTAACTCAGGATTGGAACTCGGAGTTCAATCTCTGATTTTTTTTTTCTGTACCTATTGTTGAGACTTTGTTACAATAATTTGTTGACATCATTGTTACTGTTTTTTTTTTTAATCAGGATACAACAGCCTCATGAAGAATAATACTGAAATTCAAAGTTTTATAAGAACACTGAGTGTCTGAAGCAAAGGGGAAAAAAGCAATGTCCCATCATTTATGAGCTCCTTGGAAGATAAAGGTTATTTAAATGCATAGGCTTATTAATGTCTCTGCAAACTCACTGATCTGTCCATGTGAGCACAACCTGAAACTGTTCATTGTACAGGAGGAGACAGACAACATGCTTCATGCTTATCTTGATCTGGAAAATTATGCCATGAGGATGAAGGCAAGCAAACTTAGTGCCTGGGTGCAGAGTGAAGAAAAGCATTCCGGAGAATCCGTCTTCTCCTCTGCAAGCTCCTGCTTCCCTGTCTCTAAAACTTTCACCACACTGATCTGGCTACATCACATCCGTTCAGAGAAGTCAATGAAGAGCTCCCCGTTGGGCAATGTTTCACTTTGCCGGGGTTGAGAAAGAGCAGCGCGTGTCCCCATCCCACCAGCATGCAGGAAATGTGCCCAACCAGCTCTGTGAAAGATGTCCGTCCCTGATGGTTGCCACGGAGAAATAAATTAAATCTTGCCAACCCTGAAAGTCACCTTCTGAAGGAAGAGTCTTTTTTTTTTTTTTTCTCTACCCTATCTACTTACCTTGTCTTTCTAATCATCCATATGAGTAGGAGAGTATAAAGACTCCCCAAGAGAGGGCACGTCCCCTGGTGGAGTCTGATACAGGAGGAGTGGGCTGAAGCCCCCACAGCTCCCCCCGACAGTGCTCTGTCCTTCTGCCACAAGCCACCCAGCAGTCAGGTGTTACGGGTGCAGCAGAAAGAGGGGCACAGATTAAAGAATGAGCATTTTACCTTGAAATGCCTCCTTTGGTGAAATTTAAAAAACAAACCTGGTCCACCGAGAAGGATTTATTTCAGGGCTCTAACTTCACTTACTCTCTGGCAGGACCTTAGTTTCCCTAAATGCTAAGCCTAGCAGATGAGGAGGGGAGAATGGAGTCGAAGGCATTATTAAACCAGACAGGATGCCCTGATCATGGCAAAAATAGTGACTCTGAGAGCATCAGTTATATTTGCCCAGGGCTTTTAAACTCACTGACACCTTCATGCTTATTTGATTACTTTGGCCTCATCCAGTAAGGTAGGTAGTAACTTGAATCACTCTCCCCATTTGAAAGATGAAGATGCCGAGGGGCAGAGGCCTTAACCTGATGGTCCCTCCTAACCCCCAGCATGGGACACGGACCCTCTGTTCTCTTGCAAATCCTTCAATCCTACACAGATAGCTCCAGGAAATACAGCCCCAGTAATGCGTGCCGTAATCATTGTCATCCAAGGCTGTAACTTCACAAAGCCGGTTCTGGTACCACCATCAATCACAGTCAGTCAGCGCCACTCCAGCGGAAGTCCCTGCCTCTGTGTGCCAGTGTTTGCTTAAAGAATATCACCCCTTTACCAACACAGGGCATGGCTGCAGCCGGATCATCATTTGGGGGCTCTGTCAGTATGCAAAGTGCTTGCATTTGCCCGGGAGATGCCACAGCTGTGTCCAGTGGCCCCCGTGGTCAGTCTCCAGCAATGCCGCCATGATGCATATGTTCACGTTGATGCATCCACGTGGTGGGATTACGTCAGAGAAATGGACAGTAACCGGGATCTGCATGTCTCTGGGGCTGAAGAGAGTCCAGCCAGTTCCAGAGTCCGGTCCTGTGTCCTGAAGAAGTTATTAGCCAAAATTGTTCCAGAGTCTTGGAAACAGCATAATTCGAAAATGATTCCTTTGTTTAAGCATTCATTGTCTAACCCACATCCAATTCCTTTAATAGACTTCTCCTTTTGCCTTCTCCGACAGATTTTCTGCAGAGTGCTTGAAGAGGGAATTGCAGGCAATGTTTGAAACGGGGAGATACTTTCCCCCAGGACACTTAGTGTATTTCTAATGACGGTCATTTCTTTTATGTTTTTATTAACTTGAGTAGGAAGGAGGGGGTGATTTGCATGTTCTATATGGCAAACAATAATAATCTCTATACAAATGTTGGATGGAAAAAAATTCCACTTTTTTGTAGATTTGCTAAAATATTATAAACTTACAAGAAGAAAGTCAATTATTTAGTCCCTTTAGAGTCTAGATTGCAATTTATTTGGATGGAATTTAATAATGCTTAGCACTTTACATATCTAAAGTACTTTACAAACATTAACAAATTAATCTTCTCAATAGCTCCTTAAAGTTAGGAATAATTACCTCTGATTCACAGATGGGGAAATCGGGAAAGGTTAAGAGACTTGCTTCAAGTCACAGAGATAGTGTCTCCAAAGACAGGAAGAAGAATAGGACCTGCTTCTCAAATAGGGGCTAATTTTGGAATATCAAGAGCTCCTAGCGGAAAAGGACATTTAGGTGTGATCTGCTGCTGGCGGACTGTTAGAGTCAAAATATACCTTGAGGAAATTGGGAACACGAACGGTACATCTGGGTTGGGTGCAGGAATGAATAGACCCCATCAGATGGTAGGGCCCTCTAAGTGTCGGGGAATTGCCCTAAGTTTGATAGACTGCATAACACAATTACATGTAATTGAGTCCATGATCCTGAAAGCACTTAAATTCCTCGTAACAGATCATCCTTCTGAGGAAGAGTACTATGAAGGTTCTCGCATTATCTTTTGCCTAATTTTGCCTTGTTTCATAGTTTTTGCATAAAAACTTGTCATACCTGGTTTCTGAAAAATAGAACGTTGGTTTTTAAGGGGAACTTTGTAAATGGAAACCTCATAATATGGCTTCTACATTTTATTTTCTCTTCTGTTTTAGCTTTTTCCAAAATTATTTCTTAAATACTTATCAGACACCAGATACTGATGTATCCTAACCAAGAGTTATTGTTTTTAAAGTGTGAAAAATAAAACCGCACACAATGAGAACAGTCACGAGTGAAAGGCAGGATTGGAAAAGTATTAACAATAAAAAGCCAAGCTGTCAGGTCTTAAACAGCTGCCCGGGCCTGAGAGGTTACCACAAGTCTCAGCTTTTGTTGAAAACAATTGCATCCTTTGTGAGAGGGGGAAAAAAGACAAAGATAGTTTTTCTGAAATCTCTTCTTGCAATAATTGAACAGAACAGTCAAACAGACTTACAGACCTCAGATGGTTCATACAAATGCATAAACAATTGGAGAAAAAAAAGAGGCTGAGTCTATCAGCCTCTCGTGTCAACCTTCAGAGATCCCTCTTCACACTGTTCCTCGGCAGACAGTCAGTTCTTAGGCATTCAGTTCATACAAATTTAATTTGTGCACTTGCTGAATTGTTACTATGAAAAACAAAATATTATTTCATGTCTGTGTTCTCACCCTTCACCTAGATTTCTATTCTATGTGAATACATGGCCCCTTTTTTTCTATTTCTGTCATAGCCATCAGTTCTCCTACATTGTTTTTTTAGCTGACCAGCCTGTTCGCCAGGAAAGCAGGCCTTCCCCTGCTTTAAATGGAAAGAAATTAAATGAAAAGACATAATTTATGCTCCCTTCTCATGCATTTCACCCAGGGCTCAAAACATCTTTAAATTGGCATAAGTGCCCTTTTATTTAATATTGGAAGTGGCTTGGCTAAAATCACAGTTTCTGTGTAATTCACAGAGGTTATTTCCTCAGCCCGAGAGAAAAACTACACCACACTCCAGATTACAGATACCGAAAGATGCTTTTATCTTCTTCAGCTGCATACGTGCTTTCTTTCAAAAAGAAAAAGAAATTATTGGGTATCCCTCAATATTAATTTTCTCTCAATATCCATTTGGAAAGGATCACCAAATGAATAAGTCTAAAGACATCAAATGAGGCAGATATCATTTGTAAATACAATGAGGTAACATGTTATTACTTAGAAATATTTTCTAAAGGCTGCAACAAAATTTGCCCCAAATTTGCTTATTTTGAGTTTCTTTATTAAATGTATGGTATTTTATGAGTCTAAATATGTGTTTTTAATTTTTCTATGTTTAATTCACAAATTATGGGAAATATAAGCTTCCTCTTTCTCTTTCCTTCTTCCTTCCCTTCCTCCTTCCTTCTTTCCTTCCTTCACTTCTTTCTTTCTCTCTTTCTTTCTTTCTTTCTTTCTTTTTCTTTCTTTCTCTTTCTTTCTTTCTTTTTCTTCCTTTTCTCTTAGTCTCTTAGTCTCACTTTTCAACTATCTTTCTACTAGTACTTCCACTTGCAAACAAATTATTTACAATATTGAACTATTAAATTAGCTTAATTCTTTTTTAATTCGTAATTAGGTTGCCATCAGAAAGTCCAAGGTCACCTGAGTGAATGAAGAACGCAAGTCAGTATTTAGGAGCAAAACCCCAGTGACCAAAGATAATCTGAAACACAGAGTGGTTCTCTGTGGCTCCGACATCATTGAATTTGGGGGTCAGCATGCCCAGTGGAAGTCAAGAATTTCTCAGAGCTCTGACCCGCAGTTCCTTCTATGACCGGGGTCCACACCCGCAGAACACAAACTCATTCCCCATCACGGGCCACCTCTCTCCTTTCCAAGCAGGCCGGGCCCTCTCTGGGCTGGGCCATCTCTCCTGGACACAGAGGCTCTGGCAGTGTTTGCCAGGTTCCCTGCAAACCTCCTGTCTCTTAAAGGGCACACAATGATCAAAGATGACCCAGCCTCCATTGTGCCGATCAGGCTCCGCCCCAGCCTTGCCTGGCCTCAGTTCCCGCTGCCACGTGCAGGGTCAATAAACTATTATTCTAACTGCTTTTCACAGCCCGCTGACTTGAAATTGACTGCCTGCAGCTCTGTTTTACTGCATGGAGGACAGAGAGAGAGAGAGAATCAGGTATTAAACGGAAGGAAACTCCAGAGTCAAGGGAAAATTTTCAAAAAAAGGCAAAATTTCTAGGAATTTTAGTATAAGCCATCTAAAAACCCACACACAGTTTAACTAGTGTCCCATTCTAAATTAGTAGATAAGAACTGTCTATTTTTGTGGATAATAAGCAAAAACCAATAAAGTCATAATAATGTTAATAACAGCCACTTATCAGTGAAAAGGGAGCTATTGTTGAGTATGTGCTCTGTCAGGCGCTGTTCCCTTAGGCTTCTCCTGGGTTCTCTATCAATGACTCCTCACAACATACTTTGAGACAATGATTATTGTCCTCATTTCACAGATGTGGAAACGGAGGTCTACAGATGTAAGCCGCTTTCTCAGAGACCAAGAGGTGGTGACTGGGGGAGCTGAGATTTGAACACAGTCTTGCCCAGTAGCCCAGTGAGCGAAGTATGAGTCTGGTGTTATTTTTTTTCTTTTTCAAGATGATTGAGCTTTAATGCTTCTAAGGAAAAGTTCCTCCTCACACCCCCACTCCCAAAGTTTTTTCAAGGAACCAATATTCACAGTGGTTTGACTGTTTTTGAGAAATCAACAGCTCACCTTGTTGGAGAGGGAAAAAAAAAAAAGATAGGTTTGGAGATGAAGTCATTTTTTAAGATTTTATTTATTTATTTGACAGAGAGAAAGAAGGGGAGAGAGAACACAAGCAGGGGGAGCAGCAGGCAGAGGGAGAGGGAGAAGTGTGCTCCCCTCTGAGCAGGGAGCCCCACGCGGGGCTTGATCCCAGGACCCTGAGATCATGACTTGAGCTGAAGGCATATGCTTATGCTACCAAGCACCCAGCCGCCCCTAGTCTGCTGTTATAAATTACAAAACTGAAAGTAAGTGAAAAAAGTAACTCACTCAGCACTTTGCTGGTGTCACACTGAGGCTTTGAACTCACATTTGACTCCCAGACCATTTTTTTTTTCCCCTTAAACCAAAATGTCAGATAATCACACTCCTGGGTCTAGGAGGCTGTGCGTTCAGCTCCAGCCTCATTGTTGGTGTTTCCCCTTCCTTTGAGCCCCCTGGCTCGGGGTTTCTGCAGGCTCCTCACCTTCCTCCAGTTGCTCTGTACCTGTCTGAATTTGAGGAATGAAGAGAAGTCAGGAGCTCAGACAGTCTTTGACAAGTGCAGCTTCCCATCTGGGACGTCTTGCAACATTCACGTCCTTCTGCTCCTGCTGGCAAAGACTGTTACTCTAACCAGGAACAGAGTCCTCATGTGACAGCCGTGTCCTCCCGTCCCCAGGCTGGGAAGCACGCGGTCGGCTGTGCCGTGGCTTGACATGCTCAGGCACGTGGCACTGAGTTCCCTGGATTTTGAAAGCCCTCCACAGACACAGAAAGCACAGGAGAAGAGACCCAGGCCAGTACACTGCGACCAGGGTGTGGGGATGAGAGGGCTGACGGAGGTTATCAAGCCATTTAGAAACAAAACTTCTTGCTCCTGATGTTGAAAGAGTATTGATGTAAAAGACACAATTGATTAATCCTGCAGCCTTTCAGGGGAGACATTATTATCCCTACCTTTTAGATTGGGAAAATAAAGTTCCAAGAGGGTAATTTATCCATGGTAGTAGTAATAAATGGGAGGTTTAGGATTGGAATCTTAAAATGCTTCATCCCCAAACCTATCTTTTTTTGTTTTTTGTGTGTGTTTTTTTCTGCTCCAACAAGGTGAGCTGTTTCGATTTCTCAAAAGCAGTCAAAACGCTATGAATATTGGTTCCTTGAAAAAACTTTGGGAGTGGGGTATGAGAAGGAACTTTTCCTTAGAAGCATTAAAGCTCAATCATCTTTAAAACGCTACTGTGAAAAAACCATGCTGCTGTGAGCATGGCAGTGGGAGGGACCATTGCCTCACTTGGCAGATGGAAAGACTTGAGAAAGGGTCGTTCTGGGCCAATGGCAAGGCTGCAGGAATCAAAGGCCACATCCCTGGGCCCCCAGGTCAACCCAGGAAATGGTATAATCTTATTCTTGAGCTTTGGCTCAAATATTTGATGGGGCTCGGCCACACCTCCTGGGTTGACTTGCTAATGAGCAGTGTCCCTAAACACTCCTATCTCCACACACAAATCATTTGAACACAACATATTATGGGGAAATTGAAGGAATGCTGGTCCTATCTGTGAATAGTTTTCCTTCACCTGCCAGATGTCAGAATCAAAATAAGCTTCTTGGAGGAGTAATACATGGCTTATTGGCAAAGAGTAGCTGTCCACTTGAGGGCCATAAATCTTGGTGTCTAATTATGCCAAACAAACAATAGCTATGTACGAGCAACTTAGAATTAGCTATGGGAGTTGGGATATGAAAGAAGGAAGCTATGGTTTTCCTGGAAATTTTTCTAGAATTCACAGTATTGAATACACCATAAAAGCCACTTCACTTCCATTACTCTGGAAAATTTCTTGTTGGTTCTGCCCTATTTCACAAGTTCTTACCTTGATATTAATTCACAGTGACCGTTTGTAGCAGGTGAACACAGACTTCTGGTAGGCAGGATGGTAATGGGGAACATGTCAAACCTTTCCTGCGGCTGACATCTAAGAGCAGATGAGTGGTCCTGTCTACAGCCAACAGGAAGGTGGGGGGTGCCCCGGAGTCCCCGCCATTCACCCCCACACTGTGGCAAGAGACCCGAATCCTGGGTCCATCTGTGTTTGTCTGGATTGCACGGGTCGCTCCAGAAAAAGAATTCGAGGAGGGATACCTAGGAATGATGGCTAACCCAGCCCATCCATCGCCATCCCCTTGCTCTGCTGCTAATGAAAACTGCCACTGCTGGCTACCCTGGCAGCCTCGGGGACATCACAGAGGAAAAAAAGCCACCGAAAACGAAGGCATCGGCTTGATCTACAATGTAATTACAGCCGTGCTGTGAGACAACACAAATTTGGCCCCCGTGCAGGCATATTTCTTTTTGTCCAGAAATTAATTTTCATATCAAAAAAGAAACCATTTAACTTCTGAAACCGAATTGGGCAGGGGAGAGAAAATGCCGAGGACGGCAACCTGAGGTCTGGGGTGTCAGCCTTGTCCTGGGCATTAATATTTCTGCTAGACGTTGAGGAGAACGGGAACTCCCCCTCGCCTGCCACCCCCGCCTCGCTCCGGGGCAGACATCAAGAATCAGATTCCAAGTGGAAGATATTTGTGGAAGCAGGGGTAAGGGCGGGGGGAGGGGGGGAGGAGGCACACAAAGAAGGAAAAGAAAAAGGGGAGAGGGAGCAGAGAGCATAGACATCATAAAACTCAGATCTATTAATCTTCCCCCCAGGACCAGGAAGAGAGAAGTAAACTGATGTTTGATGCTTTTTTCCTGAGCTCTGGAGGGCAAAGGAAATAACAAATAAGAAAATGCTGAAAAATCAACACAGTTTATCCCAGATACAAATAGAGGTACAGTAAAACAAATAGCATGAATGGTTTCTCTTCCACTGACAAGTGGAGCAGAACGAATATCCTGACTGAACTTCAGAACAAAGGTTCTCCTTGATCTCTGAAGTCTGGGGCCCAGACTGGGGGTGGGTCTTTTAAGACAGAGAGATGAGATCCACCAATCCTGCCCCGCTCCTGTGCCTATGCCCCTCCCCTTCGCATTCACTTAAAATCCTTCCAATCACATGGTTTCCTTCCTTTGCCCTTACTGCCCAGAGTGGTGTCCAGACACCTGTGAGCAACTGTCCCCTCTTGAAGGAGTTACCTTGTGGGGGAATGCCTTACAATCCAATGAGCGTTGAATTCCCTTCCTCTCCTTGACCCTTAGCCTGGCAACTGGACATCCAGAAGCTGCAGCTTTCTACAAAAAAATGTATAGCTATCATGCCTCTGAAGAAGCAGATCTATTTTAAGCTCCCTGAGGAAAATCACTGTGTTCGGGGACCTTGTAATGACACTGGTCCCTGCATAGGAATCCTCAATTAATAACGGCTTCCTTTTAGAGTGAACCCATGTCACGATACTACATGAGAATGTCCCGGATCAGCACCAAATTCTCAAGTCAGAGGGACAAACCTCCTTCCAGGGTAGAAACAGGACGACGATGGTCTCCTCATTCATTCTTCCCCTCCCACTTCCCTCCTCTCCCCTGACGCCACCCGAAGAGAAGTCAGGGAAATGTTCGCACTATTTTAACAAAACTGAGTCAAGGTAATCATCTACCTCTCTTTCTCTCCTTTATTGTGTCCTCAGCTGCCTTGCCAGGGAGCGAGAGGTTTTTGGCAGATATGGAATGTGTCTCAGGAGCTGACAGAACACCGTTTCGGAGACATCTCCAGCTGATAAAGTGTCAAATGAGATGGAACAGAAAGCGAAATCCATCCGAGGAGGCAGGCGAGGCTGGGCTGATTGATGTGAGGAGGAGAGAGGGAGGCCGGGGAAGCGGTGCCACCCTGCCCTTTGCTCCGGGGGCCCGAGTGCGTTATAAGTAGAGACGAGCGTGTGGCACAGACAGATGATGAAGTTCTCAGAGTCACCTAATAGACTATATCTGCTCAGTGCTTTTGAACTTGTGAGCCATAGAACAGGCCTGGCAGGCAGGAAAGGTGGGCATGTGTCTATACCGGGGAGAGGTAACTGTTTTCATGGCATGTGGGATACAAAGGAGGCTGGGGATATGGAAATAACACCTGAATCTAGGACCGGCTGTATATGATTCTAGAGGTCCAGCATCCGTTGAGGTATAGGACCTTGGACAAGTCACCTTTCTCAGATCTGAGTTTCTCATCTTTGGAATTACGGGAAGAATGTCAGAGTTGGGAGAGACAGCTTGCCCAATACCCTCATATTTTTGTTTTTATATGAGAAAACTAAGTCATGGAGAGGAGCGATTTGTGGAGAACCACACTGCTTTGAGAATTTATACACAAAGTGGCCCAAGAATACTCAAGGATATTTATCTCACAAATAGAAACTTAAGGAGTTTCCAAGGTCCCAGACTCCCACTCCAGTGCTCTTCCCACTATACATACGTATGGCCTAGCAACGTTGTAAAATTAACAGAAGGAGCTACAGCTTACACTGCAAGAAAGCACCCAGAGAAACAGCTAGACATGTAAGCATAGGCGACAATTTCATGTCTATTAAAGGTGAAGTTCAGTAATATATTCTTTGTTCATTGGCAAACGCCTTGTCAAGGTATACGTGAAACAAAACTTGTCTAATCCTAGCTATTTCTTTTTTTCTTTTGTCCCTGACTTCATTTCGAGCAGTAAAATTCCATCCCCTCCAATTTTTAATACCTATATGCTTCAACAAAATGACTGTCACATTACTAGGGTACAGGCTTTGTATAGAAATGAAGAGAAGGGCCATATGCACCCCAATGTTCATAGCAGCATTGTCCACAATAGCTAAATCGTGGAAGGAGCCGAGATGCCCTTCAACAGATGACTGGATTAAGAAGATGTGGTCCATATATACAATGGAATATTACTCAGCTATCAGAAAGAACGATTTCTCAACATTTGCTGCAACATGGACAGGACTGGAGGAGATAATGCTAAGCGAAATAAGTCAAGCAGAGAAAGACAATTATCATATGGTTTCACTCATTTATGGAACATAAGAAGTAGGAAGATTGGTAGGAGAAGAAAGGGAAGAAGAAGGGGGGAAACAGAAGGGGGAATGAACCATGAGAGACTATGGACTCTAGGAAACAAACTGAGGGCTTCAGAGGGGAGGGGGATGGGGGAATGGGATAGGCTGGTGATGGGTATTAAGGAAGGCACGTATTGCATGGTACACTGGGTGTTATATGCAAGTAATGAATCATGGAACTTTACATCAAAAACTAGAGATGTACCGTATGGTGACTAACATAATGTAATTTAAAAATATTATTAAAAAATAAAATAAAATGGCAAAAAAAGAAATAACCATTTTGCTTGGCTTTTCTCACAAGTTGTGTGTCAGAATATTGCATCCATTTTTCAGATGGAGAAACTGAGGTCCAAACCTGCAAGGCTGCACAAAACATGGGAGAAATGTAGGATGAAGTTCCCCTTAAGATCCACAAAGTGGTCTGTAGGATCTGGACAGCTGTGAAAAGTGGCTGGGAGTTTTGCCAGCATCTGGCCAGAGGGGAAATATTCTTCAGTGTGCCTCTAATAATGAAAGAGTTTTCTTTTCTTCATCTTTCTCCCCCTTGCAGCACATTTTTGGCAGGATCAGCTAAATAAGTGTTATACAATCTAGCGCCTCTTGAGACCTCAGTGGCAAAAAGGCCATTGAGTAAGGAGAGAATTTTCAAGTTCTCAGGAAGGATTTTGTCACATATTCCTAGTTGATCTTATTAGCACCTGTCACAGTGAAGTTAGCCCCTTGGTTATGTTTTCTTGGCTTTTTCAGTATTTGTCATCTCATTGCTATTGTTCTTGGTGTTATTTTAATTATTCTTCGTTCTTTTTATTGGATTTTAATTTTCTGAACAGCCCCTGGGTGATGGTGGAGAAATAATAAAAAGAAGTATAATAATAATGATTGTGAATAGTAGCACAGGGGGATTTAGTGCTGCTGGTGTTACTGATATTGTTATTTGGATTATTAATGATGATACTAATAGTGACACTAAGATTAGTTTCTATCCAGGAAGCTCACCGCATTTTAGAGAAATATAACTTGTATACACTCATACATCTTGGGGTAAAGCAAAGGGGAAGAGCCTAATGATTAATTAAGTCACTACCCTAAAGTAAGAAAAAACCAGGGCAATACAAGTACAAGGCATAGTTGGGAGTCACTTATATGAATGGCACAATTAGGGACAAAAGTAAAAATTCTTAACTCTATGTCTTGTGGATGATGAGGCCTGCTCCTTTATGATGGGGCCCTGTCTCATTCACTTTTGGGTCCACCTACCTAGCACACCACCAAACATTTATTTGGCCCACAATATACCCTCGCTGAAAGGATGGAAGGCGGAAGGGCATGCAAGTAGGGAGGAAGGAAGGAAGGTCTCACTAAAGTAGAAAAGTGTAAATGGAAGTCAGAAAGGAACATGGGGAATGTACTGGATCCTTGAGTGGGTCTTATCAGATATTCCAACTGCATTATGGTGGTAATGGTCATTCAGCCACTCCCAAACCAGGGTCACTTCTAGAGTGGCCATTACAAGGACAAGCCTTAACTTACCCAGGAGGTCAGGTCTGATCTGGAGGATAAGGTGGGTAGAATTATGGTTGGGAAGTTATTGATGAATAGGCTTGTCTCCATCTTCCTTTGCCTCCCTCCCTGCACTGCCCCATTGTAGGGTCCCTTTGTTTTTGTTTTTTTTTTTAAAGATTTTATTTATTTATTCAACAGAGATAGAGACAGCCAGCGAGAGAGGGAACACAAGCAGGGGGAGTAGGAGAGGAAGAAGCAGGCTTATAGCGGAGGAGCCTGATGTGGGGCTCGATCCCACAACGCCGGGATCACGCCCTGAGCCGAAGGCAGACGCCCAACCGCTGTGCCACCCAAGCGCCCCAGGGTCCCTTTGTTGTCACATATGTCTATGCCTGGAAGGAGCCTGCCACCAGTTACTATTTTAAGCATACTTTCAAGTTTTCGGTAAGTTATTGCAAGAAACTATCTATCAGTGTAGACAAAAAAAATGAACAACGATGCTTTTGTAACATTATTCCTAATACCAGATAAGTGGAAATTATCTGAATGATCAACAACATGGGGATATTAAGTCCATTATGGCATATCCATATGATGGATTACTATGCAGCTATTAAAATAACATTCTAGAGCAATTTTAATGGCATGAGGAAATATGATAATGTTAAGCAGGGAAAAAAGCCAGGAAAGAAAAGTAGAGGCAAGGAACTTGTTAGTGGAGCAATGAAAGAGGAGGTTGGATTAGCCAATTATAATGTGCCTTGAATGCCGTGCTGAGGACATTTCAGTTTAATTCATGAAGTTGGGAAACAGCAACATTTCTGTATAGAAGAATAACAGCTGCCAGCTGACGGGGGGCGGGTTCCATTAAAGCAAGGCTTTAATATATGTTTAATAATACCGTCATCAGGCCAATGCTCTAAATTAATAAATGATTATCACTGTAATATTGTTAATGTAAAACATTATATTATACCAACAGAATTGATCGAAGAAGAAACTGAAGCTACATTGGGGACACATGACTGAAGCCTATGAGACCGCAACTTTCCCACGTATACATTAGTTTGCAGGATAGGTGAATATTATTAATTGATGTGAATCCACTCAGAGGGGGCTGCTCTTTAATCAAAATAGAAATTATAGCTAATATTTTTTTGCCCCACTCTGTCTTCTGTAAGCAATCAGTGTTTTAATGTTCGTGTGTTCTTCAGAAAATTTAGCTGTGGTTCGTTATTGAACTCTGTTTCTGATATTGGTATGTATGTATACATGACAGTACAGCCATTTCTTCATAGATGTGTATACATAAAACCATATTATTAAAGTTTAAAATGCATATATGCATATAGAAAAATACATGTCATCTATAGGTCTCGACCATGTACCCTGGAGAAAGGAAAATGTCTGCACAGACAGACTTCACCAAGAACGACTTCAGTACCCTCTAAGAAGACATAAAACTAATAGTACAAACACTGAAATAATGGACTGGAATGACATAGCACCAGGCGTGGGATGATGAGACTTTGTAGAAACAAAAAGACTTGTGAAAATCAAAAGAGTGAGAGCATTTCATCAAAATTACAAGTGTTGGCAAGGATGTGGAGGAAAGGAACCTTCCTGCACTGCTGATGGCAATGCAAACTGGTGCAGCCACTGTGAAAGCAGTATGGAACTTCCTCAAAAAATTAAAAATAAAAATACCATGTGATCCAGTAAATCGACTACTGGATATGTACCCAAAGAAAGCAAAAACACTAAATCAAGAAACGATGTGCACCCTTATGTGTATTTCAACATTATTTACAATAGCCAAGATATGGACGCAACCCAAGTGTCCATCCATAGACGGATAAAGAAGATGTGAAATTTATATGCAGTGGAATATTACTCAGCCATAAAAAAAGAATGAGATTTTTGCCATTTGGGACAACATGGATGAACCTAGAGGCTATTACGCTAAGTGACATGTCAGTCGAGAAAGACAAATCCCACATGATTTCACTTATATGTGGAATGTAAAAAACAAAACAAAACAAAGAAACAGATAAAACATATTCTTAAATACGGAGATCAAACTAGTGGTTGCCAGAGGGGAGATGGGTGGGAGGCTGGGTGAATGAGGGGAAGGAGATTAAGAAGTTAAGGAAATTTGTACTTCCAGTTATAAAATACATACGTCATAGAGATGAAAAGTACAACATGGAGAATACAGGTAATAATATTGTAGCAATGTCGTATGGTGACGGATGGTGACTACCTTTATCGTGGTGAGCACGGATTAATGCATAGGATTGTTGAATCACTATGTTGTACACTTGAAACTAATATCACTTTGTATGTTCATTATACTTCAGTAACAAACAAAGACCAATAGACATCGTCAAGAACGACGTCAGTGCCCTCTAAGAATACATAAAACTAACACTGCTAACATGGTGGAATAAGACAGCACATGGTGGAATAAGACAGCACCAGGCTTGAGATGATGAGACGTTGTGTAGACAAAAAGACCCAGGAGAATCAAAATCATGAGGGTATTTCATCAAAATTACAACTGATTCAGATTGCCTTAAAATTTGCTCTGAAATCTCACACTGAGAAAATTAGTTGTTCAATTTGACATGGTCAACTCTGTGTTTAGGGAAAAAAAACAACCTTGATGATCCTGGGAAAGACAAGAGGGATGAGTCAGTATAGGGCGGGAAGCAGAACCACGGAGCCATGGTGAGGGCCCAAACCAAACAATGAGGGTGGAATAGAAAGAAGACCATGAATTCTAGAGATTTCCCAGGATCCAATGAATAAGCGAAGGGGCCAGTTACAGAGAGAGTCGGAATGAGAAGAGAAGTGGCAATTTACAAAGACTCGGAAGTTTCCAGATTGAACAACTGGGTTAATAAATAACAAATTGGGTTAATAAATAACAGAATGCAAGATGGATTTTGTGCTTTCTATTGTACTAAGAACTTGCTATAGCTTATCTAATGAATTCTCATGACAGCCCTATGAAATGTGTTCTTTCATTATGCTCAACTTTACAGATGAATGGATGGAGGCCCAGTGAATTTAAGTAAAATATGTCCAATATTACCCATTTAAGAAGTGGTGGGGATAGCTGAATATGGAAGTACATGGCTCTTCCTAACCAATATGCTGTATCACACACAGTAGGACATCAGATGGACAAGCATTTGTGCAGATAGAGACCCTGGGGTGGGGGGAAAGGTGTGCAGAGGAAGCACCAAGGGAGAACAGATGCCAACAACAGCCACCACAAACCAGCCCATGAAGCATTTTTCAGAGAACAGGAATTTATCTCTGAGATGTGTTGAGCAGGTCCTGGCCTCTTTGAATGGATTTTGGTGAACTTAATCATGAGGTCCAGCCAGCCAGCTGCCTGCCTGTTGGTGAATTTCTTCAAGGAAGCTTTGCAGCCAACATTCAGCGCCAATTGTGTTCTGATTGCTTCCACTAAATCAAGAAGAAAATTGAAAAGATTGACATACACGTGCAAAAACATGTGTGGAAGTCTGGAAAGGTGATGATTGGTGCCCCCAGCTATGACCTTTATTTTCCATCAACGGACCCCGGGGAGCGTCAGTTACGCTGCATAAAATGAACTGAAATAAGAGGAATAAATAGGAACAGTTAAAGGCCTTTTCTAGAGGAATTTGGAGTTGACTAAATAACATCCTATTTAAGAAAACACTCTGACATCAGACAGAAAGGGAAGATAAGCATCAAAACTAAGCACTGACCTACCCAACCAGACTGAGTTATTTTAAGCAACATGAAAATGGGAGCTGATCTACACATCTTTGATCTAAAGAAACCAGGTGAGCATAGAGTAAAGCAAGATCCACAGTTCTTACGATTTTCCTTTGAGTCCTCTAAAATAGAACAAAATTAGGGTCTAGAGATTGAACACAAAGGAACAGAGTCAGAACACAAATTTGGGGGATGGGTTTGTGGGCCAGCAGCCATGTGTTCCACTGAATGATTTTTTTTTCTGGCTTAGAAATTATAAGGGGAGGGGCGCCTGGGTGGCACAGCGGTTAAGCGTCTGCCTTCGGCTCAGGGCGTGATCCCGGCGATCTGGGATCGAGCCCCACATCAGGCTCCTCAGCTATGAGCCTGCTTCTTCCTCTCCCACTCCCCCTGCTTGTGTTCCCTCTCTCGCTGGCTGTCTCTATCTCTGTCAAATAAATAAATAAAATCTTAAAAAAAAAAAAAAGAAATTATAAGGGGAAAAATTCTGCATTCTGATTCGTAAAATGTTTCATAGATTAAATAAAACAAAACAAACCAAACCAATAAACAACCTAGCAGTCTGATGTAAGAAGCTGTGGATAATAATACCCGCACTCACTTGGGTGAGATCTTACTGACTGGGTTCTGGAACTGGCAATGCTCTTCCTGGGGACTGACTGTTTTATTTCAGAGAGAAACCACTGATTCGGGCAGTTTGCTGATCCTAATGGAATTCCTGGAAATTTAAATTTTGTTCTCACAGAGGTGGCTTACATCCATTCCTGACTTCTGCAGATCCTTTTCTTTCTTCTTCCCTTCCCCTTTGTACTCTCCCATTGAATGCGGATATTTCTTAAGGTTCAGGGGTTCTCTGCACTGCTCTTCCTCCTTGAACTCATGCCTCTTCATGACTTCAGCGGCCACCCATGTGATGATAGGAGGATTCTAACTCCAGTCTCTTTTGGTCACTTGTATGCCTATGTCTTCACAGGGTGTATGTTACCCCTGGACAACTTTATTTAGATTTACTGTTTTCATCCCAAAGTAGCACGTTAAAAACAAATGAGGTGAAGATATACAAACGGACAATACGCATATGGAAAGCTGCTCAACATCATTAGTCATTAGGGAAAAGGAAATCAAAATCACAGGATATCACTTCACAACTACTAGGGTGGCTATAATCAAAATGGAGGCAATGACAAGTATTGGCAAAGATGCAGGGCAATTGGAAACCTCATACATTGCCGATGAGAAGACAAAATGGTTAAGTCACTTCGGCGAACAGTTTGGTAGTTCTTCAAAGTGTTAAACATAGAAATACCGTATGAACCAGCAATTCCATCCCTAAGTACATATCCCGGAGAAATGAAGACATATGTCCACAAACAGCTTGTACACCAATGTCTGTAGCAGCATTAATAATGATAGCCAAAAGGTGGGATCATTCCAGATTCCCCTCAACCAATAAAGAGATCAGTAACCTGTGGTATATCCATACAATGGAATATTATTCAGCCAAGAAAGGGAACAATGTGCTAATTCATGCTACAACGTGGCTGAATCTTGAAAACGTCACGCTAAATGAAAGAAGTCAGACACAAATGGCAACATATTAAATGATTCTATGTATGTCTATTAAATGGCCAGAATAAGCAAATCCATAAAGACAGAAAGGAGTAGGCTCTGGCTGCCGGGGGTAGGAAGAGGGGATATGGGATGCAATTGCTGATTAGTTTAAGGTTTCTTTTTGGTGTGGTAAAAATGTTCTGGAATTAATGATTATTATGATTGCACAACTTTGTGAATATACTACAACCCACTGAACAGTATACTTTAAAAGTGTACATTTTATAGTATGTGAATTATATTTTAATTACAAGCAAACTGATACACTGTGAAGACTAACTTGTTTTCACAGAACATTTTTGGTCAAGATTTCAACATCCCCTCTTCAACAGTGACCTCCAGGTGCTTGAGATCAGCCCCCATCCCCGATATTTATTGGATGTCCACTGTGTGCCGTGGCCCTAATCGTTAACACTTAACTGATCAATCAGCCCATTTCAAGTGTTTTTTTTTTATGTGTTTTACACGTATTAGCTCACTTAATGTTCATAACGACCCCTCTGAGTGCATGAAAATCTAGGGGGAGAGAAGTTATGCAATTGCTGAGGTCACACTGCCCGTAAATGCCAGGACATTCCAGATTTCAAATTCATACTATAGTCTGACTCCTAAGTCGATAATTCCTATCATTACATACTATTACCCAACCCTATACTACATTACCCTGCACCTTATTCCATGACCTGCAGCTATCCTGTAGTGTGTACCCAGAGAGGGAGCCTAGCCGTGTGTTCTAGTGTCCACTAAGTGGTTCTAGTCTTGTTGCTATCATCAGACCACCTCTGCTCTAACTTCGGCAAAGTGGTCGAAGAGGTGACCCCTGCTCTTGTGGAGTGAATTTTCTAATACACATGTCTGTGAATACCTACAATACAGATGTACCAAACAGTATATGTTGTGTTCCACAGAAGAGCAGACACAGGGATGGCTTCCATGTGGGTGGTCGGAAGGACAGCGGCAGTGGTTGCTTGGAAACTGGCCTTGAATCAAGGGCTGCATTTCAACAGGTAGGTGGGACAATGGGTGCAGGGAGCACAGACAGCCCCCACCTGGATCTTGCAGGAGCCTGAGGCTTCAGATGGCTGTCCTGATTCCAGACGCTCTCTATTCCACAGTCTATCTTACAGACTGTTGCCAGAATGATTTTCCTTCAACATTGTTTAAAACCTGTCTTCCTTAACAAAAAACTTTCAGTGGGTGCCTGGTTTCCTTTCATGCTAACGCTAAGCTCCTCTCCCTGGCATGTTGATATGCTGGCCCCTCTAACTCCCCTAATTACAATGACTCTTCTGCTGCACTTAGCTGATCTTGTGAGTTCACAAAAGAAGGGAAGTGGTCCCCATAGTTTGCTTCCCCGTTTTTTTGAAAGCGTATGAAAAGCTAAATTTGTAACTGTCTTCTAGCAAAGCTTACGATGTAAAAGCATGTGTTTTGTGTACTGTTTCCCCTTAATTTCCTACTCTCATTTTAGTTCCCATCACTGTTGTTGAGCTATTTAAGATGTATTTCATCTTGCTCTCTCATGTGTGTAACTAGAAGGGAGAGGAAGAAAACAGGTGTTTTTGAAACAGGACGCCCCAAGGGGCCTGCCTATTCTGTCTTTCTAAGAGAACCGAGCTTTTCTTAGCAAAAGGCCTTGCTGGGCCCTCTAGAATGGTGAAGACAAAGCCCCTGAGGGTGTAGACTGGAGGCAGAGTGAGGACACAACAGAGCATCAAGGGGGACCCTATAACAGAATAAGAGGAATTTAGGAGTTGACCTGGTCACATGGCAATCAGCTTTGAGAGCAATGGGGGCAGTGGATTCTCTGGGGAGCAAGGGAGCCTTGTCACAGTGCACGAGGCCACAGCTTGGGAAGGATGGCCAGCAAGAAATTCCTAGCATCAGGGATGGCTGAGGAATTTTTAGGATGTTTGGGACTCAGTTTTCAGTTGTTTTTTGTTCTGTGCTATGTAATCACCTGTGGACCTCACAAGCCTTCAGGAAGAGCTTGTCACTCAGAGTAGCCCTGGGCCATGGGTGATTTGGGTGTAGAGCATGGGGTCGGTGTCCCACAGAACCGAAGAAGTGCCGAGAAGAGATGGCAGCCACAGAACCCAAGAGGGAGAGGTGCTGGGAGGTTACGGGAGCTGTGTAGACCAAGGTGACATTTATATGTGAGATCTCTCTTTTCCTTTAAACATAATGCAAGACGAAGAACCTTGAAAGGGGGCACCAGGGAGACTAGAACTTACCAAAGATAATAAGGTCTGTAGACCATTATAAACTGCCCTACATTCTTCCCAGCGGAGACAGCATGGAAAAGAAAAAGCACCACCACTCTGTATCCATTCATATAATCCCTCTTTTCTTGGAAGTTTCTCCCTCTCCCCTCTATGTTATTCAGGGCCTAAAATCCACACACCTCCCCCCAGGATGGAGCTTGCTCTGCTTTATCCTTCACTACTTTCTATTGTTTCTCTTGCAGTTCTGGACCTGTGCTTCTCACTACCAACAGTGGCAGCAGCAGTAAGAACTTGATAGTAATGCAAAACCTCAGTCCTTAACCCACACCCATTGAGTGCTGGGGTGGGGCCAGTAATGGGTCTGTTACCAAGTCCTCCCAGTGATTCTAATGCAATGCTAAAGTTTGAGAACCAACACAGGGACCAAAGGCATCCTACTGGAGTGGCAGGCAGGTCACATTTCTCCTGGTCGATGATGCCATCTGATGGGAGTCCCATCCCACTCTTAACAAACAACAGCAACAACCCAACAAAACAAAGTATTTGTAACGGCCTTCCAGGTCCCACGTGTACCTTGGTTCCACCTTTACCTGCCTGACCTCATTTGCCCCACCCCTCACTATCCCTGGCACTCACTTCCCTCCAATCACTGAGGCCAGGCTTGCTTCTGCCTCAATACGTTTATTGGGGCTGCTTCCTTTGCCTGGAACATTCTTCCTAAGATGTCCCCATGGCTCTGTCCCTCACCTCCTTCAAATTGTTTCTTCTGGGAAGCCTGCCCCAGTTACACTATTTGTAATTAGATTCACCCCCACCATGGGAACTACCCATTCCTGTTGCCTGGTTTATTTCACCCATAGCATTTATTAGCATATAACATTGCATATATTTCACTTACTCAAGCTTTTTTTTTTTTTTCATCTCATTCTGCTAGAAGGTAAGCTCCAGCAGAGCAGAGATCTTACTTCATGCTTTCTTATTTTGTTCATTAATATAGTCCTTGAGCCATGTGGTGATGAGTATTCAATAAATACTTGTCGAATGAGTGAACTTTGCACCGATTTTCTGTCTTTTCATTGTTCATGGACTACTCTACCCGTTGTAGTCTTTGTGGCCAACTAGTTTGTCAGCTCCACTAAAAGAGATAACACGTCCTGGATGTCAGGCTTACCCACCAGCCTAGCACCATGCTGAGAATTCAGAGAGCACAAGATGTTCCTCGATTAGGCCTGACCACATTGTCCCACGGACTTGGGACTCAAGACAGAAAACCCATGCAATGCCCCAGAAACATCTGGAGCTCTCTCTCCGCCACTCTCTCCAACACACAGTTCGAAGCTCCAAGCCTGCCTCCTCTCCCTTGTCCAGCTATAATTTCCAGTCATTTCCCCTGATGTGCAAAGAATCCACCTCTCACTGGCTGCTCTCTCCACCCCCAGGCTGTGCCTGCTCAGGCGGCCTCCATCTGTCCCTCACCCTAGTTCCAGCCGCCCAGCAAGACAGCTGAGATCTATAATTTATTAGTACCCTTCTGCTGGGCCTTTTCTTTCTTCCTTTTTCGCGGGCATCCTTGGTACACAGGCCTTAGTCAGCACCATCAGAAGGCTGCAGGTGTTTGAAAGGCCCCCAAATGGAGGTAATCTGAATCAAGCATTGGGCTAAGATAAGCAATTTGAGATTCTGGAACATGCTGTGCAGAGAGAAAAAGTCTTTATTACTTTAAACAGTGTCCTGGAATCTCTTTACTACCCTTCTTATTTGCATTTGACTGAATGAGTAGTAAAATCACATTTTGTTCTTTGAAGCTACATGTATATCGATCGAGGCTAAGAGCCTCTGAGACAGGGCCAGACAGCACGCATGAGTTGTCTTCTCAAACCTCAGTAGGCAATATGTGTTTTTAATAATTATCTGGTAATTAACAGCTGTGATTCAAAGCCTTTCATTTGGAAAAAATAATAATAATTTTACTTCCTGGTGCCAGGAGCCAGATGGGCAGCCAGAGAGAAGCTTCCAGCTCTGTAGCAGACAAGTAGAGAAGGTGAGGTCCAGGAGCTTCCTCCTCACCCTGCAGCTGGCACAACATCTGGACAGGAGAACAAAGCAACAGCGCGGATACCTGCCCCCCCACCCTCCCAACACACATACTTCGTGCTAATTACAGGATGGGTTTGTAATCCCTGCTATAAAAAACTAGAGTCCTTCCCTCTGCTTACTTGTTCTAAATGACCTCTTTTAAAAGATCCACTGCCTGATAAATAATGTCAAACTGGGAAATTATTTTGAAATATCATAACCGTGAATTCGTTATTTGGTTCAAAGTAATTGCATTGGCCCTGGGGCTTTCTTGCTGCTCACTACCACCACCTCAGCCATCTCCCCCTTCCCCTGCTGATCCTGTAACTTCAGGGTCAATGAAGAACAAACCACCTTCCCAAAATCATGTGTTAGTAGCAGATGTATTCAATATCTTCACAAATCTCTCTCTCTAATACACACACACACGCGCGCATTTCTTTGCTGAAGATATCAGGAGAAGAGAGATGAGGCAAAGGAGAGGGATGACAGTAAGCAGGCCATCTGTATATATTTTTATTACATTTCTCATTAAGTTCAGTCTCCGGAGTCACAGAGCCATGGGGTATGAGGGCTGGAGTTGATCTGAAACTTGACATGGATTTGAGGACTCTGTTATTCACACAGAAAGAAAGAAAGAAAGAAAGAAAGAAAGAAAGAAAGAAAGAAAGAAAGAAAGAAAGAAAGAAAGGGAGAGAGGGAAGGAAGGAGGAAGGGAGGGAGGGAGGTAGGGAGGAAGGAAGGAAGGAAGGAAGGAAGGAAGGAAGGAAGGAAGGGAGGAAACGAATGATCTTCTATAACCTGCCCTGTTTACACCTGTGTTTATTTGCTGTGTGTTTAACATGAACCTATCACGAGGGAGATACCACACAGCAAAACCATCATGGAGAAGACTGAATTCCAATCCAGCAGCTGTATGATCTACATCACTTGAGTGGAAGAGGATCAGTGGTAAGTGATTCTTGGCTCTGCATGATTCCATCCATCACCAGGAACAGTAGCAAAGCTGCAGTTGCCGTTCCAATCCTGCTTTGAAAAGCTTAATATTTTGATGGTTGCCATGGCAAGCAAGCTTAAAACACCACTGGATGATATGGATGGCAGAAGATAATGCTTTATAATTTTCAACTGACACTCTGAAAGGAGGATTTTGGTATCTCCATTTTTTTAATATATTTTTTATTTTTATTTTATTTTTTAAGTGTGTTCCACGCCCAGCATGGAGCCCAACATGGGGCTTGAACTCATGACCCTGTTATCGATACCTGAGCTGAGATCAAGAGCCCAAGGCTTAACCAACTGAGCCATCCAGGAGCCCTGGTATCTCCATTTTTGGTAATGGATAGAATTGCAAGTTGAGGACCAGAAGAACTGGATGCCAGTTTCAGATCTGCCATTGTATAGCTATGTGCCCCTGGGTGGTATGCCACTTAACCTCTCTGGGAAGACAGGCTGCTGTCCTGAAAAGTAAGAAAATAGTAATAAATGCTAACTATTGGTATTTTAGGATAGTAATAATGTAACTTATGGTCAGACAGTTGGAATCTGGCCTTTCCTCCCTGTTAATCACCAGGGAGACTTTAGACATTTTGCTTAACCTTTCTGGGTCTTCATTCTTCATTGAAAAAATTAGAAATTAAAGATGCACATTATAGATACTGCAATTGTGTGATACCAACAATAGATAAAGAAAAGCTGGCATTTCAGGCCAGCAAATCATGGAGAGGAGATGGGCTTGAAATGTTCTTATTTGGGAACTATTGACTCCAGCTGTGACCCTAGTGGCCCTGAAGCTCCCTCCAAGTTTGTTGATGGTAAACTGAATGAATCAGGCATCTTCCTGTGATCAGCACTGTAATCCTTACCAGGTGGATCTATTAGAAAGTACAAAATACAACATCAACATCAGCATATTTACTTCCATCGATACATTTTCCTTCATCTTCCTCCTTCACTCTCTGTAAGGGTTAGCCAAGATCTTGAACTCTGTATGTCTCTAAATTCACATGTGGGTCCAACTATGTACGTCTTGGAGAGTTACCTTGGAATCTCGCCTTATAGTAAAAAGTCCATGTCAACAGAATCTCACCAAAGTGTTCCTTTTAGCAGTCAGGCAATTAACATTCTGTCACTTTCATGCTGAACCATTCACTCTTACTCGTTGTAGTTTGTGAAGGGAAAATGGCTGGAGATCCAGAATACACCCCTACCTATGTGCAGGGAACTACAACTTTGGAGGACGTTATTTAAGCACATAATGATATTGACACAACGGAGACCAGATGATTGAAAAAATAATAATGAGAGTAATTATAATTATACTTGCATCTGTTGTTTTGTATTGAACATTGACTGTATGCCAGGCATTGTGCTTGATGCTTTGCAAGCATTATTTTCTTTAGTCCTCACAACAACCCTAAGAGAAAGGCAATGCAATCCTCATTGTACAGGTTAAGAGGCTGAGAGGAGGTTTAGGGATGTTGAGTAGCTTTCAACTTGGTAGATGGAGGGGGATTCATATTCAGGCATACTTTACTCCAAAGCCAGTGCACTTAGCCAATATGCATATGCAATACTTATTGAGTACTTATAATGTGCTTGATCTATTATAAACACTATTTCATTTCATGATCACAAAATCCTAATGAGGGATTAGGATTATAATATCTCTATATTATAGATGAGAAAACTAAGGCTCAGAAAGCTTAGATAATTTGCCCAGGGCCACTCAGCCCCTAACTGAGGAATGAGGCATATATTCTCTCTCTTTGCCTCCAAAATCATGATGCTAAGATGAAATTCGAGAAAGGCAAGTACAAAGGAAAAAGAAATCCTACAGTCTCCTGCAGTCTAGTAGTAATTTTTCTGCTAATTAGCTGGGTTATTATGGTTTCTCAGGGTCACTTATCCTAATTGGGCAGGGGGCTTTTTTTTTTTTTTTTTTTTTGGAGCGTAACAACCATATGTACTTTATTTTTTTTAAGGATTTTATTTATTTGAGAGAAAGAGAGAAAGAGAGCATGAGCAGGGGGGAGCAGCAGAGGGAGAGGGAGAAGCAGACTCCCCGCTGAGCAGGGAGCCTGGCATGAGGCTCCATCCCAGGACCCCAGGATCATGACCTGAGCAGACGCTTAACTGACTGAGCCACCCAGGTGCCCCAAGAGTATGTACTTTAAAAAATATTTTCTATTGTTCTTTCTAGTTCTAAAATCATTGATTTATAGTGTCCTGGTTTTTATATAAGAAAGAGAAACTTCTCCCATAACTCTAAAAAGGGAAGTATTTCTGTGCACAAACTGGGAAGAGAAAGATGGTCACAATGATTATTTAAGTATTTACAGTGGACTAAGCATTCACCCAGGTGCTCTGCTCATCTAAGCCTCACAAAACCCCTATAAGATAGGTTCTTCTTATCGCTTCTGTTTTACCAATAAGATGTTGAGGCAAAGACAGGGTACATAATGTACTCAAGATCTCTTAGATAGTAAACAGTGGAGATGAGGCATGATTTCTGGTGGCCTACATACTATTTCAGTATATGGCCTATTTCAGTCCATACTTTACACCACTATAATATACTCCAAAGTCAAAATAGTTCAGTAGCTTAATGGCATTCCACATGGTGCTAAATTATATTGGCAACCCAAGACAACGTTGCAGAAAGAGTTCATGTGCACATGATAGGCTAAACTGAGTTTGAATCTCCACATTGCCACCATCACTAGGCTTCCGGTTTTACCTAGTAAGAGTTCCGTCTGGTCTATTTTCCCCGCACCCCCTCATCACTCCCAAGACATAGCTGTGGAATGAATGAATGATTTATTGGGAGATGGAGCAGCCTTACAAATATTATATTGTCTGATTCCAAAGCCTAAGAGATTTGTTTTCCAGAACTACCTTGCAGAATAAATTAATACATATCTGACCAAAGCTAAGCATTCTTCAGGCAGCATAAACAAATAGCTTGATATTCGAAGATAAACACACTGAATCTAACAGAGTGTATGGCCTTTCTGAGTCTCCACTTATTTCTCCATAAATTTGAGATCATGTTGTCACACATGCTTGTGAGAATTCAAAGCAATAGCTGTCAAGCACCTAGCACATTGCCCAGCATAATGCAGACATACAATAATGGGCAACTTCTCAACTGTCTTTATAAAAAAAAAAAAAAAAAGTCAACTGAAGCAGCAGTATCTATAGTCTGGGTTGGTCACCTCCTTTTTTGAATCATAATATTTCTTTGTTCTAAGGTAGCACCCACTGAACACCTGGGGGAAGGCCTATGTTTCCTCCCATGAAAGATTTTAAGACAACTTACAGCAAAAATATACTCAAGGTGAAATGAACATCAGTGTGAGGATGACTTCTTGCAGGAAAAAAAAAAAAAGGCAGCCCACAATCTGGGCATCCTCAAAACACAGTCATTTCTAATTATTTGCAACTCGTGCCCTTATGAGTGTCTCCTAAAGCTGTAGCTGTTGTTCCTTTTCCGCTTAGATCTTGGAGAGTGAATTTCCCAGTGGATGTAACGCGTGATGATTTGGCTCCTCAGCCCCCATTAGTATTGATGGAGCACAACAGGATGCTTAAAATAAACAGGGTCCCCTTGGCCTCCATAAATGCCTCCACACTTAGCAAATAAGTAGCACGTTTAGCTTGGAATCACAGGCATGAAACGGCTTGTTGTCAAGTTCCTACAGCACTCAAAGGACCATTCAGAAACTTATTATTTCTCTGTCTTGGCCGTCTTGAGGCAGTGTCCTTCCTACCATATTAAGCCTGCAAGGCTGTGGGTTCTCATACTTCCATTATGAGCACCTTCCACGTGGCCTCTGCGTACTTTATGGCAGCTTTCACTGTTACGGATTATTAGGAGCTCTACCTTTACCCTTCTCCCTGAATGTTCTCCCCAACATTACGTAGCTGGCACGGCCAAACATCTGTTTCCTGGACAACATTGCATGGTTTTCTCTAACTTCAAAAGCAAACAGCTGACTTCTGCTTCTGGCGGAGAGGGATTAACAGGCATCAGATTACCCTCCCATCTGAAACAACAGTAACACCATCAAGAAGAACAAAACATATGGGGCATTGGTTTTCAAGACACTGGAAGTCAGATACTGAAATATAGTAATCCCTGAGAGATGGAAGACCAAATGAGGTTAGCCCTTCAATTGTCCCAGCTAACTGCCTGGAGAGAGACCCCAAGCACAGTGCAGAGCCTAGAGGACTCCCTAAATCGAGCAGCTAAGAGAACAGGGAAATGAAAGCAGAGTTCTCAGAACAGAATACCAGGGAGGAGAATACCTTCCCAGAGAGAGAACTCCAGAGATCTGTAGAGGGCCACTTTGAGTATTTGCAGAGTAGTCAGTGCATATGTGGGATGAAACTATCAAAGTCTGGGGAAAGAATCATGCAGAGTATTGAAGGGAAGAGAGTTCAGCACTCATAAAGGGTCAGGTACAGTTCCTGTTCCTATCATCCAGATGAGAAAAACTAAGATTCTTGAGGCATTGAGTCGAGTACTCATAAGTACCTTGCCTCAGTAGGGAGGGCCCTCCATCAAACAATGCATTGATCTCACCTAACAAATCTTAAAGTAAGAGCCAAAAGAAATTGAATTTGTAGACAAAAACTCTCCCACAAAACAAAACAACATGTAAGCCAAGATGATTTCATTGGTGAACTTCATCGAACAGTTTAAGAAGAAATAATATCAATTATGCACAAACTCTTCCAGAAAATTAAAGAGAAGGGAAAAATTCCCAATTCATCCCATGAGTCTAGCATTATCCTGACCAAAATTGTAAAAGGACATTAAAAAAAAAAAAGCAACAACAGAACAAGATCCCTCATGAACATATATGCAAATCTTCTAGACAAAATTTTAGTAAATTAAATTCAGTAATATATAAAAAGGATACATCAGGACCGTGCAAGGTTTATCATAGGAAAACAAGTTTGGTTTAAGATTTTAAAAAGGCAAATCAATGTAATTCACAATATTAATAAGCTAAAATAAGAAAAGCATATTATTCCAACAAATAAGGAGAAAAGCATTTGACAAAGCTTAACATCCATTCCTGCTTAAGGGGAAAAAAAAAAACTCAGCAAATGAAGAAAACGTCTTCAATCTGATAAAAAGTATCTGCGAGAAACCAATAGCTATCAGGACATATTAAAGTAAAAGAATGTTTCCATTGTAAAATCAAAGACGAGGGTATTTGTTTACATGATTTCTATTCAACCTTGTACTGGAGGTTCTACCCAATGCAATAAGGCAAGAACAAGAAATAAAAGGCACCAAAATTGAAAAGGGAGAAGTAAAACTTATTTTCAGATGATGTAATTGCCATTATAGAATACCTGATAAAATCTATTTTAAAAAAGCTAGTATAACTAACAAGTGTAGAAATGTTGCAAGATGAAATATATGCAAAATCAATTGAATTTCCATATGCTAGCAATAAATGATCTGAAATTTAAATTAAAAAACAATACCATTCAAAAAAAGTGTTGACAATTTAAATACTTAGGGCTAACACTGTTAAAGGATATCCAAGACCTGTGCCTTGAGGATTATAAAACATAGCTGAAATAAATTAAAGAAGACCTAGATAAATAAATATGTACACTGAGTGAGTCACAGACATTATTTTAAAATGACAATTTTCTCAAAATTAATCCATAGACTTAATACAATCCCCATCCAAATATTGCTAGTTCTCATTAGTAGTAATTGACAAACTGATTTTAAAATACATATGGAAGGGGTGCCTGGGTGGCACAGCGGTTAAGCGTCTGCCTTCGGCTCAGAGCGTGATCCCGGCGTTATGGGATTGAGCCCCACATCAGGCTCCTCCGCTATGAGACTGCTTCTTCCTCTCCCACTCCCCCTACTTGTGTTCCCTCTCTCGCTGGCTGTCTCTATCTCTGTCGAATAAATAAATAAAAATCTTTAAAAAAAAATAAAATAAAATACATATGGAGATACAAAACACACCCAACAACCAAAACAATTTTGAGGAAGGAAAACACAGTTGGACGCTTAACATCACCTGATTTGAAGACTTGTTACAAGGTTACAGAAAGCAAAACAATGTAGTATCAGTAAAAGGACAGAAAAATAAATCAATGGAAAAAAACAGAGTCCAGAAATTGACCCACAGTTATAAAAGCTGCCTTTCTGTTTTTGTTTTGTTTTGTTTTGTTTGTACAAAAAGTGCTAAGGCGACTCAATGGAGAAAAGATATAATCTTTTCTACAAATGGTGATGAAACAATAAGATGTCTATAGTTTTCAAAAAAAATAAATCCATTATTTGCGCCATATACAAAAATAACCCAAAATGGATCAAAGACCTAAATGTAAAACTTTTTTTTTTTTTTAAGCATAAGAATAAAACCTTCCTGACCTTGGGTTAGGTAAAGATTTCTGAGATGTGATACCAGAACACAATCTATAAAAGAAAAAAAAAATGATACATTGGGCTTTATCAAAATTTAAAATTTCTCCTCTTTTAAGGGCACTGTTGGGAAAATGAAAAGATAAGCCACAGACTGGGAAAAAATATTTCAAGTCATATATCTGCTAAATAACTTAGATCCAGAATATATAAAGAACTTTCAAATTCAAAAATAAGAAATAAAGCAACCCAATAAAAACTGGCGACAGATTTGAACAGCCATAGTACCAAGGGATATATACAATTAGCAAATAAGCATACAAAAAGATGCTGAACTTTTAATAACCTCATTAGGGAAATTCAAATGAAAACCACAATGAGGGGGCGCCTGGGTGGCACAGCGGTTAAGCGTCTGCCTTCGGCTCAGGGCGTGATCCTGGCGTTCCGGGATCGAGCCCCACATCAGGCTCTTCCGCTATGAGCCTGCTTCTTCCTCTCCCACTCCCCCTGCTTGTGTTCCCTCTCTCGCTGGCTGTCTCTATCTCTGTCGAATAAATAAATAAAATCTTTAAAAAAAAAAAAAGAAAACCACAATGAGACAGTGCTACCTTCTTATTAAGATGAGTATAATTCTAATTATTTCACAAATAGCTAACCATACACTTACTATATAATTGACCAATTCTACTCCTAGTTATTTACTCAAGAGAAATAAAACCAATGACCACACAAAGTCTTGTTTATTCTTACAATGAAATACTACTCAATAATCAAAAAGAATGAACTATTGATAAATGCAACAACATGCATAGAATCTCAAAATAATTATGCTGAGTAAAGTCAGACAAAAGTCAGTATGCGCTATGTGAATCCAAATATATAAAACTCTAGAAAATGCAAATTAATTTATGGAAATAGGAGATCAGTGGTTGCATCTGTGGGGACATGGGTAACAGGAAGGAGGGTATATGGTGACTAGACATCAATGACATTCACAAGTGAACAGATACATTAAAAATGATCAATTGTCATGCTTAAATATGTACAGTTTACTGCATATCAATTATACCTCATAAAGTGGTTAAATGTACATAAAAATAGCAAATAATGATTGGTGGAGGAAATAGCCTGAAGTGCTAAAATAAATCTTCCCACCTATTCGTCCTATTCACCTTCAATCTAGGTTTTTCCCAAACTCTGCAAACTGACTTGCTTTTGGGAAATAGTGCTAGATTTACACACAAGGAACTTCTGCTTTCCCTGATTCGGTTTTGGGGTACATAGGAATAGGAATTCTGTAACTGCCTCCCTCCTTGCATCACCTCTTCCCTGTAAACCTGTCCTTTAAACAAGATCGCATTCAAAGCTGACCTAATATGCAGGAGATTTCTAACAGCTGCTGTGGTGAGGTGAATTGTGTTATGCTCAAGTCCTAACTCCAAACACCTGCTCCTGTGACAATCTTTGGATATAGGAGCTTTCAGAAGGAATCAAATTAAATATAGTGTTACGTTTTTATTGCTTTTTTACAAAATCCATATGTTGAAGTCTTAACCCTAGTACTAAGAACGTAACTTTATTTAGAGGTAGGACCTATAAAGAGGTGATGAAGTTAAAATGAGGTTGTTAGTGTGGACCCCAATGCACTCTGATGGTATCCTAATGAGAAGAAATTTGGACACACACAGAGATGTCAGAGGCCTGCACGGAGAGGAAAGGCCACGAGCACACAGCAGGAAGGTGTCATTACCAAGCCAAGGAGATGGGCCTTGGAAAAAAACAACCTCCTCACAAACCCCGATCTTTGGTCATACTAGATTAGAGCAGTCCCTACAATCAATGACTGCTATCTTCGCATAAGAAAGAAGAGGGAGATTCAGAGAGACACACTAGAGAGGAGAACACCATCTGCAGACAGAGACAGACCATGCAGTGATAGGTGTAAGCCAAGGCACACCAAAGATTACGGGCAACCACCAGAAGTCAGCAGGAAGGCTGGAACAGAGGCCCCCTCAAAGTCTCCAGAAGACGCCAACCCTCTCAGCACCTTTATTGTAGACTTCCAGCCTCCGAACAGTGAGAAAATAGATTTCTGTTGTGTTTAGCCTCCCAATGTGTGGCAATTTGTTAAGGCAGGCATAGAACACTAATACGGTCTCCAAAATACCTTTTTTCTCAGTACTAGAAACCAGTTCTTGATATTTGCAAATTATATATCCAATAAAAAGCTAATATCCAAAATATATAAAGAACTCATACAAATCAATGACAAAAAACAGACAATCCAATTAAAAAATGGGCAGAGGATCTGAACAGACATTTCCAAGGAAGACATCCAGATGGTCAACAGACACATGAAGAAGATGCTCAACATCTCTCATCATCAGGGAAATGAAAATCAAAACGCAATGCAATATCACCTGACACCTGTCAGAATGGCTATTTTTAAAAAAGATAAGAAATAACAAATGTTGGCAAGCATGTGGAAAAAGGGAACCCTCAGGCATTGTTGGTGGGAATGCAAACTGGTACAGCCACTATGAAGAACAGTATAGAGGTTCCTCAAAAAATTAAAAATAAAACTGCCATAGGATCCGGCAATTCCGCTACTAGGTATCTATCTGAAGAGAATGAAAATAGTAACTGAAAAAGATACATGCATCCCTATGTTATTGCAGCATTATTTATAATAGCCAAGATATGGAAGCAATCTAAGTACTCATTGATAGACGAATGGAATACTACTACTCAGCCATAAAAAAGTAATGAAATTTTGTCATTTGCAACAATGTGGATGCACCTTGAGCATATTATGCTAAGTGAAATAATTCAGAAATAAGACAAATACCACATAATTTCACTTATCTGTGGAATCTGAAAAACAAAACAAATAAAGAAAACAAAATGAAACCCAGATTTGTGGGTACAAAGAAATGACTGGTGGTCAGAGGGAGAGGGATTAAGGGAGTTGGAGGAGGGTGAAATGGGTAAGGAAGATAAAAAAGTACAAACTTCCAGCTGTAAAATATTAAGTCATAGACATGACTTAATATGGGGAATATAGTCAATATAGTCAATAATTTTGTATTAACCTTCTATGGTGACAGGTGGTAACTGAACTTCGTGGTGATCATTTTGCAATGTATACAAATGTCCAATCATTATGTTTTACATCGGAAGCCAATATAATATTGTATTATACTTCAATTTAAAAAAAAGAAAGAAACTGCATCTCCCTATTTCCTATTTTAGCTGGGCAGCAGCTATGTGCTTACAGACTACATTTCCCAGGCTTCTTAGAGTAGGTATGCATGGTCATGTGACTAAGTTTCAGCCAATGGCACATATGTAAAAGAGGTGTACATTGCTTGCTCTACTTTTCCTTCCTCTTTACTAACTGGGAAACTGGTGAAAATTGGAACAATCGTGGAGACCAAGAGTTGGAGATGTCAGAGGAGCCGTGGGGCCTTAGCCTACTTACTTCTGAAATGCCAAGTGAGAGAGAAATAGAATCTTATTTTAGTTCAGGTGTTGTATTTGAGGGTGGCCTGCATCCTAGGATATGCTCCCACATATCTCATCATTACCCTTTTATTTGTCTTATGCCATTAGCTCCTAGAAACTAGCATTTGTTGTGAATTTTCCTGAACCACGTGGCATAATTTCATGTCTAAACAGATCTTGCTTCTTTCTTACCACTAAAAACATTTATAAAGCAAGTGTGGTTCTAGGACTGCTTCAGCTTGTGAAATTAAGGCGCCCGATTCAATAAATGTCAATGAGCGTAAATCCAGAGAAAGAGCGCTACCTTGTGTCTTGGCCATGGGAAATGGCAAAGGCCGGGGAAGGTGGCCGCGTCTGTAGAAGGACAAGAGCAATGTGGTATCAAACGTGTCACAGACATCATAGGGTGACAGTGGACTAGAGCGCACTAGGGAAGGGCAACGCTCTATGAAGAGACAAGCTATGTGCCTTACATCTGTTCTGTTCTCAATGGTGGCAGTTGCTTCTTTCATGACATGGCACACTTGAATTCATTCTACAGTGAGGAAAACAGGCCTGAGTAAGACTTGGAAACACAAAGAGAAGAGGATATGGTTGCCTACCTGTAGTATACATTTTCCCAGGGAGAAAAGAGAAAATACTCAGGAAGAGAGAAAAGGTGGGATTTTTGGGGTTCTTTTTTTTTTTTTTCCAGAGACTAGGTCTCTAAAAGATAGAAAATAATGAATTGGGCTTAGGAAGTTAAAAAAAAAAAAATCACTCCAGGCACAATTGCTCCTGGTGGCAGGAAGTGTTAATGAGGCATTTAACATTTGGACTTCACTTAATAGCGGAGGCTACGTTGAGACAGACTAGGCTGAGCCATGTAGATAGGAGGAGGACAATAACGTAAATGGTTAGAAACAGAACTGCATCACAGCTAAGTGGCAACAATACCCTTTTGTGCTTAGCCGGATTGTTATCTTTTCTCTCTTTTTTACTTGCGTGTATGGCATTGTGTAGTTTATATTTAGAACATGTACTCAACTATTTTCTATTTTGTTGCTCTAAAAATTTCCAATTCTTTATAATTATATACCCAGGGTGCAACATGACATTCCTGTTTTCCCACACAAAGACAGACTAAATTCCTAGCCTTATGCTGTCCTAAAGAGGCGTCAGAACAGCCTGGAAGTCTTACAAGCCACAGGGGCTGGCCCTGCCTCCGGAGTTTCAGATTCACTGAGTCTGGAGTGGGGCCATAAAATCTGCATTTCTTATAACTTCCCCGATGCTGTTGATGGTGCTGGTCTGGGGATTACACTTTGAGAACCACTAGATTAGTGGATTAAGGAAAATAGGCTGAATCTTATGTTTGGGTAGATGGCGGCATCACACTGAGTATATTACATGGTGTTACATGCTCCATTCAACAAGACATCCGGAGCATTTTCCTATGCCATTAAGTAGTTTTCGGAAATAGATAGGAGTAATTGTAGAATAGTTGTATGTTGATAGGAGTCATCTAGGTAAAGGAGCAGACTGATGATATGGGAGAAAGAGCTGAAAATTGTCTCTGAGTTAGTGAAAAGAGATGGCTTCTATGCACCAGTGGTGGGCTAGTTCAGACTTCCTGTCTCCAATCGCCTTCCTCTCCCTCACTCTCTTCTCCCCCACCACACTCACACTGTTCTTTGTCAAGATCACTAATGACCTCCACATTGTTTGACCTTACCAAGGTCCTTGCTAATGACCTCCACATTGTTTGACCTTATCAAGGTCATTGCTAATGACCTCCACATTGCATCCAGTGTTGAGTCCTCACTACACTTGATGGAGCAGCATTTCACACCACTGATCATTTTCTCTTTACAGTACACTTTCTTCCCTTATCTTTCAGGATACCATTCTCTCCTATTTTTGTTTTTGTTTTTTCCTTCTATCCCAAGTACTATTCTCTCTTAACTGCCTTTCCTGGTTCCTCTGTCCCCTACTCTCTCAATGGTGGAGTTCTGAGGCTCACACATTGGGTAGCTGCTCTTTTGCTTCTACGCTCTGTTTTGCGATTTCACCCAGGTTTACAGCTTCAAATATAATGTATATATGCTGGTGACTCCCAAACGTGTCGATTTTGAGAGACTTCTGCCTTGAACTGCAGACGCACATTACCAACTGTCTGTTCAACCACTCTACTTGAATGGCTAACAGACAACTCGAAGTTAACGTGTTGAACAGGTGACTGCTGGTTTTCCCTAACCAACCTTTCCCATCTATGTTAATGGCAATGCCTGTCTTTCGTATGCTTGACCCAAAACCCTTTAGGTCGACTTGACCCCTGGTATTCACTTACAGCTCAACTGATCCTTTAGGAAATCCTACTGCATTTTCCTTTAAAATAAGCACTCCATCTATCCTACCACCTTACTGCTTTGACTACCATCCCTTTCTTGGATTATTGAAAAGAGTCTCCCTGTTTCCACTCTGCCCCCTGAAATCTAAACACAATAGAGAAAAAGGAGCAATACTTTGAAACATGTCATTTCATGCCACTCCTCAAGGGAGGGGGGTGGGGGAACGGGATAGGCTGGTGATGGGTAGTAAGGAGGGCACGTATTGCATGGTACACTGGGTGTTATACTCAACTAATGAATCATGGAACTTTACATCAGAAACCAGGGATGTACTGTATGGTGACTAACATAATATCATAAAGAATATTATTATTAAAAAGAACAAAAGAAATTGCCAATGAATTTCCATTCACCTAGATTAAAATCAGAAGTCTCTACAGTGGCCTACAAAACCGTACTCTTACACAGGTACATTCCTTCCCTCCTCTCTGCCTTACCTTTAATCTTCATCATCTCCTGTCTACCCACTTGTTCCACACTGGCTTCCTAACTGTTCTCAAACACACTAGACAAGCCCCATTTCACACCCTTTGCGGTCTCTTTTCCATAGATGGAAATTTTTAAAAATTTTGTTTAATTTTTTTAAAAGATTTTTCTTATTTATTTGAGAGAGAGAGTGAGTGAGAGAGAGAGAGAGAAGGAGCAGGAGGTGGGGCAGAGGGAGAGAGAGAAGCAGGCTCTTCGCTGAGCAGGGAGCCCAATGTGGGGCTCAATCCCGGGACTCCGGGATCATGACCTGAACTGAAGGCAGATGCTTAACTGACTGAGCCACCCAAGAGCCCCTGAAACCCTTTTTTTTTTCCACCAGAGAGTTCCACAAGGCTTACTCCATCACTACCTTGATTTGTTTGTTCAAATACTACCTTCAAAGTGAGGCCAACTGTAATAATCCACTGTTGCCTCAATCTTTGTCACTCCCCATCACCTACTCATCTGTATTTTTCTTCTTAGCACTTACCATCTTCCAGCATTTGCTATAATTTATTTATGTTATGCTTTTTATCTATTTTCTCTCCATAGAAATGTAAGCTCCCAAGGGCAGCGGGTTTTGTTGTTTGGCTCACTGATGCATTCTCAGGGTTTAAATTCATTTCTAAAACATAGACAGTCCTCGGTAGATTTTTGATGAATAAATGAAACACGTGACTTCATAGTTTTCATCATATTTACTGTATATAGCCATTCTTCTAAGGCTGGGCAGTTAGGTTGTTCCCACTATTTTGTTGTTTTATATAACTGAAAAAAATAGCCTTTCGTAAAAACCTTGTATTAGTTATATTTTAACCACCCCAGGATATAATCCTATAAATGGGAACACCAAGTAAAATGGCATAGGTATTTTAATACTCTTGTTGCATGCAGCCAAACTGCTTCTCAGCTTCTATCTCCAACGGTAGTGTTTGCACATACCCACTGCTAAGATAGAGAGTTAACATTTTTCTAACCTCTGCCAATTTGTGAGGCAAAAAGAAGCACATCTAAACTGTAATTAATTTGAAGTTCTTTGATGGAAAGCGATTAGATGCTTTTGTTGTATTTCTTGATCATTAACATACTTTTAACTGGCTTTTCAGTCTTTGCTTATTTTTCTATTGAAATATTTATGTTTTTCTTATTGATTTTTGAAGGTCATTATGTAGGAAAGACATTAAGAGTTTGCTGTATTGTTAAAAATATTTACCCACATTAATTGTTTGCTTTTACATTTTTGTTTGACACACAGATTTAATTTTAATGTTACCAAATTTATTAGTCTTTCCTCCTTCATTATGCCATTGCATTTGCACATAGAGAGATATTCTCCACCCAGTTAAAACCATGTAGACTTACTTATATTCACTTCCAGTTTTAATGATTTTATATTTTGCTTGCTGCTCTGTAGTCTAATTATAATGTATTTTGGAGTTGGGCTTTATATAGATTTTTCACTACTAGAAAAATCTACACTACTTATTGAATACCCCTTTCTTCCCTGATTTCTGACATTGTCATATTCATGCAAAAAATGTTTACATTTTGTAACAGTAGTGCTGGGCAATCAATTATATTACATATATCAATCTATTGATTCTCATGCCAGAACCCCACAGTTTATATTACTATAGTGTTTTGAAATGATTTCAAATAGATAGAACTATGGTGGTCTCCCATGGCCTGGCCTGCTAAGCCTGGTGATCAGCCTTGCCCTGGCCCAGCATTCCTCATGGCACTGCCAAAGCAGGCAGGTCCAGGGAGTCCACATAGGGGATGCCCCTGGAAACCCTGGTTCTGGTCCCTGGAGAGGGGAGGATTTTGGTTCTGGGTCCCAGGAAACTGAAACAATCAGAGAGACAGTTCTTGGCAGACGACCACCCCCGGGAAACTGCACAGATAGCAGACAGAAACACATCCCCCCGTCTTCCTGTAACCACTCCTTCAAGAATGGATGAGACAACTCTTTTACGTAGTAAGTAGAAACAAACACTGAAATTCAAGCAAAATGAGAAAAAGAGGAATATGTTCCAAGTGAAGTAACGAGATAAACCTCTGGGGGAGGGGAAGGAAATTCAATGAAACAGAAATAAGAACTTTACCAGATAGAGAGTTCACAGGAATGGCCATAAAGGGGCTCACCAGTCTCAGGAGAAGAATGGATCAACACAGAGGGAACATCGACAAAGAGACAGAACACATGAGAAAGTACCAAACAAGTCACAGAGCTGAAGAATACAATAACTGAACTGAAAAATACACTGCGGGGTTACACAGCAGACTAGACGAAGCCCAAGAAAGGATCAATGACCTGGAATACAGAGCAATGGAACTCACCCCAAAAGAGAAGAATAAAGAAAAATAATAATAATTGTACGAGGTGAGGACAGCTTAAGGGACCCGGGGGACAGTATCAAATGGAGCAACATTCACGTTACAGCTGTGACATAGATGGGATAAACAGAAACTGTAACAGGAGATGAAGATAAGCATTAAATAACGATAAAAGGGTCAATCCAGCAAGAATATATAACATTCGTAAATATAGAAACACTTCAATATATAAAACAAATATTAACAGACGTAAAAGGAAAAATGGACAGCAGTACAATAATAGTAGGGGACTTTAATACCCAGCTTGCATCAAAGCTTAGGTCATCTCGAAAGAAAATAAGGAAACATCTACTTTAAACAAACCATTAAACCATGTGGACTTGAAAGATATACGTAGAGAGAACATTCTACCCAAAACCAGCAGAATAGACATTCTTCTCAAGTGTACATGGCACATCCTCCAGGACAGATCATGTGTTAGGCCACAAAACAAACATCAATAGACTTAAGAAGACTGAAATCATATAGGCATCTTTTCAGGCCACAATGGTATGAAGCTGGGAATCACACACACACACACACACACACACACACACACACACACAACGGAGAAATCACAAATATGTGGAGAGTAAACAACATGCTATTGAATAACCAATGGGTCAACAAGAAATCAAAGGAGAAAACAAAAAATATCTGGAGAAAAATTAAAATGAAAACACAACATGCTGAAATCATAGCTAAAAATGAACATTATTCTCCCCCAACAGCTATCCCAACAAGACAAAATAGAACAATCAGCGTTTCCCTGGAATTGCCTTAAAACTAGAACGTCTCTTAGGAAAAACCGGCGTCTTAACAGCATTCAGCCCTCTTGACAGAAATAGTTTGTTTCTCCTTTTTCTTTTGGCCTGTTGTTGTTTTCCATTTGATTGTATTACACGTCTCTTATTTCACACTTTCTGGACTCTGTAAACACTCTTCCCTTGCTTCGGAATTGGAAGGTGCAGGGTTCTAACCCCAGCTCCATCACGTGGTCACTGCGTGACTTTGGACAAGATACTTGACATTCTAAATCTATAAATTCAACCGTAAAATGGAGTTATACCATTATCTACTGATTAGAAGGTTTTAAGGATTAAATAGGAAAATTATGTTAAAAGCCCTTCGTGTGGAATTAAATAAGCACTTGCTAAATATCGGCTTGTGAAAAGAGCAAATTTTTATTGGTATCATCTTTACTTTTTCAAGAAAGGGGGCAAAAGTCATTGGAGAAGCAGTGACTGATAAATCAGAGGTTCAAAGAATACAGAGTCCCGGTGAAGGAGAGATCAGAGATGTGAGGTCGGGGGCATCTGCTTCTTGAGTAATCTTTGGATCCTTAAGTTGGGTGAAGAGTGAAAAGACAGCCCTGGCTGAGGAAGTAGGTTTTGGCTATTTACAAGCATCCGAGGGGAGGCCACAGGGACCTGTGGGAAAGAGAGCTAGGTCCTCCCCACCAGAGCCACCCGCATAGCTGCGTGTCCCCTGCAGTCCTACAGGACCCCAAGCTCAGAGGGCTTTGAGTTGGTTTGTGCTCTGTTGCTGGCGTCTTGAAATGCTTAGTAATTTTTGATTAAGAGGCCCACATCCTTCCATATATACAATGGAATATTACTCAGCTATCAGAAAGAACGAATTCTCAACATTTGCTACAACATGGACAGCACTGGAGGAGATAATGCTAAGTGAAATAAGTCAAGCAGAGAAAGACAACTATCATATGATTTCTCTCATCTATGGAACATAAGAACTAGGATGATCGGTAGGGGAAGAAAGGGATAAAGAAAGGGGGGGTAATCAGAAGGGGGAATGAAACATGAGAGACTATGGACTATGAGAAACAAACTGAGGACTTCAGAGGGGAGGGGGGTGGGGGAATGGGATAGACCGGTGATGGGTAGTAAGGAGGGCACGTATTGCATGGTGCACTGGGTGTTATACACAACTAATGAATCATCGAGCCTTACATCGGAAACCGGGGATGTACTGTATGGTGACTAACATAATATAATAAAAAATCATTAAAAAATAATAATAAAAAAAAATAAATAAATAAATAAATAAATAAAAAAAAGAGGCCCACATCTTCATTCTGCCCTGGGCCCTGCCCATGATGTAGCTGTCCTAACTCCACCCTTTCCATGTCTTCCCTAGCCTTCCATCTGATGGGGTGAGGACAGCCCTGTGTTTGTCTAGGCCCTTATCCCCAAGGGCCCTGCCGACACACCATCAAATTAGGAAATGAAAAGGCGTGTACTTGCTCCGAAGAGGGAGGGAGAGCTGGAGAATGTACTTTTTCAGGAATGTGTGTATTGAACATTGGCGTACAGTTAAAATATAGGTCATAATTTATAAGCTAACTGTATACTCAGCTCTTAAAAATAAAAGGATATAAAGTGGGAGAGACGAGCATGTCAGAGACACAATTCTTGCCCACGATTCTGAACCTGTACTTTGTGGCAAAACTGACACATCTGCTGAGTTGCTCCCTCTTTCCTTCCCATCCACCATGCCCAGGTCATTCTCTGGCAACTAATTATTTTCTTCGTAGAAGTGGCTGAGAGTGTATAGCAGCAGTGATTGGAGGAGAAGAGGAATAACATTTACTGAGTGTCTATCACATGTCAAGTGTTAAGCTAGGGGCTTTGCATAGAGTTTCTCATTTATTCCTCGCAATGGCCCCGTGGGTGGGTGGTATCATCTCCATTTTACAGACAAAGAAAGTGGGCCCAATGAATTAACCAATCTGACCAAGGCACCCATAAAGTAAGTGGCAAGGAAAGGATATAAACCCAGGTCTGTCTGCCACCTAATGCCTTGTTCTTTTTGGTGTGATATACTGTCCACTAACTGGAAACTGAGACAGATGAAGAAATATTCCATTACTATACTCCAAACACTGTTCTAAATGCATTACATGTTTTAACTCATTTAATTCTCACATTGAGACAGGCTCAGAAAGTTTAAGTAAATTCCATAAGGACTTGTAGCTGTTAAGTGTCAGAACCAGGATTCAAACCTAAACAGTGTGTCTTCAAAGCCAAAACCCTTAGCTAACCCATGATGCTACTTTTTCTAAAAAAAAGAAGAAAGAAAGAAAGAAAGAAAGAAAGAAAGAAAGAAGGAAGGAAGGAAAAAAGAAAAAAAAATGGGGGGTTAGAGAAAAGGCAAACTTAGTTATTGAATATAGATTGACCATGGAAAAGGTTAAGGGTGAATTCCAGGTTTTAAGTTTGAGTACCTGGTGGGAACGACCTGGTGTCATTTAGTAAAATGTGAAATATAGAAAAAAATGAGGTGCAGGTTTCAGGGCAATGATTGTGACATCCCTTTTGGACATGCTGGGTTTGGGGTGCTTGGGGTGTATAGCAAAGATCCTAGACAACATGAGCACCTTCCTTTCAGGGTTGCTGTGGAGACTGGATGCGTTCATACGTGCAGAGTACTTAGAATGGTACCCAGCAGAGGAAGTGCTAGGTCAGTGTTCGCTATTATCATGGCCCAGTACACAACTGGGTCATTGCAGAGCTAAGAAGATTATTATGACCCAGTAAGCAATTGGGTCAAATGGAGCTAAGAAGAGAGATTTTGGCCTGAGATATAAACTCAAGAGTTCTGAACTTATAGGTGATAACAGAAGTCATGGGCAAAGAGGAGATCTCTTAAGGAGAAAAACTAGAAGGAGAAGAGAAGAAATCCTTCTTCTCCTAGGAAGAATGCATCTTGATAGACGTATAAATCATCTGAGATATTGGATAAAGGCTTGTCATTTGGAAGTTACTGAAGTTTCAACAAAAGGGAAACCTTTCTTTATATTTGCAATAAAACATTGAGTCTCTGACCAAGAAAGACCATTCCTTAGGGGCACCTGGGTGGCACAGCGGTTAAAGCGTCTGCCTTCAGCTCAGGGCGTGATCCCGGCGTTATGGGATCGAGCCCCACATCAGGCTCCTCTGCTATGAGCCTGCTTCTTCCTCTCCCACTCCCCCTGCTTGTGTTCCCTCTCTCGCTGGCTGTCTCTATCTCTGTCAAATAAATAAATAAAATCTTAAAAAAAAAAAAAAGAAAGAAAGACCATTCCTTAGATGGTAACCCATACAATCAGAAATAACAAGTGAGATAACATTAAATGACACTCTTAGACAGAGGTGACCACAGCTAATCCAACCGCTCTGTTCCATCACGAGAGTTTGTGCCCAGAATTAGCGTCCACTGGGGATTTCCCAGCTCCTCATTTAGCTTCCAACCCAAATGTGGTATCCCAGCTTTATGTGGTCAAGTGTCCTGGTCTTGAAGAGCTGTGAACACACACACACACACACACACACACACACACACACACACACATGTGCGTGCTCAGTCTTTGATTGCTGCTTTCACCAGTGATCCTGGAGGATCCCCCCTGACCTCGAGGGCTCCATATGAACTTCCTGCTAGAAGCCTTTTGTGCCGTTCACCTGGGCTTGGTGCCTCCCCATGGTTCCCTACTCTTGCCTCTACTGCAATGCTTATCCACTAACTTGGAACTTTCTACTTTCCTATTCCACTACATCGTTTTTCCAGAGATTTTTTTTTCATAGTCCCAGCCCTAGCATAATGCTTGGCTATTGTATGTGCTCAAGGACTCTGATTTTAAAACTTTATTCCTAGAAAGTGCATTTTTAATTTCACCATCTTCTGCGTAGTCCAACCCCACTTCTGTTCCTAGATAAGACTTAGACTCTCTGAAGATTAGGTGCTCTGGACCCCTCCTTGTCTAAAATCGGAGTTTTTTTTTTTTTTTAGTTCACATATTTTAAATGTACCAGCCAACGAATTTTAACATTGTATATACTCGCATCATCCAAGGTAATGAAGGTATAGATCATTTTCAGCATCCCAAAAGACCCCCCTGTGTGTTTCCCTCTGTGGTCCCAAGTACCATACTTTGGGCTGGAAACTTTGATGTACAGAATAGATGCGAACAGGTCAATCCCAGGTTTTATGCATTCCACTGATTGGAATGACTGCTGTCGTATAGGAGGTGAAATACATGGTTTGGCAGCAAATTAAAGGCAAAGAGAAAGATACTTCAAGTGGAAAGCATGTTGGCAAAATCAGGAAGGCAGGAAGTTGAACTTGGGGTCATTTGTTCAGAGCAGAGCTTTGGGGCGGGAGTGATGAGAAGGGTCATCGTACAGGTAGGAATGCAGGTTTCCTGCACAAGTGGGGAATATCAGGGATGTTGTAGGACCCTCCTGGCATTTTCTCCATGTCCAAGGAGGGCTAAGGTTACTCATGGGCTCTGGACTCCTACGAACTCTAGTTACCAGGCCACATAAAGCAGCATAGAGCACTGAGACCTTGCTCCTGAGAGTTGAAGTCACCGGCCACGCTGGCTGGTTCTTCGCCTCCTTCGACTCAGAAGCCTGCTGTTTCAGACCTCGTCCTGCTCTCTCCTGCCCCAAACCTGTCAGATGCCAAGGACAGCTGGACTCCTAGTCCTGCCCTTTCTGCCTTGTCCCATCTCATGCTCCAGTGTCATTTTTATGAATGGAGAGAGAAGCCTTCAGTGCGGAAAGATAGCAGAAAGAGCCCGTGTTTCCCTCTTCTTTTAACCTCAATAACAGTTGAAAATCTGCCTATAACTTTTGGCTCCCCCCAAACTTAACTATGAATAGCGTACTATTGCCTGGAAGCCTTACTGATACCTAACAGTCAATTAACAGCTACTTTGTAGGTTACATGTATTCTTACAATAAAATACGTTAGAGAAAAGAAAATGTGATCCAGGAAATCATAAGGAAGAGAAAATACGTTTACAGTGTATACTATAAAAATTCTTCAGAGTAATGGACCCATATAGTTCAAACCCATGTTGTTCAAGCGTCAACTGCAATTTCAAAGCATAATCCGGAGGCTGCTTAGTTGACTTCAATAGAGTTCAGCAGATACATTTTCTTTCTTTTATTTTTTTTTCAAAACAACTCACATCAAAGGAGGGCATGCACATCACCCCAACACCTTTCATGGAGACACGTTCAAGCCGTATTTATAAATCTATCTGTATTTGTGAGAAACACCCCCCTAGGAAGACAGAAGTTAGCAGCCGAACTCTTATAGTAATTCCATGAACGGGGCCCACGATCTCTTTTGCTTGTCTTCCCAGTACCCGGTTCGGCTAGAAAGTCCGCAACGTACAGAGATCTGAGACAAGGGACCAGGCTAACCTTCCTGAAAAATATGCCCTAATCACCCTCTCAGATTTTCCTTGGCAAGTCAAGTCTTGACTACAATGTAAGAAAGAAGCAGAACTTCATAAAAGGAACACAGTTAGTGGGGAAATTTGGCCCTGGGCTAAACTAACACTGAAGGCATAGGGGTAGCTGGTTCTGACTCTGATGTGACCTGCTGATGTGAACCTTGGAATATCATTTTCCTCCATGAATCTGATTCTTCATCTGCTTCTATAGAATTATATTCTAAATCTCCAGGACTTCCTTTTCTTCCAAAGGGGAATTACTTGTTCTTTAAAGGAAAATATCATTTTATCATCTGTACAATGGGGATAATTACAGCATCTGCCTCATAGTGTTATGAGGGTTAAAGGAGTTCATTCATAGAAAGCAATTAGAGCAGAGCTTGTATGTAGCCTAAGACCTCAATAAATGTTAGCTGTGATGATGATGTTGCTAAGGATGATGATGATTCCAAGAAAATAAGGGGATTCTCCAAGGACCGACCACAAAGAGAGGACTTAAAATGGAGTGGGGAGGGTAAGGCCTGGTGCTCCGACTGCCTGGAGCTGGGGGAGGGAGAGGGCAGCTTCTGGTGTTGTCACCTAAGTGGCTGAGGCTTAACAGGAACTTGGGAACTGACCTTGGGAACCAGCTGACACTTCCACGTAAGACTGGAGTCCTTGGAAGCTTCCAAATGCTGGATTAGGAAAACAATTCCAAAATGTGCCTGAAGATTGTAGAACCTTGTCTGTCCTGACCTGGGCCCTGGATGGAACAACCCTGCGTGTCCAGGGATTTCGTAATTCCAGGAGTGTGCTGAAAGTGGGTTTGGAATTCAGATGCATGCTTCCCATGCTGATGACCCTCGGGGGCCCCTGGAGGAGGCAGACACAACTGCTCTTCCCCAGGCCACACAGGAGTTCCCATTCCCACATTCTCCTGCTGAGGCTGTGTTCATAATCCAAAATGACCGAACACACGAGGAAACAGCCACATCCTCTGAGCCCCTTAGGAACTTCATGGAATCAAATAACGTAATAGAGACTATGGCATAATTCAGTTTACAATACTTTAAAAAAATCAGGATTCAAACACATGGGAAATTATAAGATATTCAAAAAAGAGGTGCCTTTGAATATAGAGCTTTTAGAAAAAAAACGGAAGTCATGAAAAATTTAAAAATTCAATGAAGGGGTAAGCACTATTGGAGAAGAGAGAATTACCAAAATGGGTGATAAATCTGAGGAAGTCACTAGAAATGTGGAAATGAAAAATATGAAATAGCAATTTTGAGTGACAAGACCTAACACATGCCTAATAGAAGTTTATGAGAGAGAGAGAGAGAAAAAGAGAGAGCTCCAACAAATAATATTTGAAGAGATAATGGGAGGTGAACAATTCTCCAAAATTACTAAAGGATCTAAGCACCGAAAACATTCAGCCAACATATAAAACAATCAAAAGCGAAGTAGTCTCAAAGAGGCTGCAGTGGCAACGCCAACCAAACTCTCAGAAGTGCCAGCACCCCCAGGGGTGTCTCTGTGACCGGAGTAAGACAGCCCGAATGGCTGGGGACTAAGGCGTCTGCATTTTCAAGTTCCCTCCAAAATTCTAATGGCTGTGATCTGTGTGTTTCCCACATTTGCTGCCATTTTGCCCTGTATCCTCATCCTGAAATGAAAGCTGAGAAATGAGCAAGTCCAGAGCCTGACAACCCAGTGGCCAGCCGTGGTACCCCCAGCTCACTCCCGTTAGCACCCCCAATTCTCCCCCACTGCACACAGACCGCCTGCAACTTTGCTCCATGCACTCAAGGCTATTCCACTAACGTTTTCAGGTTCTTGTCTTCAGTGCCAGGGGCAAGGTGACATTCCTTAAGATTTATTATTATTGTTTTCCATAACCTGAGGAATGTCGGTCCTCTAAAAGCCTCTGCACCATGTTGATTTTCTAAGTTAACTCTGACTTAGCATAGATTTATTGGCAAGGTTTGTGGTTTTCCCTGTGTGTGTGTGTGTACATGCTCGCACGTGTTTGAGACACAAAGGGGAAGGAAGAGAGAAGCCCAATATTTATTTAGCTTTCATATGTGCTGTCCCCGGAGCTATCATAGATGCCTATCCTTTCCATTCTCACAGTGATCAGATACAGAGAATATGATCAAGCTCGTTTATCACAAGAGGAGGAAGGCACTGAGAAGTTAGGGAGCGGGAAGGGTCACTTTCCTGGGAGTCTAAGTCCATGCGAAAGAAGAGGAGAACAACAAGAGAGAGAGAAAGCAATATGCTGGTCAGATCCCAAATCCATAAGTCAGCAGAAACACAACGTTGTGCGCTGGGATCCAGGAGTCTGGGGCAAGGGGGAGGTCCACGTCCATTGGAATGCTCTCCTCTTTAGAGCCCAGTACGAGACTGTGCGTCTAACCAGTGTCTCCCAGACAGCCTTCACCCAGGAGACATTAGGACTTCCACACAGAGCCTTTCAGACTGCCTCCAGCTGCATCTGCAGGGTTGTTTTCATGGGCTTGCATGCCACTCCCCTTGCTTGGGGTCCTGGGTCCCTGCTTGGTGGGTCCAGCGCTGTGTTCTGTCATTGTTTTCTCAGGCCTCACAGTGACAGGGGGCACCCAACACTGTCCTGACACTCAGTTCTGCTGAGGAAATTTGTTTGTTTGTTCTGAGGATGATAGTTCTTTTCGTCCCAAACAGAATTAGCCACTCTGCATGCAAGGGGCCAGCTTTCTCCTTGGTGTTGGATTATCACAGGGCTGTTGTATTGACAATACTTTGTCTTGGGAAGCTAGTTTGTCAGGATGTTAATGTGATGTGCACCTTTCTGGGCCGCAAATCCAGCCTTCCTAACAAACTTCAGCTGTCCCCTCCGAGGGGCCCAGAAACTGCGGTTTGGGTCCATTTCAGGGCAAGAAGGGAACAGATGCATGGCGGGGGGGGGGGGCACAGACCTCTGGTGCTTACTAGCCTCGCTGCCTCGGGACATGTAACCTCTCTGAGCCTCAGTGTCCTCATGTGGAAATGGGGATAATAATCCTACCCACTGGGTTGCCCCAAGAATTAAGTGGGAAACATCCATGGAAACAACTCAGTTAAACATTTTGGATTCTCCAGCCCGATCTGTTGCGGGGACCCCCTCGGTCGTCAAGGTGGCTATGCCTATTAGGCCACTCAAACGCACCACCTATGAAGTAGAAAACCTCATATTTCAAAGGACAAAGGAGATTGAAAAGATTTGGTGTGAAATAGCAGGAAGGGCCTGAGCTCTTGAATCAAAACCTACTTCATTTCCTGGCAAATCACGTAACTTCTCTGAATTGCATTTGTAAAATGTTAGTATGTACCTCGTAGGGTTGCTCTAAGGATTCAGAAAGACGAGGTCTATGAAAACACATGTAGATATTTGAAGTCATTCTTTTAGGAAGGCGGCAGGCTAACTCAATTCAATCTTTCCCAGCATCTCAGGGGGACTGATAGGTGGGTTCCCCTACTACCGTAAACACGGAACGCGAGGGGCGCCCGCAGTACCACGGGTAGCCTGGCGTCTCAGACAAAAGTCCAACACAGATGTGGTCGGTAGGATCACACAGATTTTCTTTTAAACTAAATCCTTGGCCTGACCGTGCCCCAGAACATTTTAAGGTGAAAATGTCCCAGACAACACATTGGCCATTTCCTCCAGCAGGCAGCTCCCTGCTCCGCCCTCCCTGCGGCTGAAGCTGGAGGAGCCACGGCCTGCATCTCACTGCTTCTACCACTGCCCTCTGGTGGCGGCAGCTTGCAACTTCATGGATCTTTTGGACTCCCTACTGGGGTGCTTCTCTCCCTGTTCCTCATAGGCTCAGGGCCCCCATGCTGCCTACTCTGGGGAGCATCTCCTCAACTCTGAGAATCCAGTGGTGCGTACTGCATAATTTGCTTTCACTTCCCTCCCTAAGGCAGGCAGATTCTTTGCAGTCTCGGGATCTCTATATTGTCAGCCTGGCTGATCTTTCTGCTCCGTTCATTTCCCATCCAATCCAGAGTGATCTTCTAGGCAAATCTGGTCCCCTCACTCCTTGTTTATGTGATTTTTTTTATTTTTTTTAAAGATTTTATTTATTTGTTTATTTGAGGGGGGGAGGGTCAGAGGGAGAGGGAGGAAAACCTCAAGCCGACTCCCTATTGAGTGCAGAGCCTGATGGGAGGCTCCATCTGGCAACCCTGAAATCATGACCTGAGGGGAAATCAAGGTTCAGAAGCCTAACTGACTGAGCCACTCCGGCATCCCCGTTACTCTTTGTTTAAAAGCATTTAGTGGTTTTCACTGCCCTTCAGGAAAGCTTATGATGCTTGGCATGAAATAAATATGCTCCTTGTGGGATGTCTCCTTTGCTCCCATATTCAGTCTCAAATCCGCAGCCCGTGACTTCAGAGGTACTGTGTGTTCCTACTCCTTGTCCTGCCTGGGGTTACTGCTGAGACCATTTGCCCCTTGAATGCCCTTTCCTGCCCTCAACTCAACTGGTGCAGATGTCACTTTCTCAGCAACCCAACCCCTCTGTTCCAGGTTAGGTGCATGCCTACACCCTCTGCTCTCAACTCTATGATATGCCTTCCCACCAGCTTTGTGCTCTCAGACCTAAGTGCCACGTTTTTTGCTTGTGTTTTGCTTGTGTTTATCCTGGCCCCAGGATAGCATACAGTGCCTGGCACATGGAACTTGCTCGATGAATGTTGCATGCACAACTTTATCTAGCTCGGGAGCCAGAAGAATCGCGAATGCTGCAAGGCTGACAAATAATCATAATTACTTACATTTGCATACTACTAATAATGGTAGTTATGGAGCATTTATTACATGCAAGGCACCGTGAAGTGCCTTAAATTCATTTTCTCATTCAATAGGCACACAGAGCTCCCCCCTTATACTATCTCATTTAATCTTTACAAGAACCCTGGCAGGTGGGAGGAGAGCAGGCATTAGATCTGTATTTCAGATGAGAAAAGAAAAAAAAAAAAAAAGGAGGCTGAAAGAGGTTGATGGCCAAGCATCCAAAGATAATGGGAGAGCCAGGGCTTTAGCCTAGTTTCTGCAACCTCTCTCCCAGTGACATGAGTCTGCTATCCCTTATTAATACTGCCACCTCTTCCTGACAGAGGCAGGTCCCAGGAGACGAAGCCAAACACAGAAATGTGCTTTGCCTGCAGACCCAGGCTGTAAAAGCAATCACAGCCTCTCCTCTCCCGCCTCCAGTTCCTAATCAATTATGGAGGAAATGACAATGAAGAGAGAGGAGAGAGAGATTCAGGAGTGACTGCAGTTCATCGAAAAGCTACCGGAGGCTTTGTTTCTGCAGCCGCAATGCCCGGCCCGGAGCACCGGGGCACACACGCGTAGGGTTTGGGTGGATGACACGGAGACAAAGGAAAAATGACAAACCAAGTGAATTAGTGAAGGTGAAATAAACGGTGCTCAGCGACAGATGGGGCTGATGCTGGGTAATTTTCTGCTGTCACCTCCCCTCAGGTAATAGACAATCCCGCAGCTGCTGGAGCTCCCGAGCAGGCGGGCACGGAGCCTCGGTCTCCTCCCTGTTTAGAAGCCGTGCCCCCCATCCCTTAACCTGTCTCGATGATAAAGATCTAAAGAGCCAAACTTTTTGCAAGACGTATAGTGGCGATTTAACTCAGTCCCAGCTAAGGTTGCTATCTGTCAGGCTGTCACAGTGACAGGCAGATTTGTAAATGCTCTGGCTCCAGTGTCAGGTTGAAGGTGACATTTTTCAGCCTGAGATTTTTTTTCCCCATCCCTCACTGAGACAGAACGCCTCAGAATTAGGAAAGCAACCCCCTGAATATGCCTCTGTCGCACTCACCATCACCCAGGCCGGGGCCGTTGACCCCTGAGCTCTGAGAGTGTCGCTCGGTTCCCGGGCCCTCCTCTGCCCTGATCAGGGACACTGGAAACAGAGCGATCCCTGGAAGGCCATGCCCCGAGTCCCACGCCCTCTCCCCGGTCCATCCCCAGGCCGCACCTGACTTTCCTTTATAATGATTTGTCTTGGCTGATGGTCGCCCTGCCACTGCCATTATAAATACTTACCCAGATTAATTAACCACAATATAAAAACCCAGAATCTCAACTAAATTCATTTGATGACCTGCCGCGCTATTTCTTGGCTGGAGCATCTAACACTAACCCCGAATGCGCAGTGACATTCTTCCCTTTGATTTCTTCCTGGAATCCCGAAGCCTTAATCAAGTTCCTGTTTTAACCCCGCTTTTTCTAGGACGTTATTCTCAGCGCATTAGCCCTGAAGGAGCAGCACGGACGTGGGGCGATTTGGTTCCTTAGCCTCCTTGTTCTCTGCGCTGATCTGCCTTCCTTTATGAAGCTTGGGAAGGCAATTTCTGCTCTGATGCCACACCCACGGCTCAGCTAAGAGTTCCATTTGTCCCCACTTCATGGCCCGGATGCCAAAATGGAGATTCTCCGTCTCTCTTTGTCTGTCTGTCTCCTCTCCCCCCCCCCCTTTCTCCCTCTCTCTCTCAGTTTTGTTAAGGAGGAACTAGCCCTGCGCCTTACCAGAGGTCTGCAGGGGGCAGGGGCCAGCATGGACCCAGCACCACCCAGGGTCGGCAGGGGGAGGGCGCCCCTCACGGCCAGCCGCCAGGAGGGGTCCGAGGACATGGTCTCCGTGGCCAGCAAGGAAGGAAGAGAGACCCAAGGAGATGGTGCAGAGCTGCAGGGACACACCCTGGGACTTCCCACCCCTCCTTCTTTCCTTCCCTTCCTCCTGCTTTGCATTCTGTTTGCTTAGGGGAGTGAGGTCTTTGCTCACAGCTCCGCAGGCCACCATCCCCTCACCTAGCCCGGAGTTGTTTCAGCCCTTCTTTCCTTCTTGACCACAGGCAAGGACATTACGCATGCTGCCTTCTCAGGATTTGAATTAGACGAGTTGCTCAAGTATCTTTATCCTCATTGTCTTCGTTTAAAAAGAAAAGTTCATGGTATCTACTCTGGACAGTCGCTGTGTGTGTGTGTGTGTGTGTGCGCGCGCGTGCGTGTGTGTGTGTGTGTGATAAGGAAGATAGCGTATGAAAAGCTCCTTAGACCCAGTGAAAGCTCGGTGAATGTTGGCTCACCCCTGCCCCAGCCGCTCAGGCTTCCTTCCACTCGGCCAAGTTAACACTAGACGAGCGCAACGAGCTCCACCTAGTGGCGCAGGGGTGCACTCAGCCGCGCTATCACCCCCACTGCTCCGTCTGAGCCGGTGCCCCAGCCTCTGGGGGTCCAGGTCTTTACACTGCTCCCTTCTGGAGGCTTACCGTAAGAGGGGACAGGAAAGGGAAGAGAAAGAGAAGACAGTGAGAGGCCGGGGACAAAGACTTCCAGAGAAAGGAAGGTGGATGGAGAATGTCCTCGCAGAGAGTCCAGGAGGGACGCAGATTGGAGGGCACAGATAGACCTGTTGGCGGGGCCAGGGTGGGCCCCCGAGTTCCGCAAACAACGAGGTTCTGTGGACCCACAGCAGGAAAGGAGCAGCCACCAGAGATGCTGCGGCGGCTCTGGGTGGAGGAGAGGCCCCAGCAGCCCCGGAAACACAGGTAGCGGGACGCTTGCCTGGGACGCAAGGTGAGCTTTCCCTAGGCAGGGAGAAACCAGCAGAGGCCTAGGGATAGAAGACTACTTGGCAGAGGGGTTAGCTCTGTGCCTTCGGATGCACGGAACTCCGTGAAGGTTAGAGATGGAAGGAAACCCGCTCCTGTAGCTGAGGGAGGAGGGGACGGAGCCGGGTGAAGCCTGCTGGGTGTGCAGGGTGTGCTGCGTGGGCACCAACACCACGCCTGGTCCATGACCCCTCCCGAAGGAGCCAGATGTTTGTGAGAGGAGAGATGGAGAGCTCCGTGGGAACAGGGAGGAGAGTCCTGGGGCAGGTGCAGCCTCACCTCTGCCCATCTGAGCCCTGCAGCTCAGCTCCAGGCTTGCACCACCTTCGAGAAAGCAAAAGGCCTTCTCCTGAGTACTCAGCTCCTGTGACCCTCCCTGACCTCTCCAGGAGAAATCTAAGTATTTCTGCCATTAAGAGCACTCTTCCCCCTGGCTAAGTTCCATCAAAGGCAGATTCCATGTCCCTTTTGCCCCTCATGTTAAATATTCTAGAAAGAGTGATCTCACTGCTTCCCCCCACATTCCCACTTGGTAGATACTTTACCTGCTTCCTGCCCTTTCCTTCCCTCATCCTTTCACAACCTTAGTCTCAACCCCAGGACTGGCCAGGGGGTGGGTTGAGGAACACGGCCAGTCCCTCCGGCTCTTGCCAAAGAAGAGATGTGGCCAGTTAGCCCAGACAATTGCATCATGTGTGTTAGGACAGGGGTATCCTCGTTAACCCTGAGGTACAGGGGTCTCAGCTGGGCCCAGTCAGGCTGTGGGAGACCTCTGCCATCTATCTGTGAGGAGGCAGGACACAGCCAGCAACTTGTCTGCCTCTTGGCCTCCTCAGCTGGCTTTCTTGTACCCTCCAGAGGCTCTGGGCACCCCAGGAGGTGACTTGGCATTGGAATCCACGGAGCCCAGAAACTCAGAGGATATCAGGTGGGTGGGATCAGGAATGCTGGGCCCCAAAGAACTCTTACGGGTAGGGCCCATTGCCAGTGATGCTGGGTCTGCCCCCAAAACCTCCTTTCCCTCAGTTTTTAAACATCATCCTCATCCCCAACTCCTTGGGCCAGGTGTATCTATCTAGGGAGAAGAGTTCCTCATTGCATTACCTATTATTTTTGCTTTCTATGTGATTGATTTTTTTTATTGGTGGGAAGGGACGGTCATTGCCACCTCTATTAGGCAGTTCATTAGTTGCATATATCTTTTAAATTTTGCATTCAGCTTGTGAAATATGTTCTTCCAGAGCTCCTGGCCTTGGGGCTCCAGCCTGGATGCTTGCGTGCCCTGCCCATCCCCTCGGGAACTGGGTCACACGCTCTACCCACCATGTGCATTCCCCTGCGAGAATGCATACTCCTTGATTTTCCAGAATCTGGGCAGTTTTATTTGTCCTCCTGATGAAATGTTCGTGCCTATGTGAACTGGACCAGGGTGTGTGGGGAAGTCCTCGATACACTGTGTGTTTTCCCTTTTCCTTAATCTGGGAACCAGGCTTCTCCTTGCCCGCTCCTCGGGCTCTTGTACCCAGTCCTACAAACAGATGGATTCAGGGACCGATGTGTGCAAGGGGAGAGAGGCCACAAGTCTTGAGTGTGGAGAGCATTCTGCTCACCGTGGACTTCCGCAGCCTGACTTTCAGCCCACAAGACCGCCAGGTTAATGTACTGTTGAATTTCATCTTGTGCAAACGAGGGAGCTGACCCTGTTGATGCAAATACTTCTGCCCTGGGTAATAGGCACATCACCAATAACTGGGATTTGCTATCCAAGCAAAAAATTCCTTTTCACTGCTCAGTCTTTCTCAAGGGCTGGCCAGTGGTGATAGTGGGAAGGGTGGTCTGGGGCACCTTGCCAGCTGCCCAAAGGAAGGGTAGATGCAAACCTTGGTTCCAGCCCTCCCTGAGGTGTTCAATCCAAGCCTGGGGAAGGGGGAGTTGGGGAGTAGGGGAGGGAGACTGAACAGGGTGAACCAGGAATTCAGGTCACCCTTGCTGGCCTCCCTGCTGCTGCTCTGAGCAAGTCTGCCATCTATTTCATGTACATTTCATCACTGGAACCCTGGGAAGCAACAGAATGTGGTCTTTGTTTATTTCTCAATGCACTGGGGACACAGGAGAACCATGGTATCTTGCCAGGAAGCATCTTTCCAGCCTGCCAGTCCTTATTGGGAGATTCTAGAGGCTTCTGCTTATGCAACAGCCCAGCCCACTGGTTGCAAGCATGGGCTGGATGGGAGACCTGGCTCTACCCAAATGAGATATGTAACCAGTAACTTCTCTGTGCCTTAGTCTCCTTATCTGTGAAATGGGGGTGATAATGGCACCCACTTCTGAAGATAGTTGTGAGGAAAGGAATTCAGTGATGGATGTAAGTAAAATTCTTAGCACACCACCCACAAAGAGCCAGTACTTAATATCTAGTAGCTATGTTTAGGTAGTTATCTGTGTTATCTTTTGTGATATGAAGGAAAACAAGAGTATAGCATGCTGGTAACATAAAATTTCCCTATTTTCCTGCCTCATCTCTCTCATAGGAAGCAATGGGTGGCCAGAGAAAGGCAGAGTGGCTGAATCATGGAATTGCAGCAAGAGTCCTGGAAGAAGATGAACATGGTATCTAAAGGAGAGGAAATGTTTTCTGAACTGGGCTTCTCAAAATGCAAGCAGACGAGCCCCCCAGCCTGGGGCAACCTGCTGCCTGCCCACGGCCTGGAGGAAGGCAGAGGAGAAATGGGCAGCCGAGGTCTCCCTCGTGACGAGGCCCCCATCCCCTCCCTGCTCATACCTCCAGGAGGGTACCACTACCGGGCCAGCCCCTCCTCGTGGACTTGGACTCTGCCTGTCCTCAGAAAGAACCTGAACTTTCAGGGGAACCAGACTAAAAGCAACTTTTGCAGGGAAATTGAATTTCACAAGTTAAATCTCCCAAGTCTGGCCTAGAGACTGAGCTAGGCTTTGAATTAAGGCCCAGAAAGTTAAAGAAAAGAGTTATTGTCCTGGGCTAGGATCGGAAGGGGCATAAATTCACGCCCACCTGCTCCTTCACCTGCTCCTTTTCCTATCCTGCCATCCGGTTGGAGTTCCTGGGTATCTGAGGGCTCAAGCCCCACTGGGGAGGCTGAGGCAGTGCCAGGAGAGCCCTCCTATCCCCTGTGTTCCTGCCCGCCTCTGGTCTGGGCTCTCCCTCGCACGCCCACAGGCTGTGGCAGAAGAGAAAGGTTCAGCTCTCCCAAGAAGAAAGGCTGGCTCAGGGTTGGAAGGCTGCCTGCAATGTTCCTTCCTTCCTCGGACACCAAGGGTTGCCAGGGATTTTCCTTAACAAATGTCTGATGTACATTCCAGCATTTGCTTTTACTGACAGGTACCTCACATAAAATTAGAACTAAATACATTTAAAAAACACAACTAAATAAATAAAATGTGCCTTTCAGTGTTCATGAATGGTCTGGGAATCCTAAAGTAAGATATACGGGGTTCACAGGCTTTTGAGATAGGGTGAAACCTTCTCAGATGTGTCTGTGTCACTGATGGCTACATCTTCTGATCCCAAATGGTGTCTTGTTGCCTGACAGCAAGATGGGCAATTTGGTTGTCATATGCAGGGGGTAGCTTGGACTTTCTGCACCAGCCGCACCCCCACCCCTGGAAAAGCAATATCAGGTTCAACGCAAACATGAATTGCACACACACCGGCTATTGGCTTGATACTGGGGATACAAAGGTAAGCAGTCGGGTCACTGTCCCTGCTGTAACAGAGCCCTTGGGAGAACAGAGGGGGGTGGGCTCTGTTACAGTGGGGACACACCCCTACCACACACATACCGACTTTATACCATGCGTACCCCCAAGAGAAGCAGATGGAAAGGGGGAGTCAGAGACTATTATTGCTTCCGGGGTTTTGGATCTCAACTCACAGACTTCTGCTAAAGAGAAATGATACATTCAATCACATTCTGATGTGATTCGAAAGCATTTTTCATGGGCTTTTAAAATAATCATTAACATGCAGGTTTCCGATTTAATGATGTGAGCTACCTACCCTCCTTCCACGGTTTGCAAACCATTTTAGGAAATTCAGCTAGGGGCACGGAGAGAGAGAGCAGGGCAGGTGGCTTCACCTCCCTGTACAGAGTCAGCCAGAAAAAGCCCTGCCCTGGGCGGGCTCAAGGAGCCCCATTAGCGCACGGAGAGCAGGCTGCTCAGGCGGGTGGAGGGGCGCAGGAGTGCCCTCTTGTGGCCATCCTCCGGAGCTGCAGGCACCGTGGCCAGCCCCGCATCTGCAGGCTCCCCTATCCAGATGTGCGAACTGGCTGGCAGCGCACGTCCTACCCCTTTGGGGTTTATTAGCCTGCTGTAATGTCAGCGCAATAATAGCCCCGGGGAGGCCATTACACCACTATTTCCATCCAGAGGAAGGCTATTCCATCAACTGCTCCAGAGGCCTGCTTGGTAAATGAGTTTTCTTTTAAAAATACATTCACTTGATTGCTTTGCTAGAGCGCATTCGGCACCAGGGGACGTGTGTGGGGCGGGAGGACACAGGGTGAGCTGGGAACCACCCAAGGATCAACAGCAGAGGCCAGGAGAGGGCAGCTCAACACCCTCCCACTGCCCAGCTCAGGGAGCCCCCTCCTCCAGGAGGCCTTTTGTCCCTCTCTCTCTGGTGACATCTGGGCTCCGTTGTTTGGCTCTTTGAGAAGGTTCCTCGGCCCTTTATCTCTGTGCCCTCACACCCCGACCCCTAACTGCAGTGCCCTTGTGGAACAGTAATTCCAGTGTGTCGTGCCACGCCGTCCTGCACTCACTCTCGGCGAGACACGGAAGACACACAGTGCCCACTCCAGGCCTGATGCCCACAGAGGTCTCTCCCCCCACCAGCAGCCTGGTGAAGGGTTTGGGAACAGAGAGCTCCAATCAGACTGGAGGTCCAGGCCACGGTGGGAGGCGAATGCTTGTCCTCCTTTTAGCTCATTAGGGTCACTGAGCGATGGAGCAGGGCCATGGCCCTGGCGCAGCCCCGGGCAGAAGGGGCCGACATCTCTGCAGGCAGAAATGTCTCATTCAAACAAGTGTGGCGGGAGGGGACCCTGGGACAGGGTTTGGACACCTTGCTCCCCGCACACCAGCCGTTCAGCTTTATTAACTACGGAAGTTCACATTCTGTCCTGTTTCATGTAGTCTGACGCTTGCAACGCTCCCCTGGAACATCGGGTTAGTTCAACTGTTTGTCACTGCGCCAGAACGGGGAGGTCATACGTGAAGGAGGGGCACATGGAGACCGGGCCCCCCTCTATCCCAGGGTGCTGGCCTGCAAATAGGAAGTGTCCCAATCCAGGGTTCCCTGCAAAGCTCGGCCGCCCCCCCCCCCACTGATGCTGCCTATTCTTAATAAGTGGCAATGATTTTGAAAGCTACACCGAGAGTCAGTCTTAAGAGCGCCCTGGCAGATCAGGCCCTGGGTATAATTGTTTCTAATTAGCATCTCCCACAGATGGGACACCCCCAACCCCCAGCCTACAGCTAAGTGGTTCTCATAAGAGGACAGAAATTATTTTCTGCCTTTGAAAACATCAAAGGAAATCAAAGGAAATTAGTTCATTCTCCTCTGTGGCTCTCAGCCTGTCCCGCTGTGGTGTCAGGGGGGGCCCAGCCATTAGAGG
>NW_024424008.1:37585614-37612740 GCF_017311325.1 Ursus maritimus
GAGAGGTCTCGGAATCAAACAATCCCGAAGCAAGTCCCCGGGCTGGGCTTGCTCTCAGTTGCCCCCTCAGGCACTGCAGGGCCCTCCATCCCTCCCGCCTGTGGCTCTCCCTTGCTGGGGTCTCTCACTGGTCCCCTGGATATTTGACACCTATGTATGCTCCTTCCCTCTCACTTGTGATAAGAGAACCTGGGGGGACAGGGCTCAGTCCAGATTTCTTCATAAACATTCTGGACCAAGCAGGGTACTGCTTTTACAATACAATAGCATGAGATCTCAGAGTTGGGAAAAAAAAAAAAAACACCTCGAGTCACCATGACTGGATTCCAAACATATACTTATTAAGTGCAGTCCTCATACCAGTGTTCTAGACACTGTGGATGAAGATGTGAGCAACGCCCCTGATCAGATGGAACTTCAATTCTAGAGGGGAGACCTTAACACTAGATAAATCAGTAAGTAAATATATAATATTTCAGGTGTTAGAATCAGCTAAGAAAAATAGTCAGCCAATGTGAAAAGACAGCATGGCATGGCAGTGATTCGACTATGTAAGGTGACTGGGAGGAATTTCTGAGAAGGTGGTGTTTGATGCCACACCTGAGAGAAGTGAGGAAATAGTCCACCCCATATGTGGGCATTGCAAGTAGAAGAATAGCAAGTGCAAATGTCCTGAGGCCAGGGTGTGCTTGGTGTGTGAGAGGAATAGCCAGGTGTTGAACGGAAGTTGATCTGGCAGCCTATAGCTCCTGCATTTCCCAGGACCAGCCAGATTATAGCCTTTGTGATGTTGCCAGTTGGTATGTCTCTAATCTCATTTCTTCTCCTCCTCCATTCATTCCCTCACAACCATGTCTGTCCCCTGGCTGTTCCTCTCACGCACAAAGCACACCCTGGGTGTGAGTATTCCCAGGAAGAGGGCGTGTGAAGGGCTGGGTTCTGCTGGGCAGTCCTAGCCCTTCCCCAGCTGGGGGACCTAGTCAGGTTACCCAGATGTCCAGCTTCTGCTTCCTCAGCTCTAAAACAGCCATCAAAAATCCCTCCTCATGGGGCTGTGGTAAATAAATTTAAATGAGACACCTATGTGAGGCACCAGAAGAAAGCTTTCCTCATACCCTATAGGTTCTAGAAAGCTCTCTCTTGGGTCAAGTTTTCCGCCTAGATGGTCCTGGTTCTGGTCCCTGAACAACACAAAGGAGACCCTCCTTCTGGTCTCAGCCAGAGTTCTGCACACATCAGCTTTCTTGCTGGTCCTCAAGGGGAGCTCAGTAACCCTCTAAGTCTCCCTCTGGAGTTTCCCCATAGCCCAGGCCCCTGCCCCTCTCTGCCACCTCAAAATCTCTTTTCCCTCCTCCACAGGTGGGGACACTCACTGCGTCCCAGAGAGTTGCACGGCCTGTTATCTCTCCCAGGCCATCCCTTCAAACCTCTGTCTACAGATGCCTCCCTGGTCTCTGGGAACACGGGCTCCCAAGAGATATGGGTGGAGAGGCAGGAAGCAGGTGAAAGAGACAGAAGTGGGAAGGCCTCAGAGCCCCAAGCTGAGCTAGGCCAAATTATCCATCGTCAGGCCCAAAGCTGAACAAGCACCCAACATACAGAAAGCCAGTGCCTGAGGACAGGAGCCGGGCCAGGACAGTGCCCTGTGAATGGAGACCATGCCCACCTTCCTGCTCCCTCTTGGCACCCAGGAAGCTGTGGCCCAGGCTGGTGAGGGCATGGTAAGGACATGCTTCCATGTCCTCCAAGGCTGTGGGGAGAAGTTTTCTTATGCAGTGACCATCAGGCTGCATCTTCCCTGGTAGAGTAGAGGGCACCATCCTTCTGCAGTTTCTAAGTGGTGAGTGGGGCTGGGCTATAGTCCTGAGATCCTGAGTTGTCACCAGTCTCCCAGCCAGAACAACCCTCTGGGGACCCCTCTGGAAAGGCCGGTGCGGCCAGAGATGGGCACTGTCCTCATATCATGCTCATGGTCAAGTCCACCATCACCTCATGCCCCTTTCTACGCCGGGCACTGTGGTCAGCGTGCACACACCATCCACTCCCTTCTCAAGACCAAAGCCAGAGACGAATAGGCAAGCCTTACTGATGGCACACATGAGGAGGGCGAGGTTAAGTTAACTTGAATGCCGTGTGGCACAGCCAGCAAGTAGCAGGGTCGTGGTGAGAACCCAGTTCTGCTGAGCTCCAAGGCAAGAGGGAATCTGCTCAAGTACAAGAACCTCCATTTACCATGACCTGCCCTTTATCGGTGACCCTTCTAAACTCCCACGCTCCCAGGGAACCCTTCCCAGCAACATGGGGCAGGGACTGGGAAGATCCAGGGGAAAAGATAGCCTGGGAGCCATCAGTTCCCATGACAATGAAGATTCCAGACGTTTGTGCCTCCAGGACCTTCCTCTGAAGCATCCAGCCACCTTTTCTGTGGCTGTCTCACTGCAGCCCCCCAAAATGTGATCACTGTCTGCCTTGGGGTCTGCCCACTTCCCCTAAGAGCTGACAGGGATACTATTTATTGATTCATGTTCCAGTTGGGCCCCAGGGCAGGTTGGCTACAAACCTGTGGACAAAGTGACACTCTGACAGCTCAGGCATATTTCTACAGCACTGCCAGACAGCTCACCATAGGAAAATGTGTGCCACTGACCCCATCGGCATCCCTCACCCACTTTCACCGCTGGGCTTTGCTCATCAGGCATTTACCTCCTCAGCCTTCTTTTGCACCCAGGCTGTCTGTCATTGCTTCCTGGGAGAGAGATTACCTGCCAGTGCTGGAAGGCAAGGGTCATATCGCCTCCTCCCTCTGCACCCTGCACTGTGCCCAGAACACAGACTAACCTGCCAATGCATCTTAGTGACATACATGTGCCTTTCCTGGCTTACTTCAGAGGAGCAAAGAAGAGGGAGACCAAGACAGGGAGCTGCTGAAGCCCAGGAAGCAATGCGGCTCTTACAGGTGCGTTAACATAGTCTTTTGATTAGGAAAAAAGCCTGCAGACCTTCTGTTGGGTTTAGCAGGAAGGAAGGGAAGTTGGACTTTGCGAGCGGAAGTTCGGTTATAATGAGGTATAAGCGCTGAGAAGACAAGTGTAGGAGTTATTTACACTAGCAGAATTTCTAGAAAGCTCCATGAACCTGTGTGCCTGCGTGTGAGAGAGAGAAAGAGAGAGAGAGAGAGAGAGAGAGAGAGAGAGAGAAAGCAGGGGAAACTTGTTGGGGTATCCATGTCATTACGTGCCTTTCTAAGTGTATTCTATCGCGCGGGGCAGGCCTGGCTGGCAGGTAAAAAGCACAGAGTGAGCTGTGAGTACAGGTGTTTTCTGCACCAACAGCTTAGCTGCTGGGGCTGCCCCTTTCTTGGGCTGCCAGGAACCCGAAAGTATCCAAACCCAAAAGACGAAGGGAGTGAAGAGGCAGAAAACACTTCTGATGGGAGAGAGAGCCAATTTCACAGACAGCTGTCAGAAAGGCAATGAAGTCCGCTACTCTCTTGTAGATACAGAAAGCCTCTTGGAGCCCAGGTGCACTCCGAGTGGAGGGCGGCCCTCCCTCCTCCAGCCCGGCAAGGCTAAGGGCCTGCAGGATCTGTAGTCGCCACCAGGGGGCACAGTCTGAGCGCCGCAGGCGGAGAAGAAGGTGTCCTAGCTCTCTTCTGCTCTCACTGTGTTCCTACCGCCCGGAGTAGGGAGGGAGAGCCAGCCCCTGCAGAGTGAAGAGAGCAAGCACACTCTGGAAGAAACTTCTGGGCTGGTCCTCCACAGTGTTTGCAGAATGCCCTGAGAGGCAGGGCTAAAGCGCCCGAGCTGCAATAGCTATTTCATGTACGTAGGTTCTTAGATTCTTACAGTTGCTTTTGAGACAGGTATTACCCCATTTTCCAAGGGAGAAAATGGGGGCTGCTCGGAATAATAGCATGCCAACAGTATTGCATCCATCTCTCAGTAGCTGACAGGGGAAAGACTTGAAATCAGGAACCCGTTGATGGTCTGCAGAATTTAGCCCACTGTCCCTCATGGCCAAAAAGGGGTCTCAGCCGTGATGCGGCCACTGCCCGCGGAGGCCAAGAGGTTCGTGGGGGCGGTTCCGCCTCCAGCTCTGGGGTCTGGGCCCCGATGATCTCTCCCCAGACGTATCACCTGAGATGGGAAGGATGTGTGAGCTCAACCTTCTTCCTTTTCATTCCCCTTGATTCTACGGTCGTGGTGTGCAAGGAGGGAAAACACACACGCACACGTGCACGCACGCACGCGCCCCCCGCCCCCGAAATCCACACAGACGTTCACGTTAAGTATTCTCATTTTCCTCTAATAGCCCAAGCGTGGGTTTGTCTGATTCATTCCAGTGAAATCGGAAATGCCAGTTTCACGAGCCGGCGCCGCCGGGGGAGAGGGGAGGCAAGGCGACGTGGTGGCCCCGACAGGGGCGTAAATACCACAGAAGGATGGGGGGGTCAGGCGCTCTGTGAACATCTTCGTCTGGGTTCACATCACGCCATCACCCAGGGAGCTTCAGCCTGGGGATTTACGGAAGCTCGATAAAATCTGCCGCTGAATATTGCTATAAAATATATAGGTCCTTCTCAAGCCACTTCACCCGGAGAATCCTAAACCAGGAGATTCACCTTTCCATGACTTTGTTAAAAGACAGAAAGGAGTTAGTCAAAACCCAGGACTAGCCTTTGCCATTCACCTCCTCGTCCCCAAGTCTCTCCCGGCCCGTTACATAGCGGTTCTCGGGGGTGAGTGTGCATCAGGGNNCTGCGTCTCTCCCCCGGAGTCCTGAAGTCAGTCGGTCCCGGGCAGGAATCCAAGATTTTCCGTTCCTAAGAAGTTGCAGGTGATGATGATACTGTAACATTTTTATATTTCATAGGCTCTTATCAGGGGAAACTCATGGCCCCAGAAGCTGTCAGAAAGAAATGGGAAAGGCTGGCTACAAATGGCAAAAGGAATAGCATACTCAGAAGTACCGGAGGTACAGACGTCAGCTCCCGACGGCTAACCCCCAGCACTCCTCTGCGCATGCCCGCAGAGCCACGGCTCCTCAATCATGGACTTCCTTCTTGCGGAGCCCCGACTTGGCTTCAGCATCCTTTTCAACCTACTACTCCAGAAAGCCCTTAAAACCAACTGGAATCCGTAGGTGAGATGTAACATTGCTACATTTGATCTCGAGTTTGAACTGTGTTCTTGTGGACACCCCTCCCTGTTGCTCATTCCTTCTCTCAAGCATAAAACTTCTGAGCACGAGGGGCCATCTGGACCCAAGAACAAATGAAGGGAGGGAGGAAGAGCCCAGAGGGAATGCGTTCTAATGCAAGCAGGACTGGATTGAAGATCTCAAAGGGATGCGGGTAACTCTCATTCGTGAGCAGCTTCATGGAGTCCACAGCTGTGCTCTTGAGGGGATCTGGGTCATGAGTGGGTGTAGAGCACACGTGGAGACGGTGGACAGGGAGAGTGACTGTTCCCCTTGAGCACTTTCTCCAACAATGGAATATTCCCTATTTTAAAAGCAATTATGTAACATGACAGCTGCAGTAACTATAATAAAAGGATGTCACAGGAAGCTGAGCTCCTGAAGACAGGGATGCATTTGGAGAAGGTGTTCTCATGGGCCCTGGGAACGCACTCGCTCTCCCTGGGTGCAGGCTGCCCTGGGAAGCGCTCAGCCCTTCTCCTTCAAGGGAGGATCAGAGGTCAGAGGCAAAAGGTCAGTAATGGAAGGCAGGCAGAGCCAAGAGCAATCCCTCCCCCAAACTGGAAAAAAGAACAGGGATCTGAAGGGTTCTTGACTAAGAAGGAGACAGAGAGGAGGAAGAGAGCAAGGTCTTTGAAGAACTCTGATATGAAGAGACATCTGGACAGTAAAATGTCTGGAAACCCACAAACCACTGGTCAGGTCTTTCCCGGAAAAGCATGGCTCCAGGGTGCGGTGGGAAGGAGAGAGGGGAAAACTGGCCATTTCACATTGTTTCCTCTTTCTGGGCCATGTTCCTACAAGACTCAGAGATCTTGTCCTTCGTGGCTTCCGCTCTGAGCTAGAGCAAGAACTGGGCGTCAGTGTGTTCCCAAACAGGCAAAACCACTTAAAGGTGAGCACAGGCTGAAGGCTGATGGCCCCACCGGCACATGCCAGGCAGTCCGTTGGCCAACTGCATTGCCTGCTATCCCCACGTTTCACATTTGGTGATTCCAGAAACCTTGATGGAGTGTCAGCTCTGTTGAAGCCAGCACGGGGACAACCTGGGAGGGCCTCAGGGGTGCACCACAGAAAGTCATCCAGAAACTCAGTCTTGGCACCTGAGTTTTTGGTCTCCCCTAATCCTGGTCTGGCTCCCAGGCAGGCGAAGGGAGAGAGGAAGCTCATTCCAGGTGCCCCAGAAGCTGCAATATTCATGAATTCCTTGGAGAACTTTCCAGACTTCACCCTCCCAAAGTCAGCAAATAAATGAAACCCAGGAGGTCATCAAGCTTGTGGAGCCAGAGCTTATTAGCATACATCTGCATATCAATGAAGAACTAAGGTCCTGCTGAAAGAGTTGATAATTTCCAGATTCAAATAAACCCCTTCCTTCGGAGTGGGGCTTGCTGACAAGCTCCATGTCACTGTGCCACCAAAGATGTAATGGGAAGAGTGGTGGGAACACAGTCACCACACACACACACATACACGCACATGTACACACACGCGTGAGCAAACACGCACACACAGCAATGCCTCTGCAGGTGTTGGGAATTGGCTTGATTCTGCCATTTCCTATCTGTATGACTTAGAATTACATAATCTCTCTGCGACCCTGTGTCTTAGCCTAGACATCAGAACACCTTTCAGGATTAGTGTGAGAGCTTGGGCTTCTCTTGGCAAAGCATCTGACCCTCGATAGGCACGCAGTAAGCTGCACCCATTACCAGCACAAGAGCTTTTGGAGCTAGTGTGCCAAGAGGAGGCCCCGCTGACCCCCCGAGAAGAACCCGAAAGCCACGCCCAGCTGCACACCAACAATCCTGCCGGGACCCCCTGCTTTCATTTTCCTTCCTCGTATTTTACAGACGTGTCCCTTGCGCTGTGCTTTTCCACCTCCAGGCGGCCTCGCTGGGACATTAATAATAAATTATAATATAGTGCATTGGTCTAGCACTTGGCTGTAGTTTACTAAGCACTTTTACCTACAACGTGCCACTTAATTATTACTGCCACGGGAAGCCCTCACTTCAGAGAGGAGGGAGCTGAGGTTAACAGAAGCTGGGAGGCTTGCGCAAATTCAGATAGCAGAACAGAATTCAAACCTGGGGTGTCAGTCCCCTGGCACCTGCCGCTTCTGACGTAAGTCAAGCTAGCTGTGGGGCCGGTGGCCCTCCCGTTCACAGAGTCGCTTCCATTCTGCTAATAACACTCATTAGATATTATGTGCCAGACTTGGAACTCTCCGCTGGTGATTTGAGCAGCCTTTGAAAAGCACCCAGTACAGCCAGTCTGCCTGTGGTCTTCAGAAACGTCAGGCTAAGGCCCTGTGGCGGATGAAAGGAGATAAAGCAATGTGACAGCCGAGCGGAGCTAAGTGAATGGGGTCAGCGGTTGGGGGAAACTGCGAAAGGACGCTATTTATACATCTGGGGGAGCTTGAATGCAGACCGTGTACTAGAAAATAGCATTATATCTGTGTCCGATTTCCTGAATTTGATCATCGTCGTGGTTATGTCACAGGATGCCTTGTTCTGAGAAGCTGCCCGGTAACTATGGGGGGAGCTCTTCAATGTGCTATTCTTGTTACTGTTTGGAAGGTTTGAAATTGAAAGGAAAAAAGTGCACCAGGCAAATTTCTTGAGCAAATACATCTCTGATAATGAGTGTGGTGCCTAAAGGCCCATCTTAAACATTTAATTACGGAAGTCCAGAAAATATGGAATTTGTAAAGGTCATCTGATTAAACCTTGCATCTTCTACTTGCCCCTTCCCCTATATGCACGCACGTGTGCATGCGTATTCTCACGCACACACACACACACAGTGCCAGAAAATCACCACCTCAGACCTTTACATTTATTTTATGTTACGTTGTTTGTTCCCAAATAATTTAGGCCCACTGCTCTCGGTTTTGCTTTATGGGATCATACAGAAAACATCCCCTTCCTTTCGCACCAAACGGCACTGCAGTGTCTGAACACGCTCTCGTGTTCACACAGCTCCTCTCTTTCACTTCCTCTCCCATAAATTCACATATTTTAAAGCCAAAATAGATCTTTGAGTCTGCTGATGGTCTGCTGTCAAAACTCAAATTCTCCAGAGGAGAAAGTCAAGGTTCTCATTTCAAAATTGGGCTAAATGTGAGTCCTCTCAGACAGGGTGATAACAAACCAGCCTGGTCAAGTTTCTGAGATTCAAATCAAAGGACCACATTTCTGTCCCTGAGCTTCCCGCACCCCCCGCCCCTGCACTAAATATTCAAGCCATCAAAGATCCTTCTGGACCAAGTCTGGGCTGCAGAGCTCGGCTCTTCAGGTGAGCCAGAAGGAGGTCAGAGCCTTTCCTCTCCTCTAAAAACAGGCCCATTCTCTTTAGGGGCTCAGACTATGCACCGTCTGTTTCCAATTTTGAGTCACCTTTATAGGAAAGGACACATAAAACCCTAGTCACTATCCCGGCCAGCATACCATGCCCACTGATTCAAGACCCTGAATGGAATGTGAGCAGAGACATGAGCAGGGGTGGAGCTTTATTATGAGAAATGCACAAAGTCCAGAGCCAGAGCTGGGTGTGAATTCTGTGTCCTCCAGGATTCGGCAGCTGTGAGAACTTGAGTGAGACCCTCAGCCCTCCCAGGCCTCAGTGTCTTCATCTCTTAAAATGACATAATACTATCTCCCCTCTGAGGCTTTGATGAAAAATAGAAGAAATAAGTTGCCAAGCTATGTGGCCCTTAGTAGGCCCTCAACAAGTACTAATTATGTATTCAAGTGGCCACCTTTCCAGAAATGTTATCATGATGCCTTTGGCAAAGGTCTGCTCTGTGGTTTAGGCTTTGCGAGACACAAATGAATTTTAATAATAACATCAGTGAAATCAAATCATAGTCAGTAACACAAATTTAAAAATGTGTTGGGAAAACAACCCCTGATATACTGGGATAGAGCCAAGACAAGCAGTCAACACACTGTGGCCACCAGACAAGCTGCTCGGCAGTTTAATACACTTAATAAAACAGTGTAGCTTCCTGAAAGTGCTGTCTGGCCAAACAGAAATACCCCAAGGGTTTAAACAGAAAAGATAAATGACTCTGTTAGCCTCATACAAGAACTGAAGTGGATGTGAGAGTGGAGTATCTGGAGGTCCATCTGGGAGCAGGAAGTGGGGGTGGTGAGTCAGAGTTGAAGTCTGCTCACATGGGTTAAATATTTGAAAAAAAAAAAAGAGAGAGAGTCTCTTAATACAGAGGGGTGAATGCAGAAAACAGTATTTTTTTTTTCTTTACATGTCCCTCATGCTGGGGAGTTTCTTTTTCTAGCAGTAAGCGAGTGAACTGTGTGAAGATTCAGTTGCAAGGGGAAAATCTAAGACCAAATACCACTAACTGGGAGCCCCACTTTTTGATCCCTAATTCAGAGCTCCGGGTCCACTCATGAGCCTTCTGTGGGTGTCCGTTTTGGAGCTGGAGTGAGTTTAGGGGCCCAGTAATCTACGTCCCCAGGGGAAGGTCTTCTTTGTCATCGTTTTCTCGGAAAGGCAGCATGACAGTAACCAGACAGCGATGTCAGGCTTGGTAATAACAATGGCCATATTCTTGTAACAGCGAATAGGAACAATACAGCTGGTTCTGTGACTCTGAGCTAACACCAGCTTCACCGGAGCTAGAGAAAGGCAGTAATAATAGCGCTGAATGAGCGTAAATGCATGAGACAGTCCCTACAACGAGTTTCCCCACCAGACTAGCATGTGATTTGCCAGATCTCTGAGATTTCAGCGTTCCTCAAGGGCTTCCGAGACTTAACAGAATATCTCGCTGGAAGGAACCAGAAGCATTGTCCATTTCAAGTTTATCCCTTTACAGGGGTAAAACTGAGACCCACAAATGATATGTGGCTGATGAATCACAAAGACTCAACCAAGCTCATGGGCTGAGTTTTATTGCTCTTCTCTTCAAGAGGGCCAGGCAACACTAGGAAGGACAACAAATGTCTTGTGTAGAGAAGGGAGACTTTTGTGAACTGCTCTCCTTTTCAATCAGCTATTTTGGTTTTAATTCAGGCTGTGCCCAAACTCCCCTGCAACTTGCCCACTTCTCTGGGAAACAGAATGGGCTGTGGCACTGTTTCTTGTGGCCACTAGAGGGCGGCAGTACCCTATGTCAAAGACTCCCCTCCAGTCTACCTGATCACCCATACAGCACGTGTATATTTATTTTCAATGAGGTCAGGAGTATCAAGGTTGTAAAATAACATATTTTCACTTGTTTTCTTCCTACATCTCAGACATAGCTTTTCTGAAGTCAATTATCTCCCTGAGTTGCTGCTCCCCCCACCCCCTTCCTCTTTGCGTTGCCTTTCAACACATCAGAGTCTGACACCAGCCCACTGAGAAAGGGGGGGGGGGCGGGGAGTAAAAGGCAACTTTTTTCCTTCGCCGGAGATGCGAAATCCCTGTTTCCCTGTTCTGGCATTTTGTTTTAAAAGGCAGTTTGCAAACGTAAGGCCTCTGATCTCCAGCCCCAACGGGGAAAGCACAGACGGGGTGTGGGGCCGAGATGACATTACAGAGATTTCAGGTGAGGGCTGAGAACTCTCGCAGGGCAAGCCCCTCCAGGATCATTTCTCCAGCACTGCTCTGGGGGAAGGATGGGAGGACATTTCTGGAAAGATCGCTCCAGAGGAGAAAATTAGGGCGGCAAGTGGGTACCCCCAAAGGGTATCATGTCAGTGTCTGGGTGCTGTGTTTAAATGGAGATTTTGTCCACAGGTGGGTGCCTAGGATGGCAAGAGGATAGGCAGAAAGAACACGCATGTTCACATGCACACGCACACAACCGGAAGTTTTGCAGCTCCTACAAAGGGCGGATCTGGAGCCCAGTATAGGCGCCTGAGCTGCATGGGATCCAAAAACCCACGTGCTTCTTCAAAGGCTGCCATATGGTCCTGCTCAGACAAGGCCACCGCCCTCCCTGTGTCCCCTAGGGCAAGAGTCCTAACAGGTTGGGAGAGATCTTCTGGGTCAGCTACATGACACAGCAGCTCAGTGAGGAGCCATGGGCCAGCCCGGAGAGAGCACGCCCCCCCACCACCCCACCCCTCCTTGTCCGCACCCCCCACCCCAGCAGTGCCGCTGGCAGGCAGCCAGGAAGGAGTCACCTTCTGGTCTCATCGCTGGCCTCATAATTCACCACCAAAAAGATTGGTGGATTCCTTACCCTCTGGCCCTCCCCAGCCCTCTCGCCTGCCCAGATTTATTTCTATACAGTTTCAGGCTTCCAACAAATAACACAAGAGCTTCTTCCCCCAAAGCACAGTGATCTTTGCTGTTCTAAGGGAGAAGTTTGCCACAAAGCCTTCCTTTTGGGGCTGGGGAGAAGCAGCCAGGGCCAGTCCAAGAGTACTTCAATTCATCAACCTGTATGAAGCCCCGACGATGGACCCTGAGAACTAAAAAGCTCAGTGAGCTCATGACCCTTTCCTCCAGGTACTGGTAGTCTAGAAGGCCATCTGATCGCTGCCTTCATAGCGCTGGGGGAGCAGAGGGACGGGGAAGTGGCGGGTCAGAAGAGACGGCGCAGAAATCCCAGGAAGACCAGACCAAACAGCTCCAGCAAAGTCATGTAGCAGCCAGAGGCCTGGGTGCTGGACAGGGGCAGGGGACAGAGGCTGTCTGGGCTGTCCAGTGCCCCCAGCACAGTTTCCTCGGGGCTGGAGAACCGCATGGCGCTCAGCCCAACTTTGGCACGATCGCTCGTATGTCTTGTGAAGGAGTCTTGGGGTTTAAATACATTTTGAAAGCCTGGCCATGAGGTATTTGCTCTAGTCTGCTGGCTCTGCCCCCAGCCCTCCCCACCTCACCCCGGGGGGGGGCTTTGCTCATTTACATCCCCTGCCAGGCTTCCACAGGCATTTGGGACCACGTGCTGTTTCAAGGGCTCCCAAAAGGAGGGCAGAGAGAGTGTCCTCTTGATATGTGCTCCGGGGGCTGCTGATGGGGGGGGTCCTGCACCAGCAAATCAAACACGCTCCTGGCTCCTTCGGACTCTGCCAAGGAGGCCTGTCGTCCAGGTTGCCTGGTGTCAGAAAGTCTAGTCCACTCCAAAAACAGACAATGTGTTTAGAAAGAGAGAGAGGAATTGGGGCATGCTGAGTGGAGCAGGGGAAGTGCCCATCACAGGACCTGGCCATCTGCTGCAGGTGGAGGTGCCGGCGGGGCAGCGGGTGGGGTGGGGGGAGCAGTCCCTGCCTGCTTAGCGCTCCGAGGCAGCCAGGTGCAGGAGGGGGCCGCTGCTACTGAGCTCAGCCACTGCCGTTGTCAAAGGGCACCATATTCCCGGGACCCCAGACTTTGCCTTGACCTTCAAAGAGACCTCAGCTCCCAAACCAAGAAATAGCATTGCCTCCACCAAGCTCCGAGGTCCCCATTCTGGAACAAGCTCAGGGATCACAGTTTTCTCCGCCATTTTTTTTTTTTTTTTTTTTTTGGTCACGCCTTTGATCAACTATTGTTGACTGGCACTTGGTCAACCTCGGGTGATCCGCAGATTGGCACCAGGCGTTAACTTCTTATGACTCTGGCTCTTGGCTGACCTTCACAGGGCTCCAAGCCATTCACCAGCTAGGCTAAGTTACAGGTATGCCCAGTCCGGGGGGCGGGGGGGAGAGTCCTGTTAGGTCTCATCCCACCGCTCCACCAGATGCAGAGTTAGCACTGATTTAACAGCATTCTCTGCAAAGCCCAGAACTAATAAGGCAAGTGCAAGCAGGAGCTATGAATTAATCCCCTTGAATATGCAGGTAATTTAGATGGAAGGAGACAGGTGCTGCTGACCCTCCATGAATAAATTGTGCAGTGATGGGCTGGGGGTGGGGGTGAGAATGGAAGCCAGATAGAGCCCCAGGGAACAGAGGAGGTGGAACTGGCCTTCCCGGCCGATTATGGGTCTGCCCGAGGGGGACAGAGATGGCTCCTTGACAGCCATAAAGTTGCTGAGTGTAGAGCATACCTAGAAAGGCAAGAAGCCAAGAGCCACCTAGCATATTCTTGAGCCAAACCTTCTATGGAGGAATTCCTGGTGCTTTTATGTAGACAGCAAGCAAGGGGAACAGAAAGGATGAGAAAAAGGTGATGAAGGGGAGGGAGCAAGGAAGATGGGAGTGAGAAAGGCACAGGAGGAAGAGGGGGACACACTGGAGAAGAGTGAGCAGGGAGGGAGAGCGTGCCTCATGGGGAGAGCTGAAAGGGAAGGAGCTAGCAGGACCCTTGGCTTCTAGGAACTAGCAGGTCTACATTCCACAGCCCTCAGGGAGGGGACTGAGGGGGCCTGCGATCTCCACAGGAAGGCTGTCCCACTCCTCACACAGGGCAGCTCGGTCTCATTCACCTACATATAAGGATCTGTCACATTCTTAGTGACTCAGGGACCCACCATCCCTGGGGAAAGCACTGGCCAAGTCGGGAGAGCGGGCTGTGCCGGCGGACAGCCCTGTGTCAGAACAAGGAAACCTCAGAGCCCTCGCAGGTCCATCCATGTTGTCCCCAAGGGCAGGATTCCCTCCTGTGTTAAGGCTGAGTGACCTCCCACGGCTTGTCTACACGCCACGTCTTCGTTATCCATTCACCCATCTACAGACACTTCGGATGTTTCTACATCTCGGCTGTTGTGAACTGTGCTGCTAGGAACATGATACTACGTGAAAACAGCCAGACACAGAAAGACAAATACCGCGTGATCACCTGTAAGTGGAATCTAAGAAAGTTCAAACTCATAGAAGCAGAAAGCAGAAAGGTGGGGGGAAGCGGAGCTGTTGGTCAAAGGGTACAAAGTTTCAGTTTCGCAAAATGAGTACGTTCTGGAGACATGTGTACAGCAAGGTGACTATCGTCCATGATACTGTATTGTGTATTTGCAGTTTTGCCCAGAGGCTGGATTTCAAGTGCTCTCACTGCACACAAAGAAAGAAAATGGTAACTAGGGGAGGGGATGGTTATGTTAATCAGCTCGATTCTGGGGATTATTTCACAATGTATTCAAATTGCCACATTGTACACCTTAAATATATATAATTTTTATTTGTCAATTCTACCTCAGTAAAGCTTAATAAAAAAAAAAAGAAAAGAAAAGAAGCTCAGCTCCCTGACCCTTTGTAGCAACAAGAGGCAAGTGGGGTTGGGCAGGGGAAGAGGACAAAGGGGCGGGGTAAGCCTTTCTCAGGTCCCCTCTCCTTGGTCCCACGTGGCCAGGCTCTGTTTTCCTGGACAGAGGGCAGCCCCATGAGCAGCCGCAGTTCCAGGTGGACAGTGAATGAGCTGATCCCCCGAAGTGGCCCAAACGCAGCTGAACCCTGTCCTCCAAGCAACCTTCCTACGGCACTCCCCAAATGTGAACGAAACCAATGCCACAGAATAACTAAGACAGGCATTTGGTCCTCAACAAAAAAAAAAAAAAAAAAAAAAAAAAAAAAAAAAAAAAAAAAAAAGAAAAGAAAAAGAAAAAAATTCTGGCAGTAAGTTAATTTTTTCCCCTATTTTTTCTGCATTTGGTTCATTTTGGTTAAAACCCAAAGCCCCAGTTTGGGCCCCCAGGGAAGAGGCTCCAGAGGCAACTGGAGAGAGGAGCGCTTTTGGGGTGCCTTCTGTTATCTTAGAATGATTGCCTAACAGGGAACTCATTTTAATCGCCTACAAATGAGAAGTCAGACAATTAAAATTCATTCCCTATTAATTGTGTTTTTTTCCTCTTTCATGACCAAGAGTTGCCATTCAGATAACAAGGAAACCTGAAAAACAAGAGCAGCCGGCCGCCTCCACTTCAGACAGGGCTTGGAAGGAGGCCACCTTTCAGCCCCTCTAACTCCAGCACCTTCCCCCTGCAGCAAAGGCCTCCCGCCGACCCCTGCACAGTCACGAGAGAGCTCAAGTCTTTAGAAGTCGAGGAACTTCTAAGCTGTGAAGTCACGGACAAGTTTATTACCAGGATGCTGCCGAGTACTTTTTTTTATAGTTTTTAATTCCGGTTTATTTATTCTCCCGAGTCACGGCCTCAGCCACCACGTTTATTACGGATTCAGCCTTCTCGACTTCAGTTCTGAGCAAAGTCCTCCTCCCTCTCCCCACTTCCCTTCTGGGCTTCTACCAAAGTTCCAGGCGACAAAGCAGCCTGAGATGACAGAAGCTTGGGAGCCCGCAGCCAGGAGGCCAGGTGCTCATCCCCGACACCCCACCCCCACCCCCTGTGTGACATTGGCTGGACTGCAGCTCTGTCCTGTCTCACCTTCTTCATCCTTACAAGGGAACTGTCTCGGATGCCCCAACAGTCTGCCAGCTCTACAGCCCGAGCACTACATTAAAAAAAAAAAATCGATGCCATCCACTGAACCCTTAACAGGTGCCACGCATCTTCTGTGTGCCCCTTACTTACCCTCATAAACAATCCTCTTAACTAAATACTTCCACTATTACCAGTTCTCCCACGAAAAAACAAGCCAACCCTTTCACGCACGCAGAGCCAGGATCTGAAGCTAGCTGATTCCAGAGCCTGACCCCTTGCCCTCCATTTCCTCCATGGTTATGATCTCTGACTCCTCTCCTTTTAGGGTACTGGAGTTCCTGGCAAAAACCAGGGCCTTGTGCTTTCTTTTCTGGATGGAGGAGAATGTGCCTGTTGAACTCCTAGCCTCACCTGAAACTAAGGACCCAGCCTGGGCGGCGAATAACCAAGCTGGAGAGACAGCTAGGCTGCAGGATGCAGAGGCTGGGGCCAGGGAATCGTCCTGAAACATGACCCAGAGCACACAGCTGGCTTCCAGGAGAATCCAGAATGGCCCCTTTTGAAAAGAGAGCTGGTTGGTTCCCATTCCTCCCACCATCAGCGAGTCTCCCGGGGGGTTAGGGCTCTCACTGAGCCTTGACTTTATTATTATTGTTGTTGTTTGAAATGCCTCATAATGACTGGGATAGATTTCTTAGAAAGCCAAATAATGGGATGCATTCCACCCTGGCTTGATAATTAATGTTTGCATCATTTATCTTTCGTGGAAAGATTATTCTGACTAACGAGGTTCTGGGCCACTAATTCATTACACTGCCTTGTCACTTCCTGCTCCTTCTTATTACCCAGAAATAGACTCATTAGTCAGAGTTCAATGACAGGGAGAAATTGTGTTCGTTAATTTAATTCCCTCACTCATTTCTGGGCCCCATGTTTGTCCAAAATTGGGGATTACAAGGGGGAAATGTGTTGTCTTAAGTCTTTGCTTCTGTCTCATTATACCTTCCACCTTACTCCTGTTCGACAAGAAAGGGCCAGCATGGCTCAGAGCAGTGGCCACAGTGCCCTTTGTTCAACTCTCAGGTTGTTGAGCTACCTGGGAATCCCTAGGAATGCCGGGCATCCCTGAGAGTAAATGTCATAGGAGACACAAGAATGGGAGCTGATGGGGCGCCTGGGTGGCACAGCGGTTAAGCGTCTGCCTTCGGCTCAGGGCGTGATCCCGGCGTTATGGGATCGAGCCCCACATCGGGCTCCTCCGCTATGAGCCTGCTTCTTCCTCTCCCACTCCCCCTGCTTGTGTTCCCTTTCTCGCTGGCTGTCTCTATCTCTGTCGAATAAATAAATAAAATCTTTAAAAAAAAAAAAAAAAGAATGGGAGCTGAAATGATATAGCATCTCTAGGCCAGGCTCTGGAATTAGATAGACATGAGTTCAAATCCTGCCTCTTCATGTGAGAGCTGTGCGTCCTTCCCTGAGATGCTTGATTTCTCTGGACTGTGCTTTCTCATCCACGAAATAGGAATGCCCAAAGCTCTCTTTTGATATTATGAGGATCAAGCTACATGAAGCACCAGAAGTGGTTTGCACAGTGTGCAATGATGAGAACTTGAAAGAAAGGTTCACTTGGAGTTGAGCTAATCAAAGCTCACACAGTGGGGAAAGGGAATGTCTCTAAGCAGGGGCCCCCAAGCCCGGCTGCACATGGAAACACGTAAGGAAGATCAAGCCCACCCAGAGAGCATTTGAGTGGGAACCTCGAGGCATGGGGCAAGAGCACTAGTGTTTTTAAAAGCTCCCCCAGTGGCTCCAGGAAGAGGTCAGAGTTGGGAACTACTCAACCTCTTGAGGTCTACAATGAGCTCTTTCAACCTCGAGCAAGCGCGGAGAGGAACCTAGCTGTGTCCTTCCTGAAAAGGCTGTCCAGAGATGTTTCGCTCTTGATCTAACCCTGTTTCCGAAGGAATGCACCTCTGTGGAACAGGGACATTTCCACGAGTCCCTCCATGAGCAGGATTAGTACCTAAATTGTTCCAGGTGTTGGGCAGACTATGGGGAGCCAAAGCAGCTCCAGCACCTGCTGTCATGGAGCTACTGGTCTTGTACTGGGCTGGCATCAAATCACCAATGAATACTTCAGGATCAATCAGAACAAATGCACTGAGGGAAAAGGGTGGATCCCAGGCCGTGATCCAGCTTGGGGACCAGGAAGGCTTTTCCAAGGAAGGGTCTTGGATGGAGTTATAAAGGATACCTGGGGTCACTCAGGTAAAGTGAGAGCAGGAGTGCTTTCCAGGCAGAATGACCAAAGACCAAGGCTAAGACCAAGGCTGCCCATGTAGCTGGAGAGAGGACAGAGCTAAGCAGAGCAGCAGAGACCAGAACCTCCAGAGCCTCGTGGCTTTAATTGAGGATTTGGGTCCTCCTCTTTAAAGGCAGAGGGAGGACTCTCTTAAATTAAGGAATTTTAAGCGGACAAAGAGCTGGGATGGCAAGGGGAGATAAGCCATCCCTCAAGGCCCACTCACCTCCTAGCACTGGGGTCCTAAGCGCCATGTTAATGGCATGATGGGAGGGACAATTCAAAGTGCTCCATCCTCCCCGAGCTCCTCTGTCAAGCCCGTAACGGAAAATTACGGTAGCCCTCGGTATGGCCACCAATGGGGGTGGGCAGCTCTAGTTCTCAGCTATGTTGGGTCAGAAAATACCAGAGGACCTCTACTTTAGATCTTTCCCCACCAAAAAACTTGTCAATAACTCAACTTCCAGAAATGTCCATAGCCACACTCTCTGGAAAGACATGACTTCCCCCATGGTAAATTATTCAGTGGGAATTCTGGTGTGTCCATCAACTTTTTTGTGAGTATAGCTCTGTGAGTCACGTCCCTTGGACTGATTCTGTCTGTCCGAGGACCTGAAATGCTGAGTGAGGACTGTGTCACTGGTGAACGCACAATGGGAATGCCAGCAAGGGTTTCTCGGCTTTCAGTCAGCCTCTGCCTGGAGGTCAGGGGCTTCCCTCATCTCAGGATGTCAGAACTGTGTGTGTTCGCCAAGTATGTTTCTTCATTCCGAGGTCCGCTGCTCCGGGAGGGGCACATTTCAGGCGAAGCTCCATGTCCAAATAGACCAAGACATTGGCAGAATACTTGACACCCCAGCCCCTTCAATACCGTGTGTGTTTGTGCTGCACTATGTGTTCACGGTCACTAGCCTCATCTCTAATGATGTTCAAATCATTGTAAGTGAATCCTTCGAGGTTGGCCTCAGTTGTTTGTAACTGTGAGTTTCAGGCTAATCGAGGAACACCTACGGTTGGCAGGCGATGAGGCAGCCCAGGAAAGGGGGTCTGGACCTCTCATGAGCAGCCATCCAAGGCGGTCCTTCTCCCCAAGCCAGGAAGGCTGAGCGCTGACGAGTATCAGTCAGGAGGGGTGAAGAGTAGAGAGTACAAGCCTTCTCTCAGACCTTGGCTTGCAGGTTGATGAATTCAACAACCCTAGCACAGAGTCCTGAGGACAGACTCGTCTTCAATTAACAGGAGAAAAGAGGCCCGATTAAAGGAAGTGCCCCAGGTGAGCCTTTTGCCCAATACCTGCCACACACCAAAAATTGCATTTATTCCTATCACTATTAAAAGAAACAGTAAGAGTTAGAGAACTGGATATTGAGCACTAGAGTCTGACAATATTTGTTATTCCGTATCTCAATTAGTCCTGACAACAGTAGTGAGATATCTATCATACCCATTGTATGGATAAGGAAACCGAGGATCCGCATGGTAACTTGCCAAAGGTCAAGCAAAATATGGCCGTGCAGGGATTTGACCTGCAAACCTGCCTTCTTTCTGTGGCCCATAGGAGTCTCTGCATGTTCCCAGACAACTCGCGTGGGTCTTGATGAACTCACGCTGTGACTCTATCAGTCCGCATAGGCTGTTATAACACGGTACGCAGGCCAGGAGGTTGAAACAACAGAAATGTATTTTCTCTTAGTTCTGGAGGCTAGAAATCTAAGGTCAAGATGTCTGGAGGTTTGGCTTCACGCTGAAGCCTCTCCCTTTGGCTTATAGATGGCCATGTTCTCCCTGTGTCCTTATGTGGTCTCTCCTATGTGTGTCTGTGTCCTAATCTCTTCTTATGAGGACACCAGCAGAGGGCCCACACCTATGACCTTAATTTCCCCCTAATTTCCTCTTTAAAGGCGTTATCTCCAAATGCAGTCACATTCTGAAGTACTGGGATAAGGGCTTCAACATACCTACTTTGGAAGGGACACAACGTCGGCCCCACAACAGTGCCCTTGTTGATTAGATAAAGCCCTTTATCCCTCATTTGCCTGGCATGTACATTTGGCTTCTCACATCAATGTAATCACTGTGTACCCAAAATAGTTTTCACCCTGCTGTACAAAAAAGGTTTTTACCATGAATGGTTGGGCAAATGTCAGGATTAAGATAACTCACTCCAGAGATGAGGTATGGAAAGGATGGGGTAAGACAAAGCAGCTGTCAGTCTTAAGAGGAGATCCTCTCTTAATTTCCCTGAGGGACAGGAGGGAGTGCGTGAATGCCACCGGCAAACACAGGAAGCATTTAGAGAGTAGCTTTCCTGACGGCACATGGTGGGCACACATGTGGCCCCCCAGTGCCTAATAGATGCACCCACAGCCTCAGTTCCCGGAGCTCCTCGCCAGCCACACAAGCTCCAAAGACACGCCGGCTGGTCCTAGTTCCTTTGTTCAGCCTCTCGGCTTTTAATCTGCCATTAAAGCATGGTGGCCACTGTAGGAGAGCAGCCGTTCAGTGTTGCTGGAAGAAGGAAAGGTTGAAATCCTAAAGCAGGATATGAGAGGGCACTAATCACGCTCTCAATACCTGCATTTGATCACCTTTGGCCTTTGGGATAATGAGTTACATCTCCAGTCCACTAGGTTTGTGTCGTTCTAGTAACACAATCAAGGGAACCAGAGAAAGAAGAGACACGGGAATGGATACGGGTAGGCAGCGTACGTGTTGGTTTGGTACGGGGCAGGCGGGGGCGGGCCGCTGGGGAGGGGGGCATCGCATTTCCTGGGGCCCCACGTGTTTCTGAGTGATTGGCGGGCTCATTCTGCTCCCCCCCTAGGCCTGGTATTGAAAGGAACGGAAGGAAGACTCAGGAAGCTGCCAGGAACCATTCCTTGCTCTTGGCAAAAACTCTGGGCCTCATCAGAAAAATCAAGAACTGGACTTGGAGATTTGCTGAGCCAGAGTGAAAAGGGGCTTTGGGGAATGACAGAAAGGACTTTCTTGGGTAGGAGACTTTGATTTGGCCTCCCATTAAGCTTATGAAACAGTATTATATTTCATATGCCTTTGTCATGATGTCAGAGGCTCAGAGAATTAAATAAATTGCCTGAGGGCACACAGCAAATTCATGGCAGGTGCAGGCCTCAAACCCAAGTTCTTCTAGGCCCGTGTCCAGTTCTTGAAATTTCATCTGCCCGTGCCGGCTCCTCCACAGCCCTGTCTAGAGACTGCCTATGTGGCCCAGAGTTTGGCTGATGGAAAGAGCAAGAAAGGAGCAAGCCCAATGTAGCTTAAAGACTTTCCTTCCTGTTACCCTCTACACTTCCAACAGAGCACAGGTGGTGTAGGTGGAAGACAAGAGGTTAGGAGCACGGATATTGGAGTCAGAGAGGTACAAATTCAAATTCAGGCTTCAAGGTCAAGCAACCTTAGGCAGATTATCCCGTTTTGTTAAGCCTTAATTTCCTTGTTTATAAAAAGACGATGATAAAACCAACATCATAGGATTGTTTTAGAAAACAAAATATGTGTGAGTGTGTGTATGTGTGTGTGTGTGAGAGAGAGAGAGAGAGAGAGAGAGATTGGTTAGCATGGTGTTTGAAACTCAGTAAAGGTTAGTTTCAAAGAAATGTAACAAAATGTTCCTTGCCTGAAGAGTGGGGATTTCAGCAGTCCCCAAAGCAGGCTTTGCGGGGGTGGCAGAAGGCTGGGCCTGTGGAATTCGATATATCCTTTGTTTCAGTCTGTAGCACCTCATACTCCCTGCTGTTTCCTGAAACCCAGAGATCCTGGTGCCCAAGAAGCACAAATCCAACCATCAGAAAGCCTGGCCTTCTGTCCAGGGTCCAGGCCGGAAGTGGCCCAGACAGACAGAAGGGTCAAGGAGGAGCACAGAACCCGGAGTAGAGACAAAAACAGAAGAAGGGAGATCAATGCTGGACCCCACATGATTCACTATGCCAACCAGGGGCCGGGAAGCTGGGGAAGCTACCAGATTGATGGATTCCAAAGCAAATGAAGAATCTGGTGCTTTTGGCCTCTAAGCTGTGAAGTTAAATACGGCTGCTGGGCCAGGCGTTTGATAAATGATGGGGGACTCAAACAGAACACATATCTCCATCTCTTAGGAAACAATAGCGAGAGGGCAGATCTGATTCTGAGAAAGGCCTTTGGTCCTTGTCACCTTTCAACAGCAAAATCACAGCTATGTGCGTTTGCATCTAAAAATACGCATTTGCGTGCATGCGTACTTACAAGCGGTGGTGTGTTTGGGGATGTATGCGTGTGCAAGCACCACCCATTCGTCCCCCTCATCCACAGGGCAGAGCGATGCTGGGGAATGTGTTGTTTATAAGGGAGGTGCAAATAGCACTTTAGTCTCATAGTTCAAGAATTGCAGCCTACTAACACGAATCAAACCTTCCCGTGCACTTACTTATATGCTCTGTGGAAATTTTTCTTGTAAAATTAACATATACCCTGTTACTTCCTGATGAACAAGAAATTCCGAAGCATCAATTTCATCTATTACAATAATCCGGGCCTGGCAAAGACCCCTGTCTCTGAGAAGAGACAGAGCAAGCTGAGGTATCAAACAGACGAGCCTGGGGGGGACAGCTGCCTCCCCCCACCTGCCCATTCAACTCTGCCATCTGCAAAAAAAGGCAGAATATCAAGACAAGGAAGAAATCATATCACAGCCCTTATTTGGTCAATGAATTCTAGAACTTGATGAATTTTCCAACTAAGTCACTGACCCAATCAACCTCGATTGAAAGGTAGTAAAAAGAAACCTGCACTTTATATTCAAGGGGCTACAGAAAGCCCTTTGACTAAGAAAGAACCCCACCTTCTTCTTGCCCCATTGGGCAAAATTCTAGGACTGCTTCTAGGTTGCAGGGTATCTTCATTCTCAAAACAGCCTGGGGATGTGTGCGAAACTCTCACTTGGCCTGGGACCCAGATAGATGGCAGCTTCGTTTCCCCCATTATGCTGGGCGGACAACCAGAAGCATTCCCAGTCCTGCCTGACGCCATGAAAATGTAAGATGAGTCACCATGTATTCAGTGAAAATATAATAAAAGACCACAAGCTTGGATACAACATCATGCAAAGAGAGGAAAGAGAGATTTTGTGATTTTCCAAGTACAATGAGACTTCTCCCATTTCAGGGGAGGAAGTTGTGTTTTGAGCTTTTATCCTCTTTGTTGAAACTGAGGAAAAGAGAATTTAAAGAACATCTGTGGGGGCGCCTGGGTGGCGCAGTCTTTAAGCGTCTGCCTTCAGCTCAGGGCGTGATCCCAGCATTCCGGGATCAAGCCCCACACCAGGCTCCTCCACTAGGAGCCTGCTTCTTCCTCTCCCACTCCCCCTGCTTGTGTTCCCTCTCTCGCTGGCTGTCTCTCTCTGTCTAATAAATAAATAAATAAATCTTTAAAAAAAAAAATAAAGAACATCTGTGTATCCACATTTTAGAAACGGAATTAAACACCTTTAATAATGAATTCTGGGTTTTTTTGCCTCTTTCTAAAATTCCCACTATCTACAGATTTGTCTCTTTTGCGTGGATGAGACCTTCTCCTCTGAGGACCTTGGCACGGATTGGACATGTACCTCTCTTCTTCCCCTTCCTATCAACCCATCCTCCAATCAATTGTTTATGTCCCTTAATTGGACAGAACAGAAGATGGCACATTTTAAATATTTTTATTGAATTGGGTTTTATGTTCCCCATCTAGATTTATTGACTGTTAAATAGAATGTTTTATATTTCTTTCTCTCAAAGAAAATAACCAATACATGCGGGCAGAGCCATCAGTCAGTTACCCCAGTGGATGTCTTGCAAGTTATAGGAAAAACTAAAAGCATTTCTGCTTTACCCTTTGGGGAGAGCCGTGGAATTTCAGAACAGGAGAAAACCCAAATGAGTCTTTTTGAACTTCAAAATGCCTTCCTTGAATGACCAAGAAGAAATAAGGAGATTATAGTGACTCTAGATTTAGAAAACCAGTCTGCTTCATGCTAAGAGGAAAGTAAGTGGTGTTTTAGCCTCACTGACCAGGCAGGCATAGAAAAACACGTCCACAGCAATTAGACACGCCTTAAAATTAAGTAAATGATGCGTAGTGTACCAGAGGACCTCAATTTCCCCCACCAATTCCACAAATCTCTGTTCTATCCAGAAATTTCCACACCACTTGCAGTGCGATCATGACAGAAACCGTCACCTTCCACATTCCTATGCTGGGAGTTTTCACTTCTGCCTCTCCAGCTGTAAACATGTTTTCTTTCCCCTACTTCCTCTGCCACCAACGCACAGCGAAAGAGCTGATTCATCGCATCAGACACAAAACTCCAGCTCATTTCAGAATCAAAACTTCACCAGAGAAAGACCCCTTGGCAACCAACTGCTTTCCAAGAGCAAAGGTGTCTCCCTTCTCAAAAGCCACAACCACGCCCTGGACCTCTAGTCCTCGGGAAAGGCATTCACCGCCGACTCTCAGGGGGGACAAGCCACCCCCTCGCCTGTCCGTGCAAAGGATGATGAATTCAGTGGGCACCTACCTTTGCGACCCCTCAACTGCCACCTCTTCCCACCTTCCCCGTTTCTTTTTCCGCTCATTTTTTTTTTCCACTTTAAAAACATCCAACTTTGCCTTGGGGATGAGCAGAATGAAATGTCACTTACCTATAAAAAGAGAGACAGAAGAGAAAGCCATGCATCACATTACATACAAGTTCTTTGAAATCAAGGCCAGCTTTCGACTTTGAAATTGTAACAATGAGTGAATATTATTTTTTTTCATCCTACCTTTCTATATTTAATGAAACGCGAGATTTTGCAAGAAGCCCATCCCCAGGGCCCAGCCTCCCTTCATGATTTTCCTTTTGTTTTGTCGCGGCTCTCTGCCCCTCTTCTCCACCTTCACCTCCCACTGCCTCCTCCCCCTCTTCATTGAGGAAAGGTCAGGAAGGAATGGAGGAGACCCAGACCATAGAGATCAAGGGGGGAGTTCAGGCATGGGTACTGAAGTTGCAAGGCACGGGGAGCCTCTTTTCTCTCAGGCGGGGCCTCCGTGACCTGGGGTCAGAGCTGGCCAATGCCTACCCAGGAGGGAGGTCGCAGTCCCCACAGGGTGACTGTCCATCTGCAGCTCTGGGACCTTTTCAAATGGCCCTGGTTCTGAGTCTTTCTCCTCTCTCTGCCTTGCCCAGCTCCCCCCCACTCCTCCTGGCTGGGATGAGCTCATGTACCCTTTCACTCCCCCGCCTTGTCACATGAAGTGTGACACTTAGTACTCACGCTTCAGATCTGCTTCTACAGGATTGCTTGTTATCACAATACCACAAGGCCAGCGTGACCTGCCTGGGTCTTTTTCTCTGTCCCCTGCCTCAAAGGAGGATGCAACTTGGTTCATGCTTGCTCTAGGAGACCCTCTGTCTGAGAACTGCAGGATGCTGGGTCCACACCTCGCCTGGCTCCTGGTTGGGAAGGCTTGCACCCTTCACACCGCAGGGTCCCCACAGCCTAGCGTGTGCCCCACCTCCGTCTGCCGCAGGGGAAGCCAGGCTCCAGCCTTCTATGTCAAGAACAGACCCTCCCTTTGCTATGTACCAAATCCCCTAACGTGCTAAATAGTTTAAATTCGATTTCAGTGGCCTGCCAGTATCTTTTTCTTATTATGCCTGAATAACTCAGCTCTTTCAGCCTCTTCTCAGAGACTTCAGTTTTTGTTTTTTTTCTCCTCCAAGCTTCTCTGAGAACCTCTATGGACGACACCCCAGAGCTGAAGATTGAATCGAAAAATAACCACATGTCCCCCATTTGACCAGACTTAATGTTGAATCCCCCAAAGAGATACTCACTCGGGACGCTCTGCCAGAAACAGAATCGTGGTCAAATATTTTCAGGAAATGCTGCCTCCTCCTTCTCCTCTTGGAGATTCACGACCACATTCGGATTTTAAAGACTGGAACAATGTCCACAGTGAGGGGCCTTGCTTAAGCTTTTCCTAAAATGATTTGACTCAGAAACTTCTCTTCCTACACACAAATTAAAACACCCTACTTTCAGAAGGACGGTGCTCTGTCGTCTTTTTTTTCTTTTTTTTGCTAAGCCTGCTACATTCAGGTTTTATCAGGGCCTGCCGCCAGGGGATCCTGAGGGCGACGCCGCCTCCTGCCAGGACCTGTGGGAAGCCAGGCCCAGGACTCAGCATTCCAGCCTCGGGTTCGGCTCCACCTCTCACCCCAATGCGAGGAGTCCACCAGCTGGCACCCCTTCAGCCTCCTCTTTGAGACAGAGGGATTTCTAAACACCGGGCACACCCACTGGGGTGTCGCAAGGCTGTCGTGATACTTGAAATGTGCCAAGGCTCTGTGAAGAGCAGGGAGTGTGAAGGGCGTGGTGTTGGGTCCTGCGGTCCTTAGGCCGCACTCCTGGAAAGGGACAGAGAGCGCTGGGTTCAGGGCAAAGGGCAGCTGGGGGAGAATGTGAGGCTTTTGTTTTCCCCGAGAATGAAAAAGCAGGAGCTCCTGCGCCTTGATTACTTCCCCTCCTCTGAGCCCCGAGGGAGGGAATTGATCTCGTAGGCCTTTTTCCATCTTTAATATCTATGCCTACGTGTTTCCCTCTGTTGCACAGGAATGATTTCTCTGCCTTCTCAGTGTTTACACCTTTCAAAGCTTGTAATCCTTTTCTGTCTCTGCTCTGCCGCTTGCAGCGGGGCAAGTTCCTCAGTAGACCAAGAACCTCTGTGTGGGGGCAGGAAGGAGAGAGGTGTTGAATCAGATCTGAGGGGAGCCAGGCCTGTCTGCCTGCTTATCACTCTTAAGGAAGAACAAACAGGCATTAAAATAACGGTGTGTCAATGTAGGCCCTGGAGCTGCAACCAGCAGCGGTCTCTGGGGTCGGGGTGGGGGTGCGCGAGGCAGGGTGTGTGGGGGCCATCTCTGTACTTTTGCTCAATTTTGCCAGAACCCGAAAATGCTCTAAAAATTAAAGTTTATTAATTTAAAAAAAAGTCACACTCTTTAAATTTTCATTTATTCAGGAAAATATTCTTGATCATAATCTATGCACAAGGCCCAGAATGATTTCCAGCAGAACAGGGGGATTCTGGGTGATGACTGCATTTGCTTTGTACCATCCCCAAAGTGGTCCTCACGGCACCCTTTTTGGGGCACTACGGGGAAAGAAAACAAAAACGGGACTCAAGCCTCAGCCCTGTGAGAGCTTGAAAACTTCGAGGAAAGAGAGGAATATAAAAATTTGGGAAATACTCGGAAAGGCATGAATGCCATCCCACATACCTCATGCATCTCCCTATCCCACCCCCTCATCTTTGGGAATCATATCTAACTTTTTTTTTTTTTTTT